>NW_024412419.1:19255512-19306100 GCF_014898765.1 Herpailurus yagouaroundi | reverse complement strand
CCGAGCTGGCTCTGCGCAGCCCCGAGAGCGCGCGCGCGGGGGGGCGGGGCCGGCAGCCGCCACCGCCGCAGGGCTCGGCGTTACCCGAGCTCATGGCGGCCGCCGCCTCCCTGCACCCGGCGCCTCCGCTAGCTGCCTTTTGACCCCGCGCGGAACGTGCTGGCTGCGAGGTGTGGGCTCCACCGAGAACCCAGCGGCTGCCTCCCTCTGTACCTCTTCGGCCTCTGATTGAATACGCGGAGAGATTTCCCTGCATTCCCACAATGTGGAACTTTACCCGAGCTCTGGGATTCTGGAAAGCGACGGTTAAAGAAATCCCTCCACCCTTTTGTGTTCCTGAAATGGTTTTCTGCAAGGAACCGCCTTTCCCGGTGTGACTCAGATATGGCTCACGTGTGCCCCCTTGTTCACCTGTGACGGATCAGACACAGACCCTCCAAATTCCCTTATTCTTTTGCCTCATAAATGATTAGCCGAACCGACTGCACTCGCTGAGCAATCTGGACAAAATACCAGCTACCTTCACTCGACCAAACTTGAGTCAACTTCTCTCCTTCCACCAGGCCCCTAAACTTTGACCCACCCTCCGCCTGAGCCAGTCAACAGCCCCTTCTAATCCACCACTCTTGAAAATCTGGGTCCACGTCCGAGTGAAACACTGAAGTGCTGTGTGATCACCCGCCACCTGTTCCTTCCACTTCCGCACACCCAGGTCTTTCTAGTCTTTGTTCCCTCCTCCCTGTGAGAGAAAAGCCCTTTTCTGATTTACCTTAGAGACAGTTGCAGATCTCAGGGTCAGAGTTCCCCTATAGAAATAGTCACCCCTCCCCACTAGTGAAGCTGCCATAGTCTAAGTACCTCGTATAAGTGGAATCATACAATATTTATCTTTTTGGGTCTGGCCTTATTTCACTTAGCGTTGTTTTCAAGGTTCATCCATGTCACAGGTATCAGAGTTTATTCTTTTTTATGCTGAATAATATTCCATTGCATGTATATACCATTTTTTGTTTATTCATGCATCTGTTGATGGACATTTGGATTGTTTCCACATTTTGGCTGTTGTGAACAATGACGCTGTGGACATTGGTGTACAAGTATCTGATTAAGTCTCTTGCTTTTAGTTCTTTAGTATATATCTAGAGGTGGAATTGCTGGCTCGTGTGGGTTATGTTTAGCTTTTTGAGGAACTGCCAAACTGTTTTCTACGATAAGTATACCATCCTATATTCCTATCAGCAATGCATGTGCATTCCAGTTTCTCCATACCCTTGACAGCACTTGTTATTTTCCATTTTTGTTTTTTGGATTTTTTTTTTTTTTATAAGAGCTATCCTAATTGGTGTGAAGTGGTTGGTATTCATTGTGGTTTTCATTTTTATTTCCCTCCTGACAGTGATGTTGAGCATTTTTTCATGTGCTTATTGACCATTTGTATATCTTTGGGGAAATATCTAATCAAGTCCTTTGCCCATTATTATTTATTTATTTATTTATTTTAAGCAAACTCGATGACCAACCTGGGGTTTGAATTCACAACCCTGAGATCAAGAGTCCCATGCTCTTCCAACTGAGCCACCACCCCACCTGTAGCCCCTCATAAAAAAAAAAGAAAAAGAAAGAAAGTTTGTTTATTTATTTATTTAGAGAGTGTGAGTGTGGGAGGGGCAGAGAGAGAGAGAAAGAATCCCAAGCAGGTTCTGGGCTGTCAGCACAGAGCCTGACTCAGGGCTCCATTCCATGAACCCTGACATCATGACCTGAGCCTGAAACCAAGAGTTGGATGCTTAACCAACGGAGCTAGCCAGGCACCCCAGCCTTTGCCTTTTAAATAGGATTATTTTTTGTTGTTGAGTTGTAGTTATTTTTTTTTTTTTCTTCCTGGAGATTAAGTCCTCATCATAGATGTAATTTGCAAATATTTTCTCCTATTCTGTGGGTTGTTCTTTCATTCTACTGACAGTGTCCTTTGACACTGCCCTTTGTCCTTTAAATGTTGATGAAGTTCAATTTATTTATTTTTCCTTTCTTTCCTCTATGCTTTTAGGGTCATAAACAAGAAACCATTGCCAAATTCAATGTCATGAAGATTTTCCCCAATGTTTTTTCTTTTTCTTTCTTTCTTTCTCTTATTTAAATAAGTAAGGTATACACCCATGCTAGAACTCACAACCCTCAGTTCAAGAGTCACATGCTCCTCTGACTAAGCCAGCCAGGTGCCCCCTGGCATTATGTTTTTTTCTAAGTATTTTATACTTTTAGCTCTTATACTAGGTGATTGATGCATTTTGAATTAATTTTTATACACGTAAAATAAGAGTCTAACTTCATTCTTTTGCATGTGGATATACAGTTTTCTCAGAACCATTTTTCAATTTTTTTTTAGTTTATTTATTTATTTTGAGAGAGACAGAGTGCAAGTAGGGGAAGGGCAGAGAGAGGGGGACAGAAGATCCGAAGCAGGCTCCATGCTGACAGCAGGGAGCCCAATGCAGGACTTGAACTCACAAACCCATGAGATCATGACCTGAACTGAAGTCAGATGTTTAACTGAATGAGCCACCTAGGCGTCCCTCTTAGAACCATTTAAAATTTTTTTTACTTATTTATTTTGATGACAGAGAGAGAGAGAGAGAGAGTGCAAGTGTGCTTGAATTGGGGGTGGGGGGAGAGGCAGAGATGAGAGCTAGAATCTTGAGCAGACTCTTCCAACCTGTCAGCATGGAGCCTGATGTGGGGCTCAATCTCACAAACTGAGATCATGACCTGAGCTGAAATTAAAAGTCGGACACCCAACCGACTGAGCCACCCAGGTGCCCCGTCTCAGAACCATTTTTTGAAAAGACTGTCCTTTCCCCATTTAATGGTCTTGGGATAAATACCACTCGGTTATGATGTAGAATTCTTTTGACATGCTGCTGGATTTAGTTTGCTGGTATTTTCTTGAGGATTTTTGCATCTCTATTAATAAATGATTTTGCTCTGTAGTTCTTTTACTGTGATACCTTTGTCTAGCTTTGGTATCAAGGTAATGTTGGTTTCATAGAATGAATTAGGAAGTGTTTCCTCATCTTCTATTTTTCAGAATATTTTGAGAAGGATTGGTATCAATTCTTTCTTAAGTATTTGGTAGAAATGTTTAGTAGAAACTGTGAAGTCATCTAGTCCTGAGCTTTTCTTTGTTGGGAGGTTTTTGATAACTGATTCAATCTCATTGTAGGCCTGTTTGGATTTTCTGTTTCTTCTTGAGTCACTTTTGGTTGTTTGTATGTTTCTAGAAATTTGTCCATTTCACCTAGATTAGCTTATTTGTTGTCATACATTGTTCATAGTATTTTGTTATTCTTTTTGAAAAAAAAATGTTTAATGTTTATTCATTTTTGAGAGACAGAAAGAGACAGAGTGTAAGCAGGGGGAGGGGCAGAGAGAGAGGGAGACACAGAATCTGAAGCAGGCTCCAGGCTCTGAGATGTCAGCCCAGAGCCTGGTGTGGGGCTTGAACACATGAACAGTGAGATCATGGCCTGAGCTGAAGTCAGCCACTTAACTGACTGAGGCACCCAAGTGCCCCAATTTTTTTTTTTTTAGAAAGAGACAGACTATGAGCAGGGGAAAGGGGCAGAGAGGGAGAGAGAGAGAGAGAGAGAGAGAGAGAGAGAGAGAGAAAATCTTAAGCAGGATTCATGTTCAGCCCAGAACCTGATGCAGGGCTTGATCCCACAACTCTGAGATCACGACCTGAGCCAAAATCAAGAGTCAGACACTTAACCAATTGAGTCACCCAGGCACCTTGTCCTTCCTTTTACTAGCTTTTGGATTTCATTTGCTCTTTCTCTATTTTCTCTATTATTTTTTTGTTTGTTTGTTTGTTTGCTTTTGGGTGACAAAACCCAGGATTGAATCTGTTGGCTTTTTAGTTGTAAGTCTAAATGCTCAAACAGCACTGTAAGCTCCTTAAGGGTGCAAACTGAGTCATGTATTTGTTAGCTCTTCTCCAGAATACTTTATACAGTAGGTATTACATACATCCATACTAGGGGTGGTAAATGCATCTTGAATTGACACGGAAAGATAATAGGTGGCTCTCAGGAATCTGCTCCTGATCCTGCATCCTCTTTTTCAGTTGGTATCCATTCCAACCATCCAGTTCAGGTTACAAACACTGTGATCATCTTTGGTCCTTTCCCGTACCTCAAGATGAATATTTATGACTGAGCTGTTCAACAGAACTTTTTGAGATGAGGGAATTGTTTCTGCACTTTCTAATACATTAACTACTAGCAACATTTTGCTACTGAATGCTTGAAATATAGGTAATGTATCTGAAGGAGTGAATTTTTAATTTTTTAATTTAAATTTAAATAGCTGTATGTGGGTAGTAGTTGGCACATTGGACAGCACAGAATTCTAATGTCACCAATTCTGATTTTGTTCCATGACTCAGTGGTTATTCAAAGTGTCATGCTTCTTAAAAGTATAGCCTCTTGCATCCTATGCCTACTGGATCTTCCCATAGGACTTTTTTCTAGAGTTATAGTATCTCACCTAAGCTCCATCAGAAGTAAAATTAAAAAACAAAACAGGGCACCTATGTGGCTCAGTCAGTTGAGCGTCCAACTCTTTTCTTTTTTAAATTTTTTAAAATGTTTATTTATTTTTGAGAGAGACAGAGACAGAATGCGAGTGGGTTAGTGGCAGAGAGAGAGGGAGACACAGAATCAGAAGTGGGCTCCAGGCTCTGATCTGTCAGCACAGAGCCTAATGCGGGGCTTGAACCCACAAGCTGTGAGATCATGACCTGAGCTGAAGTCGGATGCTCAACTGACTGAGCCACCCAGGCGCCCCAAGCGTCCAACTCTTGATTTCACCTCAGGTCGTGATCTCACGGTTGTTGAGTTTGAGCCCCGTGTTGGACTCCATGCTGACAGTGCAGAGCCTGCTTGGGATTCTCTCTCTCTCTCTCTCTCTCTCTCTCTCTCTCTCTCTTGCTCCCTCTGCCATCCCTCACTCATATGTGCTCTCTCTCTCTCTCTCTCAAATAAATAAACATTTAAAAAAGTGTCTTTCAGGGGTGCCTGGGTGGCTCAGTCTGTTGAGCATCCAACTCTTGATTTTGGCTTGGGTCATGATATGTGGGGACTGAGCCCCACATCAGCTTGGAGCCTGATCAAAATTCTCTCTCTCTCTTTTCCTCTGTCCCTCTCCCCTGCTTGAGCTTTCTCTCTTTTAGGCTTTATTCTTAAAAAAATTACAGTTTTGGCCTTATGTTTAAGTCTATAATCAATCTGAAGTTAATCTTTTAAATTACCATGAAGTAATAGTCAAGGTTTATTTATTTATTTATTTTTGCTTAGGGATATACAGTTGTTCTAGCATCATTTATTGAGGAGAATATCCTTTCCCTATTAATCTCCTTGGGCAGTTGACAAAAATCAGTTGACCGTATGTGTGAGTCTCTTTCTGGACCTTCCATTCTTTGCCATTCAGCTGTATGACTATATACTTACACTGCCTTGGTTATTAAAACTTAATAGTAATTCTTGAAATGAGGTAGTGTAAATTTCTCCACTTTTATTTTTTTCCTGATTGCTTAGGTGACTGTGTGTGTGTGTGTGTGTGTGTGACTCTGGGTTCTTTGTATCTCAATATAAATTTTATTTTTAATTAATTAATTAGGCTTGAACTCATGACCTTGAGATTGACAGTTGCATGCTGTACCTGCTGAATCAACCAGGCACACCTCCATATAAATTTTATTTTATTATTATTTTTTTAACATTTATTTATTTTTGAGACAGAGAGAGACACAGCATGAATGGGGGAGGGGCAGAGAGAGAGGGAGACACAGAATCGGAAACAGGCTCCAGGCTCTGAGCCATCAGCCCAGAGCCCGGCGCGGGGCTCGAACTCGCGGACCGCGAGATCGTGACCTGAGCTGAAGTCGGACGCTTAACTGACTGAGCCACCCAGGTGCCCCTAAATTTTATTTTAATTTTTTTTTAGAGAGAGACAGAGCATGGGTGGGAGAGAGGGGTAGAGGGAGAGAGAGAATCCCAAACAGGCACCATGCTCAGCACAGAGCCTGATGTGGTGTTCCATGTCATGACCCTGGGATCATGACCTGAGCTGAAGTCAAGAGTCGGCCACTCAACAGACTGACCCAGGTGCTGCAAAATTTTATTTTATTTTATTTTATTTTATTTTATTTTATTTTATTTTATTTTACTTATTTTGTAATGTTTATTTTTGAGGGAGAGAAAGAGAGAGAGAGACAGAGCACAAGTGGTGGAGGGGCAGAGAGAGGGAGACACAGAGTGTGGGGCAGGTTCCAGGCTCCCAGCTGTCAGCATAGAACGGGATGCGGGGCTTGATCCCACAAACCATGAGAGCAAGACCTGAGCAGGAAATCAAGAATCAGATGCTTAACCAACTGAACCATCCAGGTGCCTTTGCCCCTCATTCTTGGTGTAGATGTTGGGAAAGTCAGTTTTCCTTGCAGTTTCCTGGGGATGAATGATGGGAAGGAAGGTTGGCAGGTTTCTTTCTTTCTTTTCTTTCTTTCTTTTCTTTCTTTCTTTTCTTTCTTTTCTTCCTTCCTTTCTTTCTTTCTTTCTTTCTTTCTTTCTTTCTTTTCTTTCTTTTCTTTCCTTCCTTCCTTCCTTCCTTCCTTCCTTCCTTCCTTCCTTCCTTCCTTCCTTCCTTAAATGTTTCTTTATTTTGAGAGGGAGAGAGCACAAGCAAGGAGGGGCAGAGAGAGATGGGGACAGAGGATCCAAAGCAGGCTCTGCACTGACAGCAGCGAGCCAGATGCGGGGCTCGAACTTACAAACCTCACAAACTGTGAGATCATGACCTGAGCCAAAGTCAGACACTCAACTGACTGAGCCACCCAGGCACCCCTGGCAGGTTTATTTCTAATTTACCCTTAGATGTATCCTTTTTTACCAGGATTTTGTAGGGTGATTGTGTCAGACTGTAACTTGAGCAGGTCCTGGGCTTCGTCTTGTCTTTTCTATCTCCTGAAGACACAACATAGAAGGTCAAGTTCACTGTGGTTGAGCAAATGCATTGAAAATACATTACTGGTCTGGGTTTCTGCAGTGACTTTGTTTTTGGTCTAAGCATTTTTTGGTATCTTGCCAGCTCATATATTTAAAAAAATATATTTATTTTGAGAGAGTGGGGGAAGGGTAGAGAGAGAGACAGAGAGAGAGAGAGAATCCCAAGCAGGCTTGGTGCTGTCAGTGTAGAGCCCGACTTGGGGCTGGATCTCTTGAACTGTGAGATCATGACCCGAGAGCTGATACCAAGAGTTGGGTGCTTAACTGACTGAGCCACCCAGGTATCCTCTGCCCCCACCCCCTGGCCTTTTTTTAAAAAAATTATTTATTTATTTATTTTTTTTTTCAACGTTTATTTATTTTTGGGACAGAGAGAGACAGAGCATGAACGGGGGAGGGGCAGAGAGAGAGAGGGAGACACAGAATCGGAAACAGGCTCCAGGCTCTGAGCCATCAGCCCAGAGCCTGACGTGGGGCTCGAACTCACGGACCGCGAGATAGTGACCTGGCTGAAGTCGGACGCTTAACCGACTGCGCCACCCAGGCGCCACCCCCCCCCCGGCCTTTTTTGAGAGGGAGTGGAGGGGGGAGAGAAAGAGAGCTGAAAGAGAGTGAGTGAGAGAGAGAGACTGTGCTTCTGTGTAAGCACAGAAGTGGGGGGATGGGGTAGAAGGAAGGAGAGAATCTTAAGCAGACTCCACACCTAGCACTGAGCCTGATGCTGGACCCTGATCTCACCACTGTGAGATCGTGACCTGAGCTGAAATCAAGAGTTGGACACTTAACTGACTCAGCAACCCAGGAACCCCATAGCTCATGTAATTTTAAGCCAAGTTTAAAAACAGATTTTTATCGACTTATTTTCTCTGGCTCATACTGCAGAAAACAAACAACTCTTTCTTCTTCAAACCTTCCTTTCTTTCATCCATAATGTTCCCTTATTCCATTTTGTGGTTGAAGATGAAATCTCAGGGCTTTCCCTAAATCCCTGTTTGAGTTAGAGGTCTGTGCCTCATTCTTTATCACACTGTATCAAAGCTTGCTAGTTTCTTGCCAGTCTCCATCTCTCTTGTAAGTACTATGTGTTGTTGTATTTAAAAAAACTTCCCTACTTCCTGGCCTGGCAGAGTACCAAATACTAGTTGGGTTTAGAGTAAATATTTGTTGATAGTAAATGATGCAGGTTATTGATGCAGGATTGTCAAGCCAAATGGTCAAGAACGAATTCTTGAGACATTTTATGGTGCAAAAAGGCATTTTTATTATAGCACAGGGACAGGACCCTTGGGCAGAGAGCTGCACTGTGATTGCAGGGAATGACTGATTATATAGGGTTGTCTAACCTATAGAGGTGAAGGTGACCTTAGGGCCCCAGGAAATTGAGTTTATAGGTTCCTGGAGGTCTATTAAGATTGTCTTTTTCTCTTTTTTTAAAGTTTTATTTATTTAGTTAATCTCTATACCCTATGTGGGGCTCAAACTCATGACCCTGAGATCAAAGTTGCATATTTCTCTCAGTGAGCCAGCCACGGGCGCCCAAGATTGTGTTTTTCTTGTCAATCATTAAGACAGCTACAAACTGTAGTGGGGTTTCACATCCTACAAGACTGTGATTTTTATCAGTTAACCATTTGTTTTTCCCCTGCCTTTGTTCTTAGGCATTTAGTAGTGCCTGAGGATCTATGTCCCACTCAGCTCAGTGTTTTACACTCAGCTTGCCTTTTGTTCTTATTAGTTATAATGACCCAAATCATAATAACTTGACTGTCTTAATTTAGGACTACAAAAACAAACACAGAAAACAAAGGAGGAAAGCACACAAACCCTTTATATCCTAATTTGCATGTTATACACCTCTTCAGAACGCTTCATATACATCTGAAAACCAGCCTCTGTCTGTAGGAAAACTGTTTATTCTCTTCAGTGATCTCATTCACAGCTAACTGATTCAGGAGAACCAGGTCTACTTCCATTATGAGGTTTCCACACCCAAAAGTCCGGGTGGGTGGTGTGGTGATGTGTTTAAGTGGTGGGTGATGTGTTGCCATTTAAATGTAAGCGGGTTTTGCCTGCTTTCCTGGAATCCATACATTTTTCCAAACAGAAAAATGACTTCCATTCTCAGTGCTGTACGCAGTTTTGTCGAATGATTGGTAGCTTGGGTGGCTAGAATGCTCTAATTTTGATACAGCTTGGGTATTTTTACAGGACGTTTCTTGAGCCTTCAATTTTTTTAGTGCAGCAAACAGGAAGAACCTTTTACCCAATGAATAGTTCGCTCTCTATCGCTAATGTACCAAGCATTTGGTGAAATTAACATAATTTCTCTTTTACTGGAGAGCTTTTCATATTCTCTTAATTCTTGAAAGTTAAATCACAAATTTCATATTTTGTGTTCAGCTTTTTGTATTCTTAATTCTTCTGCGGGCGGGGGCCCGCAGTGATAAAGGAGACTCTTACGTGAAAGAATTCATTCTTTGTGACTCCGCCTTACATCTGGCAAAGGTTATAGAAAACAACCCTTTCTTGCTTTGTTTAAAGACACAGCGGTCTAGCGTTTGTTCTTTCTTCAACTTACCATGTGCCAGAAGCCGCACAGATCTAATTTACCATAGTCTCATTTTCACTGGCACGAAAAGTGCGACTCAAGTTCGGTGTCCTGCCTCGGGTACCTCTGGGATTCCAACTCAGGTCACCGCGCCCTCGTCCTCCCCTGTCCCCGTGTATCCCCCCGCCTTTGCCAGTCGTTCCTGGCTGTATCCAAGCCACCTGGAGCGATGGCGAAGATACTAGGGTATTCGGGCCTCGCAGGGCGTGAGAGTCCCAGGGTCAACTCCAGCGCTCTAGCTCGTTCCGCGCCGTTTCTGGTTATTCCCATCCCCCTCCTAGACTCGGGGCCAGACCTATGAACCATAGAGCTCACATAGCCCAGAGCGTCCCTTGCCCCGCCCCCCTCCCCCCGCCGCCGAGCGCTGACGCCGCGCCGCTGGGCGGGGCCTGCTGGAGGGGCGGAGGGAGAGGAGGGGGAGCGGACAGGAGAAGGGCTGGCCGACCCTGCAGCGCCCCGCAGCGGCCACGGCCGGAAGCGGTCTCGTCGGCCCTGCGGCGCTGGATCCCTGACGCACGGAGCTCGAGAGCGAGAACGAGAGAGAAAGGGGCAGAAATGGCGGCTCCGCTCGGCTCCCGCTGAGGAGGGCGAAGCCGGTGGAGGGTCTGAGCTGTCGGCCTGGAGTATCGCTCCCGCCTCCCGCTTTCTGCCTTCTCACGCCTACTTCCCTTCGTCTGCCCTACTCTCGCCTGTCCTCGTCTGCGCTCCGCAGAGTCCGGGTCGGCTCGTCTCTCCCGGCCCGGCTTCACTGGCCCTGACTGCCCGGCCGGCGGGCCGGCCTTCCTCGGCTCTCCCAGGCGCGGCGGGCGCTGTGTGGACCCCGTCCTCCTGGCTGGACCATGGTGAACACCCGGAAGAGCTCTCTGCGTCTTCTCGGGTCCAAGTCGCCTGGGCCTGGGCCTGGGCCTGGGGCCGGAGCAGAGCCTGGGGCGACCGGAGGCAGCAGCCATTTCATCTCCTCTCGGACCCGCTCCTCCAAGACCCGCGCTGCCAGCTGCCCCGGCGCCAAGGCCGGGGGAAGCGGTGGTGCCGGCGTCGCTCTGGAAGAGGCCCGGGTAAGAGCGCGGCGGCCCGAGTCCGGAGGCTTCCGAGTGCCGGCCCGGCCGCCGGGGCTTTGTCTGGCCGGGTTACGGCAGGAAGCCTCCAGTGGAGACCGCTTGGGCGGCTGGGGACCAGGTCTGCGGGTGCGGTGAAGGATGGTACCCGGCTAGGTAGGGCTGCGATAGCTTTGCTGCTCTGGCTCTTTTGTGTGAAGAACAGGACTGGGGTCTGGGGGAGAGGGCTCGGGGGGGGGGGTGTCTTTTCGGGGACATTGGAACAGTCTGGTTTCCGTGTCCTTGCCCTGCCTTAGAGGGGAATTCTAGGGGAGCAAGAGCGAAAGGCCGGAGTCCCCGGGTGGAAGGGCTGGGAGAAGAGAAGTGAAAGTTTTCTGCGGTGTCAAACCCTTCTCGTAAGTGTGTCAGCTCCTGCCGGTGTCTAACTCCAGCTTACTCTCAAACTGTTTGGGGGTGGTTCAAGTTGGTGAGGAAATGAACGGAGAGCTCCAGTTGGCAGCCAGGCAGGGATGCTGAAAAAAGTTTGTAGCTGCTCTGACACCAACTTTAAAAACAAAATCAACGCTATCGCCTCTCCAGGCAGGAGAGATCGAGCATGATTTTGTAGCTGGAGAATCAGCCAGCTAGCTAACCCAGGTTCTAGTAGGGACCTGGTAGAGCTTTCAAGTCACAAAAGGGGCATGTCGAATGTTTTGGATAGTAGACACTGTTTCAAATTGTATGGTTTCCTGGATGTGTGCGTTTTTGTTACGGGAATAGTTGATTAGAAGGTGAATTAACAGCATCGTTGTCACACTGTTGCCAACACATTTGAAGAAGGCTGGTGATTTAGGTTTTTTAAAAAGTGGTTGAAAGATCTTGAGATTTCATTATAGTATAAAACTCTAAGCTAGAACTTGTTTTAGCACTTTAAGGGAATTGATAAGTTTGTGTTACAAGATTGGTTATGAATTCAGAAAAGAGTATTGCTTCTGTCTAGCAAGAGGGTAATTTAACCAAGAGTAATTTGGCTGGGGATTGCTGTTCATTTAAAATGCTCCTTTAAACCCACACCATTTTGTTATTCTTGTGGGAGGGAAGTAATATTTTATTTTCTATGGGGTCTACAAGATTATGGTTTGTGTGTGCTTTTTCTCTGTATGTCATACTGTTCTGACACTGATCGGAATGAATCGAGGCAAATACAACAGATATATTTTACCAAAATGTATTTATTGTATCTTTGAAAATATATTCGGCTTTTATTTTGCTAAAATAAAAATGTTTTGAAAACTGCCTTGTTAGTAGACTGTTTTGGGGTTAACAGATCTCTTAGGTTAAAATATGAAAGCTAGATCTTAAAGTTGTGCAAACTAGAATAATTTTTCTGAAAACTTGGCTTTTTGTAGAGATTATTCCAAACGTGTACAGACTTACTGACTTTTTGAAGCTAACATTTATTTTAAAATAAAAGTAAATTTAAGAAAGGTCTGTTCTCTATACCTAAGTTCAAATAAAATGTTTAGTGTACTATTTAATTGTAGTATAATGGTATGAATGCCCAGTCTATTAGAGCAGTGTCTAATTCATCTGAAGCAATTAGCTCATCTGTCACTGATCAGTTTGTGGTCCCATTTTGGAATTCATGCATAGCATGCTGTCCTTATCCCCTGAGGAATAAGGTGAAGTAATTTGTCAAGCAGCTGTTATGGAGATGTTAAAAGGCAAGGAATCAATAATCTAATGTAGAAATGAACATTTGGTAGCTTTTAAATTGCTGGAGGAATGAAAGGTATTAGAGCTTTTTCTAGAAGGAGGCTGATGAAACTTTGTTTCAGGGATCCTTTTAGAATGTTTTAAAAGGTCATAAATAATACACTAATGAAGATTTACTTTAAAATGTTTGTTTTTCAGTTTTAAGAAGACTTGTTTTCTGGCTGTAGTAGGTGCTAGAATGCTCTAATGGCTTTCTCTGAGAAATGTAAAGGATTTTCTAATCCTATATTGTGATTGGTCTTTTAAAAGAGGAAAGTTATAATTCTGAATTTGTTAAGCTTATGGACTATGTATTTATGAAGAAATTTGTGTATTTTTCATTGCTGTGTATTTCTAAAGTGGGTTGATTTGGGCCTGGTAAACTCTTCCTCTCAAGTTGGTTTTATGAATTATAAGAATTTAGTACTCTTTCCAGTGTATTTAAGGGTACTCTCTGTCTGGAGTTTTAGACATTTGCTGGCATCTGTGAAGACTTGATGGAAAATGGGGTTGTTCATGCTGTTGCTTTAGGAGACTCTTTTTATTTTGGTAGGAAGAAATGTATTCTTTATAAGATACATAATTGAGGAGGTTCTCCTTTTTCTGCTTTTGTGTGTTCTTTACGCTTGATGCTGATCTTCCCTCTTTCTGCCCCCCAGGATTCTTTTAGTTCTTTCTTTTCTTTTTTCTCTTTCTTTTTCTTTTTCTTTCTTTCTTTCTTTCTTTCTTTCTCCTTCTCTTTCTTTCTTTCTTTCTTTCTTTCTTTCTTTCTGTTCTTTGTTTTCTTTCTTTCCTTCTTTCTTTCAGTTCTTTCTTTCTTCCTTTCTTTCTAGAGAGCACAAGCAGGGGAGAGGGGCAGAGGGAGAGAGAATCTCAAGCAGTTTCATGCTCAGTGTAGAGCCTTGATGTGGGCTCAATCCTACGACCTTAGGATCATGACCCGAGCCAAAATCAATATTGGACCCTCAACTGACTGAACCACCCAGGCGTCCCTCTTTTTAGATTTCATGGGCTGTGTCTACATATTTCATTTGCTTTAAAAAGCCATAGGACCTGAGCTGTGCGTATAGTTTGCCTTTCTTCCAAGTAGGTTATTGGAAGGATTTTCTTGAACCCACACTTTTTAAATGTCAAGCTGACTTCTGCTCTGTGTTGAGTTATAATTACTCTCGTTCCTGGCTTCTTTTGTTTGTTTAGTATATTTAAAGTTTGACCTCTTTTAGGTCAGTTAATCTGATGATCAGTAATTAGCATTTGTTTGCTCCATCAAAGAGTTCCTCTCAGCGAACTAATAATTGTATTCACAGAATTGGAAAGCAGTTTTGAACAATATTTCAACTCTTTTTTCTATTAGGCGTGTTTGCTTTTGGCTTCATCACTAGCTTTTTGTGCTTTTTGAGAAGGTTTTATAGTATTCTTTGAGTCCACATCTTAGTTGAGAGGGTCAAAATAAATATTTTGAGTAACTTTATAGGTAAATTTGCTTTATCGTAATTTCATTAAAAAAAAAAATCCTTGGGTCCTTCTGTAGTATGCTCCTTTATCACCCTGTACTTATTCTTTTCCAACACCCATGCATTTACCGATATACTACAACAGAGTGGCTGAAGTTGATGGTTAAACAGAAGAGAAGTCTGAGAGTAAAATGTAATAACTTATAGGACTCTGAGGTAAGTAGGGAAAAATACAAGTCTTTCAGAGTAAAGTTTTTCCTTATATGTATTATGGAAATGTAATATATATACGTATACATATGTGTGTGTATCTTGAGTAATGTGGTAAGCAATATCCCTTCACAGCTTTGAACCAAAGTAGCTGTGGAGTTCATAGGATTATCTGTGGTAACCAATTGAAATGCAACTTAAAACAAATCAATTACTGATCATTTCTGTAGTCCAGATATTCAAACTTGCAGTTAAAAAAATTTTTTTTAAATGTTTATTTATTTTTGAGAGAGAAAGCCAAGTGGGGTAGGGGCAGAGAGAGAGGGAGACAGAATCTGGAGCAGGCTTCGTGATGCCAGTGCAAAGCCGGACATGGGGCTGGAACCCATGAACTGTGAGCTCATGACCTGAGCTAAAGTCTAACTACCGCTCAATCCAGTGAGCCACCTAGGTACCCAAACTTGCAGTTTTTAAGGTCCTAGATGAAATTTACAACACCTGTAGAAGTGAAGGATGTTAATTTCTTAAGCTCTTTTCCATGGCAGGTAGTCTTTGTGACCATTCTTTGATAGATCCTTGAGTGCTTGTCTCTTAAATACCTAATTATAGATAAACCTCTAGCCTCTGGAAACCAGCTGGACAGGTGATAGGATTACTACTTGTTAGAAGAACTAAGGACCAGACCAGTGACTTCAGCTGGGTTGATTTGTTGATATTTGGGTTTGTGTTCTTATATTGGGAGTATATTTGTTATGCCTTCCTGCTAGGGAAGGATTTTGTGAAAAGTGAGTTATTGAGTAAAAGGGATTTGGGATTTTTGGATAAACAGTTGTATGAACGTACAAAGGGGAAAAATCATACATTGAATGTTTGCTTACCATACATAAAAACAAGAAAATTTTCCTCTAGACTCTAGACTAGAAGACCAAATAGGTAGTAAGTGATAATAAGTAGATAATAAGTAGATTTAATATTTAAATCTAGTTCTTTCTTCTCTGCTTGTATATTTTACTATCACATCTGTATTTATCACTACTTTTTGTTGCTGTGCAAGCAGTAGTTTCCACAAATATCTGAGAAGGAAAGAAGGCAGCTATTGTACAGTCAGGATATACTCTATATACTGTGTATAGACAGATTTTAACTAGACTATCTGGAGTTGTGCTTTAGGATTGTATTGGGACTGAAAGTGGGAACAGTAGCCTGTAGGGATGTGAAATACAGGATAGCGATTTTCAGTGATTGTTTGCTACCTGATTTCAGGGAGTGGTTGTAGGAAGAGGAGCAGACATGTTGTTCAGAGATCATTTTGCAATATTGTAAAGATGACTTGGAGAAAAAAAATCCCTGTGGAGTAAGTCTAGGGTATTGTGGTGGTCTGCATTAGAGGTGTACTTGGGCTGCCATCTTTTCCCTCCGCTTGGCAATATTTATCAGTGTGTACATTTTTTTCTTTTGTTAAAAAACGTTTACTTATTTACTTTTGAGAGAGAGAAAGTGCGCAGGCATGAGAGCAAGCGAGGGGCAGAGAGAGGGGGAGAGAGAGAATCCCAAGCAGGCACTACGCTGTCAGCACAGAGCCCACTGTCAGTCTTGAACTCGCAAACCATGAGATCTTGACCTGAGCCAAAGTTGAATGCTCAAATGACTGAGCCACCCAGGCGGCCCATACATTTTCTTTCATGCTCTGAGAATCTATTTTGGAGGTACGTGTTTTCCCTTTGAAAAAATGTTTCATGTTTTAAAACCTCTTGAAGAGACATTATATGGCATATTTTTTTTTTAAATTTTTTTTTCAACGTTTTTTATTTATTTTTGGGACAGAGAGAGACAAAGCATGAACGGGGGAGGGGCAGAGAGAGAGGGAGACACAGAATCAGAAACAGGCTCCAGGCTCTGAGCCATCAGCCCAGAGCCCGACGTGGGGCTCGAACTCACGGACCGCGAGATCGTGACCTGGCTGAAGTCGGACGCTCAACCGACTGCGCCACCCAGGCGCCCCTATATGGCATATTTATAAATGATGATACATACTAGTGAATGAAACACATTTAGCACTATTAGTGTTTGTATTCTAGGACCCAAATTAGGATCTTTGAGCCAGGGGTGCTTCACATAACCATAAAATGATATGCTCTCTGATCTTGTGAGATAAGAACTTGGAGATCATTCAACCTGACTTTTGGTAGTGGGGCTTGCTTACTCCTTTGTTTTTGCATTTAATCAATCCATGTTTATGACACACCTACCACATTAAAATGTAAGTGCATTATGGGCAAGGAGTTTTGCCTCTTTGGTTCACTGTTAATAGGGCTGCCATACTGCAAAAAGTCAAGAAGGCACCATTCACACTACAGTCTATGTGACGGGTACCCCCCCTGGAGTTGTGCAGTGCAGTCTTTTTATGTTATATGCTGTGTTAACCTTTTCATGTTGTTAATATTTTTTGCCCGTTTTTCTGCTTTCTACTAAAGTTAGCTTTTCTTGTTTTCCAAAAGTATCAGTGATCCGTGGCTTTTAACCTTCTTTGTGTCGTAGTGAGGGATACTGTTTATATTATGACTCTTTTCACATGCTTAATTTTTCCTATTTAGATCTTTGATTTATAACCTATTGTTTATAGTGCTACTTGCTAATATTCTATATTGCTTTATTGCTAATATGCTATCTTGCTAATATAGTGCTGTATGCTAAGTTCCTGTATATGTTCTGTTCTCATATTTTTGTTGGCCTGTTCTGGTGTCAGTACCATACTGTTTTTAGGACTAGTTTAGGAATATATCTTAATATTCTAAAAGACAAGTTCCTTCTCTTTGTTATTTTCAAAGTTAACTTAGATTTTCAAGGATCTTCGTTCTTTTCATAAACATTTCCAGTTAAGATTAGAATTCCTCAAAAGATCCAGCTAGAATTTTAATTAGGAAATTATTTGAATTCCAAGATTAATTCACAGAGAATTGACACCTTTATAATAAATCCAAGAGCAAGGAACATTACTCACATAACCTAGTATGGAATAGATGCTTTTTCTTGTGACCTAATACACTGTCAGTTTTGGTAAATGTTATTTGCTTAAGAAAAATGCATATTTTGTATTTGGTGTAGAAAAATATATATGATGGAAAACATTAGGAGATGGGAAACATTATAGTGTGGATTTATTGATTATTTAGATACTTAAATCTCTTGTCCCATGTTAAGATTCTACCTAAGTTCTTGTTCAAATCCTGATGTATATATGCATGCGTGTGTATACATATGTGTATACATATGTATGTATGTTTCTGTGTGCATATACATAGGTATACAAATATGTGTATGTATATGTAAAGTTTTTTTATTTTGAGACAGAGAATCCTAAGCAGGCTCCTCACTGGCAATGTGGAGCCAGATGTAGGGCCCAAACCATGAGCTGCAAGACCATGACCTGAGCTGAAACCCAAGAGTCAAACGCCCAACCGACTGAGCCACCTAGCTACCCCTATGTGTGTGTGTGTGTATGTGTGTGTGTGTGTGTGTGTGTGTGTGTGTGTGTGTTTGTATTTATTTATTTAATTTTTAAAGTTTTTTTAGAGAGAATGCAAGTGGGGTAGGGGCACAGAGGGAGGAAGGGAGAGGGAGGGAGGGAGAGAGAATATCAATCCCAAGCAGGCTCTGCACTGCCATTGCAGAATCCATGCAGGGCTTGAACCCACAAACTGTGGGATCATAACCTGAGCCAAAGTCGGACGCCTAACCAACTGAGCCACCCAGGCATCCCCTATATCTATACATATCTACATATATCCATAGATATATTTTAAGTAAGCTCTGTACCAACTTGGGGCTTGAGCTCACGACCTCAAGATCAAGGGTTGCATGCTCCACTGACTGAACCAGCCAGGTGCCCCTCTTCTGATGATTTTATCTGTCTGTCTGTCTGTCTATCTATCTATCTATCTATCTATCTATCTATCTATCTATAATGTTACTGAGTTTTGAGAGAGAGAGTGCGAGGAATGGAGGGGCAAAGAAAGGGAATCCCAAGCGATCTCTGCACTGTCAGCCCATGAGATCATGACCTGAGGCAAAATCAAGATGGTGACCTGAGGAGAATTAACCAACTAAGCCACACAGGTGCCCCATCTCTTCTGATTATTTTAAAGTTAAATATTCTGTGTGTGTGTGTGTGTGCGCGCGCGTGCGCGCTTAATTGCTCATAAGACCTAAATTTCTGTTTATTGACTTCTGTTTTTTTTCTTTAAAGCCACATACTATTTAACATTCTCTTATAATGTTCCACCTTCCTTCCTATGCTGTATTGTCTAGAATTTTAGTTCTGATATTTTTATGGATATAAGTACTTTGTCTTTTTCTTTAATTTGGAATTTTTTTTCCAGTAACAAATTTTTCTCAAGTACCGATATGATTACCTTTTTTTCCCTGATTTTTAAAATAGTCTCTGCACCCAGTGTGGAGTCCAGTGCGGGGCTTGAACTCATGACCCTGAGATCAAGACCTGAGCTAAGATCAAGAATTGGTCACTTAACCGACTGAGCCATTCAGGCGCCCCTGATGATCTTACTTTTTTGTGTCTCATATTATTCTTTATTTCTCTTTTTTGTGAATATTTCCTCCAAGAATATTTTCAGTTTGGGACTTTTTGTAACAAACTTTCTGAGGCATTACATGGCTGAAAATGTTTTCATTATGTTCTTTCATTTAAATAAAAAATTGGCTGGATATATAAAATTGTAGGTCTAATACTTAAAGAATATGACTTTATTGTCATCTTGTATCTAGTGTTACTTTTGAAGTTTGATGTTGGTCTGATTCTTTTTCTTTTGTAGGTATTCTTTCTCTTTTGAAGCTTATACTTTTTTGTTTGTTTGTTTTTTGTTTTTAGGTCTTTGTTCATACATTTTGCTAATTTTAGGCTTGGGTTTTTCCTTTACCCTTTTTTGGCAATCTTTGCTCTTTTAGTTTGTGGTTTTTCATGTTTTTTAGTTTGAGGCCAGTTTATCATGTCATTTTATTTTATCTTAATTAGTTTATTTATTTTTAAGTAATCTCTATACCCAATGTAGGGCTCCAACTCATGACCCCAAGATCATGAGTTCATGCTCTTCTGAGCCCCCCAATTTATCATTTCTAATGATAATTTAAAATGATCGTTTCTTCAAATAATACTAATCTCTTGGGGCATCTGGGTGGCCCAGTTAGTTAAGTGTCTGACTCTTGGTTTCAGCTTAGGTCATGATCTCACAGTTTGTGGGTTTGAGCCCCATGTGGGGCTCTGTGCTGACAGTGTGGAGCCTGCTTGGGATTCTCTGTCTTCCTCTCACTCTGTCCCTCCCTTCCTCACATGTGCTCACTCTCTCTCTCAAAATAAATAAACAAACTTAAAAAAATATTACTGCTCTCCCTTTTCATTCCTTATGGAACTCATAATATTCAGATGTTGACACCTAGAAAAATTTTATTCCTAAATTGATAATTAAACTATTTTTAAGCACTTTTGATGGTATGCTGGAGAAATTTACTGACAGTTACTTGACTAAACAAGAAACTGACAGTTACTTGAGTTATTTGGTGCTTCTTTCACCTGACTCCTGTTGGCCTATGTGTAAAGTGGCCCATTTGTTGGGATAAAGCCTTGGAGTTGCTTGATAAAAACTCATTTCCTTTACAACTTATTAACACCCTTTAACCAGAGCATACTTGAATACTCACACTTTGGATGAGTGTTGTGGTTGTGTACATGATTGTGCAAGTTAAGGGAAAGCTACTTTTGAAAAACCAAACCCCATTGCAGAGCTATACTTCCTTTTTAATGAAGGACACCTTATAGAAGTTTTAAATGTATGTATAGAAACAGGTGAAGCTTCACCAACAGGTGTGCACAGATGAGATGGCGGTACAAATTCATGAACTGGTGGGTGGATTCTATGTTAAAAATTTGAAAATACTTTAAAATTTAGAATTTTTTTTTTAAATTTTTTTTTCAACGTTTATTTATTTTTGGGACAGAGAGAGACAGAGCATGAACGGGGGAGGGGCAGAGAGAGAGGGAGACACAGAAACGGAAACAGGCTCCAGGCTCTGAGCCATCAGCCCAGAGCCTGAGGCGGGGCTCGAACTCACGGACCGCGAGATTGTGACCTGGCTGAAGTCGGACGCTTAACCGACTGCGCCACCCAGGCGCCCCTAGAATTTTTTTAATTTATTTTTTTAAATCTTTATTTTTGAGAGAGAGAGAGACACCCAGAGTGCAAGTGGGGGAGGAGGACAGAGAGAGAGGGAGATACAGAATCCAGAGCAGGCTCCAGGCTCTGAGCTGTCAACACAGAGCCTGATGCAGGGCTTGAACTCAGCAATCACAGGGCTTGAACTCACAATCTGCGAGTTCATGACCTGAGCCGAAGTCGGATGCTAAATCGACTGAGTCACCCAGGCGCCCCTAAAATTTAGAATTTTAATTTAATTTTAATTTTTTAGTTTTTACTATTCTTATTCAGCCTCCAAATTTATTAGATGGAAGAATTGAGGGGAAGTGATAGTTGCTCAAGGGCATGCAGTTAATTATTCAGAAGCAGCATTTCAACTGAAAATGGGTATTTTTTTTTTTTTGTAATCTATGCATCCAACTTGGGGCTTGAACTCATGACCCTGAGCTCAAGAGTCACATGCATTTCTGACTGAACCAGGCAGGCACCCCAGGAAATTTTAAAAAATTCTTTGATATCTTTAATTGGGTAACACTGTGTACCAGATAGACAACTGAACATAAAGGGTACACAAGACGCATGACCTTGGATCTTTGGCAAAATATTTTATTTGTATTAAAAAATATGAAATAAAAAATTATAAAATAAATATTTCAAACAATATGGAAGTACACAGGAAAAAAAATAAAAGACCTTCCCCTATTCCCTAATTCCTCCAGTTTGTTTTTCCTAGGAATAACCACTGTTAAAGTTTGTGTACATCTTTCCAGACCATTGCATATGTATTTATGGGTAACTTATATGTGTATATTTTACATATATGGAATTATAATCTATATGCTATTTATGATAGTAAACTATGTATTGTGTATATTCTTGCATATTAGTTCTTGTTGATAATTTTCTATTTTGTTGTGTTATTATACCATCACTTCTGCAGCTGTTCCCTATTAGTACACAAATTATCTCTATTTTTTTTGTTTTTTTTTTTAAATTTTTAAAATGTTTGTTTATTTTTGAGAGAGAGAGAGAGAGTGGAGAAGTGGAGAGTGGAGAGAGTGGCAGAGAGAGAGAGAGGGAGACAGAGGATCTAAAGCAGGCTCTGCACTGACAGCAGAGAGCTGGATGTGGGGATCGTACTCACAAACCGTGAGATCTTGACCTGAGCTGGGGTCTCAGGCTCAATGGACTGAGCCACCCATGTGTCCCTCTATGTTTTTAATATTATGAAAGATGTAGCAGAAAATTACTTTTTTTTTTATGAAGTGGAATTACTTGGTTAAAGGTGTATGTATTTTAAATTTTTATAGGTTTTTCCATATTGTCCTCTAAACAGGCTAAAATCAATATGCACACCACTCCCCAATGCTCTCAGCACTCTTCTTATATACTTCTCACTGGGTAATTGGAGGAGTTAGGCTTTAACTTTCTTTTCTTTTTTTAAATTTTTTGTGTGTTTGCTTATTTTTGAGGCAGAGAGAGACAGCATGAGCAGGGGAGGGGCAGAAAGAGAGGGAGACACAGAATCCGAAGCACGCTCCAGGCTCTGAGCTGTCAGCACAGAGCCCCAAATGGGGCTTGAACTCACAAACTGTGAGATCATGACCTGAGCCGAAGTCAGACACTTAACCTACTGAGCCACCTAGGTGCCCCTACTTTAACTTTCTTGAAGGGCAGAGATTATCTCATCATCAAGTATCTTTAGTATCTAAGACAATAACAGGTGCTTAATAAATTTTGTTTGTGAAAAAGAATGAATCGCTAAAGAGAATTTAATAAGCTTATGGAATTATATTAATCCTAGAAAGCCAAGCAAGTATCCTTACTTCAGACTGTATCCACTGTCAGGCTGTAGGTTTAATATTTGTTACTTCTACTACCTCACTGGTTCTTCCAAATAATCTTATGAGGTAAATGGTAGTTTTTAATTCAGTGGTAGTGCTGCAATATAAGACTGGTCCTGTCCAGTATTTAAATTTTGTGGCATTTTTCTGTACCCATGTCTCTCGTTTAAAGTATGTATTATTTTCAGATTGAAAATTATCTTCCAGGAAGAAAAATGCATTATAACTTACAATAGATTGTTTTTGTCTTTTTACAGTTCCTCAGCTCACTTCTATATATTTTGTTTGTCTATTCTTTCACATATTCACTCTTGCTTAGAAATGTTAAACTAGTAAGCCATTGCTTTTGGGACGTTTGAGGAAAATGTAGGACCTTTTGTGTGCCTGAAGTTTGAGGACTTTGTAGAATAATATTGGCCCTAAGCAAATAAATAGCCGTGTGAGTTTTGTTTTCTGCAGTCATGGTAACTGCTGAAAGAAAAAGAAATTGACTGCACTTCTAAGCTTTCTCATGAAAGCAAGGAGTACTTATTTTTTAAAAAGGTAGGGAAAAAGACTGTCTTACAAAGGAAACTGGAAAAGATTGATTGTACTCATATACTTTTTGATCTAACCTGGGCGATAATGTTCTTATTTTGTTTATGTTTTGTCTCTTTGAGGATCTTTTTCTCATCAGTCATCTTACTCTTTAAAATTTTATTTTATTCTCTTCCATGTGTCCTTCTATTTACAAGAAACCAGGTCATCTTATCCTTTTTTTTTTTCTTTCTTTCTTTTAAAGTAGGCTTCATGCCCAGCTCGGAGTCCAATGCGGGGAGGTTGTGGTGGGGGTGGGGGAAGTGGGGGCTTGAAGAACCTTGAGATCAAGACCTGAGCTGAGATCAAGAGTTGGATGCTTACCTGACTGAGCCACCCAGGTCATCTTATCTGTTTAAAAAATAAAATTTTTAGGGTGCCTAGGAGGCTCAGTCGGTTGAACATCTGACTTCAGCTCAGGTCATAATCCCAGAACATACGGTTTCTGGGTTTGAGCCCCACATCAGGCTCTGCACTGACTGTGTGGAGCCTGCTTGGGATTCTCTCTTTCCCTCTCTCTCTGTCCCTGCCTCACTCATGCTTTCTCTCTCTCTCTCTCTCTCTCTCTCTCTCTCTCTCTCTCAAAAATACATAAATAAACTTTAAAAAAAGAAAAGCAAAAGAAAATTCTTGGGGTACCTGGCTGGCTTAGTTGGTAGAACATGTGACTCTTGATCTTGGGGTCATGGGTTCGAGCCCCATGTTGGGAGTAGAATGTACTTGAGAAAAAAAATAAAGGGGGCATTTAAATAAAATAAAATTCTTCCCTGACTTCTTTGACTTTGTAACCTCTTTAGACTATTGTCTCTTCTTTCTTCACAGTGGCACTTCTTACGAGAGTTGCTCATAGTTATGCCCTGTACTTTCTCACCAAGTACCCAGTTCTTCATCTAGCGATTTCCACCCTGCATTTCACAGAGGTTGCCCTGTTAGAAGTTATAGTAACTTTTTTTTTTCATGTTTATTTATTTTGAGAGAGAGAGCACATGTGTGTTTGGTAACAGAGAGGAAGAGAGAATCCCAAGCAGGTTCTGCATTGTCAGTGCAGAGCTGGAAGTGAGGCTCCATCTCACAGACCATTAGATCATGATGTCTTGAGCTGAAATCAAGAATCACTTAACCAACTGAGCCACCCAGGTACCCCTATAGTGACCTTCTAATTACCAACCCACATTTTTTATCAGCTTTTCTCTCATTGAGTTGTTTCGGAACAAACTTCCACTCCCCAGTGTTTTTATTTCTATTTTATTATTTTTTTTTAGAGAGAGACAGAAAGCCTGAGCAGGGGAGAGGGGCAGAGAGAGGGAGAGAGAGAGGGAGAGTCCCAAGCAGGCATCATGTTCAGAATGGAGCTGGATGTGGGGCTTGATCCCACGACCCTGGGATCATGACCTGAGCTGAAATCAGGAGTCAGATGTTCAACTGACTTAGCCACCCAAGTTTCCCCTACCCCCCATCCCCCCGCCCCCCCCAAGCTGTTTTAGTAAAAGACTATATTTTTCACTAGTTTGTACAAGATCCTGTCTGCTCATTGCTTGAATATAGGCATTTTTTTTTAACAGTTTACATTTATTTATTTTTAAGAAACAGAGTGAGACAAAGCATGAGCGGGAGGGGCAGAGAGAGAAGGAGACACAGAATCTGAAGCAGGCTCCAGGCTCTAAGCAAGCGGTCAGCACAGAGCTTGATGCGGGGCTTGAACCCACGAACCATGAGATCATGACCTGAGCCGAAGTCAGACGTTCAACTGACTGAGCCACCCAGGCGCCCCGAATATAGACATTTTTTAAGAGTTTTACTTCTGCCCTCTGTTTTTCATTCTGTATATTATCTATGATCCTTTTATTGCCATTTCATATGTATCCTCTAGTCCTCACCTCACTCTGTCTCAGAGCTGCATTTCCCACAGCCTGATACACCTCTCCCTAGATTTCTGGCTAGAGTTCTAAACTTAACTTTTGAAATTAGAGTTCAGCATTATGCTTCTTCCTTTAACATCTGTCTCCCGGCTCCCCCCCACACTCACTGAAAAAAAATAACCACTTTTTACTAACCTGCAGTTACATTGTGTTTATTTGAATACTGGTGTCACTAATTTCTGAGTTACTCTACTTTCTGGAATCAATTTATTTTCTGCTTTCACAATTCTACACGAGGCCATCATCAAGACTCGAATTAATCTCATGGTCTGCTAATTCACTTACTTGCTTGACTGTCTCATTTTTTTTATTTTATTAAATTGTCTTTTTAAATGTTTAATTTTGAGAGAGAGAGAGAGAGACAGAGTGCAAGCAGAGGAGGAACGGAGAGAGATGGAGACTCAGAATCTGAAGCAGGCTCAGGCTCTGAGCCGTCAGCACAGAGCCCGATGTGGGGCTCGAACCCACGAACCGTGAGATCATGACCTGAGCTGAATGAAGTTGGATGTTTAACCGACTGAATACCCAGGGGCTCCATCATTTTTTTTTTTTTTTTAATGCTATACTTGGGTATATTCTTTTCGTCTTTACATTAAAATCCTAGGTTCTAGATTTCTGACAAATTCTGATCTGGGCAGGAAGTCTTCCCTAAAAAGTAGAGCAGCATAAGTTCTCTGCTTTATTATTCTCAAATTCTTTTGCCTACTTTTATAAGATTTGTGGTAAAATAGTGGCAAGTATTTGTAGTAGCTGATGAGCACGACTAAAGAGCCTCAGACTCCAGGAGAACATGATTTTTGCTAACTGGAAAAATTTAACTCTTCTTGGGGTTAGAATTCCCACTTAGGTGGGAATAACTTTATCTTTTCATTGTACTTTTATTTTTTGTAGCATTTGGCACTTACTATTATACTTCACTTGGAAGTTATCTCATCTTTGAATCATGTTCCTCACTATATTATGCCATATATTATCCTTGTGACTGTCAACCCAGTAGATTTTGTATTGAGTTCAAATGGGTCTTAATCTTTTTTTTACCATTGTCCTCCAAGTCTTACGTACACAGTAGAGTCGTCAATAAATGTTTGTTAAATGAAATTATTCCCTTAGTCAGAGATGCCTTTCTTACTCATGGATTGTAATCACTCTGACACACATTGCTAAATGACTGTGGGTAGATTGCATAATCTCTCTTAAGTATCTTTGTCCTGAAACTGGCAACGCCTTCCCTCAAAGGGTTAGGTTATAATTAACTAGTAAAATGCTTTGAAGATGAAAAAGTTGAAGTTGAGCATTATGATCATCTTATTAAAGGTTAACTGTTAGTATCATCAGGTTTGTAGGTAAAAGCTTTCCCAAAGCTTGAAGTTAATTAAATGGTGAAGTAATTATTTTGTATGTATTTACATTTTGGTTATTTGCTTTGCTTAAATCCCTAGATTTCTTTGGAGGGAAGGAGCTTTTTATAATGTTACTTATTCTGAGGTCTCTGTCACAGAGGCAAGCCAAAATTAAAACCCTACCAAGATAAAAAAATACAGTAGAATAGTGCAGCAGTTAGAATGATGTGCCTCATATACTTAAACTGTTTTATATGGGAGAAGTCCTCAAACTTTGGATACTAAGAATCATTTGGAGGCCCTCATTAAAAATATTCCAACTCCAGGGATTCTAGTTTAGCAGGTTATATTTCTTTAATGAGGAATCAGGTGATTTCTGATTCAGCTAGTGTGCAGATAACGCTTTGAGAGACCTTCCTGAATAGAACTGAAAAAAGCTAGTAGAATATGAGAGAATGACCAACAAATAAACCTACAGACTCATTTAAATTGATATTCAAAGAGTTATGTAGTACCCAAATTATTTAAAAAATGACTAGACTTCAGATATTTTACTAATGTCTGTAATTCAATAAGTGTGTAGTACTTATTCCCAGAGTATGTTTGTAAAACTTCAGGATCTATAGATGCTCCATGAAAAAAGAGTTCCATCAAATAAGTCTGTGAAATGTTATATACTGTCCTCCATATTTAGAGGTTTACAGTGCATATTAACATATTAAATAAGACTCTTAGAAGTCCTACAGCAGAAGACCTTGAACCTAATTATTTCCAAACTTACTTGATTCTGAACCTTCCTTTTTTTCTCCTAATAATTCCTATTAATGATTTACTGAATGAACTTTGGGAAATCTTGAGCCCCCACCCCTGTATGGTGTGCAATTAAAAAGAAATGAAGTATTTTTTTTGTACATGAGAACTTAAAATCTTGCTAGAATCTCAAGACTTAGAATATGACATTTTAAAAATGGTAAACATATTATACTGAGTTGAATATAATCAAATGCCAAAATATATAATAGAGTTGCAGCTAGTAGAGGAAAAAGGTCAATTTATATCAGATCCTTCAGGTAAGATTTTCAAGAAAAGATGGGTCTTTTTTTTTTTTTTTTTTTTTTTTTAAAGTAAGCTCTGTTTACTGTGGGGGCCTGAACTCACAATTCTGAGATCAAGGGTTGCATGCTTTACTAACTGAGCCAGCCAGGCACCCAGGAAATGATGGGTCTTGAAGGGTGAGTGATGGGATTTGATTAGGAGGAATAATGCTGGCCTGAACTATCTAAATTGAGGAAGTAGTTCACAGGTATCCGTTCCATTTCTGTATTCACAAACATACTTTAGCTTAGAACACATGACATTGCTTTCTCAGTGACTATTTGATAAGTATGTCATATAATAATGCTTTTCAGACACTAATGTGCACAAGAATCACCTGGGGATCATGTAAAGAAAAATGATTTCTGATTGGTTAGGTCTGGGGTGGAGCACATTTTGTAGTGACAAATGTAGACAGTAATTAAGTCTTGGATGAGTAGTTGAGTTAGATGACGATTAATACATACTTTAACCTTAGTATTTTTAGAAATATCTAAGGTAGAGTGTTTGAGATAGTAGTAAGAGATGTATGTTAGGAATAGCAGGACCTAATTTTTTTTTTCTTCTGTCATTTGTTAGCCATGTGACCTTGGGCTAGTTAATGTACTCTGAAAAGGGTGGGGTTAGAGAAGGCAAGAGCCTGAGGAAGTGAAATAGTACAATTTTGAAAAGCACTCATTTGTTAAGTACAGTAAGCATGTTTATTGATAAAGTACTATTACATGACTGAATTGCATTTTAAATAGTTTTCCCCCTCTAGTGATGATAGTTTGGAAGTAGCTAAACACTTTTTCTTGATAACTTGAAGTGGTACTGTATGTTACACAATAGGTTAATTTTCCTTAATTATAGACACTCTGAATATCTAGTTGTTCCCCCCTCTTTTTTTTTTTTTTTTTAATGTTTATTTCTGAGAGAGTGTGTGGGGAAGGGCAGAGAGAGAGGGAGACACAGATTCCGAAGCAGGCTCCAGGCTCTGAGCTGTCAGCACAGAGCCGGATGCGGGGCTTGAACCTACGAACAGTGGAATCATGACCTGAGCTGAAGTCAGATGCTCAACTGACTGAGCCACCCAGGCGCCCCATTCCCTTTGTGTCTTTCAGTATGAGTGTGGTCTTGTGGCTGGCTGGCAGGCTTGCTTGTTTGTTTATTTATTGTTTATTGTTTATAGAGTGAGAGCACGAGTAGGGGAGAGGGGCAGAGGGAGAGATAGAATCTTAAGCAGACTCCGTACTCGGCATGGAGCTGGACAAGGGGGCTCAATCCCATGACTCTGGGATCATTACCTGAGCTGAAATCAGGAGTTGGATGCTCAATTGACTGAGCCACCCAGGTGCCCCTGGTCTTGTGGCTTTAGAACAAGCTCATGGCAAATTGTATTATAGCACAAAATTAGAAACTGGGCTTTTTGTAAAAAAATTTTTTAGCAAAGTAGGCTCTGTGCACAACATGGAGCTTGAACTCATGACCCTAAGGTCAAGAATCACATGCTCTATTGGCTGAGTCGCTCAGGTGCCCCTATTACAAGTATTTCTTTTTCTTGCTTTCTTTCATTCAAGTTTTTATTTATTTATTTTGAGGGTGAGGGAGGAAGAGAGAATCTCAAGCAGGCTCTGCACTGCATTTCTTAAGTTTGTTTGTTAGGCTACATTTTGACTAGTTATTTGTGTAATGTAGTTGTCTTACTTTGGGAAAATATGATTTAGTAATGTGCATTTATGAAATAAATAGTTCTTATATTTTTTTCTTAAATTTGTGGCATAAAAAAATAAAATAGTATATATAGTAGTATATTGAAAATGGTCATATATACCTTTGAAATACTGATCTATAATGTCAAGTAATAAAGCATTAACATATGAATTAAATCTTCTCTAAAGGGAAGGTTAATCTTCCCTCCAGTCTCTTATCCATTTGCCCAGTATCCAGGGAATTTAGTGGTGAAGACAAGAGCTGCTGTGCGGATACTGACCTTCCTGTATGTAGTCAGAGGACATGTGGCTGGGGAGGGAATAATGGAAATGTGATAAGTGGACATCTCTGGTTGAGAAATTGATTATGTTAAGCAAATTAATTGAAAGAGCAAATAAATGGAAGCCAGCTTTCTCCCCGAGAAGAGCTTACAAACATAAAAGGGGAAAGTCTAGAAAGAAACTTAAGATGTAGAATTAGAATTAGAAGCCTTGGTGTGTATGCACGTGTTATTATTTATGCACAGGTAAAGAAATAGGTATAGATGTGTTTATATGTATGTATATATATTCATATCTTTCCTACTCTCTTCTGAGAGGACTCTGTAGCTGTGAAACCCTAGTAACAATGAGCACACCTAATGCCCAGATCTTGGTTTCTAAATACTATCCATGACTAAAAGGTATCAGGTATCTCTTGGAGAAATGGCTAATTTTAGAATCAGGGAGGGAAAGTATAAGATGAATTTAGAGATGTCTTTTGTATCAGAAAGCAAGGAAGTAGTCAAAATGATGGGGACATATCAAAAAGGTACAGGAACCACTTTCTAAGGGCCCTTGATTGCCAAATATTGTATAATTTGAGCAGCAAAATGGAATAATGGATTATAACATATAGTATAAAATAAGAATCCATGAATCTACACTGATAAAAGTAGTAAGTAAAGGAATTCTGACAAAGGGATGGAGGGAAAGCTCTTTAAAGTAGAATGCCAACTAAAAAATGGAGAAGGAATGTTGGGATTAGGTAATCACCATCACAATGGTATTAGATCAAAACAGAAATAGTCAATGAATGCTGATGGCTGGTGGATGGGTGAAGGTTTGATGAGGAACAGGATATTGGTGAATTATCAGAATAATTCCACCTTGAATCTAGATGAAACACAAAGGGAAAAATAGTGACTTTATTGTGGAGAAACCTGGCAGATACCAAATTGCCCAGGTGATGAAAGTTACACATAATGATGGGTAAGTAAAGCATGCACAGTATCATTTGTGCATATTCTTTGCAAGAATGTGGTTATTTGGAGCATCACATCCAGATTGAGTGTCATCCTAGAGAACAAAAGGCCTGTACTCTTTACAGTCAAGGGCATTAAAGATGGGGGAAGGCCTAAAGAACTATTCCAGATTGAAGGGGACTGAAGAGATCTGATAACTAAATGCAATATATGTTCTCTGATAGGATCCTGAATCTGGATCAAGTAAAGTTTGAATGTGTTTGTGGATTGGCGCTGCTTTTTATCAATGCTGATATCCTATTGGGAGGGTTATATGACTCTAATGTATCAAAATATCCTTGGTTTGGCATGTATGCACTGGAGTATTTAGGAGAGAATGAGGAATCATGTCATAAAAAGATACATACATCTTTTCCGTAGGCCTGAAACTATTTTTATTTTTAAAATTTATTGTTTAATTTACATCTAAGTTAGCATATGGTGCAACAATGATTTCGGGAGTAGATTCCTTAATGCCCCTTACGCATTTAGCCCATCCCCCACTCCCACAACCCCTCCAATAACTCTCTGTTTGTTCTCCATATTTAAGAGTCTTTTATGTTTTTGTCCCCCTCCCTGTTTTTATATTATGTTTCCCTTCCCTTATGTTCATATATATACGTATATATATATATATATATACACACACACACACACACACACACACACACACATATATATATATATATATATATACCACATCTTCTTTATCCATTCATCTGTTGATGTACATTTGGGCTCTTTCCATACTTTGGCTAATGTCAATAGTGCTGCTATAAACATTGGGTAGTGTGTGTGCCCCTTTGAAACAGCACACCTGTATCCCTTGGGTAAATACCGAGTAGGGCAATTGCTGGGTCGTAGGGTAGTTCTATTTTTAATGTTCTGAGGAACCTCCATACTGTTTTCCAGAGTGGCTGCACCAGTTTGCATTCCCACCAGCAATGCAAAAGGGTTCCTCTTTCTCCACATCCTCGCCAACATCTGTTGTTGCCTGAGTTGTTCATGTTAGCCATTCTGACAGGTGTGAGGTGGTATCTCATTGTGGTTTCGATTCGTATTTTTCTGATGATGAGTGATGTTGAGCATGTTTTCGTGTGTCAGTTGACCATCTGGATGTCTTCTTTGGAGAAGTGTGTATTCATGTCTTTTGCCGATTTCTTCACTGGATTATTTGTTTTTTTTTTGGGTGTTGAGTTTGATAAGTTCTTTATAGATTTTGGATACTAACCCTTTATCCAATATGTCATTTGCAAACATCTTCTCCCATTCTGTCGGCTGTCTTTTAGTTTTGCTGATTGTTTCCTTTGCTCTGCATAGGCTTTTTATTTTGATGAGGTCCCAATAGTTCATTTTTGCTTTTGTTTCCCTTGCCTCTGGAGACGTGTTGAGTAAGAAGTTGCTGCAGCCAAGGTCAGAGAGGTTTTTGCCTGCTTTCTCCTCGAGGATTTTGATGGCTTCCTGTCTTACATTGAGGTCTTTCATCCATTTTGAGTTTACTTTTGTGTATGGTGTAAGAAAGTGGTCCAGGTTCATTTTTCTGCATGTCGCTGTCCAGTTTTCCCAGCATCACTTGCTGAAGAAACTGTCTTTATTCCATTGGATATTGTTTCCTGCTTTGTCAAAGATTAGTTGGCCATGCGTTTGTGGGTCCATTTCTGGGTTCTCTATTCTGTTCCATTGATCTGAGTATGTGTTTTTGTGCCAGTACCATACTGTCTTGATGATTTCAGCTTTGTAATAATAGGTCTTGAAGTCTGGGAGTGTGATGCCTCCAGCTTCGGTTTTCTTTTTCAAGATTGCTCTGGTTATCTGGGGTCTTTTCTGGTTCCATACAAATTTTAGGGTTGGTTGTTCTAGCTCTGTGAAGAATGCTGGTGTTATTTTGATAGGTATTGCATTGAATATGTACATTGCTTTGGGTAATATGGACATTATTATTATTATTTATTTATTTATTTATTTTTAACGTTTATTTATTTTTGAGACAGAGAGAGAGCATGAACGGGGGCAGGTCAGAGAGAGAGAGGGAGACACAGAATACGAAACAGGCTCCAGGCTCTGAGCTGTCAGCACAGAGCCCAACGTGGGGCTTGAACTCACTAACTGCGAGATCATGACCTCAGCTGAAGTTGGAAGCTTAACCGACTGAGCCACCCAGGCGCCCCTATTATTATTTTTTAAACATTCACCTTTGAAAGTCAGACAAAGCACAAGTGGGGGAAGGACAGAGAGAGAGGGAGCCACAAGACCTGAAGCAGGTTCCAGGCTCTGAGCTCTCAGCACAGAGTCCAATGCGGGGCTTGAACCCATGAACTGTGAGATCATGACCTGAGCCGAAGTTGGATGCTCAACGGACTGAGCCACCCAGGTGCCCCTGGGTAGTATCAACATTTTAACAATGTTCTTCCAGGACAGGAGCGTGGAATATTTTTCCACTTTTTTGTGTCTTCTTCAGTTTCTTTCATAAGCTTTCTATAGTTTTCAGTGTATAGATTTTTCACCTCTTCTGGTTAGGTTTATTCCTAGGGAAACTATTTCATTTTATTAAAAAAAATTTTTTTTAACATTTATTTATTTTTTAAACAGAGAGAGACAGAGCCTGAACGGGGGAGGGGCAGAGAGAGAGGCAGACACAGAATCGGAAGCAGGCTCCAGGCTCTGAGCCATCAGCCCAGAGCCTGATGCGGGGCTCGAACCCACGGACCGCGAGATCATGACCTGAGCTGAAGTCGGATGCTCAACCGACTGAGCCACCCAGGCGCCCCTAGGGAAACTATTTTAAAATAAAAATAAGAAACTATATACTTTTCTGGTTATAAATTTAATCTTTCTAACTCCCTTGTTTCTGTATTTACAGAATACTACATTTGCTATACCTGTAGAGAGATTCACTTAGTAAATATTTATTGGTTGAATATTTTATCAAGAATTTAAGAATTCTATATTTTTTAATAGGGATAATAAATACATTTTTAACTTTGTCTTTCAGAAAGCTGAAGTTGATGGTAGTTTAAGTGATAGCCACGTGTCTCCTCCAGCCAAACGCACTTTGAAACAACCTGATTCTGTTTGCAAAGACAAATCAAAATCACGAAGTACTGGTCAGAGAGAGGAATGGAATATATCAACTGGACAGGCCAGGTGAGAAGTGAGAACTCACCCGTTGGTTTTTCATGAATTATTTGATATGATTTAGGGCTCATATCAATGCTAATTTTCTTAAAATTATAAAGCCACTAGTGTCTCGAAATACTTATAAATTATTTTATAATTTTTTTATGTTTTAATTTTCTCTAAATATGACATAAAACATATTTGTTTTATAAAAATCTATAGTATTTCATAGAAACCATTATTTCTAAATCTAAAATGGTAAGAATTTTGATAGGTCTTAAATATGCATACATATTTATTTATACTGGAAGTTTAAAGACATTTGATTAGAATTATATTTTTATTTGAATGTAAAGTAAAATCTCCCTTTTCTAAAATTATGAAATATTACATTTGAATTGGTATGCCAAAATGTAGTAAAATCAAAATGAATTTTTAAAGAAATCTTTTCATTTGTCCGTTTTCAACTTAAATTTACTTTGTGTCTGGTTCATTATGTATCAGGATAACTTATTTTTACACACTTACCAAAGTAAATAGTAATAATTTGTTGTAGATAGGATAGGTACACACACAGAAAAGATTTAAATATTGAACTCTTAATTCTTAGCTTCTCTTTTCTCCAGTCTATGATGTAGAAGTGTTGATGATGTGTGGACTACAAACAAAAGTAAAAAGGAAATCCTTTGGTTTCTTTCCTCCTTCAAATACCTAAAAATTATTTGATTTTATGTTTGTAGGTAAATTCTGGATGCTGTTACTCTTTAATGAAAAAAAATCTTTGGTGTTTTATAGACTTTCATAGGCAGTGTATATACTGGTCCCTAAAGAGTCTGTATCTATTTCAATATATTTCAGAAGATGGACCACTTTAAGTTTTTTATTTGCGTTGTCTGGGAGCTAAGTAGAAAAATCTTGAATCAGAGCCTGTTGATTTTTTTTTCTTTTCTGATACTCATCTGTGAGATAAAACAGATCCAGGTCGCTATAATGATGTTACTAAAATGAGTACTGCCCTTTAATTACACTTCTAGACTTGATCTACCTGTTGTAATCTGTATCCTATATTTATTAAATGAGTGAATCAGGCTTCTTTTTCTAGATAAATGTTTCTTAAAAATGTTCTTTTAGTGTTCAAGTTTGACCTTTAACTGTAAGATAATTTTAACAGTTTGTGTATATAGCACATTAGATTTTCTACATCTTAGCCACTCTGAAGGCCTTTATGTAAATTGATCTTGATCATGTCTTTTGTTTAAAAAAAAAAAGTCCTCACTCATTTTGGGGAGAGAATTTTGCTTCCATTTAGGTACCTCAGTATGATACTCCTTTTTAAAACAATACTAAGTATATCTTGAATAAAAAACTTAAGAAAGAATGAATACCAACAGAATTTATTACTTCTATTTTGGCAGAATAGCAATTTAAAAGGTTTTTTCAGTTAAATTTTCATCTAGAAATGTAAGTGCTACAGGGTTAGAATATTTTGGTATTTCTTGTTTAAAAAAATTAAAAAAAATTTTTTTTACATTTATTTTATTATTGAGAGACAGAGTGAGACAGAGCATGAGCATGGGAGGGGCAAAGAGAGGAGGAGATACAGAACTTGAAGCAGGCAGGCTTCAGGCTCTGAGCTGTCCGCACAGAACCTGATGCGGGGCTCGAACCCACCAACTGTGAGATCATGACCTGAGCTGAAGTCAAACGCCCAACCGACTGAGCCACACAGATGCCCCTAAAAAAATTTTTTTTAATGTTTATTTATTTATTTTTTTGAGAGAAAGAGACAGAGTGTGAGTGGGAGAGGGGCAGAGAGAGAAGGAGACACAGAATCCACAGCAGGCTCCAGGCTCTAAGCTGTCAGCACAGAGCCTGATGTGGGGCTTGAACTCATGAGTGGTGAGATCATGACCTGAGCTGAAGTCGAACGCTTAACCGACTGAGGCACCCAGGCGCCCCTATTTTGGTGTTTCAGATGACCCAAATAGAAAATGCTGTTTGACCTGTTAGCTTCAACAGAACTGAATTTTAAGGAAACCTTGTAAATACTTTAGATTTTGAGATAGTGTAAATATGAAAATCAGGATTTATTTGAAGGATTGTATTTGTTTTTATGTCATGAGCCTAAGAATCCTGATTCCTTTATTTTGATAATCTATGATGAGCACCTAAAATAAAATTATTAAAGTTCTTTCAAAAAAACTGTGCTAAAAATATAATTCATTTGGGGGAAAAGTGAATATATATAAGAATTAGTCTTAACCATGAAAAGTAATGAATCCTAAAGGACTTTGTAATGACCACTAAATTAAAAAATATATATATATATTTTTAATGTTTATTCACTTTTTTGAGAGACGGAGACAAGTGTGAGCAGGGCAGGGGCAGAGAGAGAGGGAGACACAGAATCTGAAGCAGGCTCCAGGCTCAAGCTGTCAGCACAGAGCCTGATGCGGGGCTCGAACTCACGAACCATAAGATCATGACCTGAGCCGAAGTCGGACCCTCAACCGACTGAGCCACCCAGGCGCCCTTGACTACTAAATTTTTAAAAGAAATTACTGTGGGGGCACTTGGGTGGCTCAGTCGGTTGAGCGTCCAACTGTGGCCCAGGTCATGATCTCGCGGTTCGTGGGTTCGAGCCTCGCATCGGGCTCTGTGCTGACAGCTCAGAGTCTGGAACCTGCTTGGGATTCTGTTTCCCTCTCTCTGTCTGCCTCTCCCCAGCTCACACTCTGTCTGTCTACCTATCTCTCAAAAGTAAACATTAAAAAAAAAAAAAAAGAAATTACTGTTGATTGGCAGAACAATTTTTATTTAAAAATGTGTGTTTAATTTATTTAATTAGCGAGAAAGAGAGAGAGTGGAGGAGGGGTGGAGAGAGAGGGAGAGAGAGAATACCAAATGAGCTCTCCTGACAGCACAGAGTCTGACGTGTGGCTTGATCCCATGAACTGTGAGATCATGACCTGAGCCAAAATCAAGAGTCAGATGCCTAACCGACTGAACCACCCAGGTGCTCCAGGAGTTTTCATTTAAACAGTGAACTCACCGAGTTACATTTTAAGCGATTAACTTTTGGGAACTTTGATTCATGGGGCTTTTTAGGCTTATGTATTATTATACAGGAAGGCCAACTCTTAAATTTTTAGTGTTCTCTTCATATCCAGATATTTAATATTCTGTCTCTTTCTTGTTTTTCATTTTTATAAAGAGGAATGGTAATGGAAAAATGATAATCTATGATTGTAAGATAATTGGATTGATTGAAGAGTAAGTTTTTATTTTTCCTTTTTAAAACAGATTTCATTAGCAATGAAGTAAAAGCCAAGTAAGCATTGTCTTCTTCAGAGGGACAAAAAGGCTTATTGTACTTTTTTTTCCCAGTGATGTTGCTGTTCAGAAAGTTTTAGGTTTCTTTTGTAGAATTATTTCAAGGTTAGCATCTTATTTTTTTTGGATAATTTAAATATGTAAAATTTCAATCGTTTGGTTTTTGCATATGCTAAAATTCATTTTGAGCCCGCACTTGTAAGTAAACTCATCATACTGAGTTAGTATTATGTTAGGTTCAAAGTCAAAGTAGATTTATGACGTAGTAAAATTGACTTTTCTGTGTGGTTTTAAGTGGGTTCCCGAGAATTTGACATGTATAATCTTCTAAGGAAAGACCTGTTAATATACCAATTTCATTACTTTATAGTGTACTTTGTATACAAAGGTACTGAAAATGAAATACTTTGAAGAGGTGTAGTATATTAGAACAAGGTAGTTTTGTTTTTTTCTGGGGGAAAGGAGGGCTGGAGTGTTTTTGTTTTTGTTTTTGACAGTATGTGTACATGTAACAGCTTGAGTTTTTGTGTATATCCTTTAATCATCTGATCCATGACCTTTATTAGGCAGGGGCATTTATCATTAACATTTAATATTTAACATTTAAAATTGAACATGGAAAGTGCTGGAGTAACCAAAAACAAAATATTTTTGTTAAGAAAATGTGTACAAACGGGAGCGGGAGATACAGGCGTCCACTTACGGAATGAATAAGTCATGGGAATAGAAGGCACAGCATAGAGAATAGCGTCAGTGGTGTTGTGTGGTGTTGTGTGGTGAGATGGTAGCTACACTAGTAATGAGCACAGCATAACGTATAGACTTGTCCAATCACTATGTTATGCACCTAAAACTAATATAATACTGTGTATCAAGTATACTTCCATTAAAAGAGAATTTTGTGCAAACCATACAGAAGATCATGTATTTACTTTTTTCTGAATGTCCTTTCCATTTTTCTTAATTTTTGAAAATAATAATTGTTGGGTATTTTAGAAATATCTTAGTTTACATCGACACTTCTTTTATTATGTAGTAATTTAGTTTTTGTTTTCACAAAGCATACTGTGAATTTTTTAAGTCTTGATGTTTTGATGATCATTTAAGTATCTTCCTGCTGAATTAACATTTCTTTTCCTCCACCCAAAAGGGAGAATTGTACAGTGACTGTTTTGAGAAATTAGCTAAGTTTTCATTTGGTGGGTTAGAATGTGAATTAAATATATTGGAGAAATTATTAAATAGTTTTGGTGTTCAAAGACTTTTTTCTTCTTACAGTCTATTGTTTGAATAAATTTGTCACTGTTTGAATTTTATTTTGTTAACCAAAACCAATAATAAATGTCTGTAACCATTGCTGCTTATAATATCAGTTAACTTTATACTACATGTTAAGCTTCTTCTTTGGACTTTATAGAGTTGAAGACAGAGTAAGTTCAATTTTTAATCTGTTATTAAAGCTTTTCTTGAGGTAATGAAATGATGCTTAGCTAGTATATTTTATTAATTGGTGCATTACCAATCTTAGAGTAAAAAAAGATGTTGTCTTTAATATTAAAAAGTAATATTGCTGACATATTAAAGATTAAAATGATTCCACCAGTATTACGTTTCTTGCTTCTTTAAATGAATGTTGATGTGTTTGCATATTAAATATAATTGTGTTCTAGGTTAACTTCTCAGCCTGGTGCTACATTACCAAACGGACATAGTAGCTTATGTGAGTATTCTGTTATGAAATGGTTAGTATTGAAATTCTTACTAATGTTATTAGAGTAAGTGTTAAAGTGGGGTAAAACAGTGATTTACTAGAATGTTCAGCATATCATTGGAAATGACTGGATTTCAGTCATAGCGAATACTTATGTAATTGTTAAACATTGAGAAATCAGTACAAATGAAATAATTTAAATTATTATGATGGGTTATAAACAGTTATCAAAAGTTTAGATTATTGGAGATTAAAACTATTTAAGAGGTTATATTGAATTTTTTGTAGTCTTTTAAAAGTAATTTTTGATGTATTTTTTCTTTTTTTCTTTTTATACTCTGTACTTTGAAATGTAAATCTCTCTCTTCTTGTAGCCCTTCGAAGCCATCCCCTTCGAGGGGAAAAGAAGGGAGATGGGGACCTTTCTTGTATAAATGGTGACATGGAAGTCAGAAAAAGTTGTCGTTCCAGGAAAAACAGATTCGAAAGCGTGAACCAGAGTTTGTTATTTGATCAACTAGTAAATAGGTATGAATGCTTAAACAGTAAGCAGTTTCATTTAATTAATTTATTCACTTGATTTTTCAGATTTCAAAATTTCAAAATCAAATTTCAGATTTGAAAAAACCATTGATTTTTAAGCTTGTTATGTTTTAAAAAATAAGCAGTGACTTAGCGATAAATGTAATTATTTTAAAACTTACTTTGAATTAGCAGTGATTAGCAATTATTATCAGTTTCTAGTCAGTTTATTAGTTTTAGTAGTTTATGTAATAGCTAAATTTTTCTCCTCCTTTTTAAGCTCTTGTGTGTAAATAGTATAGAAAATAATTTTATTCTGTCTTCACTGTTCTAGTCCTTTATTATTTGTTCATTAACAATTTGTTTTTGACAATTTTCAAACAACATTAGGTTCCATTATTGATATGTAGTAAGTATAGTTTTGCTTAGTCAAGATTTTGAATTAAAGGTTTTTTGAGACTGGGTATATGGGATATAGCTAGTGAATGAGCCTAGTCGATTGCTCAGTATCTACATTCAATGAAATTTTTCTTCTCAGATGATAAATTATCCTACTTAATCCTTGCAGTGGCCTTGAGAGGGCAGGTCAGTACAATCCTATTTTAGAAGAGAAGAAATTATATTCTACAGTGGTAATGTCAAGTTTGAGTATTAGTTATTATTTGTTAAGTACTTAGATCATTATCTAGACACATAGTAAGTACTATATAAATGTGTTTAAAAGGTAAAATGTGGTAATGCCAGCCTGTATTTCATGGAGGTCAGTGTTCTCTAATTTTTAAAAAATATCTGTTCGGTTAACCTTATGTTGGCTTTAAACTTTTTACAGATTGTTTATCCTATAAATTTTCTTAACACCATCTTCAAATAAAAAGATTGAATTATTATTATTATTTTCATTGCCTTGGATCTAGTAGTTATTTATAGTGGCACTGTGGAGTTAAATATTTGGAGTATTATGAACAAAAGTTCTATTTTGTAAGTTTTAAATATATTAAGGTAGAAGATGTTCTGGATTTTTAGGGGGGACATTATCTTCTGATGGCTGCTGATTCAGAAAGATGTTTAATTAGGATGCTATCTACAGTTACATATCAGAGATAATTAAATTATGCTTTGATGAAGAGTTCTCTTTCATGTGTATGCCACATGTGGTCTCACAATTGTCTAAATCCTAGTTTTATTATGTGATTGTAGTACTGCTGAAGCTGTACTACAGGAAATGGACAACATTAACATCAGACGGAATCGTCGGTCAGGAGAAGTAGAACGACTCAGAATGTGGACAGATACAGAATTTGTGAGTATATTTACTTTAACAACCTTTGCAAATATTTTTTATTTTGGTTGAGGGATTCAGACGGAGAGTGAGCAGCACTGGATTTTCTTTTTTTTTTTTTTTTAAATTTTTTTTCACCGTTTATTTATTTTTGGGACAGAGAGAGACAGAGCATGAACGGGGGAGGGGCAGAGAGAGAGGGAGACACAGAATCGGAAACAGGCTCCAGGCTCTGAGCCATCAGCCCAGAGCCCGACGTGGGGCTCGAACTCACGGACCGTGAGATCGTGACCTGGTTGAAGTCGGACGCTTAACCGACTGCGCCACCCAGGCGCCCCTGGATTTTCTTAAATTAACAGAATTGTTCCTTTTCTTTGGTTCCTCTTTAGTTTGGGATTTTATGTTTTCTTCTTCTATCCTTAACTGTATTTGGTGCAACCTTTCCCAAAAGATTCCCTACACTTTTGCCAGAACAGTTATCTTAAAGTACGGCTCTGATTCTGTTACTTTTCTTTTCTTTTTCTTTTTTTTTTTTTTTTTTTTTTTTTTTTTTTTTTAAGTTAAGTTTATTTATTTTGAGAGAGAGAGAAGGAGAGAAAGAATCCCAAGCAGGCTCCACGTTGTCAGCACAGAGCCTGATGCGGGACTTGAACCCACGAACTGTGAGATCATGACCTGAGCCAAAGTCGGACACTCAACCGACTGAGCCACCGGGGCGCCCCTGATTCTGTTACTTTTCTGATCTGAACCTTTGATGTTCTTTTTATCGTGTACTGAATTAATTAGAAATACCTTGACCTTCATAATCAGGATTCAACTTTATCTTCTCACACACTATTGCCCAAGTATAAACAAATAATTCTTCCTTTATCTTTTATTTCTGGTAATACTTTTGGTTAGGGACTGCTGTAGTCCTACCTTTGTTTCATGGTTTGTCTCAAATGCTGCCTCCCTTCCCCTTAGCAACAAGAGGATCATCTCTCTGAATTCTAGAGTACGTTGTACCTTTTTTGTTTTTAAAGCATTTTTTAAAAGTCTTTTTAAATTTTTTTAATGTTTATTTATTAAAAAAAATTTTTTTAGCGTTTATTTATTTTTGAGACAGAGACAGAGCGTGAGCAGGGGAGGGGCAGAGAGAGAGGGAGACAGAATCCAAAGCAGGCTCCAGGCTCTGAGCTGTCAGCACAGAGCCTGAGGTGGGGCTTGAACTCATGAACTGCAAGATCATGACCTGAGCCGAAGTCAGACGCTTAACCGACTGAACCACCCAGGAGCCGCTAATGTTTATTTATTTTTGAGACAGAGAGAGACAGAGCACGAGCAGAGGAGGGTAGAGAGAGGGAGACACAGAATCCGAAGCAAGCTCCAGGCTCTGAGCTGTCAGCACAGAGCCCGATGCGGGGCTCGAACTAATGAGCTGTGAGATCGTGACCTGAGCTGAAGTCGGACACCCAACTGACTGAGCCACCCAGGCGCCCCTTAAAGCATTTTTTAAAAAATGTTTATTTTTGAGAGAGAGAGCGTACACAAGGGAGGGACAGAGAATGAGGGAGAGATTGAATCCCAAGGGATTGAATCTGTGCTGTCAGTGCAGAGCCTGATGCAGTTCTAGAACCCATGAATCGTGAGATCATGACCTGAGCCGAAATCAAGAGTCATACACTTAACCAATTGAGCCACCCAGGCCCCCCTACTACCTTTCTTATTTTTTAAAAAATATTATTTTAACATTTATTTATTTTTGAGAGAGAGAGTGCAAGCAGGAGAGGGGCAGAGAGGGAGACAGAATCCCAAGCAGGCTCTAGGCTCTGAGCTGTCAGCACAGAGCCTGATATGGGGCTTGAACTCAAGAACTGTGAGGTCATGACCTGAGCCGAATACCAAGAATTGGACACTTAACTAACTGAGCCACCCAGGCTCTCCTACATTGTACCTTTTTTTTTTTTTTTTTTTTATGGCATTTAACTTGTTTTACTTTGTTTTATAGTTACCTGTGACTTATCTTACTCCATCCTACTAGGCTATAATTTGCTTGAGGGAGAAAGTGTGTTCATGGCACTGTAGTTTTAAATTTTCAAATATTTTGTAAGTTTGTTTTATTTTTCCTCTTGACCCTTACATTTATTGATTTCAGGAAGCTCCGTTTTTCATGAATCTGTGTCTTGCAAATAGGTGCTCAGTAAATTTCAAGAGTGGTCATATCCCTTAGGTTAATGATACTTATAGCCAGGAATAAATTCCATGTTAATATTTGACAGATTTTTCTCTTTCTTTCTCTCTTTCTTTCTTTCTTTCTTTCTTTCTTTCTTTCTTTCTTTCTTTCTTTCTTTATGAAATTTATTGTCAAATTGGTTTCCATACAACACCCAGTGCTCATCCCAAAAGGTGCCCTCCTCAATACCCATCACCCACCCTCTCCTCCCTCCCACCCCCCATCAACCCTCAGTTTGCTCTCAGTTCTCAACAGTCTCTTATGCTTTGGCTCTCTCCCACTCTAACCTCTTTTTTTTTTTTTCCTTCCCCTCCCCCATGGGTTCCTGTTAAGTTTCTCAGGATCCACATAAGAGTGAAACCATATGGTATCTGTCTTTCTCTGTATGGCTTATTTCACTTAGCATCACACTCTCCAGTTCCATCCACGTTGCTACAAAAGGCCATATTTCATTTTTTCTCATTACCACGTAGTATTCCATAGTGTATATAAACCACAATTTCTTTATCCATTCATCGGTTGATGGACATTTAGGCTCTTTCCATAATTTGGCTATTGTTGAGAGTGCTGCTATGAACATTGGGGTACAAGTGCCCCTATGCATCAATACTCCTGTGTCCCTTGGATAAATTCCTAGCAGTGCTATTGCCGGGTCATAGGGTAGGTCTATTTTTAATTTTCTGAGGAACCTCCACACTGTTTTCCAGAGCGGCTGCACCAATTTGCATTCCCACCAACAGTGCAAGAGGGTTCCCGTTTCTCCACATCCTCTCCAGCATCTATAGTCTCCTGATTTGTTCATTTTGGCCACTCTGACTGGCGTGAGGTGATACCTGAGTGTGGTTTTGATTTGTATTTCCCTGATAAGGAGCGACGCTGAACATCTTTTCATATGCCTGTTGGCCATCCGGATGTCTTCTTTAGAGAAGTGTCTATTCATGTTTTCTGCCCATTTCTTCACTGGGTTATTTGCTTTTCGGGTGTGGAGTTTGGTGAGCTCTTTATAGATTTTGGATACTAGCCCTTTGTCCGATATGTCATTTGCAAATATCTTTTCCCATTTCGTTGGTTGCCTTTTAGTTTTGTTGGTTGTTTCCTTTGCTGTGCAGAAGCTTTTTATCTTCATAAGGTCCCAGTAGTTCACTTTTGCTTTTAATTCCCTTGCCTTTGGGGATGTGTCGAGTAAGAGATTGCTACGGCTGAGGTCAGAGAGGTCTTTTCCTGCTTTCTCCTCTAGGGTTTTGATGGTTTCCTGTCTCACATTCAGGTCCTTGATCCATTTTGAGTTTATTTTTGTGAATGGTGTGAGAAAGTGGTCTAGTTTCAACCTTCTGCATGTTGCTGTCCAGTTCTCCCAGCACCATTTGTTAAAGAGACTGTCTTTTTTCCATTGGATGTTCTTTCCTGCTTTGTCAAAGATGAGTTGGCCATACGTTTGTGGGTCTAGTTCTGGGGTTTCTATTCTATTCCATTGGTCTATGTGTCTGTTTTTGTGCCAGACAGATTTTTCTCTTTAACAGGAAAACATGGATATGTATTCAAGAGTGAAAAGGCGAAGAAAGTCACTGAGAAGAAATAGTTATGGGATACAAAATCATCATGAAGTGTCTACTGAGGGCGAAGAAGAAGGTTTGTAAAGCACCTTATGAAATAAATACTACAGAGTTCAGGGGGGAGGGAAGAAAATTATATACAAGTAATACACATGTAATATTGCTGAGTGGGTGATTTTTGGCTTTAGAGGTCTGTATTGTGTACTTTGGAATAATTTTTTTATTTGATTGGCATTCTGAGTTTTCACCTTCATTTGGAAAAACACCTTTACACTGTACATCTTTATGTAATTTATCTTATTTGTAGCTAGCTATTGGTAGCCCTCCAGTGACCTAATCTGGTGACATTTGCCATGAGCTGATTTGTTGTTAGGTGAGGCTTCTTTTGTGTTTCTAATTGGAAGCCCTTATCCACAGTCACCTTCTACCCGTATTCTCTGAATCTCTGATTATTTGGGTCCCAAATTTAGTTATGGACTGAGGAGTCAGTGGTAAAATTTAAAGAAAGAGGGACTGCTAGTTCTAGTGGAGGGAGTGGTACTGCTCTTTTCCAAGGCTTGTCTGGGTTCTGAACTAAAGAACCCAGCTGAATTTGTGGGGCTGCAGCTAGGAACATGATGAAAGTACATTTGCCCCAAAGATTATAAATCCATGACTAGCACACTATAGGTTTTAATTCTGTAGGTGTTAATCTTCATTGAAATGGATTTTCAGAAGATTTGGTGTATTGTAAATGAAGGATAGTTTTATTTTACAAGGAAATCTTACTACTTCCTACTACGTGTATAGCTTTGATGGACAGGAATGGGTTTGTTTCTCAAATTCTCTAATTAATATATTATTAGCAAGTTTTGAAGAGCTGATATTTCTAATGAAAGTGCTTTATTGAGCAAATATTGTTGTTGTTACAGTTAGAACCTCTATGTTGCTTCCTTTGGAGAAAATCAGTATAGGTGAGACAGATTTATAATGTGATTTTTGCCTTTTCATTAACTGAACACCTTTATAGAGTTTTCAAAGTAGATTTGCCATGTTTAGAATTTCTTCCCATAATAAATAGTGTGTTATAGTGCAGGTGTTTCTCAAAAAGCAATATTTTTCGAAGGTTTAAAGAGATTTATTTGGGTAGGAGTAATTTAGATAATACTATATTTGGTAATTTTGTCTAGAACTTAATAATAAAAATATTTATAAACTTAGAATATGCTTTCAGATGTCATGACTAAAATACAAAGTGCTTTGCATTTTAGTATCCTATTTCACTCAGTATCACTAGTGGTTTTATGGTTTTTCCTGTGCTTTAATATGGTTGTGTTATATTGATAATTCCTATGGTTAAAAAGTTAATCACAAAGTGTATTGCATTTGGAGACCATAAACCAGTAAATTTTCATATGACTTAATTTTTTAAAAGATTTTATTTTAAAGTAATCTCTATACCCAATGTGGGGCTTGAACTCAAACCTGAGATCAAGAGTCATATAGGCTGTATGACTGAGCCAGCCAGGCACCCCAGACTTTTATTTTAAACTATAAATGGATGTCATATCATAGCTATAGCCAAACCACTTTTTAAAAATAAACTTTTAGATTTATGTATGTTATAATTTATTTTCAAATAAGCTTTTAAGATTTATGTATATTGTAATTTATTTTTAAGTGTATAGTTAGGTGAATTATAAAGTGATCACTTATGTCAAGAAATAAACGTATTAACACCCCAGAAATCTGCTTCATGCTCCCTCCCAATTCCTACCTACATTTTCCTACCAAAATAGAACTAATTTGTGTTTATCTCTTGTCAGCAGGCCTAACAAACCATTGTATTGCCAACAAAAATTGCTCTTGCTGTAACATTAGTAATTATCTTGTAAGCATATTTTTTTGAACTACCGAGTGGTATTTGAATACTAACATTATTCACTGGTGGATAACTGGGCATTAAAATGAAGTTTGCTGTAGTAAAATTTTGATTTGTCTTCTATTATACCTTTGTATGACCAAAGAGATTGAAAGATCATAAGAATACCTAGGTTATTTAGCAGAGAACTGTATTATTTGTTGGAAAGACTTTTTTTTTTTTTTTTACATCTATCTAGGTTGGTTTTTAATTGTAGTGATACATGCTGTATCATAAAATGTTGACACATTTAAATGTTACCTGTGCAGAAAGAGTAAAAGATAAAATGTAAATATTCAGATCTAGAGTGAACCATTCCTTGTGGATTAAAACAGTTCTTCTTTTCTTTTGTGTGGGGGAAACTAGAATCTCAAGAGGAGGATGGAGACATAGAAGTTGAGGAGGCAGAAGGAGAAGAAAATGATAGACCATACAATTTGAGACAAAGAAAAACAGTGGATAGATACCAAGCACCTCCAATAGGTAAGAAATGCTGAATAACTTTGTTTCTTTTTTTAATTTTTTTTTAATGTTTATTTTTGAGACAGAGAAAGACAGAGCATGAATGGGGGAGGGTCAAAGAGAGGGAGACACAGAATCTGAAGCAGGCTCCAGGCTCCGAGATGTCAACCCAGAGCCCGACACAGGGCTTGAACTCATGGACTGTGAGATCATGACCTGAGCCGAAGTTGGACCCCAACCGACTGAGCTACCCAGGCGCCCCTGAATAACTGCGTTTTGTAGTTGAGTAGCTTATTCTGTACCACCCCTTCAAAAATATAAGTGTTGTGTAGTTTAAAGTTTTTATTTATTTATTTATTTATTTATTTATTTATTTATTTATTTATTTATTTATTTAATACTCTTTATTTGTTTTTTTAAGTTTATTTATTTTGAGAGAGAGAGAAAGTGTGAGTAGGGGAGAGGCAGAGAGAAAATCCCAAGAGGGTCCACACTTGCAGTGCGGAGCTCAACATGGGGCTTGATGTGGGGCTTGATGCAGGGCTCGAACTCAGGAACCTTGAGATCATGACCCAAGCTGAAGTTGGGTGCTTAACTGACTGAGCCACCTAGGTGCCCCAATTCACTGGTTTTGAGTTTATTTACAGGGATTATGCAGTCATCACCACTGTTTAATTCTAGAATATTTTTGTACTTCTACACTTTCATCCCCCCAGCCCCTGGCAACCATTAATGTACTTTCTGTCTATAGATTTGCTTTTTTTGTGACCTTTTGTGTCTAGCTTCTTTCACTTAGCATAATGTATTTAAGGAAGGACTGAGATATTTGTATGAGATACTCAAACTCTTATGCTCTAAAACGATGTTGGATTCTCTGGTACATGCAGCCTAGGTATGCAGACATTACTCCAGTTAGGAGCCATTATCACAGATAGCCTTGTTAATAATGGGGGAGATGTGTAAAGATAGAAAAAAAGATTCTGAATCATTTCTTTTTAGATTAAAAAAAATATTGAGGTATGAATGAAATACAGTTTACTGCAGTTGCATATATTTAACATGTAGTTTGACAAGTTGGAAATACCTTAGATATATACCTATGAAACTATCATTACCATCAAGGTAGTGAACATGTTTATCAGCCCCCAAAATATCTTTCTGCCTGTTTGTAATCTCCTTCTAACCTTCTTATGCCATCCGCATCCCAATCCTGAGGCAGTCGCTGATCTGATTTGCTTTCTATAACCATAGATTAGTTTACACTCTTTTGAATTTTATGTACAATATACTCTTTATTGTCTTTCTTTCACTCACCATAATTTTAAGACTCATGCATGTTGTTGAATATAACAATGTCTTTCTTCTTGTACAGAGTAGCTTTCCATTGTATGGGTATATCATAATTTGTTTATACATTCATTTGTGGGTAGATATTTGGATTATTGACATTTCTAATATTTAGTATAAATAAGTTGTGAACATTCACGTGCAAGTCTTTGGGCATATTTTTTCATTTTTCTTATAAACACTGAGGAGTGGAAAGCTGGGTTTTGTGATTAGGGTATGTTTAATATGCTAAAAAATTGCCAAACTGTTTTCCAAAGTGATTGTACCACTTAGATTCTCCCTGAGAGTGTATGGGAGCCCAGTTGCACCATTCTCTTGCCAACACTTGCTACAGTCAACTTGTTGAAATTAATTTTAACACATAGTTATTGTAGTTTTAATTTACATTTCCTCAATGACACTGAGCATCTTATGTGCTGATTTGCCAGTGTTATCTCTGGTGAAGTGTCTTTTCAAATCTCTTGCCCGCTTTTTCCAATTGAGTTGTTTATTTTCTTAATATGGAGTTTTTTGAGAGTTCATTATGTATTCTGGGTATCAGTCCTTTATCAGATATGTGATTTGCAAATATTTTGTCCGTCTGCAGCTTATTTCTTTTCTTTTCTTTTGTTTTCTTATTTCTTTCAGTTATTTTCTTAGTGTCTTTCAAAGAGTAGAATTTGTAATTTTGATGAACTCCAATTTATTAATTTTTTTAATGGATTATGCTTTTGGTGTGGTAACCAAAAAAAAATCTTTGTTTAACCAAAAGTCACAAATATTAATTTAACATCTTTTTAGAGTGTTTACTTGCAACTTAAGGTATCCACAAAGTTTTTATTTTTGTTGTGCTCCTTCTAGATAGTATTTGGAACTGGAACACCTGTGACTAGCTTCCATTCAGAAAGTTAACAGAAGTAATTTCTACTCCTTTGATAACATCAATTTATCAATTTTTATTAGTTATTTCTGTGTTGTCCTTTTTTATTTTCTTTAAGTCCCAGCTCATCAAAAAAAGAGAGAAAACACGCTGTTTGATATTCACAGATCTCCAGCAAGAAGAAGCCATATCAGGTATGTTTTGTTGGTTTTCAAAAGGAGGAAATAATCATATCTGTCATTTAGATATATCCTTTAAATAATATATAACAAAATTTCTCATAATTAGAATATAGGTATTGATAGTGTTAATAATGCCAATGAGGGACTAAATGGTTTCTTTCTTTTTTGCTTTTCTTTGCTTCTCTTTCTTTGCTTTCTTTCCTTTAAATGTTTATTTATTTATTTTTGAGAGAGACAGAGAGAGAGTGAGCTGGGGAGGGATAGAGAGAGAGGGAGACACAGAATCCGCAGCAGGCTCCAGGCTCCAAGCTGTCAGCACAGAGCCTGATGCCGGGCCCGAACTCACGAACTGTGAGATCATGACCTGAGCTGAAGTTGGATGCTCAACCGACTGAGCCGCCCAGTGCCCCAATATCTTTATTTTTTTAATTAGTGACTAGTAGTTATTATGCTACATGTGACTATTTTCTTCCTGGTTCAGTTTGCCTGGAATAGTTACTGTTTTAACAATTATGTTCCCTAATGCTACATAGCTCTCTGCTCTCTTGGTAGAGTTGAATCTAAACCACTCACATTGCTTTCATTTGAAACACTGGTTCAGTTAGTCTTTCCTACCTTTTTTCCCCCTTTTGCCCTTTCTTTTATAATAGATACAAAGGACACTGGTTTTGAAACTGTCTTATCTATTGTTTTCTGAAAAGGTAGTATACTCCTGGAATATACAATTAATAAAAATTTTAAAATAGATATGAAGAGCTTCTTTTTTTCTAGTTTTAGTAGTCTCTCACTCTCCCATAGTAACATATGTTCATATACATGTATGTGTACTTACACATTGTTAGCCCTTCTTTTTACACAACATATATTGTGCACATTGTCTTATACCTTGTTTTTTTCACTTAATTCATTTTAACTGTCTTTTCATTTCTGTATAGTGAAATTTCACATTTATGTTTATAGTTACCTGTTACATTTATAGATATACTCTAATATTTAAATTAGTCCTTTATTGAGAGATGTTGTGGTCTTTGTTATTACAAAATATGACATAATGAATAGCCTTGCACAATCTTCATTTTACATGTTTACAAATGTATTTGTAGGGTAAATTCACAGAAGTTGGATCTCAGAGTTAAAGGGAATAGGAGATTGTAACTTTGATTAGTTTGCAAACCACCAAGTAGTGTATGAAAGGGCCTATTTTCCCATGTTTCTACAAACAAAATGTATTTTTAAACTTTAGCATTTTTGCCAGTCTGAGAGTTGAAAAGGAGATCTTGGTTTATTTAAAATTTCTGTATCTCATCAGAGCATTTTTTCATATGTTTAAAAGCCATTTGTTTTTCCTTTTTTTGAAACGTGTACAAAGTTTACCTATTTTTCTAATAGATTGTTTTTCTTTTATCTACTTTAAGTAGTTTTTTTACATCCTGAAGAGATTAGTCCTTTGTCATAAATTGCCAGTGTTTTTCCTTGGTTCAGACTTTGTCTTTTTTTGACATTGTTTTCAGTTATCTTTACCAGGAGGTTTTTATTTTTATGTAGTCAGATTCATCAAACTATTTCTTTAAGGCTTTTAGATTTTATTTTATTTTATTAAAAAAATATTTTTGAAAGAGAGCAGGCATGCATGAGCAGAGAAGAGGCAGAGAGGAAGATAGAGAATTTCAACCAGGCTCCATGTTGTCAGTGCAGAGTCTGACGTGGGACTCAAACTCATGAACTGTGAGATCATGACGTGAGCAGAAATCAAGAGTCAGACGCTGCTGAAATACCCAGATGCCGCTAGATTCAAATCATAGTTGGAAAAACCTACCCAAATCCAAAGTTTTCAAGGAGTTCATCTTTGTTTATTTTTATGGTATCATTTTTTCACGGTTTTTATTATTTATTTATTTATTTATTTATTTATTATTTATTTATTTATTATTTATTTATTTATAATATGAAATTTATTGTCAAATTGGTTTCCATACAACACCCAGTGCTCATCCCAACAGGTGCCCTCCTCAATGCCCATCACCCACTTTCCCCT
>NW_024412419.1:19252419-19255412 GCF_014898765.1 Herpailurus yagouaroundi | reverse complement strand
GCCTTCAGCCCAGAGCCCGACGCGGGGCTCGAACTCCCGGACCGCGAGATCGTGACCTGGCTGAAGTCGGACGCTTAACCGACTGCGCCACCCAGGCGCCCCTATTTTGTTATTAAGAGTCTCTTATGGTTTGGCTCCCTCCCTCTCCTAACTTTTTTTTTTTCCTTCCCTTCTCCCATGGTCTTCTGTTAAGTTTCTCAGGATCCACATAAGAGTGAAAACATATGATATCATTTTTTTACTTTTAAATTTTGATTCATTTGAATTTTATGGTGTAAGATTTGTAGTACAGATCCAACTTTTTTTCACAGATGGAAAAATGAGTTTTACCAAGCTCATTTATTGAATCAGTTCGTGATTTCTCCATCGATTCTCTTTGCCACATTTATCATATATCAGATTACATGTTTTGCTCTGCTTCTGGATATTTTTTCCATTCATATTGAATACTGTTTAAGTTGTTGAGGCTTTTTAATATGTTGTAATATTTATAACTAATCCCTTAAATTTCCTTTGAATGTGATTTTACATTATTTGTGTTATTTTTGTTTTTAATATTATTCAGTTATGTTTTAAAGTGTTATGTGTGGTTCTTGCACATTTATTGTTAATTTTTTCTTACCTAACTTACTTTTTCTGTTGCTTTTGTGAGATTCCCTTGTCCTTTTTTTTCATTATATTTTCTCATTATACTTCATTTTTCCATTATATTTTCTCTCTGATTCATATATATAACAATTTCAGCATATTAATTTTGTGTACCCCTCTTCTTTATTGGGGATTCTCCTAGCTTGTCCATGTTATGATTGATGCTTAAGAAAGATGTACTTTTGTCATGTTAGAGGTTTATGTATTTTTTATTTTATTTATTGATTTTTAAAATATGTATTTTGAGAGAGAGAGCATGCATGAGCAGGGAAGGGGCAGAGAGAGAGAGAAAGAGAGAGAGAGAGAGAGAGAGAATCACAAGTAGGCTCTGTGCTGTCAGTGCGGGAGCTAGAACTCATGAACCGGGAGATCATGACTTGAGCCGAAATCAAGGGTCAGATGCTTAACCTAAGGCCACCCAGGTGCCCCAAAGATTTATGTGTTTTTTAAATACTTGAATTTTCTTAAAAAAAAAAATCAAAACAAGAATATTGATCGAATGTGTTCAAATTGTTAAGGTCTATGGAGATCTTTCATCTCAGATTTATTATTAAGATTTATTAATTATTTTAATAGATTTTCTAATGTTGAATCTTTTAGATGCAAGTGCCTTTTGTTTTCTGATTTTGTAATTAATTTCTATATTTGTTGCACTGTGATTAGAGAATGTTGTTTGTATTGTACTTAGTGAAGTTTCCTTGTGGTTGAATATATAGTCTATAGGCATTTGAAAAGAAATATTCTTTATTTTTAAACCACAGGTTGAAACTCAAGTATGTTATTTATCATATTTTTTAGGTTGCCTTTATTATTGTTCATTTTGTATTCTTACTTTTCACTTTGGATGTGGATGGAAAGGGTGAATTAAAGTCTTCCTAGTACTAGGATGTCTATATCCCTTTCTCCTTTTGTGTGCTGTAAGTTTTGCTTTTTGGGTGTTGTTGCTGTGTTGAGTTGCCCATAACTACTTACAGTCAGAAACTTTATTATGAATTCGTCATTTTGCCTTTGAAAATATTCTCCCTTTGGGGCACATGGGTGGCTCAGTTGGTTAAGTGCCTGACTTTGGCTCAGGTCAAGATCTCGCAGTTTGTGAGTTTGAGTCCCAGGTTCGGCTCTGTGCTGACAGCTCCGAGCCTGGAGACTGCTTCAGATACTGTCTCCCTCTCTCTCTCTCTGCCTTTGCCCCACCGCACTCTGTCTCTGTCTCTTTCTCTCAAAAATAAACAAACACTAAAAAAAATTCTACTTTGTTTCATTTATTTCTTTTATACTAATTTATAGTCTGATGTTAGGTTTTTACCCATATCTTTGTTTGGCTTGTATACTTTTGGTTCTTTTATTTCTCATCTCTCTGAATCACATTAAACATCTCCTGTTTTCAGCATAGAGCCATGTTCTGATTTTGCTTTTAAAGTTTTATTTATTTATTTTTAGAGAGAGCGTGTGTGTGTGCATGTGTGGGAGAAGGATAGAGAGAGAGAGAGGGAGACAATCCCAAGCAGGCTCCATGCTGAGTGGGGAGCCTGATGCAGGCGCTTGATCTCACAAACTGTGAGATCATGACTTGAGCTGAAACCAAGAGTCAGACGCTTAACTGACTGAGCCAGCCAGCTGCCCTGAGCTATGTTCTGATTTGAGATTCAGTCTAAAAATCTTATTTTCGTAATTGTGTCACATTTATTTCCATTTGTTGATGTGACTGTTGTTTTTACTTCCGTTATTTTATCTTACTTTTGTTTGGTTTTTATGGTCTTAAGCATTTCACTGTGTGATATTTCTTTCTTCAACATTTTCTCATGGAAATTCTCAAATATCTAGAAGAGTTGGAAGAATTTTATAGTGAATACTGGCATACCCACCACAAAGATTCTACAGTTTCATTTTATACTTTCTTTTTTTATTTTTGTTTTTATTTTATTTATTTTTTAATTTTTATTTAATTTATTTTTTTAATTTACATCTAAGTTAGCATATAGTGCAACGATGATTTCGGGAGTAGATTCCTTAATGCCTCTTGCCATTTAGCCCATCCCCCCTCCCACAATCCCTCCAGTAACTCTCTGTTTGTTCTCCATATTTAAAAGTCTTTTATGTTTTTGTCCCCCTCCCTGTTTTTATATTATTTTTGTTTCCCTTCCCTTATGTTCATCTGTTTTGTATCTTAAATTCCTCATATGAGTGAAGTCATATGGTACTTGTCTTTCACTAATTTCGCTTAGCATAATACCCTCTAGTTCCATCCACGTCACTGCATATGGCAAGATTTCATTCTTTTTGATTGCCAAGTAATACTCCATTGTGTGTGTGTGTGTGTGTGTGTGTGTGTGTGTGTGTGTATACAT
>NW_024412419.1:19232911-19247419 GCF_014898765.1 Herpailurus yagouaroundi | reverse complement strand
TTGTGGGTCCATTTCTGGGTTCTCTATTCTGTTCCATTGATCTGAGTGTCTGTTTTTGTGCCAGTACCATACTCTCTTGATGATTACAGCTTTGTAATACAGCTTGAAGTCCGTGTTATACTTTCTTTATCAAATATATATCTCTACCCATATGTCAATCTATCTTAGTTAAATAAATTTTTTTAATGTTTATTTTTGAGAGAGAGAAAGAGAGAGAGAGAGAGAGAGCGCACGCAGGGGAGGGGCAGAGAGAGATGGAGACACAGAATCTGAAGCAGGCTCCAGGCTCTGAACTGTCAGCATGGAGTCAAATGTGGACCTTGAACCCATGAACTCTGAGATTATGACCCGAACTGAAGTTGAATGCTTAACTGACTGAGCCATTCAGTCTCCCAATCCATCTCAGTTTTTAGATGCATTTCTAAGTATGTTGCTGACATCAGTATACTTCTCTTAAATTCTTCAGCATGTATATCAAGTAACTAAAGTTCAGTGTTTATTTAGTTTTTTTTTTCTTTTAGGTAAAATTTACACACAAAGAAATGCACAAATCTTGTTTGCCTTTGCTGTTTTTAAAAAAGTGAACTTTTTATTGTAGAATAGGTTTAGATTGACAGAAAAATTTTGAAGCTAGTACAGTGAGTTTCCATACAGTCTATACCCAGTTTCCTTTATCATTAACACTTATCACTAGTATGGTGCATTTGTTGTAATTATTGAACTAATAGTGATATAACATTATGTACTAAAGTCCATACTTTATTCATATTTTCTTAGTTGTTACCCAATGTCCTTTTTCTATTCGAGGATTCTGTCTAGAATACTACATACATTTTGTAGTCCTGTCTTGTTAGGCTCCTATTGTGTTTCTTTAATCAACTTCATTGAGGCATAATTTATATAAACTGTACCCATTTAAAGTATTTAAAACAAAAAAATTTTTTTTTTAAGTTTATTCTTTGGGGGCACTGGGTGATTCAGTTGGTTGAGCGTCTGACTTCAGCTCAGGGCATGTCCTCACCATCTGTGAGTTCAAGCCCTGCATCGTGCTCCATGCCTACAGCTCAGAGCCTGGAGCCTGCTTCAGATTCTGTCTCCTTCTCTCTCTGCCCCTCCTTGCTTGTGCGCTCTCTCTCTCTCAAAAATAAAGAATAAATATAAAGTTTATTTCTGAGAGAGAGGGAGAGAGAAAGGGAGAGGCAGAGAGAGAGGGAGAGAAGCTCCCAAGCAGGCCCTGTGCTGTTCACCCAGAGCCCAGGGTGGGGCTCAAACTCATGCACCTTGAGACCATGACCACCTGGGCGGAAATCAGGAGTCAGACATTCAATCGACTGAGCCACCTACCTGCCTGCCTCCCGGCCAATTTAAGGTATTTAATTAGATAAGTTTTGACAGATGTGTATTGTTGTGATTTCACTGTTGCAATCAGGATGTAGAACATTTACATTGTCCTCAAAAGTTTTATGTCCTTTTTCAGTCGGACCCTAGGCAAGCACTGATCTTCTTTTTGTTACTGTATATTTGTTTCCATTTTCTAGAGTTTTGTTATATAGTATGTACTCTTCTGCCTTCACTCAGCATAATGATTTTTGAGATTCATCCATGTTATGTATGTCAGCAGATTATTCCTTTTTATTGCTGAGGAGTATTCATTGTATAGACATACCAAATGTGTCATTTCTTGATGGAAATTTGGGTTTTTCTTGTTTTTGACTATTGTGCATAAGGCAGCTGTGAATATTTGTGTGTAAATCTTTGTGTGGATATAGGTTTTAATTCTCTTGGGTAAATAGCTATGAGTGGAATGCATAGGTCTTAATGATAGGTGATGTTTAACTTTTTAAGAAATTACCAATCTTCAAAATTTTTGTAACCATTTTACAGTTTCACTAGCAGTATGTTTGAGTTCCATTTGCTTCATATCCTCGTCAACACTTGGTGTAATTTTAACCATTTTTTTAAGTCTATTTATCTGTTTTGGGAGAGAGAGCGAATGGGAGAGGAGTAGAGAGAGAGAGGGAGAGAGAGAATCCTGATCTCTGCCCTGAGAGCGCTTGAAGCCACAAACCATGAGATTATGGCTTGAACTGAAACCAAGAGTTGGTCGCTCAACCAGTTCAGCCCCAACCAGATGCCCCAATTGTAGCCATTCTGATAATATATACTAGTATCTCATTTTAGTTTTTACTTCACTGTTCCTGAGGGTTTAACCATGTTAAGCATCATTTTATTTACTTATTGGCCATTTTTATATCTTCTTTGTAAAGTTGGTGTTTAAATCTTTTGCCATCTTAAAATCAAGTTGTTTGCCTTCTTACTGAGTTTGAAGTGTTTTTATTACTTACTTACTTATTTATTTATTTATTTTAATGTTTATTTATTTTTGAGAGAGAGACAGAGCATGAGTGAGGGAAGGGCAGAGAGAGAGAGGGAGACACAGAATAAGAAGCAGGCTCCAGGCTCCGAGCTGTCAGCACAGAGCACGACGTGGGGCTTGAACTCGGGAACCGTGAGATCAGGACTTAAGCCCAAGTCAGATGCTTAACTGACTAAGCCACCCAGGTGCCCCAAGTTTCAAGAGTTTTTAAAATATATTCTAGACATAAATGTTTTGTTACATATATGTTTTGCGAGTGTTTCCTTTGTCCTTTGACTTGACATCTGTTCTCATAATGATGTGTTTTAAAGGGCAAATGTTTAAAATGTTTTTTAAATGAATTTTTAATTTTGGAACAATTTTAGCTTTGCAGAAAAGTTGTGAAGGTAATATAGAGGTTCCCTTATACCACTTACCCAATTTTTGTCGTTGTTAACATGTTGTGGCATGTTTGTTAAAACTAAGAACTGACATTGGTACATGACTACTTGCCAACCTCCAAATTTATTTGGATTTTAATAATGTTCTTTTTCTTTCCTTTCTTTAAATTTATTAAATGTTTATTTTGAGAGAGAGTGCGTGAGCACGCACAAGCAGGAAAGGGGCAGAGAGAGAGAATCCCAAGCAGGCTCTGTGCCGACAGTGCAGAGCCCAATATGAGGCTTTACCCTACGAACTGTGAGGTCATGACCTGAGCTGAAATCAAGAGTCGGATTCTTAACCAACTGATCCACCCAGGTGCCCCATTAATGTTCTTTTTCTGCTGCAGAATTGAATTCAGGGTACCATATTGCATTTAGTGTTAATGTCTCCATAGTCTCTGGTCTGTGACAGTTTTTCTGTCTTCCTTTCCTTGTTTTTCATGATCTTGGTAATCTTGAGGAATCCTGTCTCTGTATCTTGTGGAATGTCCCGCCAAGTTGTCTAATCATGTTTTCCTCTTTATTAGACTGGGGTTGGGGATTTTTGGAAAGGTAGAAAACAGTCCATCTTGTATCACATCAAGGGGAAGCGTATCCATATGACATCACTGATAATGTAAAGTTAACCTTTATCACTTGGTTACAGTCATGCTTGCCACATTTCTCCACTGTAAAGGTACGATTTTTCCATTTCCATAGTCTGTTCTTTACGTAAAGAGCCACTAAGTCTAACACACCTTCAAGGAAAGGTAGTGGTTTGAGAATTAAAGCTCCATCTCCTAGAGGGGGGAGTATCTACCTATATTACTTGAAATTCTTTTGTAAGACATTGGCATCCTCCAATTAAAAAATATTTGTTCGATCATTTATATCAGTATGGATGCATGCATATTTATTTTATGCTTTGGGTTATAATGCAATCCTGCGTTATTTTGTTATTCAAATTGTACCTGCTTTAGCCGTTGGAAGCCTTTTCAGGTTGTCTCCTCTGTCCAGTTTACATGCCTCCCTTCTTTTGTTTTTTGAGTACTTCTTTATTTCCTGTCATTACAACATGTGCTAGGCTCATTGTGTATATTCCATGCCCCAGCTCTAGGATAAACCATCTCACTAAGGAGCCCTGTTTCCTTTTATTGGGGAATAATATTTAGAAGCCAAGATCTAGACACTGTGTATGTTTGTTGGTACAAGGCCTCTCAGATAGCTAGTATAGTGTATGTATATACACTCACCTATGGGTGCAGGCACATTTATAATTGTTTCTGTATCCATCTGTATCTATGTTAAGCTAAAGATTAGTTTGTACTGAAGTTGGCTACTCTAATCCAGTATCAAAGTGTTTGTTCTAACCTGATCTCCTTTATCTTGTAACTTTCAGACATTGAGAAACCTGACTCCCACTATCTACTGTCCATCTCTTACTGGTTTCAAATTTTTATGAAGATCAGAATATCCATTTTTCTTTTATAGTTTGTGCTTTTTGAAACTTTCTTCCACCATAAGATTACAAAGGTTTTTATCCCATGTGTTTTACTAGAGGTTTTATAGTTTTAGCTTTGTGTATTATAGGAGGTAAAAGTTGTGGTTCTTTTTATGTACATGAATATCGAATATCTCAACATCACTTTTTGATGAAAAAGATGCCTCACTGAATTGGCTTGGTACTTCTGTCAAAAATATATTTTCTATATACATGTAGGTCTGGTTCTGGATTTTGTTCTACTTATCAAGCATTACCACATTGTCTTGATTTCTTTTGCTTTATAGTACGTCTTGAAATCAGGTACTGTAAGTCCTTTAACTTTAGTCGTCTTTTTAAAGATTACTTTGTATATCCTAGGTCCTTTGCATTTTCATTTAAATGTTATAATCAACTTGTTAATTTCTTTCTTTTTTCTTTTTTTTTTTAAGTAATCTCTATGTGCAATTTGGGGCTCAAGCTCATGACTCCAAGGTCAAGAGGTACACACTCCTCTGACTTAGCCAGCCAGGCTTCCCTGTTAATTTTTTTTTTTCTTTCTGATTTTCTTTTTCTTTTTTTTTAAAGTTTATTTTGAGAGAGCATGAGTGCTTGTGCATGAGTTGGGGAGGGGCAGAGAGAGAGAGGAGAGAGAGAATCCCAAGCAGGCTCTGCACTGTCAGCACAGAACCTGACGTGGGGCTTGATCTCATGAACCAGGAGATAAGTGATATGAGCCGAAACCAAGAGTTGGATGTCTAAATGCTTAAGTGACTGAGCCACCCAGGTGCCTGCTCCTCTTAGTTTCTTTCTTTCTTTTTTAAGTTTATTTATTTAGAAAGAATGAGTTGGGGAGGGACAGAGAGAGAAGGGGCAGAGGATCTGAAGTGGGCTCTGTGCTGACAGCAGAGACAGCCCCAACTCGGGGCTTGAACTCACCAGCTGAGCCATGAGATCATGACCTGAGCCAAAGTCGGATGCTTAACTGACTGAGCCACCTTAGGCACCCCCTGTTAGTTTCTATAGTAAAAGCCTTCTGGGATTTTGTTTGGACTATAGTGAAGCTGTAGGTCAATATGGGGAGAAACAATATTGTAATAATATTTAGCCTGCCAATTCATGAACATGGTATATCATTTCATTTAAGTCTTTTGAAATTTCTCTTAGCAATGATTTGTAGTTTATAGTGTAGAGGTTTTTTCTGTATCTTAAATTTATTTTTAAGTATTTTATGTTTAATGATTCAATGGAATTACTTTTAAAAACTACCTTCTAGGCTGGCTCAGTCAGAAAAGTATGAGACTTTTTTTTTTTTCAAGTTTATTTATTCTTGACAGAGAGAGAGCATGCATGCAAACGGGAGAGACAGACAGACAGACAGACAGACAGACAGACACACACACACACACACACACACACACACACACAATCTGAAATAGGCTTCAGGCTCTGAGCTGTCAGCACAGAGCCCAGTGTGGGGCTCAAACTCTGAATGGTGAGATCATGAGCTGAGCCAAAGTCGGATGCCCAACCAACTGAGCTACCCAGGTGCCCCAGAAGAGTATGTGACTCTTGATCTTGGGGTTATGAGTTCAAGCTCCATGTTGGGTATAGAGATTACTTAAATGAATAAATAAAAACTTAAAAAAAAAAAAAACACTCTGGGAGTGCCTGGGTGTCTCAGTCAGTTAAGCAACTGACTTTTGATTCCAGTTCAGGTCATGATCTCATGGTTTATTAATTTGAGCCCTGTGGTGGGGCTCTTTGCTGACAGTGTGGAGCCTGCTTGGGATTCTCTCTCTCCCTCTCTTTCTTCACCCCCTCTCTCTTTTTCTCTCTCTCTCTCAAAAATAATAATTAAAAAAATACTGCATAAAAAAACTACTTTCTAATTGTTTACTACTAAGATTTAAAAACAGAATTGTTTTGTCTGTTAACTTGGTATCCTGTGACCTTGCCAAATTTTGTTATTCTAGTAGTTGTTTTGTATATTACTGAATATTTTCTACATAAACCATATCATCTGCAAATCAAGGCAGTTTCAATCTTTATGAGTTTTCTTTCCTTATTGTTTCGCTAGGATCCTTGGTACAGTGGTAAAAAGAAGTTGTAAGAGTGGGTATGTGTTGTACTTGATTTTTAGGGAAACGTTCACTATTTCTCCAGTAATTAGACTGTTGAAGGTTGTTTTTGTTTGTTTTGTTTTTGATGCTCCTTTCTAATTGAATAAGTTTCCCTCAATTCCTGTTTTATTGTGAGCTTTTACATAATAGGTTGAATTTTGATAAATGATTTGTGTTCTTCTAATTGGTCATAATATTTCTCTTTTATTGTTAATGTGGCGAATTATATTGATTATATTCTCTGGATAAACTTTTTTTTTGTCATGATATATATGCTTTTGTTGTTTGCTGGATATAATTTGTTAATGTTCTCAGGATTTTTTTTTTTTTTTTTTGGTTTCTGTTTGCGAAAGGTGTCGGGTTGTAATTTTCTCTTTTTGTAATGTCCTTGGGGGTTTTGGTGTTAGTTATGCTGGTATCATTAATGGAGTTAGGAGGTATATCTCTCTTTTGCTTTCTGAAAGGGTTTGTGTAAGATTGGCGTTACTTCCTCCTTAAATTAAAAAAAATTTAAAAAAAATTCTTTTTTTTTTTTTTAGACAGAGAGAGACAGAGCACAAATGGGGGAGGGGCAGAGAGAGAAGGAGACACAGAATCCAAAGCAGGCTCCAGGCTCTGAGCTGTCAGCACAGAGCCCGATGCGGGCTCAAACTCAGAAACCGTGGGATCATGACCTGAGCCGAAGTCAGACGCTCAACTGACTGAGCACCCAGGCACACCCCCCCCCCCAATTTTTTTTAATGTTTATTTATTTTTGAGAGAGAGAGAGAGAGACAGACAGAGCATGAATGGGGGAGGGCAGAGACAGAGGTAGACACAAAATCTGAAGCAGGCTCCAGGCTCTGAGCTGTCAGCACAGAGCCCAATGCAGGGCCTGAACCCGTGAACCACGAGATCATGACCTGAGCCAAAGTTGTACGCTCAACCGACTGAGCCACTCAGGTGCCTCTCCTCCTTAAATGTTTGATAGAATTCAGCAATGGGGAAGTATCTTGGGGAAGATTCTTTGAGATTTTGCATAGATCTTTTTCGCTTTTCATCCATTAGTTTTAGTGGATCTTGCCTTGTGGAGAGGTTTTTGATAATTCAGATAGAATTTCACTATGTGGTTCTTTTTGTTGTGTTTTGTATTTATTTTTGTACATAATTATTCTGGTTTTATTTAGGAAGGCATTTTATAGTGGTTTTTACTTTAAATTTTTATAATGGCCTCATCTTTTTTGTTAGTAGTAATTAGTTTCTTATTCTGAACATTGTCTTCCCCTGAGCAAGGGTCTGTTTCTGTCTATTCCCTTATCTTTTCTACTGTCCATTTTCAATTTTACTCTTTGTTTTCAGAGTTTACCATTGTCCTCTTACATAAACTTTTTTTTAATTTTAAGTTTTTATTTTAATTCCAGTTAGCTAACATACAATGTTATAGAAGTTTCAGGTGTACAATATAGTGATTCAACACTTCCATACATCACCTTGTGCTCATCAGAGCAAGTGCACTCCTTAATCCCCATCACCTATTTAACCCATCCCCTAAAACACCTCTCCTCTGATAACCATCAGTTCTCTATAGTTAAGAGTCTTTTCTTACTTCTCTCTCTCTCTCTCTCTCTCTCTTATTTTTTCCCCTTTGCTTGTTTGTTTTGTTTATTAAATTTCACATTTGAATGAAATCGTATGGCATTTGTCTCTCACTGACTTCACTTAGCAATATACTCTCTAGCTTCATCCATGTCATTGCAAATGGCAAGATTTCATTGTTTTTTATGGATGAATAATATTCCAATGTATATATATACCACATCTTCTTTGTTAATTGGTGGACATTTGAGCTCTTTCCATATCTTGGCTATTGTAAATAATGTTGCGACAAAGATAGGGGTCTATTTATACCTTTGAATTAATTTTCTTGTGTTCTTTGGGTAAATACTTAGTAGGGTGATTGCTGGATCATAAGGTAGTGTTATTTTTAGCTTTTCGAGGAACCTCCATACTGTTTTCCATGGGGGCTGCACCAGTTTGAATTGCCACCAACAGTACACAAGGGGTCCTGTTTTTCCATATCCTCGAAATCTACATTTTTGAGAAGTTTTATTTGTAAGTTTTAATGATAACCCTGACTTTCTTGCTGTTAAAATTGAAGTATTTGGCTTACTTACCTTATTTGACATCTTTGTCTTTGCCTCCCATTTTTTTTTTTTTTTGTACAGTGCCATGGATGTTCTCCTGTCACCTTATTTTGTTGCTTTAGTTTTAGAACTATAGGTAAATATATTGTGCTTACAGCCAGCCTATCCTTGTTGCTGCATTTTCCTGTTCGTATCTTCATTAGCTGAGATTTGCGCCGTAGCAGTTTTTATGCTTCATGGTCTCAGTATTTCTTAAGTTCTTGCATGTTCTAAAGTGTTTGTAGTCTTCATACTTGAAGGACAGTTTGGCTCAGTATAAATATTTTGGCTTGTATATACACGCTTGTCTTGAGTATCTTGAATGTATTTTATTGTGTTATTGACATTGAATGCCGCTATGTTGAAACTATGTTGAAATTTGAGGGTAAAAATTTTTTTTTCCCTTTATAAGTCTGTTTGCCCTTTTGGGTGGCTACCCAAGGATTTTTTATCTTAAAAGACCAATAACTTGATCAGTAGCATGTATTTTGTAAGTGATCATCATCTTGAGTCATTTTTGTCTGTTACACATTTTGCCCTTTCAAGTGAGTAATAACCAAATTTTTAATTTCAGTATGTTTTCCTGAATTATATTTTCAAATGTTTGCTCTTTCCTATTATTCTGATTTTTTATTTGAAGATTTCAGTTATTCCCATGTTGAATTTTTCTTTTTTATATCCATCATTTTCTCTGCTTTCCTTTTTAAATTTTTGTTATATTTTGTTGGCTGTTTTCAATTCTCTAGATCCTTTTAGGTATTTTCTAGCTTTTTATAACTAATGTTGTATTCAGTTTATCTTTATTTCTTTGTTGAGTGTTTTCCCTATGTATTTTGAAGTTTCAGTACCTTAGAGTTTTGTCTTCTCCTGTTTTCTTATGGTGTCTTCAGTTCTTATATTTTTGCTCTATAGTTCGGCTTCATGGGTAGTATTGCTTGATAACATCTTGAAAGTTTATGGTGAAGTTATTCCTACTTTTCCCATGAACTGTGAGATCATGACTTGAGCTGAAATCAAGAGTTGGACTCTCAACCGACTGAGCCACCCAAGGCGCCCTTGATTCATCACCTTTAAACAGTGTTTTCTGATCTTCCTCATTCTCATATAGTGATAGCACTAATCTTAATTCTTCTTTAGTCACATGAAATTTGAATCATTATACTTGAATGTCTACTTTTGTTTTATTAACTATAAATAGTGCCTTTTCACTCCTACTTTTTTTTCCCTACTATTTTGTAGTCTGAGTTTGTTTGCTTAATGTATGATGAATACATTTCTTGGTCATTAAATATTCTATAAGGTCATTTTCATGATTTCATATCATTTTTATTTATATTGATAATATACCTAATTCCAAATTATTAGACAATAATATTATTTATTTAGTTATTTATTTTTTACATTTATTTATTTTTGTGAGAGAGAGACAGAGCACAAGTGGGGTAGGGGCAGAGAGAGAATGAGACACAAAATCCGAAACAGGCTTCAGGCTCTGAGCTGTCAGCACAGAGCCCAACGTGGGGCTTGAACTCACAAACCGTGAGATCATGACCTGAGTCGAAGTCGGACACTTAAGCGACTGAGCCACCTAGGCGCCCCAGATTATTATTTTTTAATTACAGTATAGTAAACATTCGTTAGTTTCAGGTGTACACTGTAATGATTTGATAATTCTCTATATGACTCAGTCTTCATCAAGATAAGTGTACTTTTAGGGTGCCTGGGTGTCTCAGTCAGTTGAGCATCTGACTCTTGACTTTAGAAGGTGTTGTGATCTCGGTTTGTGAGATCCAAGCCCTGTGTTGGGCTCTGCACTGAGAGTGTGGAGCCAGCTTGGGATTCAGTCTCTCTCTTTCTCTGCCCACTCCCCCCACCCCTGCTTTGCTCTCTTTCTGTCTCTCAAAATACATAAGCAAACTTTAAAAAGTAAAGGTAAGTGTACTATTAGTCCCCTTCACCCATTTCACTCATCCCCCCACCCACCTTTCCTCTGGTACCCATCAGTTTGTTCTCTGTAGTTAAGAGTCTGTTTTTTGGTTTATCTCTTTTTTTCTTTCTTTATTTGTTTTCTCTCTTAAATTCCACATAGTTCACTCCTTACTTTTAAGATTAGGACATAAACATCCACTTCCTTCCATTCTACTCCTTCTATCTTTTTATATTATCAGGACTGATAACATTTATATTTTTCCGTGACAGTTATTAAGTCTTGATTAATTTGCAGGTTAATCCTGAAAGGTCAAAAATCTTGAAATCCTGAAAAGTCAAAAACCAATGAATAGTTTTTACCTTTCTATGAATAATGACAGTGTTTTTCACTGTAGAGCTAAGTAAGGTGCTAGGATTAAATTTCCTTCTTGGTGGATCTTTTTTCACTAACTCTGGCCACTCAGTGGGAAATACTCCTGTATTATTAAATTTATTCATTCATTCAATGATATATATTGCTGCCTTCTCTACTCACCAAGGGTCATTCAAAGCACTGGATGTTAAGAAGTTAGAAGTGTAAAAATCCCTGTTTTCTTGGAGCTTACATTTGAATGAAGATAAACTAATGGATATGTAAAATACTTAGTATGTCAGATGGTGACAAGTGCTTGGAAGAAAATAGAGCAGTGAGGGGGAACATTGAGTTCACGGGATAGGGATAGGCGTGGAGGAGATTGTATCACTTTCTGCAGAGCCTGACAGGAACATAATGTATGCAGGGCTTCTTGTAGTGATTCCTGTATGTGGGGAAAAAGGACCCACTGAATTTATCTCCTGATGGTCTTCAAAAATTTCAAGAGTTTTTTGTTTGTTTGTTTGTTTTTTGTTTTTTGTTTTTTAAACATTCAGGTAGTTTAACAGTTTTCTAAATTTCTGATGATGTGAAAACATTCATATTCTTTTTGTCAAATGACCTCTCCCCTAGTGTCATCTTCCTGTTCCACTTCAGAGGGATTGTTTTCTAGGCCTGCTGCAAAGTGAATATGCTAAAAGTTAATACTGTTTTCATGAGTTGGACCCATTGTTTACTAGATCCCATGTGTTATTTTCTTTATCATTTCATTTTGTAGGAATGTAATCTCAATTTACTAAAAGAATGTGTAGAAAGTAAATTTTGTATCTTTGTTATCTTAAAATGCCTTTTATTTTGATAGCTGGCCAATGGTTTTGTGAATTAAGACAACTCTAAATCCAATACGTTTCCCTTAAACCTTTGAAGTTCTTCACTGATATCTATATCTATATATCTATATCTCTCTATCTCTATCTTTATCTCTATCTCTATCTCTATATCTATGTCTCCACACACAGACACACATATATATCTCCTCTTTGATGTATTGTTGCTGATGAGAAGTCAGTCTGGTTTATTTTGTTGTTTCTTTGTAGATGCATGTGTATATGTATATGTATCTTTCTAGGTATCTTAGAGATGTCATCGACTATTTTAATGATATAGTATTCGTTAAATATTATTTTGTTGAGAATGAATTTACCTTGATACATTTTTTAATTCTTCCATAGTGGTTCTGATTATAAGTCATTTTTTTCTTCAAAAATTCTTTATACATTTTATAAGAAATTCAGATAGGATGTATCTTAATTGGGAAGTAATTTCTCTCTCTGTAAGCCAGTGTATTATTTTCTTTAGTGTCTGGATTGTTTCTGATTATTTGGGAAAAGAAAAATAAGAGAAAAAGCCAAACTTTCTTTTCCAGTGAGATTCTAATGTAATTTTTAAATCATTGATAGATATTCCCTTAATAGGGACGCAAATTAAATTTGTTGCTTGACTCCATTCCTGCACAACCCTATTTGAAAAATTGTAGACTCCTTCCTTCTTTTTCCTTTGTAGAAGTTGGCATGTTTATACTTCATTAGATATAAACTAGATGAGCTGAAGGATCTTAGTAATATTTGCTGAATAAATGTACTGTAATTCTATAAGTAAATCTACTGATCTAATTAATTATAGATATGATGCTTACAATGTGATTTATTTATTATTTTTTGTTGTTTCAACTTTTATTTAAATTCTAGTTAGTTAACATACAGTGTAATATTGGTTTCATGAGTAGACATTAGTAGTGAGTCACTTACAGATAATACCTGGTGCTCATCACAAGTGCCCTCCTTGCTATCCATCACCCGTTTAATCCATTCCCCACCCATCTCCCCTCCAGCAGTCCTAGGTTTACTCTCTATAGCCAACAGTCTCTACAATGTGTTTTTTTAATTTTTTGAGAGACAGAGAGCATGTGCATGTGGGTGCATTTTAGTGGGGGAGGGGTGGGGAGAGAAGGAGAGAGAGATTCTTTATTTTTTTAATTAAAACATTTTTTTTTAAAATTTACATCCAAATTAGTTAACATATAGTGCAACAATGATTTCAGGAGTAGATTCCTCAGTGCCCCTTACCCATTTAGCCCATCCCCCCCTCCCACCACCCCTCCAGTAACCCTCAGTTCTCCATATTTATGAGTCTCTTCTGTTTTGTCCCCCTCCCTGTTTCTATATTATTTTTGTTTCCCTTCCCTTATGTTCATCTGTTTTGTCTCTTAAGGTCCTCATATGAATGAAGTCATATGATTTTTGTCTTTCTCTGACTAATTTCACTTAGCATAATACCCTCCAGTTCCATCCACGTAGTTGCAACTGGCAAGATTTCATTCTTTTTGATTACTGAGTAATACTCCATTGTGTATATATCCCACATCTTCTTTATCCATTCATTCATCGATGGACTTTTGGGCTCTTTCCATACTTTGTCTATTGTTGATAGTGCTGCTATAAACATGGGGGTGCATGTGTCCCTTCGAAACAGCACACCTGTATCCCGTGGATAAATGCCTAGTAGAGCAATTGCTGGGTCGTAGGGTAGTTCTATTTTTCATTTTCTGAGGAACTTCCATACTGTTTTCCAGAGTGGCTGCGCCAGCTTGCATTCTCAGGAGAGAGAGAATTTTAAGCAGGCCCTATGCCTAGCATGGAGTCTCACAAGGGGATTGAATTCACGACTGAGATTATGACCTGGACTGAAATTAATAGTTGGACACTTAACCAGCTGAGTCACCCATGTGCCCTTCTACAACGTGATTTTTTTTTTTTAAGTTTATTTATTTTTGAAGGAGAGAGAGGCAGAGAGGGAAAGAGAATCCCAAGCTGGCTTGGCGCTGTCAGTGCAAATCCTGATGTGGGGCTTGAACTCATGAACCATGGGATTATGACATGAGCGAAATCAGAGTTGGACACGTAACCCACTGAGCCACCCAGGCACTCCATGCAATGTGTTTTTAAAAACAATTTGCTGGTGTATAGTGATTTTAAGGATTTTACTCTCTTTAAATAGGAGAAAGAAGCACGCCATTCATAGTAGTGACACAACTTCTTCTGATGAAGAACGGTTTGAAAGAAGGAAATCAAAGAGCATGGCGAGAGCAAGAAACAGGTTAGTAAATTTTTTTATTGTTACATCCATGGTAGAAAAAAGGAAGAGGAGTTATTTTTATTTATTTATTTTTTTAAGTAGGCTCCATGCCCATCGTAGGACTTGAACTTACTACCTTAGGAACAAGAGTCATATGGTCTAGTTACTGAACCAGCCAGATGCCCCAAGAACAGTTATTTTATTTATTAAAAAAATTTTTTTTCTAACATTTGTTTATTTTTGAGAGAGAGAGAGAGACAGAATGTGAGTGGGGGAGGCATGGAGAGAGAGAGGAAGACACAGAATCTGAAGCAGGCTTCAGGCTCTGAGCTGTCAGCACAGAGCCCAACATGGGACTTGAATCCACAAACTGCAATATCATGACCTGAGCCGAAGTCGGATGCTCAGCCAACTAAGCCACCGAGGTGCCCTTGAACAGTTATTTTTTGAATGGGATTCTTATCTATACCAGTATTTTGCTAACACCTATATTCAGTACATATTCTCTCTTCTCTCTTCTCTCTTCTCTCTTCTCTCTTCTCTCTTCTC
>NW_024412419.1:19191817-19232901 GCF_014898765.1 Herpailurus yagouaroundi | reverse complement strand
TTCTCTCTTCTCTCTTCTCTCTTCTCTCTTCTCTCTTCTCTCTTCTCTTCTCTTCTCTTCTCTTCTCTTCTCTTCTCTTCTCATTTATTTATTTATAATCTTTTTTTTTTAAGTTTATTTATTTTGAGAGAGAGAGAGAACAAGCTGGGGAGGGGCAGAGAGAAAGAGAAACACAATCCCAAGCAGGCTCTGTGCCATTAGTGTAGAGCCTGATGCAAGGCTCAAACTCACAGACTGTGAGATCATGACCTGAGCTAAGGTCATGACTTAACTGACTGTGCCACCCAGGCACCCTACTACATATTTTAGACCAGATTAAGGCACTGATTTGGTTTTTACTTACTAATTTTTAAAAAAAAATTTTACTTATTTTTGAGAGAGTAAGAGAGAGAGTGTGAGTGTGGGAGGGGTGGAGAGAGAGGGAAACAATCCAAAGCAGGCTCCAGGCTCTGAGCTGTCAACACAGCCCAACATGGGGCTCAAACCCATGAACTATGAGATCATGACCTGAGCCAAAGTCAGACACTTAACCAACTCAGCCACCCCTAATGAGGTTGATTTTATTAGATGCTACAATGATTACGGCGCTCCGAGTGAGATTTGGTTTCTAATACAATCATCTCAAGAGCCCTGGATTTTATTGCAAAATTTGTTTTGTTTCATTGAGTGCCATCTGGTGGTCTTTCCCTAACTAGGGTAAATGACTGGTTACTACATGGTTCACTAAAACCTCAAGAATGTTCGCTGTGGGGCACCTGGGTGGCTTAGTTGGTTAGGCGTCTGACTCCAGCTCAGGTCATGATCTCGAGGTTCATGAGTTTGAGTCCTGCCTTCGTATCTGTGCTGACCCATCAGAGCCTGGAGCCTGCTTCAGATTCTGTGTCTCCCTCTCTCTCTGCCTCTCCCCTGCTTGTGTGTGCGCGTGCTCGCGCGCTCTCTCTCTCTCTCTCTCTCCCCCTCTCCTCTCTTTCTCTCAAAAATAAATAAAAACATTTAAAAAAATGAAAAAAGAATTTTCACTGGGTGAAAACCAGTATTTTGTCTAATAAGTAATTAGAACATCAAATTATAATTTATTCTTTAAAATTTGAGTCAATTTTCTAGCTTATGCTACTAGAGATAAATTATATTTAGAAAATGTACATTTAGCAAAGTATTTATATAATTTGGTATTATGTATCTATTGTAGAAATACCAAATTTTCAGTTAGTATGTCTTGGAAACAAGTTTGGATCGTCGCAGATTATATGCTGAAAATAATTCCACATGTAGGTGATGGAAAGAAAATGTAAGAGAAAAAAAATAAGTTTATTTTATTTATTAATGTTTATTTATTTATTTTGAGAGAGAGACAGAGCAAGTGGGAGAGGCAGAGAGAGGGAGAGAGAATCCCAGGCAGGCTCTGCACTGTCAGCATGGAGTCTGATATGGGGCTTGAACTCACAAACTGTGAGATCATGACCTGAGCCGAAACCAAGAGCTGGGTGCTTAACCAACACCCAGGCGCCCCCAAAATCTAAGTTTAAATAAAAGAATTTAATTTCTACTTAATCTGAACTATTTTGATACTTGCTTTGGAAATATATTTTTAAGGTAAGTTAAGATTCAGAAATGTGTGTGAAAAGTACATTCAGTTTAGAAGTCATACTTTTTTTGAGGCTGTTTATGTCATCTTTTGGTAACTATCCAAGGTTAAAAGAGGAAGTAGATTATATTTTATTAAGGGTAATAAAATTAATACAGTATAGGATTTTAGGTGGCTAAAGATCTATTTTAAAGGAGTTAAACAGAAGATAAAGGTTAGCTCTCAAGATGTGATCTAGAATTGGTTAGTTTTGAATTAAAGGGAAAGATATTTCTTTTAATCTTGTAAACTGAGTAGACATACCCATGTAATACCTGAGGAGTATTAATGTGAAACTTAAAAGTTAAATGTTAAACTTTTAAAAAATTTAAAGTTAAAAGTTAATTGTGAAACTTTTAATGCTATCTACTTGAATTTTTATGAATTTCAGATGTTTGCCTATGAACTTCAGAGCAGAAGATTTAGCTAGTGGTATTCTCCGAGAACGTGTCAAAGTGGGTGCAAGCTTGGCTGATGTTGATCCAATGAACATTGATAAATCAGTAAGTTTTGTAAATGTTTTTCTAGAAGTAACTTTAAAAAAAAAATTAAGGTTGTTCCTTGTTTCTAAGGCAACACATAATAAAAATAAAAACCCAGATATCATCATTATTAGTGTTTTGATGTATGTGTTTTGGAACCTAGCACTCTGGTCACAGGTGATACTTAAGTCCCCCCCGCTCCCCCGTATCAGTGATACTGGCGTATATAATAAAAATGGGTAGGAAATGAGGCTGACAAATATGGCAAGGCCCATAAACCATGATATGTAGTAGGGTATTGTTGAAGCTGCTTAGATTTCATGATCAGATTTACATTTTAGATGGAGCACTCTGATTCTGATGTAGTTAATGAAGGGAAGCAAGGCTGGCATTAGGGAGACTGGTCTGGAGATAGTTGTAACATAGTAATTTGGAGTAATGGTCATGGTAGGGTAATGATGGAAAGAAGTAGATGGATTTGACAGAATTCAGGAGAGAATTTGGTTTGATGGAATTGGGTGAATTTATTGCTTTTGGGGAATGAAGGAGAGAAACAAGTTGAATGTATGACCTAGGTTTCTGGCTTAAGTGACTGGGTGGGATCTACTCTCTGATGTAGGGAACATTAGAGAAAATGTTTAGAGGGGTTACGATGATTTAGTTAGTTGTAGACATGTTTAGGTGTCCATGGCACATCACAAATGGAAGTAACTTGTAGGAAATTAGTTAGGTTTGGCCTTAAGGAGAACTATATGGGCTAGAAATTCAGATATGGGTGTCAAATATAAAGATAGTTGAGATCACTATGCGAAGTGGGTTATAGTACCCAGGGAAAGTTTGAAAAGAAAGGCAAGATTTAGAGGATGTCATAGATATTTACTGTTACTAGAATCTTTCTAGGGAGTGTATTTTGGAATAGGTTACTGCCCAACTAAGATCATATTTGATTTTTTTTTGTTCCCGTAAACGTTTCTATATGACATAATTTAACTGATTCTCATATGACAAGCTTAAGTTACCAATGGAGTTGTGTATATATTTGAAAATGAAATGTTATCTCTTCTCAATGTGAAGTCATAGGGGAAAATATTTTATTTAAATATTTATTTTAACTAGGACTTTAGAGTATTGAATTCCCAGTCTCATATCTACTAGTGTACATTCTCAGAGGACCTTACTTAATATTCTTTGCTTATTTTGTTGACCAGCACCTTACTCTCTTGAATCAGTTAACTTTAGATGTCTCTGCCATTTATTTAGAGTAGTATTTTTTAAAATTTGATATCATATACAGATACGGTTTTTCTTATTTAAACTCTGTTTATTTTTCTAGATTACTTAAGTTTTTTTTTTATCATAGTAACATTTCATTTTGAAACATTTTCAAGTACTGTAACAGAATAAAGATACAGGGGGAGGCGGTTACTGTTAACATTTTGGCAGTATTTCCTTCAAGCACTTTTTTCTGTACAATATTTTACTCTACAAAGTCTTTTAGGTATTTAAACTGTTATGGATGGGAGGAATAATCTCTCTTGTTTCTTTTTAAAAAAAAAATTTTTTTTTTTAATGTTTATTTATTTTTGAGACAGAGAGAGACAGAACATGAACAGGGGAGGGTCAGAGAGAGGGAGACACAGAATCTGAAACAGGCTCCAGGCTCTGAGCTGTCAGCACAGAGCCCGACGCGGGGCTCGAACCCACAGACCGCGAGATCATGACCTGAGCTGAAGTCGGCCGCTTAACCGACTGAGCCACCCAAGCGCCCCTAATCTCTCTTGTTTCTTATGGTAGGTCAGTGTTTCTTAAATCACTTTTTCATTGTTGTCTCCTAAGGAGAGAAATTAAATTTCTATCTAGATAAATTAATATTAAAGAATAAGACATGGGGTGCCTGGGTGGCTCAGTTGGTTAAGCATCCAACTCTTGGTTTTGGCTCAGGTCATGAACTTACAGTTTGTGAGTTCGAGCCCCACATTGGGCTCCGCACATAGCCTGCTTGGGATTCTCTCTCCCTCTCTTCCTGTCTGTCCCCCACTTGTTCTCTCTCAAAATAAGTAAATAAATTTAAATTTAAAGAAATTAAAAAAAAATGGGGTACCTGAGTGACTCAGTCGGTTAAGTGTCTGACATCAATTTAGGTCATGATCTCACGGTTTGTGGGTTCAAACCCTGTGTCTGGGTCTGTGCTGACAGCTCAGAGCCTGGAGCCTACTTCAGATTCTGTGTCTCCCTCTCTCTCTGCCCTTCCCCCATTCACACTCTGTCTCTCTGTCTCTGTCTCTCAAAAATAAAATAAAAACATGAAAAAATATTTTTTTTTAATTAAAAAAAAATTAAGACTTGGGGGCACCTGGGTGGGTCCGTAGGTTGAATGTCTGACTCTTGATTCCGGCTCAGGTCATGATCCCAGGGTTGTGGGATCGAGCCCACGTTGGGATCTGTACTAAGTGTGGGGACTGCTTAGGAAATTCTCTCTCTCCCTCTCTCTGCCCTCTCCCCTACTTACATGGGCTCTCTCTCTTTAAAAAAAAAAAAAAAAAAGAGTAAGACTTGGTTTTATAAAGTTGAGCTTTGGAGGGTCTCAAACCATTGTAGTAGCTAAGATGTTTTTCACCCTACTTCTAAATCAGTTTTTGCTCCCTTAGGGACAGTATTGCCTTTGCTGGCAATGCATGTGATAGATGGTATTTTGAAAGGCATTTAAATTATTAGAGTATAAATACAATTTATCATCTCCTCTAGATACCCATTAAAGTGTTAGATTGGACATTAATCTTGTTCTTAGTTACTAGGAGATTAAAGAATGGTAGCTTTATTTAGCTGAACTGAAATGTAAACTTGAATTTTACTGCTGACTTTATTTTTCTGCACTCCAGAAGTGTAATTTTTTTGAACTTTATGTTCAACAGTTCCTGCTGAAGGCATGTATTTCTGAATCATAAGACAATCTCATAAATTAAAAAAAATCTTTAGTAGTTAAAATTATTTTATATTGAACTTTTTCCCTTCTTCCCAAGGTGCGGTTTGATAGTATAGGTGGATTGAGCCATCATATTCATGCACTGAAAGAAATGGTAGTATTCCCACTTCTATATCCAGAAATCTTTGAGAAATTTAAGATTCAGCCTCCAAGGTAAGTAATGTCCTAGATGTTTATTATTGTTATTACTGTTAATTTATCAAATTTCAGTTAGTAAATGATTATAAATATACATATATGTATTGATTTGATGTGTTCTAGCAAGGAGAATTAGGAATGAAATTTTATTAATTAGGGTTCAAAGGCTGTGGTAGTAAGTGTATCCTTGAAGTTTACATTTCAGCGTTTAAATGTCGGGTATAAGATCTAAATCTCTGCGCAGGCCTTGAATATACAAGTGGATTGCCCAAATGGATTTTCCATAATTTGGCCTCCAGATAGCATGGAGTTTGATGCTGTATGTTGTTTAGTCTTTGGAAACACAATCTCAGTTAAGTGTATATGTGACTTGATGCTGGTAGTTTTGAAATGGTAAGCGTTTTTTTTTTTTTTTTTTTTTGATATCCATTTTTATGATCAGATTTTGTTTGATCATGAGATACGTAGCTAGGTAGCTATTAGAAAAGGCTGAGAACTTAAGGGAAGTTGGGAGAATAAAATATTCAAGATATACATGTAGACCATTACATTTTCCATCTGTTTCAGGATGTAGAAAATCTTATTAAAGAGTCATCTTCTGTTTGAGCAGATTAAAACTGTGGCTTATAATTCTACAGTGGCTTTTTAAAATCAAAAGCAATGTATTGTTTTTTGTAGGATATAAGTTGAATTTTGAAAATAATTATTACTTTTCCCAAAGTCCTTAAAGTAGCATGGCTGTGGGAGAAACTGAAATAAAATGGAGAGAGAAGCAGAAAGTGTTACAAGTAGAGAGTAATTTTACTTCTTAGGGATGAACAATTTTGTATATTCTTTCTAAGCTTGTTTTATACATATATGTGTATATTAAGTTTAAATTTTGCCTTTATTATGCACATATAAACATTTAATATAAATAAAATTATTTAGTAATGCTTTTATATAACTTTTTTCACTCTACAGTGTATTCTAGACACCTTCCCATATCAGTAATGTGTATATTATTCTTTTTGATATTTTAGTAGTATTTTATTTTATAGATATAACAGTATATTATTTATTCCTTATTATTTTTCTAAGTTTTATTTATTTAAGTGTTCTCTACACCCAGTACGGGGCTTGAACTCATAAGCTGAAGCTCAAGAGTCACGCACTTCTCAAACTGAGCCATCTGTGCCTTATTACTAGCATTTAGATTTTTTTTAGTTTTTCACAAATTAGAATTGATCCTTTTTTGAACATTCATTTAAAATCTGTATTCATAATATTTTGAGTATTTATGGTGCATTCTAAGATGTGAAATTTCTGGGTCATTTAAAATTTTGGTTTATCTTGCTAAATAGCTCTCTTCTCTGATTTGCCTACCAAGGTTTGGTCGTTGAGAACATCCTTGAATACTCTCAGCAAAGTGAAATTTGTCTATATACTACAAAGAGCTTTCTCAATATCTAAGAATTGTCATATATTCATTAATAAATTCTATGGGAGGCACTCCTTGTGTATTGGTTATTAGTGGTGGCAGTAACATTACCTTATTCCTATTGATTCTTTTTTCCTCTAGGGGCTGTTTGTTTTATGGCCCTCCTGGCACAGGTAAAACCTTGGTTGCCAGAGCATTAGCTAATGAGTGCAGTCAGGGAGACAAAAAGGTGGCTTTTTTTATGCGAAAAGGAGCAGACTGTCTGAGCAAGTGGGTTGGTGAATCTGAACGGCAACTTAGGCTTCTTTTTGATCAGGTAAGTGACATCACCTAATATGAAAATATTTTCTTTAAAATAGAGTATTTAGGGGACGCCTGGGTGACTCAGTTGGTTAAGCGTCTGACTTCAGCTCAGGTCGTGATCTCATGGCTCGTGCGTTCGAGTTCCATTTCGGGCTCTGTGCTGACAGCTCGGAGCCTGGAGCCTGCTTCAGATTCTGTGTCCATCTTTCTCTGCCCTTCCCCTGCTCGTGTGCTGTCCCCCGCCCCCCTCCAAATATAAATAAACATTCAACAAAAATTTTTTAAAATAGAATATTGAGTGCATTTATTCTGTAAATATAAACTGTTCACAAGAAGGCATATTTCTAGTAAGTATGTTTAGTTTAGGTTCAGTAATCTGAATTTGTAAACTTTAGATGTATTTAACAGCAGTTTTACTAGTACTAATTTAATGATGTGATGATTCACAAGATATTTATTAAGGTGGCTACTAAGCATATAATACCACGTTAGATGCTTTTGAAAACCCTGGGTATAATTTCATATATCATGAAGTTATAGTCTAATTGAGGAAATGGAACAAGCATAGAAATCTTACAGGGTAGTACATTATTTTCATAAGCTATAAAATATGATGCTGGAAGAATTCTGTAAGGAATGCTTTAAAACGGCAGGGTTAGGTGGGGCGCCTGGGTGGCTCAGTCAGTTAAGCATCAGACTTCAGCTCAGGTCATGATCTCACAGTCCGTGGGTTGGAGCCCTGTGTCAGGCTCTGTGCTGACAGCTCAGAGCCTGGAGCCTGCTTCAGATTCTGTGTCTCCCTCTCTCTCTGCCCCTCCCCTCCCCTGCTCATACTCTGTCTCTCTCTCTGTCTCTCTCTCTCAAGAATAAATAAACATTAAAAAAAATTTTTTTTAAAAAGGCAGGGTTAGGTGACTGAATATCATGTAGGCAGTCTTTTTTTTTTTTTTATCACTGTAACTTTAAAAGTATTATTTCCTCATACTTAATAAAACTTAGTCCTGATATAAATTCACTTTTGGTTATTGGAACTAGTGAAGGAAGTCATTCATATTTGACAATGCAGCTTCTATTTCATAACATCTAAGGAAATTACATGAAATTAAAAGAAAGCTTTCGACAAGCAATTTTCAAGCTGCCATTACTTGAGTTGATGTGTTTCAAAGTCTTTTGTAATTGGTAAAGCACTTCAAATATTACTTTTAGTTACTATGAAAAAGTGCCATGTTCTAGATAATGTGAGTAGAAAGGGATATAGTAAAATTTTTGCCTTCAAGGTGTTTAGTGTCTATTGGGAAGTTCAACATGCAGTTGGTCTCCTTTAAGAGTATGTATGGGGGTGCCTGGGTGGCTTAGTCGGTTAAGCATCTGGCTTCGGCTCAGGTCATGATCTCGCAATTCATGGGTTCAAGCCCCGTGTCGGGCTCTATGCTGTGCTGACAGCTCGGAGCCTGGAACCTGCTTCGGATTCTGTGTGTCCCCTTCTCTCTCCCCCTCCCCTGCTCATGGTCTGTCTCTCTCTATCTCTCAAGAATAAATAAACTTAAAAAAAAAAAACAGTATGCATGTAGTTAAAATTTTTATGTTATGTGTATTATACTGCAACAAAGCTGTTTAAAATTAAAAAAATATTTTTTTAATGTTTATTTTTGAGAGAGAGAGAGAGAGAGAGAGAGAGAGAATGAGTGAGAATGAGTGGGGGAGGGGCAGAGAGAGGGAGACATAGACTCTGAAGCAGGCTCCGGGCTCCGAGCTGTCAGCACAGAGCCCAAAGTGGGGCTCGAATCCACGAACAGTGAGATCATGACCTGAGCTGAAGTCAGACATTTAACCGACTGAACCACTCAGGGGCCCCTAAGAATTTTTTTTCAGCAAAGCTTTAATTTATTTTGAGAGAGAGTGCGTGGGGAGGGGCAGAGTGACAGGAAGAGAGAAAATCCCAAGCAGGCCATGCGCTGTCAGTGCAGAGCTTGATGCAGGGCTTACAAACCTTGAGATCATGACCTGAGCCGAAATCAGTAGTCGAAATCAAGAGTCTAATGCTTAACTTCCTGAGCCACCCATGCACCCTCATTATTGTCTGTCTATTTATTTATTTATTTATTTATTTATTTATTTATATAATTTTTTTTTAATGTTTATTTATTTTTGAAAGACAGAAACAGAGTACAAGTGGGGTGAGGGCAGACAGAGAGAGAGGCAGACACAGAATGCAAAGCAGGCTCTAGGCTCTGAACTGTCAGCACAGAGCCTGACGTGGGGCTCAAACTCACAAACCATGAGATCATGACCTGAGCAGAAGTTGGATGCTTAACCAGCTGAACCACCCAAGTGCCCTTCATTATTGTCTTTTTAATTGAAAGAGTCCACATTCCTAAATTGACGTGATCTATGCACTAAATGAAATGATGGCGGTATTATATATTGGCCAAGAGTTTGTTTGGTCTTAAGTGTCAGAAAAATGACTAAGGTCTGACTTTATATTTAGTATGCAACTTGAAATAAATGAAAACATCTGATTTTAGTTGCCTCTTTTATAAAACAGAGGAAAAAATACTAATCTCACTGGACTACTGTGAGATTTCACAGAAAAGAAGTACATAAAGTGCTTGTCACAGTGAAGGGCACAAGATATACTATACTTTGATAATTGTAATTCTGCGAGGCTGTAGTTCTGAAAAACAGCTATGTGTTTCATGTATATAAAAGTGCTGATCAAATCTTTGTTCTTTCTCTCGCTTCAAATACACTTATTTATTTATTTAAGTGATCGATTTACCCAGTGTGGGGCTTGAATTCACAACCCAGAGACCCAAAAGTCGCATCTTCTACCGACTGAGCCAGCGGGTTCCCATATTCTTTTTCTCTCAGTATATAATTCTGGTTTTACAGATTTTTTTCTCCTAAAACCTGTTTTGTGATTGAAATGCCCTTCATTTTAAATTATTAGAAAACACTGGAGGTTTAATGCATATCAACCAGGGAGAGATGTGAAATTTGTATCTGGTTTTTAGAAGGTTGTCCTTCCTGTGAACTAAGAATTTGCTGTAAGTAATTTTGAAACATACATAAACTGTATATGAGTAAATTATACAACATAAAGACTTAACATTTGTAATCTAATATTTATATTAAATCAAATTAGGTTGCTGCTACATTTAAGATTTAAGTGAAAAATGACAACTGTGAAAGTAATGGAAGAAAACTCATGATTTGTTCCTAATATCAGAGTAGGGAGAGTTTTAACTATCAAAGAACAGATTCCATTTTTAGATTCTGCATTGCAACAAAATATCATAAGCAAAACCAAAAGATAAATGGTACCCCTTGCAGAAAAATATTTGCATTTCCTTTCACAGAGAGAAGTCTTAATTTTTAAAATGAATGGCTCCTAGAAATCAGTAAGCAAAAGAACAATGATCCAATAGAAAAATTGGCAAAGATCTGACCAGAACTTTCATTAAAAAGAGCAGTACAAATGGCTCTTAGAGATATGAAAGTGCTCATTTTTATTGAGAGTAGAAATAAAAATCAAAATGAACTGAGATATTTTTTATTCTAAAAAATCAAAGTTTGATAATATATTTTTGGTGAGGTTTCTTAAATATTGGTGGTGATCAGTGGAAGGCAATTTGAAAATAACTAACTATATTAGAAATGACGTTTGCCTTTTGAACCACTTTTAGAATTTATTATATTTATGTGTTTATGTCTATATTTATATAAAAGGCCAAATGTTTATTCAGGCATTATTGATAATAGGAAAAGATTGAAAATAGCCTAGGGCCACCTGGGTGGCTCAGTAGGTTAAGCATCCAACTCTTAATTGCTGCTCAGGTCATGATCTCATGGTTCATGAGTTTGAGCCCTGTATCAGCCCCACATCTGCACTGTCAGTGCAGAGCCTGCTTGGCGCGCGCTCTCTCTCTCTCTCTGTCTCTCTCTACCCCTTTCCTGCTTATGCTTACTCTCTCTCTCAAAAATAAATAATTAAAAACTTAAAAATAAAACAAAATAGCCTACATGTCCACACATAGGAGACTAGTTTAATTATGGCACACCATACAGTGGGGCATTTTGTAGCTGTTAATAAAGAATGAGGCAGATCATTGTGCACTTATATGGAAGCTAATTAAAATATATTGCTCAGGGGTGTCTGGGTGGTTCAGTCTGTTGAGCATCCAACTCTTGACTTGGTCTCAGGTTGTGATCCCAGGGTCTTGGGCTCCAGCCCTGAGTCAAGCTCTGTGCTGAGTATGGAGCTTGCTTGAGATTTGTCCTCTCCCTCTCCCCCTCTCTGCCCCTCTCTGCCCCTCTCCCACATGTCCACACTCTCTTTCTCTCTCTCTCAAATAAAAAAAATAATGAAAATATATATAGTTACATAAAATAGACTGTGTTATTTGGTAAAGCAATGTGAATACTTTGTTTAAAATGCATTAAATAAAATAGTATGTTTAAAATATTTGTGTACATACATAAATGACACACACAGAAGGGTAAACAGACTGGGAACAGTAGTTGTCTACTGGGAGAGGCCTTGTGATTGGAGACTGGGTGGTAAGGAGTTTTCATTTTTATTCTTTCTTAATTACTGCATGTTGTAGCATTTGCTTATATGACCTATTAAGAAAATACAATACTTAAATGTAAAAAATGAGAACTATAAATAACACTTGTTTTCTTTTTATACTAGGCATATTTGATGAGACCTTCTATAATATTTTTTGATGAAATAGATGGATTAGCTCCAGTTCGCTCCAGCAGACAAGATCAGATCCATAGGTAATTTTTCTTAATCAGATTATGTTGGATTCTTTTCAGTCACTGACACAGTAGTTAGCTTTAGCCTTTGGATAAGTGCTAGGAGGCTTACAAAAATGTAAACTGTGTCCTTGAGGAAGACTCCTTTGACTTAGCTCAAGGGTGAGCAAACTGTAACCTGTGGGCCACTTCTAGCCTTTTGCCTGTTTCTGTAAAGTTTTATTGGAACATAACTATGCTTGTACCTTTCACATGGCTACTTCTATGCTACAAGAGAAGAATTGAATGAGTAGTTGTGAGAGAAAGATTGTATGGCTTGCAAAGTTTACATACATTTAGTTTCATGCCTTTTATAGAAAAAGTTGCCTAATCTTGAAATTTTAATCTGTGTCATGTATACTAATATTTTGTTCTTTTTCATTTCTGAGTAGTCATCCTTAGTTAGGAAGGGAGGGAGGGACTAAGTGAGGGAGGGTGGGAAAGTATGTATATGTACCACAATTTATTTATTTGTTAATCCATCTGAGGGAGATTTAGTTCACTTCTGTTTTTGGCTGTTATGATAATGCTACTATGAACATTTGCATACACATTTTCGTGTGCACATTTGTTATGATTTCTGTTGAGTAAATACCTGAGAGAGGAATGGCTGGGTCCTATGGTAAGTATGTTTAAATTGACATGGTTTTCCAAGTTTGTTATATTTTATGTTCTTACCTGTAATGTATGAGAACTTGGGTTGCTCCTCATCCTTGCCAACATTTGGTTTTGCTGTTCTTGTTAACTTTATCCATTCTAGTGGATTTATTTTGAGAGAGAGAGAGAGAGAGAGAGAAAGTGAGAGAGACAGACAGAACACAGGTGTGCAAGGGAGTGGGGGAGGGGGAGAGAGAGAGAGAATCTCAAGCATCCTGACCTGTGGCTTGATCTCCCAAACTGAGAGCCCATGACCTGAGGTGAAATCTAGAGTTGGACACTTAACTGAGGAGCCACCCAGGCACCCCATAGCTTCCCTTGTTATTAACATCTTTCACTAGTGGGTACATTTGTTACAATTGAGGAACATACAGTAACACATCATAAACAAAACCCATAGATTTACCTTAGGGTTCACCGTTGGTATTGCACATTTTATGAATTTGGACAAAAGTATAGTGACATGTATACATCATTATCATGTCATACAGAGTATTTTCACGGCCCTAAAAATCCTATATATGTATGTTCTACCACTCACCTCCCCTTGCCCTTGGTAACATAGACTTTTTTTTTTAACTGTCTTTATTTATAGTTTTGCCTTTTCTAGAATGCTATATAGTAGGAGTCATACAGTATATAATCTTTTCCAGATTAGCTTCTTTCACTTAGCAATATGCACTTAAGATTCCTTCATGACTTTTCTTGGGTTTTGTTTTGTTTGTTTGTTTTGGGTTTAATTTTATTTTTTCCCCAGATTATTAAAATGGAAGCTTATTGATTGAAACTAATTCTTTTCTAATATAGGCATTGAAAATTGTAAGTTTTCTTTTAAACACTGTTTAGCTGCATCCCACATTTTTTGATCTCTTGTATATTCACTGTCATATACTTCAAAATAATTTCTAATGTCATTTTTTCTGACAATGATTAGTAGTGTGTTTAGTTTACAAATTGTAGGTTTTTTCTTGATTATCTTATTATTTCTTTCTAATTTAAGTTTATTGTGATAAATTTTTTTTACTGAATTTTTTTGGGTCTAATTATTCTTATTTGTTGATTTATTTATTTTTGAGAGAGAGAGAGAGAGAGAGAGAGAGAGAGAGAGCGCGCGCGCATGAGGGGCAGAGAGAGGGAGAGAGAGAGAATCCCAAGCAGGCTCCGTGCTATCAGTACAGAGCTTCACACAGGGCTTGAACCCACAAATCATGAGATTGTGACCTGAGCTGAAATCAAGAGTCAGATGCTTCACCGACTGAGCTACTCAGTTGCCCAACTTTTCATTTTTAAATCTGTTTTCATCTATGTTCAGTGTAGACTTCTCATGCTTTTTGTTCAGGACATTTCTTCTGTTAATTTACTATAAACTTTTCTGTGTCTTTATATTTACAGTGTTTTTTAAATAGATAATGTGTAGTTGGGTGTTTTTGTAATCTGACACTCTCTTGATTTATTTTGATGATATAGTCTGTAAATGTTTCTGTAATTACCTGTTCGGATTGGAGGACAACCTTGTTTTCTATTTGTGTCAGTTGTTTTCCTTTTCTATTTCTCCTTTCTTGCCTTAAAATTTTTTTTTTAATGTTTATTTATATTTGAGAGAGACAGCGAGCGAGTGGGGCAGGGGCAGAGAGATGGAGACACAGAATCCGAAGCAGGCTTCAGGCTCTGAGCTATCAGCACAGAGCCCGATGTGGGTTTTGAACCCACGAACCGTGAGATTATGACTTGAACTGAAGTCTGATGCTTAACTGATTGAGCCACCCAGGCACTCCTCCTTTCTTGCCTTTTTAAAAAGAATTTTTGAATATATTTTAGAATCTCCTTTTTATTTTCCTGTTGATTTTCAGTTTTTTTATTATAATTTTTAAGTTTATTTTGAGAGAGACAGAATGTGAGCAGGGGAGGGGCAGAGAGGGACGGAGAGAGAGAATCCCAAGCAGGCTCCACACCATCAGCACAGAGCCCCATGCAGGGTCCGAGCTCACGAAACCATGAGATCATGACCTGAGCTGAAACCAAGAGTCAGATACTTAACTGACTGAGCCACCGAGGTGCCTCCACTGTTGATTTTTTAAAAGCTGTTTTATTGAGATATAATTGACATACAAAATGTTTATGCAGTGTAAAGAGTACATTTGACATATTTTAACATATGTATATATCTATGAAACTGTAACTATAATCCAGGTAATGAATATGCTCACTTCCCCCAAAACAGGCTTTTTACATTTCATATAACTATTCAAAAATTTTTTTTTGTTTAACGTTTATTTATCTTTGAGAGACAGAGCATGAGTGGGGAAGGGGCAGAGAGAGAAGGAGACACAGAATCTGAAGCAGCCTCCAGGCTCTGAGCTGTCAGCACAGAGCCTGATGCGGGGCTTGAACCCATGAACTGTGGGATCATGACCAGGCCGAAGTTGGATGCTTACCGACTGAGCCACCCAGGCACCCCCATATGACTATTGATAAAGTTAAATTTATCGTCTTGATGATTGTTAGCTATTTGTCCATCTGTTCTTTGTTCTGTTTTTTTCCTTTTTGTTCTTTCTTCCTTCAATTAATTGAATATTTTTTTTAACGTTTATTTATTTTGAGAGAGTGCGTGTGCTTGTGAGTGGCGGAGGGGCAGAGATTGAGGAGAGAGAGAATCCCAGGCATGCTCTGTGCTGTCAGCTCAGAGCCAGAGGCTCAATCCCACGAACTGTGAGATCAAGACCCGAGCCAAAATCAAGTATCGGGTGCTTAACCGACTGAGCCACCAAGGCACCCCTGAATATTTTTTTTATGCTTCCATTTTACTTCTTTTGTTAGCTTGTTACATTTTATTATTTTCATGGTGACTTTAAGGTTTACAGTATATGTCTTTACTTTGTCATCATCTACCTTCAAGTGACAACATGCCGTTTCACATATGGTAGAAGACCTTAAAATAATATGCTTGCATTTCTGCTTTCCTGTGCTATTGCTGTCATACTTTTTTTTCCACTACACATCCTTTTGAAGAGATTTAAATAATAATCCTAATAACCATCATCATCTTTAAAGATTCATTGATGTAGTTACCTTCCTGATGTTCCTTGTTTTGTAGCTATCTCTATTTCCATGTGTTATAATTCTTTCTGCCTACATTAAAAAAAATTTTTTTTAACGTTTATCTATTTTTGAGACAGAGAGAGACAGAGCATGAATGGGGGAGGGTCAGAGAGAAGGAGACACAGAATCTGAAACAGGCTCCAGGCTCTTGAGCTGTCAGCACAGAGCCCAACGTGGGGCTGGAACTCACGGACCGCGAGATCATGACCTGAGCTGAAGTCGGCCACTTAACCGACTGAGCCACCCAGGCAGTTTTTTAAAAAATTTTTACATGTTAATTGATTTTTGAGAGAGAGCATGAGCGGGGGGTGAGGGGGCAGAGAGAGAGGGTGACACAAAATCTCAGAAGCAGGCACCAGGCTGTGAGCTGTCAACACAGAGCCCGGTGTGGGGCTTGAACTGAACTCACAAGCCATGAGGTCATGACCTGAGACGAAGTTGGACGCTTAACCAACTGAGCCACCCAGGTGCCCCTGCCTCTGTTTCTTACAGAGTAGGTCTGCAGGACATAAATTGTTTCACCTTTTCCATGTCTGAAAAAGTTAACTTTTTTTAAGAAAGCAGTTCTATTTAGTTTTATTTTACATATCAGTTCACTGATATATAAATATCAATATTTAGTTTATCAACAAAACTGTAACAGTTTTTTTTAAGACTTCTTTTTTAAGTAATCTCCACATCCAGGATGGGGCTTGAACTCACAACCCTGAGATCAAGAGTCGCTCACTACTGACTGAGCCAGCCAGGTCCCCCATAACAGTTTTATATATTTTATATATAATATATATATATATAATATATATATGTGTGTATATAATATATATATAATATATATATATGTGTGTATATATATATTATATTTTTTACATATATATTACATTTTTTATATATTTCATTTCAAGTATAAAATGCAGTGATTTTTTTAAAGCAGCTTTTTAAGTTCATTTATTTTGAGAGAGGGAGAGAGCACGAGAAGGGGATGGGCAGAGAGAGAGGGGCGGGAGAATCCTAAGCAGGCCCCATGCTCAGCATGGAGCGTTATGTGGGGCTCGATCCCATGACCACAAGATCATGACCTGAGCTGAAATCAAGAGTCAGTTGGATGCTTAACTGAGCCTCTCAGGCACCCCTAAAATGCATCATTTAAAATGATTTTAAAAATAACTATACCAAGTGGTACAACATTAGAATAAAGCAATTTTAGAACATTTTTCTTCCCTCTGTAAGATCCACCATGTCCATTTGTAGTAAATCCTTGTTTTCCCCTCCAGCCAACCAGTAATCTAATCTCTGTCTCTATAAAATTGCCTCTTGTGAACATTTCATGTGAATGGGATCACACAGTATGTGGTCTCTTATGTCTCGTTTCTTTCAGTGAGTATGATGGTTTAGTGGAGCATCCATGATTTGCCATGTGTTGCTGTTTTTTTCCTTTTTTTTTGCTGAGTAGTACCCATTGTATGGATAAGGCACACATTGGATATATAGTTAGATTGTTTCTAATTTGGGCTGTTATGAATAATGCTGCTGTGAACATTCATATGTAAGTCTTTGTGTTCACATATATTTTCATCTCTTTTGGGTAGATACCTAGGAGTGGAATTGCTGGGCTGTGTATCTTTTTCCTCTAACTGCTTTTAATGGTTGTTTTCTGCTTTATTGCTTGTTTTGTGCAGTTTGTTTAATGATATTCCTTGGTAGCGTTTTCTCCATTTATTTTTTTTCTCATTCTTGAATTGAGCTCCTGACATATGTGAGCTTCTAGTTTTCATCATAGTTTTAATGTTTTTGGCCATTATTTCTTAAAATATTTATCTGTCTCCCTTGTTTTTGTCTTTCCTGTCCTTGTGGTCCTCCAGTTATAAGTTGCTTGATCTTGTCTCACAGTTCACTGATGATAAGTTAATTTTGACTTTTTTAAAAAAATTTTAGTTTTTAACTAATCACCACGCCCAACATGGGGCTCCATCTCAACAATCCTGAGATCAAGAGTCACATGCTTTACCTACTGAGCCGGCCAAGCACCCCTAAGTTTGCTTTAAACTATCTCTTCAGTGTTTCATTTTGGGAAGTTGCTTTGCTCTTTTGGTCAACTAATTTTTTAAAGTGTTTAATCTGTTCTTTGTCTGGTTCATTATATTTTTCATCTTACATATTTTTATTTTGATCTCTACAGGTTCTGTGTGGGTCTGTTTTGTATCTTCTGTAGAAAAATATAAGAAACTTTTCAACATTTGGAATATCTTTATAATGACTACTTTAATGTCCTTATCTGCCAATTCTAACATCTTAGTTTGGGGTTGATTTTATTTGATTAATTTTTATTATACACTGTATTTTCTGGCAATTTTATTGGATGCCAGACATAAATTTTGCCTTGTTGAGTCCTAGGTAGGATATTATAAATAAATATTCTTGAGTTTTTTGAGGGGACACCGTTAACTTACTTGAAAACAGTTTGATTCTTTTGAATCGTGCTTTTAAGAGTTGTTATGTGGATCTGGAGCAGTCTTCAGTGTAGCTAACTATTCCCTACTAATGAAGGAGGGTCCTTGTGTGTATTACACACAATGACCTGTGAATCATGAGGTTTACCAATCTGGCTTCTGGGAACTGGCAATACTCCTGGTTCTTTGGGAGTATAAAATAGTGTTACTTCTAGTCGGGAAAAATACTGTTTTTTCCCGAAGCTGTGAGTGATTTCTTCACATGCGTGCAATATTTAGCTGAAGTCTGGAGAGGCCCTGTGGCTATTTCTTAAGTTTTCTTTCTTTGCAGTGGTTTCTTCTCTGGTACTCTTTTTGGTGAACTCTAAGTCCTCTTGGGGTCCTTGGAATCTCAGCTTTGTCTCTTCTACTTACTGAGTCAGTCAGCTGATTCCCACCAGGATTCTATGTCCCCTACATTACAGCCTAGAAGTAGAAAGCCATTAATTGGATCATTCTTCCTGTGCTTTATAATATGTGGTTTTTCTCTTGCTGCTTTGAATATTTGCTCTATAGCTTTGGTTTTTAACAGCTTAGTGGTGTTATGCCTCTCAGTATGGGCTTTGTGTTTACTCTTATTTGTGGTTATCATGTGTCTGCTAATTTGTCTTTTTTTCAATCTTTTGTCTCTTCATCTTGTGTAATTTTTATTCATCTGTCTTCAGTCAGTCATTACTTTTTCCTTTGTCATGTCCATTTTGCTGTTTCGTCCAGCCAACACATTTTTTTTTTCAGAAATTATTTTTCAATTGTAGAACTTACATTTAATTATTTTTCATTATTTATATTTTTCTAGTATGATTTTCACGCATTTAAACATATTTTGTTTTACTTCATCGAGGTTAGTGATCGTTGCTTTAAAATCCTTTTGTGTTAGCTTCTTCAACATCTGGTTTCATCTCACTGTTAGGCCTGCCTGATTTTCTTTTCTCATAGGTTCTTCATTTGTTGGGCAATTTGGATTGCATCCTGGATATTATTAATGTTAGTTTATGAAGGCTTTGGATTTTATTATTTTCCTTTTATGCATAATATTTCCTTTGTTTTATAGATGATTTTCTGTTTTAGGCTTGAACTACAGAGCTGGCAGCTTTGGCCTCCTTTCAAATGTTTTATCTGTGGCTGGTTTCTTTGCCCTCTGCCTTTGTTTTTTAGGGGTCATTTAGAGATGTGGGCAAATAGAGTTTGGAGATGTCTTCACCTGCTCTTGCTCTTGTGGGATCTCCCACACTCTTTTCTGAACTCTCAGGTTGGAAAGCTAAGGGGTTTCCCTACATCATCTTCCTCACCTGCCTCACTACTTAGCCCTGTGCTGAAAGCCAGAGAGAGGGGGGAGCTTGCTCTCTGTATGTTCTCCTTTTCTCCAAGTGACCATGAACTTCCAACAGAGCCTCTGTATCTCTGTTTACTCACCAGTTCCTTCAAGTATATGTTTATGTATTACTATGTACAGGTTTTATAGTTATTTTCTGAAGTAGAGTAAGGGATCATCTGGCAAAGTCTTCCTCCATCAAACTTGGAAGGGGAACCTTTGAGATCCAAGTATGCAGGTTTTAAGTTCTAGAGTAATTACTAATAGAAACATAATTTCTAAACTGTTAGTAAGGGGGAATAGAATAACAAAAATATCAATCTAGATGGAATGAAGAAGGGGAGGGGAATCATAGAACTAGTGTGAGAAACAGCACAACATGTAATTGTAGGTTTAAACCCAATTATATAAAAAATGACGTGAAATGTAAAGGGACTAAATGTTCTTTATATTATTAAAAAATTTTTTTTAAATGTTTATTTATTTTTGAGAGAGAGACAGAGTGTGGGGAAGGGGCAGAGAGAAGAGGAAGACACAGAATCTGAAGCAGGCTCTAGGCTCTGAGCTGTCAGTGCAGAGCCCGATGCAGGACTTGAACCCATGAACTGTGAGATCGTGACCTGAGCTGAAGTCGGACGCTTAACTGACTGAGCTGCCCAGGTGCCCTAAATGTTCATTATAAAAGACAAATTTGTCAGACTGGGGAAGACCAAAATTTGATGACATTTTGTTTATAAGAGACATATCTATGTGTAAAAAAAGATATAGAAAGATTCCAAGTAAAATTGTGGGGAAAGGCATGCAAAACCTCAGTTATGAATATTCATAGCAGTGTTATTCATAATAGCTAAAACATGGAAATAACCTGTATGTCCATCAACTGCTGGATGGATATATAAAACGTGTTATATCCATACAATGGAATATTATTCCACTTTGAAGAGGAATGGGTGTACCCTGTACAGGTAGATGTAACATGAATGAACCTCAAACACTTAATGCTAAGTGAAGTAATTCATACATAAGAGGTTACATGTTATATGGTTTTATTCATATAAAATGTCCATAATAGTCATTTAGTAACAATTTACAATTTGTAATTCCCTAATGACTGTGTTTCCAAATTGTATAAAACAAAAATTGACAGATCTGCAGAGTCCAATTGACAGTCATTGTGAGAGATATGTGCCTCTGAGTAGTTAAAAGACCAAATGAGGAAAAAAAAAAATATGTCAATGCCCTATAGATTATTTGAACAACCTTATTTTATGATCTAGTGGGTATACTTACCTGAGACAAATATAGAATGAACACTGTTTTCAAACATACACAGGATTTATAAAAATTGATCATATATTGTGTCTTAAATCATAACTAATTTTCAGAGTTTAGTGATATACAGAATATAAGAAACAAATAACAAAAAGATATAAGAGAATTTTGTTTGCTGTTAAGAGCTGTTACTCTAATTCAGTGTTACTAGTAAACAAAAAATAGCAAACAATATGAACTTGAAACAAAGACGTATAGATATCAACAAATCAAAAGTTGCTTCTTTGTAAAAACTAATAAAATTAACAAACCTCTGGCATGATTGGTCAGGACAAAAAGGAGACCTTGATACGCAATATTAGGAATGCAAAATGTGATGTGTCAGATTCTTTAAGCATTAAAGGTTAAGAGGATAAAGGCATGAACTTAAGAGGTAAAAGTGTAAAACTTTTAGGAACAAACCTATGGGAAAATCTTCATGACTTGTATATGAATGTTCATAGCTGTTTTGATAATAGTCCCAAATTAGGAACAATCCACATGGCCATCAACATGTGACTCAGTAAACAAATTTTGGCACATCCATATAATGGAATATTGCTTAGCCATAAAAAGGAAGAAACTATTAGTAAACCAACAGTGTGGTGAATCTCAAAATAATTATGCTCAGTGAAAGAATCCGGAAAAAAAAGAGTATTTAGTGTGCGATCCCATACATATAAAATTTTAGAGAATGCAAGCTAATCTGTAAGTAAGAACACAGATCAGTTGTTGCCTGGGTATTGGATAGAGGTCAAGGAAGGGCTGTAGGGATGGATTACAAAGGGACATGAGGAAGAGCATGATGGGTAGATTACTTATTTTGAGAGTGATGGTAGTTTCACAAGTGTGTATTTACTTCAAAACTTACCCAATTGTATACTTTAAGTATGTTCAGTGTATTGTATGTCAAATATATCTTCAAAAGACTTAATTAAAAAGAAAAACTTATGTAGAATAGTATGAGAAAGTTAATTGGAACCCAGTTTCACTTGTGAACATGGATATAAAACTCCTAAAGAAAATAGTAACGTGACTTCTAGGAAGCTTTAAGAAGGATAATAATACATCATGACCAAATTGATTGTATTTAACATGTACAAGGTTTGTTTAACATGAGAGAAATCAATTAAGGTAAATTAATCACGTTATCATATTAGTGAAAAATCATATGGTCATCTCAATAGATGTGTAGGAAATGGATGAAATTTAATATTTATTTTTGATAAGATCATTCATCTTAGAGAATGAAGAATATAAGGTATCTATAAGAACCTATAACAAACATACTTAATGTTGAAAGATGAAAACTTTTAATATGAGGTATTATAAGCATGGCTGCAGTGAACAATTCTGATCAACAGTGTACATAGATCCCAGTTAGTGTAGTCTGGCAAGAAAAAACAATACAAAGGTGTGTGTATTGAAGAGGAGTAAACAATACTGTTGTCATTGTAGGTGATATAATTACGCATGTGGAAATTCCAAAGCTGTCTCTAGATAACTTCTTTTTTAAAAAAATTTTTAAACTTTTATTCATTTTTGAGAGACAGAGAGAGACAGCATGAGTGGGGGACGGTCAGAGAGAGAGGGAGACGCAGAATCCGAAGCAGGCTCCAGGTTCTGAGCTGTTAGCACAGAGCCCAATGTGGGACTTGAAGTCACGGACCATGAGATCATGATCCAAGCTGAAGTCAGACGCTTAACTGACTGAGCCACCCAGGCACCCCTAGATAACTTCTTAAGTATAGTAATGAGCATCTTGCAACGTTAAACCAATCATTATAGAGAATTTTGTTTTTCTGTGTACCAGTTTTCTTTCTTTCTTTCTTTCTTTCTTTATTTTCAATGTTTATTTATTTTTGGGACAGAGAGAGACAGAGCATGAACGGGGGAGGGGCAGAGAGAGAGGGAGACACAGAATCGGAAACAGGCTCCAGGCTCTGAGCCATCAGCCCAGAGCCTGACGCGGGGCTCGAACTCACGGACCACGAGATCGTGACCTGGCTGAAGTCGGATGCTTAACCGACTGCGCCACCCAGGCGCCCCTGTGTACCAGTTTTCTGTATAAAAATGCAAAATTACTATTTATAAACTCACTTAGAATAGAAGATACCGGGAATAAATTAAGTTCCATGTATAGTTTTGGGGGGAAGAATAAAACTTGGTTCAGAAACATTAAAGGAAAATAAAATAAATAGAGAGAAATACCATTACATAAGTTGGAAGACTGGATATTTAAAAGTTGTTTGTTCTTCCATATTTATCAATAGATTCAGTATAATCCTGTTCAGAATCAACTTTTTTGGGGCGGAACTTGACAAAATGATTCTGGAATTTGTATGGAAATAAAAAGGACTAAGAATAGTGAAGACTTTTGTGGAAGAACAAGGTGGGAGTATTTGCTCTACTGGTTATTAAGGCCTCTTAGGATTAAGATGATTTGATGTTGGTAGAAGTCTTGATAAATAGACTGATGGAAAAGAGCCAGAGCCATATATAAATCTACACATATATAGATGCTTGATTTATAATAAAAGAGACAGTGCAATACTATTGGGAAAGGATGACCTTTTCAATAAATAATGTTGGGAGAATTGGGTATCTGGTGAAAAAATTGGATCCCTCTTCATACCATACAAAACAATTCCAGTTCATTTTATTTAGATCCATATTTAAATTACACAAATGCTTTTAGAAGATAATGTAGGAGAAGGGTTAGGGCAGGCAGGTAGGCCTCAAATATAGTATAAAGTAGTTTGGACTTTATTTTGAACGTAATAGGGGTTACTAGAGGATTTTGATCCAAGGGCTGGTCATTTAATTTTTTTTTTTTTTTAAAGAAGACAACTGTTGGTAGAATCTAAGCTAAGTTATAATTCTGTTTCTGGCCATGTTTAAGACTTTGTCTTCTGAAAATCCTTGTAGAAAACACTTAAAAATGTTGATAAATCTTAAACACTTGACATGCCTGTCTGTGATTGGAATGTGCTAAGGAAAAATTTGAGGTAATAAATATGAACTTAGGCTTCAGGATGCTTATTGCACTCTTTATATCTGAAGTGAAACACTTAGGTCATTAATTTTCTCTTATTTAATTAGAAAAGAACAAGCACAGGGTGCCTGGGTAGGTCTTATTGTCAAGACTGGATAGTGGGTGGAGACCAGGGATGCTGTTAAACATTGCATAATGCACAGGGCATTCTTTCAGAATAAAGAATTATCCAGTCTAGGGGCGCCTGGGTGGCTCAGTAGGTTAAGTGTCTGACTTCAGCTCAGGTCATAATCTCAGGGTTTGTGAGTTCAAGTCCCACATCGGGCTCTGTGCTGACAGCTCAGAGCCTTGAGCCTGCTTCGGAGTCTGTGTCTCCCTCCCTTTCTGCCCCTCTCCTGTTCAGGCTTTGTCTCTCTCTGAAAAATAAATAAACATTAAAAAAAGAAAAAAAAGAAAAGAACAAGCACAAATCCTCTATATGCATGTACACTGGATCTCTAGCATTTTGGTTCCATTTATAGTTTTGAGAAACATTTAGAACAGTTTATTTGGGGGTGAGAATGATTTCTTTAACATGTTGAGCATATTGGAGAAGTTATTTCTGGCAGGTATTAGCAGTAAGAGTAAAGGATATAAATGAGAACAGTTGGGAAACACTAGGAAGACCTTTGTTACTAGAACTGATTTTTGTTATAATTAGACATGTAACAAATTTATTCAGAAATGTTTAAGTCATAGTTTCAGAAACTACTCTAAAATATGCACAAGATTATTTTGAGTTGAACTTAGTTAAAATAATTGCCATTGTAAAGAAATTGTCTGAAAGGATAATAGTAATGCACATGTAATTCTTTCTTTTTAATGTTAATTCATTTATTTTTGAGGGAGAGAGAGCACAAGCAAGGGAGGGGCGAGAGAGAGAGAGAGAGAGAGAGAGAGGGAGAGAGAGAGGGAGAGAAAGAGAGAGAGAGACACACACACACAGAATCCGAGCTGTTTGCTCTGAGCTGTCAGCACAGAGCCCAACCCGAGGCTCGAACCCATGAACTGCAAGATCATGACCTGAGCAGAAGTCAGACACTTAACTGACTGAGCCACCCAGGCACCCCTAATGCACATGTAATTCTATAGGAACTCTAAACATCGTATAAATTGTCAGATATAACCCCTCCCCCCAGATTGCTATATATTAAAACAGACTTTTAGATTTTTTTTTGAGATTTTTATATTTATTTTAATTAATTTTTAGTAATCTCTATACCCATTGTAGGGCTCAAACTCATGACCCCTAAGATGAAGAGTCACATCCTCTACTAACTGAGCCAACCAGGCACTCCTGTATTTCTTTTTAAAAACAGCTTTATTGAGATACTGTTCATATATCATACAGTCCAGTCACTTAAACCACGTTCAGTAGCTTTCAATATATTTCTAGAGTTGTGTAACTGTCACCGTAACTAATTTTAGAACATTTTCATCTTCCCAGAAAGAAAGAAACCTTTTAATCTTTACCCATAACTCTCCAATCTCCTCTTCATCCCCCACTAAACCCTAGGCAACCACTAATATACTTTGTATTTCTGTAGATTTGCCTATTGGATATTTCATATAAATGGAATCATACAATATGGGGACTTTTGTGACTGGCTGTTTTCAGTTAGTGTTGTCAAGGTTCATCTGTATCATAGCATCTGTCAGTACTTCATTTGTTTTTATTGACAAATTCTATTTTATTGTATTGTTACACCACATTTATTTATCTGTTGATGGGCATTTGAGTTATTTCTGCCTCTTAGTTATTATGAATACTGCTGTGAACATTTTTGTACAAGTTTTTTTTAGACATTGCTGGATCATATGATCACTCTATGTTTAATAGTTGAGGGAACTGTCAGACTTTTCAAAGGAGGCACACCATTTTACATTTCCATCAAGCACTGTGTGAATGTTCCAATTTCTCCCCATCCTTGCCAACATTTACTATTATCTGTCTTTTTTATTATAATCATGCTGGGGGGTTCAAAGTGGTACCTCATTTGGTTTTGATTTGCATGTCCCTAATGATGGGCCCTTTGTATATCTTCTGTGGAGAAATGTCTATTTAAATCTTTTGACTTAAAAAAAAGTTTTTTTAAAGTTTATTTATTTTGAGAGAGAGAGAGAGAGAGAGAGAGAGAGAGAGATTGAGAGCACAAGTGGGGGAAGGTCAGAGAGAAGCAGAGACAGAAATGAGAGCAGGCTCTGCAACATCAGTGCAGAGCCTGATGCGGAACCTGAACTCACGAACTGTGAGATCATGACCTGAGCCGAGATCAAGAGTCAGATGCTTAACTGACTGCCACGCAGGCACCCCTCTTTTAACTATTTTTAAGTTGGGTTAATTTTCTTTTTATTGTTGAGTTGTAATTGTTCTTTGTATATTCTGGACCTTAGACCCTTATCAAGTATATAATTTGCAAAAATTTTCTCCCATTCTTTAGGTTGCCTTTTCAGTTTTCTTGATAGTGCCCTTTGAAGCAGAAAAATTATTAATTCTGATGGAATCCTTATCTCTTTTATTGTTCTTTGTTTGCTTTATGTGTCTATTAATGAATTGTTTGAATACTTTTAAAAATAATTTCTGTACATTATTTTGCATTAAGATTTATTCATGCTATAATTTTATTAGCATTTAAGACTGATAAAGTGTAGTATAAGCAGCAGTTTTTACAGTTTTTTTCTTTCCTTTTTTTAATTTATCATTTGTCTGAAACTTTTGTTACAGCTCTATAGTATCAACCCTCCTTGCTCTTATGGATGGATTAGATAACAGGGGTGAAATTGTTGTTATTGGTGCTACAAACAGACTTGATTCTATAGATCCTGCTCTCAGGAGACCGGGTCGTTTTGACCGAGAATTCCTTTTCAACCTGCCTGATCAAAAGGTAAGTTTTTGTTTTCAGTGTGTTAAGATTTATTTGTGATCCATTTATCAACCATGTATGTACTGTGAGAGTGATATTTTATGAATTTTCATTTCTAAAATTTTGTGCTTATGAAATATCTTAGGTTAATTCTCAGAAAAAGCTTGTGATTATTAAATAATTTAGTCTATTTCTATTAATAATTATTCAGGAAAACTCTTGATTGGGTTACTAAAATGCTTACTTTAGTTCACCAGATTGTAGTAATTATCTTGGATGGCAGGTTATATGTCTCCACTTAGCCAAAATAGCTTTGTTCCCATAAAAATAATGTTTTTAGAATATTAGTGAGCTTATAAATAAGAACCCAATGTGCAAATTTTCATAGAAATGACCATAACATCATATTTAATTTAGAGCAGCAAAAATTATTCATTACAGTGTATTTTTTTAAAAAGAATGTATAATTACACAATGTATAGTCATTGTGTAAAATGTTAATATATTATACAAGTTTTTCCCCTAATTCTGCTTGATATTTTTATTATTCTTGGTTTGGACCAGTTTATTCATTGACTTGTCTTTTCACGAGGATCTCAAGTTTGAGAGGGAGAGATCTATGTAGAGAAGATACTATATTTAACAATATTTTCTATGTAATTTAACATTTTAAGCATAAGTAAAACGTTTATAACATATCCATACAAATATAACCTAAGGAAAGAAGATGCTATTTATGAATATATAATATACACACATGCACATTTGTAATTGTTGCATAGCTTTGATTTAGATCTCCATGTAAAATGCCTGGTTTACACACATAGATGTGAAATGCTGTGATTAGTAGGACAGTGTAGAAGATTATGGGGAAATGAAGGCAATGTTGCTGTTGTGTAGGACAGTTAATACTTCAGTTTGAAATCAGTCTACACATCCACATTTGTAGTTGTCTCAGTTTTGGACTATCTAACTTAGAGGCTTTACTTTGGTACTGAATTTACCTGACTTTGTCAGGATAGGAAACATAGAATATACAGCATTTTCATTACCCAAGTGCAGCTTCCAGGACTGTATCAATGTGTAGAGGTGTGCTTTGTTGTGGGGACAAGGGTAGAAGTGGGAACAGTCTATTTCAGCATGGGGAAGCACCAGTTATCTTTGTTTGGGACAACTTCAGTCCAAGCACATCTTTTAGGCTCTAGCATACGTGGAGAGTGTGTTTAGTTTTAAGAGACACAGTCTGTGTTCATTTCGGCACAGGAAAGCCATTATCTGAATTAAATGATTATCTTCTATATCACCCTAGTCATGTGGACCTCAGTCATGTATGCCGTTCACAATCCTCACAATTCATGCCGTTCACAATCCACACAAAAACAATAAACAAGGTCTAAAACAGCACTGTCCAATTGAATTTTCTCTAATGATTGAAATGTTCTGTATTTGCATTGTCCATTAAGCAGTGTCCAGTGTGGTAGCCACTAGCCACATGTGGCTATTGAGCTTTTTAAATGTCACTTGTGTGACTAAGGAACTGATTTTAAATTTTCTTTAAATATTTAAATAAAATAGCATTGTGTGGTTAGTGGCTTACCATATTGTACGGCATGGATCTCAACATAGTTTTCCATGTTATTTTAACTGTCTACGTTTTAAGGAAACTGCTTTGAGACCTAAACCTAAGATCATTTTTCTTGGTCTGTGTCTATGGAAAAGGCCTGAACTAGCTTTTTTTTTTGCTTAGATAATAAAGTCATGAGATTATCAAGATTAGATGAGATTATCAAATCCTCTGTCCTAGGGAACAGTCAGTAAGGTAAGAGGAAAACTATGTAAGTGGATTCTGGAAGCCAAGTGAAGAAGTGTAACAATGAGTATATGACTAACTTTGTCAGATGTTGCTAAATTAACTCAGGTGAGGACAGAAAATTGGCCATTGTATTTATCATTATGCTGGTCATTGGTGAACCTGATGGGAGCAAGTTGATTTAGTGGTGGGTGCAAAAAAGCTTGTCTGGAGTTTGGTTAGCTTAAGAAAGAACAGGAAGGGAGGAACTGGAGACAGTTAATGAAGGTAAGTTTTTCAAAGAGTTTTGCTGCACAAGGACACAAAGGATTGAGGTGAGGTGATAGATGTTGAGGGAATTGGAGGCAAGAGAACCTATGTTCTTAAAAAAGCTGAGACAGTTATTCAGTAGAGAAGGAAATTTTGGTGATGAAATTGAGAAAGAATTACCATAGTGTGTCCTTAATAGACAAGAGGGGGGATAGTATTTACTATATGAGTGGTGAGAATGACTTTAGATAGGATTTGGATAGTTCGTCTGTGATACTAGGGAGAAGACAGAATATTATGGGTACATATGCTGACAGGTGGACCCAGCTGCTGTGGAGAGTCTTTGGAACTTCTCTTTTGACTGCTTCAGTTTTCTTAGTGACTTAGCAAGCAAGGTCTGAATGAGAAGCTGAGTGTGCAGATAGAGAAACTGAACTAGTCTGCTAGGAGATAGGCCTAATGAATGGCTTAGGGAAGGATTGAGAGGAGTGTTAAGGTTCCATTTGGCCATTAATTTAAAGCAATAACCAGTCAATGTCTCATGTTAGTCCTGTAGTTTGAGCGGTGGAATATCATGACTCCTGTTGTTTGACCAACTATTATAAAAAAAAAAAAAAAAGTAAAAGTAAGCTCTGGTTCTTCCAAATTTTACTAATTTTGTTAACTCTTTATTAGCAAAAAATAACACATATCTTCTTGAAGCAGTGATGCTTTTTAATTTCTTTTGTTTTTATTACCACCAACACTTAATGATTATTGTTATGTGTTATGTGTGTATTTATGAATCCTGAAAAGTAAGAGCTTGAATGTGGCTTTGAATCTTTCTTTTTTAATTTAAGAGAGAGAGAGGGAGAGAGAGATGGAGCACATGTGTGTGTGCAAGCAGGAGAGGGGTAGAGGAAGAGAGAGAGAGAAAGGGAGGGAAGAAGGGAGAGGAAGAAAGACAGACAGAGAGAGAGAGAGAAATCTCAAGCAGGCTCCATGTCCAGTGCAGAGCCTGACATGGGGCTCAGTCCCATGACCCTGGGATCACGACCTGAGCTAAAATCAAGAGTTGGATGCTCAGTTGACAGGCGCCCCTGACTTTGACTTTTTAATAGTAGAGGAAGCTACTTTCTAGTAGGGGAAGCCATATAACTTATATATACAGAGGGAGAGAGAGTTAAAGCACATAATGAAGCATTTCTAATTTAGTTAATTTCATCTTCTATTTCTTGTTTTTATGATAAAGAAAGGAGACTCTGGTTGATTATATAGAGAAAGAGCAAGGCACTAAATGTTTTAGAGACCTGACAATAACTTTTGACCTTAAGTGATTAATTTCATTTCTCTAAATTTTTACTTATTTTGTAAAATGACAGGGTAAGAATAGATATTTTTCAAGGTATCTTCCAGCTTAATTTTTTTTTTTTAATGTTTGTTTATTTTTGGGAGACAGGGACCGAGAGACAGAGTGTGAGCAGGGAAGGGGCAGAGGGAGAGGGAGACACAGAGGCTGAAGCAGGCTCCAGGCTCTGAGCTGTCAGCACAGAGCCCGACACGGGGCTCGAACTCACAAACTGTGAGATCATGACCTGAGCCGAAGTCAGACGCTTAACCAACTGAGCCACCCAGGCACCCCTTAAATTTGTTTTTTTGATGTGCTTCTCATTCTATGAGGGTCTTCACTAAGTGGTGCCTGTGCTGCTAATGAGGTAAAATAGATTCTTGATGTCATCTTCTAGAGAATATAAGCTCTCAGGATGACATTGTATTTGGATCTCGATTTTATACTTTTTTTGGTATCTATTCAGGCAGATACTTTGAGTTTGAAGAAAATAAATGTCATATCATTGCTTTAATTTTGGTAGCTGAACACCTAACTTAGAACTTGGAATTAGAGCAATAGCGAGTGATATCAAATTTTACCAACTTTTAATTTTTTATTTATTTAAAAAAATTTTTTTAATGTTTATTTTTGAGAAAGAGAGACAGAGCGTGAGTGGGCGAGCGGTAGAGAGACAGAGAGAGGGAGACACAGAATCTTAAGCAGACCCCAGGCTCTGAGCTTTCAGCACAGAGCCCACTGTGGGCCTCAAACTCATGGACCGTGAGATCATGACCTGAGTTGAAGACGGCTGCTCAACCATCTGACCCACCCAGGCGCCCCTTTTATCAACTTTTTAAACAAAATTTAATGTGTATTTATTTATTTTGAGAGAGAGAGAGAGAGAGAGAGAGAGAGAGAGAGAGAGAGGAGGGGGAGGGTCAGAGAGAGAGAGGAGAGAGAGAATTCCAAGCAGGCCCTATGCTATCAGCCCTATGTGGGGCTCAATCCCACAAACCAGGAGTTCATGACCTGAGCTGAAACCAAGAGTCGGATGCTTAACTGACTGAGCAACCCAGGTGACCATCAACTTAGCTTGATGACTTTGAAGTCCTTTTTGTTCTGGTGCTGGACCCCAAATTCCTCATCAAGCCAATAAAATTAACCTCTTGGTTATAATTTGCTTTTTCATAGTCTTTAAGAAGCTCAAGTAGCAGTGTTGAGGGAACAAGTGTATTCAAGTTTTACAAAGTGTTGTTTTTTCCTTGAAAGAAGGCAAATGTGAAAGTAAAATTCTGATATGCCTCTTCATGATGGTAATATCAGCTGATTATGGATTCTTACTACTTCAGTTTCTTTTTTACTGTGGAAGAAGAAGACATTTCATTTAATTTGAAACCAAGATGTTAAAATTTTGATTGTATTATATAGTCAGATTTAAGGTGGAGAATGCTATGTTGAAAAAAAAAATCAAGGTAGAATTGCTCAAACATTTGACTTTTTAAAATGAATTATATTAATATTTACTGAAATACTACCTTGTTATATATTAAATGCCAAAATATCAACTAACCTACAAGATAATGATATGCATTATATTTCTTTAGTTCATTGAAAACTTTTTCAATTGAAAACTTTTTTTCAAGTTTTAAATTGTTGTTTACTTCATTGGCAGTCATAATACCTCATGCATGTGATAGAACCAAAAGTTCTGTGAAATCTGAATCTGTAGTTTCAAAGTTATCCCTGACTGGGGTGCCTAGCTGGCTCAGTCAGTAGAGCTTGTGACTCTTGATCTCGGGGTTGTGAGTTCAAGCCCCATGTTGGGCATAGAGCCTACCTAAAAAGAAAAAACAAACAAAAAAAAACAAAAACAAAAATAAGTTAGCTCTGAGTAACGTATGCAATTGTTGAATCATTATGTTGTACATTTTAAACCATTACAACACTATACAATTATAATTATATTTCAGTAAAAGATTATAAATGTTATAATACATTAAAGTGTTTTTTATATGTATTTAGATGGTAAAAATGATCTGACGTAAAATATTGAAACTTAGTTTTGAATCTAGTCCTAGATGAGTCAAGATCAGTCACTTAGTCACATGTGCCACTAGTCGATTCCTTCACCTCTCAGAATATTAAATACCTTGGTTTGTTAAACAGAGACATGATCTCTACCACATATTATTGTATTGTTATTATGGGAAATTAGAGTTGACGTGGATGTCATGGTATTGAAATGTCTTTTAAAATAAATAGTTGTTGGAGCGCCTGGGTGGCTCATTTGGTTAAGTGTCTGACTCTTGATAACCAGCTCAAGTGGTGATCTCGACGGTTCATGGGATTGAGCCCTGCTTCAGCCTCCGGGCTGGCAGTGTGGAGCCTGCTGGGGATTCATTCATTCATATTCTCTCTCTCTCTCTCTGTCTCTCTCCCCCTCTCCCTCCCTCCCTCCCTCCCTCCCTCTCCCTCTCCCTGTGTCCCTGTCAGTCCCCCTCTCCCCCTGCAAACCACCTGCAAGTCCTCTCTCCCCCTTTTCAAAATAAATAAATAAACTTAAAAAAAGAAAAAAACAAAAAAACAACAGTTGTTTTTCTTGGGTATGGTTAGTGCATAAATTTGTTCCAGCTAATACACTTGAGAGGTTGGTGATATTTTATTTATTTGTACTGTTTTTCTTAGGCAAGAAAACACATTTTACAGATCCATACCAGGGATTGGAATCCAAAATTATCAGATGCTTTTTTAGGTGAATTGGCCGAAAAATGTGTTGGTGAGTGCTATTATTTGAATTCTTTCATTGTTACTGTTTGTTCTGCTGGCCCTTTCCCTTTATGTTTGGAATGCGAATGAATATAGTTATGTCTGTGTGCAATAGATGGCTGACTTTGCCTTTAAATGTAACACTTATTTTGAACATTTCACTTGAAGTTTGAACACTTCTAAATTACAATTTTAGCTGCCATTAGGTGTTTGATGATTAACAAAGCTAGTAGTAATATGTTTTCATTGAGTGCTGGATTTCCATGATATTACTGCATTGTGTCCTTTTAGGAATTGTTCTCTCTCAGAAATTTTACTAAGAAAAATAAGCTTAACCTTGAGACATAAAGGTCCATGTCAAAGGCAGGACTGCAGTCTTTTACTTTGCAGATTGGTTACCTGATGGGCTCATCTTCATGCCTGTGGTCTAGAAAGAAGTTGAGTGAGAGGAGTCTTCAAAGACAATACTTACTGGCATCTGCTAGTATTTCTCAAAATACAAAACTGTCCAATTTAATGTTATATTATTCACAGAGTGGAAGATCCTCCCCACAGAGTGAATGAATACAACTGTCCTAAAAGGATATAGTGAGAGTATTTTATGTACATACATGATCATACATAGGAGATGGAATTCAAGGGTTTTGCAATTCAGGGTTTTGGCTCTAATTAGGTCTGAAATAAAAATGAATACAGTATTAAACAACTGAATATACACCCTGGTATTTCCCCTTCATTCTTTTTCTGTCTTTTGTCTATTTTCCTCTTATTCTCTCACAAACAAAAATTAAAAAATCTTTCTCCATGAATTTTTTAAGCATTATGAAAAAACCCCTAAATAAGTTCACTAACTATCAGCAGTCTACTTGGGAAAACTTTAAAGTTACCAAAACCAGAAAGAGTAACTTAGTTAAAAAATCATTGTGATCCACCATCAAATATTAAAACTTAAATAGAACATTAGTCCATTCAGTTAGCTACATCCGAATTATCCTCTTCATCCACAGGGACCTCCATCTCCGAAGCAGCATACCTCAACTTTTGAACCACAAAGACCTCGACATCTTCTGGTGAGGAGAAAACGTAAATCTCTCCAGCACTACTCCAGTTTAAGCTTTGCCTGGTATAAGAGAGCATGCGCCAAACCCATTTCATGTAAATTTGGCTTGACCTTTGCAAAGCCTTGTGCTGCTTTATGGGAGAGGGTGGTATTTGGTACAAAATCCAGTCTTTTCCCTTTTTGAAATTTGCCCCCTTTTATTTCCTGCTACTTTTAGGATATTATTTTATTAGAGTACGGATCAGACTGGGAAATCTTTGTGGATTCTTCTGTGAATCTGTCACAGAATATCCTTAACTGAAATAAGCAGAAGTCTTCAAATAGTTTTGGAAATTCCCTAAAAGATAGGTATTTTAAAATTACTTGCTATTACCCTATTTACCATCTGAAAGATTACACTCTAGTTCCTCATCCTAAATATTAGAATCCCAGTTTCCCTTTTCATTTCCAAAGGTCACAACTTCTCATTATTCCAAGTGATTTATTTTAGCTTTAAAAGTCAGTTTCTTAAGTTTAAACATTTTTGAGACATAATTTCTTACAGGACTAAAAAATTTCTCTTGCCTTTTGGGGATGGTGGTGGCCGTGGTGGTGGTTTAGAAGAATCTGCTTTTATGGATATACACCATTTTCTTCCTGGAGAGTGACATAAAAATCCATTATAATTAAATGACTTCTGTTTTTGATTTTGACATTTATTCCATTTAAGAAGCCAGTTTCACATAAAAAAATGCAGGTCTTCAAACAGGAACAGAATAGTAATAAGTTTTAAATTCATTATGAACTTAGCATTTTCTGTATCCCAAACATGTTTTGACATGTATGGGTTAAGTCCAATAAAATATATGCCTAACAAAAGGAGTATGTAGTCTTGATGAAAAACTGTACAGACAACTGACCTCTTGTAGAGGTTATGGATTTGGTAACTTTTACCTTGAAATAAATTCCCAAGTACTTGGAGGTGTTTGCATGCATAATAGGTGTGATTTTTTAAAGTAGTCCTCACATAATTTCGGTGTCCAGGTCACATGCATGAATAGTAGGAGCTTAAGGTTATGGGGACCTCAAACCTAATCATATTTCTCTATTTATTTTCACTGAGAGGGCCAAAACAATGAAAGTTTATCAGTGAGGGGTCTATCTTGTGGACCTTTGTTATGTTTGATGTTTTACTTAAACAGTAACTTCCTAAAATTTTATTATTACCTTGTCTAGTCTATAACCTATTTAATAGCTTGTATTTTTAGTTTTTCAGACAAATTCCATTTCATTGGCAATATTTAAGAATGCTTTTTCTTGGGGTGCCTTGCCTGCTCAGTTGTTAGCGCATGAGACTCTTGATTTTGGGTCATAAGTTCAAGCCCCCACATTGGGCATAGAGCTTACTTTAAAAAAAAAAAAAGGAATGCTTTTTCCTTGGTATCTAGATATTTGTGTGTGTTCTTCAGTATTAGAATTGTAATGGTAGAATTAATATGATCATGGAATTCTTATGAAAGGGATGTTGGTATTTTCTTTAATGTCAGCTTTTAACTTTCAAAAGGCTGTAGTGTGTTTTCTGTATATCTAGGATGATCATATTACCTACATCTAGTTTTCTAAATCAGGACCTTTTAGAAAGTGAAAAAATATACTGTTAATTATGATAAGACAAGAGGCCTAAACCAGGACATGTGATACTAAATATAACTTTTTAGCCATGGTTTTCATGTAATTTTAATTGTTTTAGAGTCTAGTAAAGGAAGTATATTATTAATCAAGTAGTTCTCAGTGTTTTCTTTCGTATATGAGAATCACTTGTAAAGCTTTCTCAAAATATACATTTATGATATTAAACTGCCAGACATTCTGATTCACTAGGTTTGTTGGGAATCTGGTGTTGCAGTTTCATTGTTGAGTAGCCAAGACTGAGAACCCCAGATATAAACCAATAATTCTCATTCACGGGCAAATGTAATGAAGATAAATCCATTCTTTTAGTCTATTGATTATGATAATCCAAGTGAAAATTTATTTCTTTAAATGGGGTCTATTGTGAGAAACTTTTAAATTATCTTTAGTAGATTAAGAGAAAATGAACAGCGCATTACTATTATGTATGTTACTGACATTATGTCAAACATAAATGTTATGGGCACCACTTATATAGAATACCTTCTAATTTTTTTTTTCTGTTTTGCATTGTTTCTGAGCTTGTTTTTTTTAAATTTAGGCTTTTGCTCTTAGAAATAGGATCATATAATATATTCTCCAGCTTTGTATATGCTTTTAAAGAAGAAAAAGAAATGTAGTTGTTTATGTTGTTTGAAGATGGTAGTTTATTTTTTACTTGTTCTGAAATGGTTTATTTGATTAACTGTTTATAACCGAGCTGGTATTTTATTAAGCTAATATAACTACGATATATATGGCATAGGAAAATGTACCTTTTTTTCCAGGTTTATTCATTGAGAAATAGAATATAAAATGAAAGACTATTGGTAGTTTGAAGAATTGTTTGGTAGATTGATTGCTGTCATGGGACAGTGTTAGTGCTTAATCTGCTTATAGTTTTCTGAATTAGATTCTTAACAGTCATACTAAATTTTCCCTTAACTGAATAAATATTTCTTGAAGAATGCAATATTTTTCTGTTTTTTCATAATTTTCATTGAAATTTTTATTTTTCATTAATGATTAAAGAATTTAGACATCTTCAAAAAAGATGAAAAATCTAGTAGATACAATTCCTCCACTTTTTATGATCTTATGTGGTAACGTTATAGTCTTAACTAACCAAACTATAACCCTGGAGTTACGCCTTTCTTTTCTTATTCATTCTTTCACTCAAGAAATATTTATTGGATATCTACTGAATGCTAGGCCAGGTATTATTTTCAGTATATGAGATATGTTAGTGAACGAAACTGATGAATACTCGTACACTCACAAAACTCACATTCTAGTTGGGGTAGGCAGACAATAAACATAAGAGGTAAATGATACGGTGGTACATGTTATGGAAGAAAGGGAGCAAAGAGGATTTTTCTGTTATTTGTGGGACTTGATGAACAGGATTGCCCTACTAACAGTAGAGGTACATTTCATTATAGATGTGTGAGTCACTTACAGTTTGCTTTACCTGATTTTGTGCCTTAATGTTCTTTTTCTGCCAGTTAGTCTGGGGCTGTTTCTTTTCTGCTCATAGTTTTCCTAATCACCATTTTTATTTCATTATTCAAGTGTTTCACAAGGTCATTGCCTGGAATAAAAAGATAAATAAGCTTGATGCCACTCTTTGAAGAGCATAGCGTTTAGTTTTAAAACTGGTTCAAGTAGTTCCCTCTGCTGGCATAACTGATAAAAGTGACCAAATGCAAGTTTAATTGCTGATATAAAAACAACGTAGCTGGTTTGAGTTTTTCTTCATTTTTGTGGTTAAGACCTAAGAGTTTATGTGTGTTTTTGTATGTATTTGTTGCTTAAATGAGTGAAATGACTTCAAAGCCCTAGGGGCTTGATCTGTTAACTACAATAATTAGTTACATATGGGTAATGGGTACTGTAATACACTGTGTTTGTATAGACTTTAGAACTAGATTATCCATTGTTTTAAATTAAACATATATAAAAAGGAAATTAATATGGAAATTTAATGGATTCTTATTCCCTTTAATACCTTTGAAATTATGATAGATGGTGACAACTTTAAAGTATAATTTTTCAGGTAATTACATATAAATTTGTGGTTGGCACTCAAAGTTGGTAGTAGAATGACTCTGTTTTTGAAATTTCTGCATATATTCTGCTTTGTACTGCTCCCTTATATGTGTTTGCAAATTAATGATATTAGAAAAATTTATGGGTAAGTGTAATATCTTGAGGACTAAACTGATAATTGGGAATACTGATGAAAGATTGATATGAAACTTACTCTTTAAACACGTTTCCTGAAGAAAATTGTACATTATAATCAGTGTTTTTGGCACAAAGTACATGGCTTCTTATAATATCATTAGTTCATGTTTTGTTAATGAAAATATTCAGAATACTTTCTTATTACTGAGTAATTTTATTAGGTGATTTAAATGGTCAGTTTTTCCTAACAAAATTGCATATAATTATTGATTTAGTATTATTTCCGAATATATACATTAATAAAGATGTACATAGTTGCAAGCTATAGTTGGTACTGTAAGAATGAACTTAGTACCTTTGTTATTCTTTTCCTTTTGTGCATTAGGCTACTGTGGAGCTGATATCAAGGCCCTGTGCACTGAAGCTGCCCTCATTGCCCTGCGGAGGCGATATCCCCAGATCTATGCGAGCAGTCATAAACTGCAGCTAGATGTTTCCTCAATAGTGCTCAACGCCCAAGATTTTTACCATGCAATGCAGAATATTGTGCCTGCTTCTCAGCGTGCTGTCATGTCTTCGGGACATGCACTGTCCCCCATCATAAAGCCACTACTGGAAAGAAGCTTCAACAACATCCTAGCAGTCTTGCAAAAAGTGTTTCCTCATGCTGAAATTAGCCAGAGTGACAAGAAAGAAGGTACTATAAATTACTTTTTCATATTGTTAAAATGAAACAAGTATAGGCATAAATAAATTCTGAGTTTCGTCATAAGGTTATTTATATGTTATTCTTTTATATTTGCCATGAATACAGAAAATGTCTCTATTTCACTCACCAGGATATATTCCAGGCCTGGCATATTGCCTAGCATATGGTAGTTGCCTAGTGAATGCTTATAAAAAGAAAGAATGAATGTTAGTTCTATTTGTTATTGCTTGGGAGATTCTATCTTAACATAGAAGTGTTATTCTCTTTAGAAAAGTTGACTATAATAATGATGGCTTACATTTAATTAATTAATTTAAAGACTATTAAAAAATATTTTTTAATGTTTATTTATTTTTGAGAGAGGACAGACAGAGAGCTTGCAGGGGAGGGCCAGAGAGAGAGGGAGACACAGAATCCAAAATAGGCTCCAGGCTCTGAGCTGTCAGCACAGAGCCTGATGCGGGGCTCGGACTCAACAAACTGTAAGATCATAACAGCCAAAGTTGGATGCTTAACTGACTGAGCCACCCACGTGCTCCAAGACTTTATTTTTAAACAATCTGTATACCCAACAGGGCTCGAATTTAAAACCCCCGAGATCAGGAGTCACATGTTCTACCAACTGAGCCAGCCAGCACCCCTGTATTTAATTTATTATAAAGCCCTTACATAAATTGTCACTTATTAACCCCCAGAACAGTCCAGTGGGGCAGGTACTTTTATACTGTAAAGGAGGAGACTGGAAGACTTAGGGATGTATTCACTTATTTAGGGTCATTCAGTAAGTTCCAGTGCTTACTCAAACCTAGGGCACCTAACTCTAGAACCTGTGTTCTTAACTATGTGGCTTATAATGTCCCTCTGGATTCAACTCATCAAATATATTTTGTTGTTCTTGGCAGTGCATTCTGCAGTGTGCAGTGCGAATGGAGTGTAAATCATTAGTAAGGGAGTAAATCAGAACCTGGTTGTATAAGGTCTTGAATTCTAGCCTCAAGATTGGACCTGAGATACAAATAGGAAGTTACCTTTGAAAATTCATTAAGGGGTGCCTGGGTGGCTTAGTCGATTGAGCATCTGACTCTTGGTTTCAGCTCAGTCATGATCTCATGGTTTTGTGGATTTGTGCCCTGCATTGGGCTCTGTGCTGGCAGCAAAAGCCTGCTTGGCATCCTCTCTCTCTCTCTCCCTCTGTCTGCCCCTCCCAACTCACTCTGTCTCTTTCTCCCTCAAAATAAACAAACATAAAAAAAACAAGTCATTCATTTACAGGGAAACTTTAGGTTCATATACTAACCAAAGTAAGGCCTGTGAACTTTGAAGAGAAGGCAATATGCTTTTTAAAACATTTTTTAAAATGTTTGTTTATTTTGAGAGAGACAGAGCAAGTGCAAGGAGCGGTGGGGTGGGGGTGCGCGCGGCGGGTGGGCGGGCCCCCGGGGGTGCTGGCAGAGAGAATCCCAAGCAGCCTGCATGCTGTCAGTGCAGAGCCCAGTGCAGGGCTCTGTCTCACAAACTCTGAGATCATGGCCTGAGCCAATATGCTTAACCAACTGAGTCACCCAGATGTCCCCAAAGTAATAAGTTTTAATTATCTTAATTTTCCCAGGTTTTAGTACCTTATTTGGCAGGTAGTCTGCACCAGAAAATTGTTCAATTAATTATACTAACATAAAAAATACTATATATAGTAAAATCATCAACATTCAATGCATTTTGCTGTCTTTATAATTTATATTTTTCAAAAACTATATTTTTCAAGGATAGATTCTCATGAAATATCACATGAATTACTTGATTTCTTAAGTTTGTCAAATAGGAGGTTAAATATTTTATTATGTATGAACTAGGTACTCTGCTGCAAATTGAACATTTCTTTTCTCTGATTTTCATAACTGAGGATATGTATCTTTTTCCCAATTTTTTTTTAAGTTTATTTATTTGAGAGAGCTCATGGGTGTGTGTGCAGGTATGCACAAGCAGTCAAGGGGCAGAGAGAAAGAGAGAGGGAGAGAAAGAATCCCAAGCACGTTCTGCACCATCAGCTCTGAGCCCGAGGCAGGGCTTGATCCCAGGAACTGGGAGATGATGACCTGAGCTGAAATTGAGAGTCAGATGCTTAACCTACTGAGCCAAATTATTAAAAAAGACTGCAGTTTGTCAATTTGCTTGGTTGATTTGTATTTGATAGGTAACTTGTTAATGGTACATGATTTTTAAACCTGTTGTCCTTAGCTTTGGAGGGGCACTAATATTAAATGACTTTGTAAGTCTCATAATCTTTGGATTTTTATTTTTTTTTTTTGGAATAGATATAGAAACTCTGATTTTAGATGATAGTGAAGATGAGAATGCTTTATCAATTTTTGAGACCAGTTGTCACTCAGGATCACCAAAGAAACAGTCATCAGCTGCTGCTATACATAAACCCTACCTTCATTTTACAATGTAAGTAACATATCAATTTTTTAAAAATTTAGAGTAATATTTACCACTTTATGGTTAGAATTATGGTATATTATTACTTATGGTTGTAACTTTGAAGACTTTGTTTTTTTCTGTCGTTTGGATATAATTCGGGAACATTTTTACTGTGTATGCTTTTTATCTGTGGTAATAAAGTGGTGTATTGGTCAACTAAAGATGATTTTTTCTAAGCTGATTGTGTGATTTCTTCCCTTCTCCTTCTTTTTCTTTCTTTTTCCCCCTCTTTCCTTTTTTCTTTCTTTCTTGCTCTTCCCTCCCTTTCTTTCTCTTTCTCTCTCTTTTCCTTTTCCTTTTCCTTTTCCTTTTCCTTTTCCTTTTCCTTTTCCTTTTCCTTTTCCTTT
>NW_024412419.1:19125551-19191807 GCF_014898765.1 Herpailurus yagouaroundi | reverse complement strand
CCTTTTCCTTTTCCTTTTCCTTTTCCTTTTCCTTTTCCTTTTCCTTTCCCTTCCCTTCCCTTCCCTTCCCTTCCCTTCCCTTCCCTTCCCTTCCCTTCCCCTTCCCCTTCCCCTTCCCCTTCCCCTTCCCCTTCCCCTTTTCCCTTTTCCCTTTTCCCTTTTCCCTTTCCCGTTCCCTTTTCCCTCCACTCTCCTCCCCTTTTCCCTTTTCCTTCCTTCCTTCCTTCCTTCCTTCCTTCCTTCCTTCCTTCCTTCCCAGAGTGGAAGGAATGTCCCCGATTTTATGTCTTTTATTTTGAACTAAAATGCTCACAAATGAAATATTAACCATGATCTGGAATATTTTAATTTGTAGTGTGAGATGATAATTTAGGGATTCTAAGAGTACTAAAGAGATTCTGAATTAGAAATCTCTTAGTAAACAGATAAACAGATAACTTTCTGGTTCTTCAAAACTTCATTAGTTTACACTTCTCTGATTTAGATTTTATGGGTTTTCTATTTACATTTACCTTTATCTGTGTTAAAGCAGCTTTCATTATGCACTTTTTATTGGGTAAACAATTTTAGTGCTAATGTAATTTTTTAAAATTTAAATTCAAGTTAGTTAACATATAGTGTAATAATGGTTTCAGGAGTAGTGCTAATGTAATTTTAAATTAAGAGACCAAATAGTTTTCAAATAGTAGCAGCTTCATTTACATAATTAGCATGAATGTTATAGGATCATAATGTTTCTGCCAGGCAGGTCTATAATAGCACTTTTATTAGAAAAGGCTAGATTGATTATACTTTTAAGTAATTGTTTCAAATCTATTCTGAACAGATTTGAATCTTCCAACTTGAAGTTTCTCTTATGTAGATTACAGTGAAATGTTAATTTGATTATTTGCATTGATAACTTTCTTTTTATTTTTTAAAATGAGACTAAGTTATTTTCATTTACTCTTTTTTCTTTTGTTCTTTAGCAGCAAGCTCTTTTATTAGTAACTTTTCTTCTGTTCTGGATCTTTATGTACTTAGGGACATTTTTTGGGGGACTTTTTCAGTAATTTCTCAAATCTGTTTTATTGATGGCTAAGGGAAAACCAAACAATAATTTTTTTTTCTATTACCTGGCTACCCTATATGCGTGTGTATGAGTGTGTGATTTGTTTTGACAGTTTTACTTATTTGTATTTGAAATATATGATAGGAGCTAGGAAACTATCAAGACTTGTTTCAATTTTATGAGATAGTTCTGTTGTTAGTAAAGTAATATAGAAATAGATTTTGATATTAGAAAACTTCATGTGCAGTTTTGAGGTTGACTTTTTATTAACATTCTCTGTCATTGATTTAATGCATATCACTGGTATGGCTTTTTAAATTTGGTTTAAACCTTTTTGAAGGAATTGGCTGAATTTTAGCTTCTTTTAGGTAAACTTTTCTAGTTCATGATATGATCTTTATTTAGTAGGAAGCCAGCTGTATCCTAGAAATAAGCTTGTTTTGTTTTAGATGTTTTGATAAATTCCATCCATTTATTTCTTTACTCACCTACCCATTCTGCCAGTTTTTATGTGTTTATGCCAGGCACTGTACTAGGTACTGAAAACATAAGCATGAATAAGATACAAAGTAGGTCTTACTCTGGAGAAGTAAGGTTATTGAAGGTGACAGACATTGTGATATGGCTGAAGTGATGTGTTAGAAGAACTAGAAGTTTCCATTGGAAAGTTCAGGTAGGCTTGACAGAAGAAATGGTGATATTTGCTGTCTTTCTGAGTATAAAGGGTTAGGAGTTAGTATCTGATGTTCATTACAAACTAAACATGTGGTAGGTATATAAAGCTTGAGGCTTTATATGTAGCAATACAAATAGGCCTCTCAGCAATCATATAACATTTGTGGTATCATCGTTTTATAGATTAGGAAACTGAACCACAATGAAAAATAAGTAAATCACCCATGATTAAGCTGATAGTAGGTAGCAGAGCCAGACTCTGTACTGTTTGTTTCCTAGGATCCTATTTTTTTCTATTACTGTATGTGATTTCTAAATTGATTTCTGAGCTTAATAGGTAGGTAGGGAATTGCATTGCTTTTTTGGGTAGGTTGGACAATACAATTTTCACACTTTCCAAGAAGCATATACTTTAGAATATAAGCTTTTGGTAAGGGCTGTACATTTTTGTTGTTGTTGGTTTGGTTGGCCTTCTGTCTGAATGCTTGTTAGCATGCCGGGTCAATACAGAAAAAGTGCTAGACAAGTAGAAAGCATGATTTTAACACTGGTCTCCAGTAACACTAGCTGGGGCATTGCTGGTGGGTTTCTGTTTCCGGGAATAGTTTCCTAAAACAATGTTGAAACCTTTATTTAGATTTAAAAAAAATGTTCTTTAACATTTATTCATTTTTGAGAGACAGAGCACAAGCAAGGGAAGGGAAGAGAGAGAGGGAGACAAAGAATCCGAAGCAGGCTCCAGGCTCTGAGCTGTCAGCACTGAGCCCAACGCGAGGCTCGAACCCACAAACCGTAAGATTATGACCTGAGCTGAAGTCAGATGTTTAACCAACTGAGTCACCCAGGTGCCCCAAACCTTTGTTTAAATTTAAGGTGAAATAGAAGTCAAGATATTTAAGGTCTGTCAATCTGACAGAAAACCCTTATGATGGAAATAAGTTTTCTTTCTTACTGTATATTACCTGCCACAAAGGGATTAGAAACAGATTTCTGAGGTTTTCTAAATGAAAATAGCTTTGTTTTTTCTGATTAGAAAGATGATATACTCTGTAGAAAATTTCAAGTAATAAAGAAGAGCTTAAAGAAGAAAGTAAAAATTAAAGCCCAAGCAGTTGAAGGTAATTTTTGTTAAAGTTTTGGTGACCACACTTCCATATTCTCTCTATGCATATAGATAGACCTACATATTTTTTTAATATAAATTAAAATCCTCCTGTAAGTCTCTTAACATAACTTGCTTTTTTATCCACTATGTTGGGAACATTATTTCATGCTAGTATATGTTTAATGTCATTCTTTTAATATTTTATATTTTGGGTGTTCTGTAATTTTTATAATCTTATTGATAAATATTGAAATTTCCGATTTTCTTTTATGATAGATATGTGGATCTGGATAGGCATCTTTCTCAGTATACCTTTTTAGTACTATCTGATTGATGGTTTAAGGTAAATTTTAAAAACAGTGATTGTTCTATCAAAGCGTATATACATTTAAAAACTTGATACAGGTTGTTAAATTGACTTTCAGAAAGGTTGTACCAATTTACATTTTTATCACTGATGTAGGAGAGTGTTATTTTTCCTATAACCTTGTTATTTCTGAACACTGTTTGCCTTTTAAAATTTTTGCCAACCAGGTAGATGAAAATAATATCTTCTTGTTTGTTTGAATTGTTCATTTGTTCTTTCATATTTGCTCAGATACATTATCAAAGTGTCCATCATGCGCCATATGTTGTCCTAGGTACTTGGAATATGTCTGTGAACAAAATGGACAAAGATCCCTGCCCTTATTGAACTTACATGTTAGATGGAGTGTATCTAATAAGTATCGATGAAACAATAAGTGTAATATATTAAATATTAGAAGATATATACTATGAAAAAAATTTAGAGAATGCTTAAGAGGTAGGGGGTCCTTGGGAGTAGAATGAGTTGCAGAATATCCTTTGTAAACATTTCAGCCTATACGTGACATAATTGCCAAGTTTAATTTTGGAAAATTTTGCTTTTTTCCATTACCACGAGTCATGAGAAAACCCAGTTTTCCCAACATCTTCTCACTAATGGTATTAAAATTTAGTATATCAATCTAACATATTTTCCTCATAAAAGATGTTTTTTTCATTATTTTCAAAATTTTTTCATCTGTTAGTAACTACCAAATATTTCTTTAAAAAAAATTTTTTTTAATGTTTGTTTATTTTTGACAGAGACAGAGCATGAGTGGGGGAGGGGCAGAGAAAGAGGGAGACACAGAATCCGAACGAAGCAGGTTCCAGGCTCTGAGCTGTCAGCACAGAGCCCGACGTGGGGCTCGAACTCACAGACTGCGAGATCATGACCTGAGCCGAAGTCAAACACTCAACCGACTGAGCCACCCAGGCGCCCCCCAGATATTTCTTTTTTTTTTAATGTTTATTTATTTTGAGAGAGAGAGAGTGCACACACGCACACACAAGTGGGAGAGGGAGAGAGAGAGAGAGAGAGAGAGAGAGAGAGAGAGAGAGAGAGAGAAAGAATCCCAAGCAGGTTCTGTGCTGCCAGCATAGAGCCTGACGCGGGGCTGGATCTCACCATTTGTGAGCCCATGACCTGAGCTGAAATCAGGAGTTAGGTGCTTAACTGACTTAGCCACCCAGGAGCCCAACTACCAAGTCTTTCTTAAGCCAACATTGGTCTTGAGCTTTAGACCATCTCCAGCTGTCTCTCACCCTTTGTGTGCCACAGATCTTTCATTATGTACTGGACTGGGTCTCCCCTTCTCTTCCAGTGGGTCATCAGAGCTCCCATGGACCCAAGGTGATGTTGCAACTAGAAATGGGCATCTTCCTCAACTCCTTCCTCTTTCTTTACTCTGTACCTAGTCAATGTCCAGGTCCTGTAATTAAGTCTCATCTCAGGCTGTTCCTTCTCACCTCTTCTGACACTGTTCTTGTCTAGACTGTCATTACTATCTCATGCCTGGGTTGATACTGCAGACTCCTAACTGGTCATCTTTCCTCCTGTTTTGCCCTCATTCATTTCCTATCCTGGCATAGTGATAATAGAATTTTCTTCTAAAACATGTATATGATTATATCACTTCCCCTGCTTAAGTATCTTAATACTTCCTCATGGTCTTCAATGTGTGTCCCAAACTTTTAACATGGCTTACAAAACCCTTTGTAGGTTTTCATGGTCTGATTCTCCTTTCCCCCAACCACAGAACCTTTATACATACATGGCTTTAAAACCTTAAAAGAAGCTAGTTGTATGAACTATTACTCCAAAGGGCCAGGAGCCTTTGGTCCTTTGCACATCCTATTTTTGTTTCTTGGAATTGTCCTTTCTGCCTCCGTCCTGTTGGGTTTGTGCTTTTGTAACACTGTCCAGGAAAGCCTTTGTTGAGTCTGTAATTGTGGTCTGCCATAGCATTCTGTACTTAAACAGTGCTGCTTGTTAATCACACTGAATTATATTAGTTTGTAGATTTCCTTTTTCTACTTCATACCATTCAAGTGTGAGCTCTATGATAACTGGTATTGTTAGATACCCAGGGTGAGGGACTTAGCATAGGAACCATTCTCCAATTATTAAATGAATGAACATTTTAAGAAATGTTATCTGTTTCTGTTTTCTTTTTGAATTGTCTATGTCCTTTGCCCATGAAGCTGTTTGTTGTTGTTGTTGTTGTTGTTGTTAAAACACTTTGAACATAAGCTCTTTTTTACATTAAGAACCATTCCTGTTAATGGCAGATTGTCTCATTTGATTGTTTGCCATTTGATTCAAATTGTAATTTTTGAGTTACAAAAGTTTGTAGATTATGAATTAAAAAATACATAATCTCGTGTTTTTTCTTTGTTAGAATTAATTTTGTTCTGTGAAATGAGGGTCTGAATCTTCCCTATTTAAATAAATTAAAAAAAATTTTTTTAATGTTTTATTTATTTTTGAGAGACAGAGTGTGAGTTGAGGAGGGGCAGAGAGAGAGGGAGACAGAGAATCTAAAGCTGGCTCCAGACTCTGAGCTGTCAGAAAGAGCCAGATTTGGGGCTTGAACCGTTGAACCATGAGATCATGGACCTGAGCTGAAGTCGGGTGCTTAACTGACTAAGCCACTCAGGCGCCCCTCTTCTCTATTTTAAAATAACATTTATTTTATAATCTCCCTTCCATTTATTTTTTATGCTTATTATCTTGTATGAAATTATTTGAACTATGATGATTTGTTTCCTGGCTGCCTATTCTATTGATCTGTGTTTCTTTTCTTTGGTGTATTCTACATTATATTCTATTATTCTGTTCTGTAATACTTTTTTTTTTCAAGTTTATTTATTTAAAAAAAATTTTTTTTTTCAACGTTTATTTATTTTTGGGACAGAGAGAGAGCATGAACGGGGGAGGGGCAGAGAGAGAGGGAGACACAGAATCGGAAACAGGCTCCAGGCTCTGAGCCATCAGCCCAGAGCCTGACGCGGGGCTCGAACTCCCGGACCGTGAGATTGTGACCTGGCTGAAGTCGGACGCTTAACCGACTGCGCCACCCAGGCGCCCCAAGTTTATTTATTTTTAAGAGAGACAGAGTAGGGGAGGGGCAGGCAGAGAGGGAGAGAGAGAATCCCAGGTAGGCTCTGTACCATCAGCGTGCAGCCCAATGTGGGGCTTGGACTAATCAACTATGAGATCATGACCTGAGCTAAAACCAAGAGTCGGACACTTAACTGACTAAGCCACCCAGGTGGTCTTGTAATAGATTTTTTAAAATGTTTTTAAATTTATTTTGAGAGAGAGCGCAAGCAAGTGAGGGAGGGGCAGAGAAAGGGAGAGAGAGAATCCCAAGCAGGCTCCATGCTTAGTGTGGAGCCCAACGTGGGGCTTGATCCCATGAACCTGTGAGATTGTTACCTGAGCCAAAATTAAGAGTCGGACGCTTAATTGACTGAGCCACACAGGCGCCCCTGTAATATATTCCAATATAAAGTAGTGTACATGTTAGCATGGTGGTTCAGCTTAGCAATTATATGGACCTGAATGAGATTTGAACTCTTTGACCACCCATTTGTAAGAGTCTCATACCTAACTTCTCTGAGTCTTGGTTTCTTCATCTGTTTACTAAGAAGAAACTATGTGTTTCATAGAATTGCTAAGAAAATTAAAACTATGTGAAGTACTTATTACTGAAACAGGTTTAACTGTTCTAAAATTGGGTCTAGCACACTTTACCAAATAGCATGGAGCCTGCTTGGGATTCTCTCTCCCCCTTTCTCGCTTGCTCTTCTTATTTCTCTCTCAAAATAAATAAATAAACATTAAAAAAAGAAAGGATCTTCTTTCCTTCTTTATTTTGGTTATTGATGGTGTTATTATGTTTTGATTTTTCTGTTTCTGTTTTCTGACTTGTTACTTTTGGTAGATTCTGACAGTTATTAATTAGTTGATTCTCTTGGATTTTTTTAGTGCATAATCGTATCCTTTACAAGTAACAGTGTTTTCCTGATTTCTTTCTATTCCAGTTTTTATTTGCTTTATTCTTACTGCATTGCTTAAAATTTCCTATGTTATCTATAATGATAGATAAACTTGTTTCATTCATCATTTTAATGGGGTTGTGGAATCTTGAGAGTGTAAGTTCAGCTTGGTTTAATACATTTTCCTAAATTTGCTTTCTCTATTGTAGGTCTTCAGATGTCATGTATTAGGGTGTGGACATTTAGTTTGTATTGGCCCCAAACCAAAATTTGCTGCCACTGAAAAAATCCTACATTTATTTTCTATCTTAAAAATTGTGGTAAAATATACATTAAATTTACCATTTTAACCATTAAAAAAAAAGTCCTACATTTTGGGTAATCTTCAGATATACCTACTTCTTTGTTGAAATGGGATTCTTAACATTTGATCTTGAATAATTAATAGCTATGTCTCCTTAGTGTCTGAAGTGTTTTCCAAGTAATATATATGGTATGATAGAATGAATACCCAGGTATTATTACTTTGTTTTAGAATGAGTTTTTTATACTTTTACATCATGGTTATTAAAATTGTCAGGGAGATCAACATTTTAAAATGATAATTAAAAAATTATTCACTGTACTTGAAGTAAAAGAAAAAATTCTATTAATTTGGAGTTACATATTTAGTGTAAATATTTTACCTAATATTTCATACTGATCTTCAGAGTGTATCATTTTGAAATAATTATCATGTCTTATATGTATTCCAGGTCACCATATCATCAGCCAACCTCTTACAGGCCAAGATTATTGCTGTCTGGAGAAAGAGGCTCAGGTCAAACTTCTCACCTTGCTCCAGCACTTTTGCACACTCTAGAAAAATTCTCTGTGCACAGACTAGATCTCCCAGCACTTTATTCAGTTAGTGCCAAAACACCTGAAGAATCATGTGCACAGGTAGGTTTGTACCATATCAGAGTACTTCCAACTTTCTTAATTGTTTATATCTCTATATCTCAGTAGTGTTTATAAAGTCTTTTCAAAGAACAGTAATGCGAATATTAACTTTTTGTTGGTTACTCATTAGCATTCTAATATTAAGGCCAGGGATCCTTTTGATGTATAACATGTTTAAAAGTGAGCTTATTGTTTTCCCCATATTTCATTCTTTTCTGAAATTTTAATATCCTGTTTCTTATATTAAAGTTTTATTAAGCATTATAGAAAGGAAGCTTCTTTTGCCTTCTTCTGACCCTCTTTTCAACACTGTGGTTTCAGAGTCTTTCTAGATTTCAGTGTGTACTTAGAGCCTTACTGTATGTAGTTGGGGAAAATTAACACAAAAATGATAGCAGTTTAAAAATTATATATATTTCTATCAGTAGTCAAGTGTGTGTGATATTTGACTTTTAACTACTTTGTGCTGGTTTGTGAAGTGCAGAGTTCTAGTGGGGTGTTCGTATAACTATGAATTTATTATAAGTGTATCATGTTGGAACAAGTTAGGGGAATGCCACTTTCAACTCTGATATTTAGCCTACTTTTAGAGATTACATGACCAGAGTAGTAACACTTAAGAGCATTGTGCATAATTATGTTGTGTTTTTGAGTACATTTTATAACTATTTAATACATACACATATACTACCTAATTGAAAACCATTCTGTATCTTGTAGAAAGAAAACATATATATATATGTGTGTATATATTTCATGGTCCACAGCATTGATTTCATTTCTCTTTTACTTACAGTTGTCTGGGTATCAGCATCCTAGCATCATTCACTACTTAGAAAGCTCTATTTAAAAGTTTTTTTCCCCCCAAAACCCATGGCTTAAATAAAAACTGTATACAATAATTTGCTACAAATTTTGTACATTTAACTCATCCTGGCTGGGAGTGTTTTCCAATACTGTTGATTTATATGTTTGCTCATATTTTTCCTTTTTAGTGAGACAAAATTATTGCAGTTTGTATGCAAGTTAAGAGAATTACCCAGTACCATTAAAAATAAATCCAGCGGAGAGAGAATCTAAACAGACACTAAGTGTGGAAGGAGAAATTGAGTATCAAAAAGCACTAAATCCAGATAGTTTCATGGGTGAATTCTTTTAATCTTAAAGGATAAGATCATTTTGATGCTAAACTGAAATACAGAGGAAAACAGACTAATTTCACTTAGGCAATGGTGGTAAAGTAAATATTACAAATGGATTCTAGTAGCACATCAGAAGTGTAATATGCCATTATTAAGGCATGCAAAATTGATTCAGTTAGACATTGAGAGATAAAAATATTGGAACAGACATTGAAGTTATAAATATTTGCCTGTGATATGATTGTATATTTGGAGACTTTTTAGGACTTACTGAAAAATTATTAGGGACAATAAGAGAATTCTGCAAGGTGGACACCTTTCAAAGTTAATATTATAAAATAAGTAGTTTTCTTTTATACACCCAGTAACAAGTTAGAAATTTAATGGAAAAAATGGTCCTTATTAAAATAGCAACTAATTTTACCTAGAAATTAAATAATTAATTTGCAGTGTCTAACAGAAGAAAAAACAAAAAAAACACACCTTGTTTTTAATTACTATAGTTCAAAGTATGGATTCAAGTCAAATTGCAAATTGATTAAAATATTAGCTACTTGGCTTATTGGTTGTGGCCTTGGACAAATTGCTTAACTTCTTTGAGACTTAATTTTCTTATCTATGAAACAAAGGTAATGATACTGCATAAGGTGGTTGTGACTACTAAAATCAGTTCATCCAATAGGTTTGGTATATAGTAAGTACCCTGTAGCTCTTAACTGTCATTATATTTATCACTGCTACTGCAGCTTCCTTACCCAGCTGAAGGCTGGTAAGACTCAAAATTGAAAAGCTGTGAGTTCTTTTCTAAATTAATGTATAAATTAAGTTCAGGCTCAAGTATAATATTCCCAAAATTTAAGAGGAAAAGTTAAAAAAAAAGTGCTTTGCGTTTCTTCTAAAATGAATTCTTCAGAAAATGAATATGAGCATAGCAAGGAGAGTTCTGGAGGAAAAAGTATAATGAAAGGAGCTCTACCAGATTTTTAAAGGTGTTACAGAATGTAGTAATAAAGAATATGTAACGGTGCAGTAATGGACAAAGTAATAGAAGAGAGAATTAACCCTTAGGCCTACATAGAATGAGAATTTAGTATCTGATGATGATTAGCATATGATGATGGTAAATGATGATGATGACGACGACATTTGATATCTTACAACAGATGGATTATTTAATAAATGGTCTTAGAAAACTGACTCAATGAGGGGAAAAAGAAAAAAACAAAACTGAATTTCTACTTTTTATTGTAGCCCCAACATAAATTCTACATTGTTAATGGAAATGTAAAAGGGGAATTCACAAGGTCAATATGTTTATTATCTTGAGTATGAGAAAGTAGTCTCTAAGCAGTGAACACAGCCAGAAAACATAAACATAAGAGCAAATTTGACTTTATAAAATTTTTAATTATACATGGCAGAAATAATTGTTTTTGTAAAATTAATAGACACAACCTGGTGAAAAAGTATGTGTGTAACACACATGTCCAGGATAGGTTCTGAAATATAAAAAAATATGTTAAAATCAGTAAGAAGAAAGAATGACACCCTAATATAAAAATTGGCGAAATAGCATGCCATTTATAGGAAGAAAACAATAGAAAAAGCAACCAATAAAAGTTTGAAAAGATTCTTAGCCTTACAGCTGAAGAAAATGCAAATTAAAGCAACACGAATTTGGGCGTGCTTTAGAAGGGGCGCCTGGGTGGCTCAGTCGGTTGAGCATCCGACTTTGGCTCAGGTCATAATCTCACAGTCTGTGAGTCTGAGCCCCACGTTGGGCTCTGTGCTGACAGATCGGAGCCTGAAGCCTGCTTTGGATTCTGTGTCTCCCTCTCTCTCTGCCCCTCCCCTGCTCATGCTCTGTCTCTTTCTGTCTCAAAAAGAAATAAAAACATTTAAAAAAAAGTTTTTTAAAAAGGCAACACGATACTATTTTGAAGCAACTGTCTGGTTTGTAAAAATAAAAAGCTTGATGATGCCTGATGATTTTAGAGTCATTGACACCATTTAAAAAAATTTTAAGAACATATTCCTTTTGTTCCAGGAATTTTACATTAAGGAATTTTTCCTAAAGATGTATTAGATCTAATAGTCACTGCTGAATGTACAAGGACATTTATCACAGCATTGTATGGAATTCCCAAACTAAATAAGACCAACAAACTAAATGTCCTATAATGATGGATGGGCTGTGATAAATTATGGTATATCCTTACATATTATGAGGTCATTAACAAGAATGAGGTAAATTTACATAAGGCTGATATGGAGAGATGAAGGAGATATTTGTGAAAAAAGCAAGTCATAAATTGGTCTATTAAAATAGAATCTTTGTGTAAAAAACCTTAAAAATGTATATTCATGCTTTTATATATAAATCGTGTGCAAGAATATCCTAAAAAACTGTTAATAATCATTGCTTTGGCTTTGGGGAAGGAATTTAGAGAATTGGGAAATGAATAAAACTTTTTCATTTTAGGTTACACTCTGTTGTACAGTTTAGATTTCTTTCTTTGACATGTGTATTTGACAGTATGGAGCAAACTGAAGAAAATCACTCTGAAAGAGGAACATTTTCAAAGTGAGACGGTATTCTGTGTATAGCTGTTCTTTATGGCTAATACATGTATATACATGTTCATAAATCCATTATTGAGTATTAGGTGAGGAGATACTTAGGATCCATTGTAGTAAATCATATGTTGGTATTACTGAGATCCTAGGATATTTTTTTTTGTATTCTACTGGGCATCATTGGGCCAAATTTGAATTCTAACTGTATACTTTTTGGTCTCTTACTCAGTTCCTGGCTTTTACTTTTTTGTTGTGTTCTTGGAGAGGGTAGAGAGAGATGTCCCTTGGCAGTGTAAAGGAAGAAAAACTTAACATTTATTATTTTGGTTGTATTACACTGCATTTAGTACATCAAGAAGTCTTCTGTTCCTTGCTTTTGCCTACAAGATTGTGGGTTAGAAGTAATGCTTATTCTTGAGTGACCACACCTGGGTGTCTAGTCTGCTCAGGACTGAGTCAGAATTTTGTAGCTATGGTAGCTGAAGCTCGGACTTCTGAACATTGGCCAGAGACCAGATAAACTGTCTTGATTAATCCCTGATTATTTGTATCTTAAGTGCATTTTTAAAGTTATTTTAAATCGTAAATATATTACTGTCGCTCCCCCAGATTTATTTATTAAATGTTTATTTTTTATAAATTTTTTTTTGTTTTTTACATTTATTCATCTTTTGAGAGATAGAGACAGTACGAGTGGGGGAAGGACTGAGAGAGAGGGAGCCACAGAATCCAAAGCAAGCTCCAGGCTCTCATCTGTCAGCACAGAGCCCAACGCGGGGCTTGAACTCACAAACAGTGAGATCTTGACCTGAGCTAAAGTTGGATACTTAACTGACTGAGCCTCCCAGGCGCCCCAAATGTTTATTTTTATTTAAGAGGAAGAGAGAAAGAGGGAGGGGGAGGGAGCAAGGGAGGGGGGAGAGAGCAAGAAGGACAAGGATCCAAAGCAAGATTCTGTGCTGACAGCAGAGAGCCCGATGTGGGGCTGAGACCTACAAACCCATGAGATCATGACCTGAGCTGAAATTGGATGCTTAACCAACTGGGCCACCCAGGTGCCCCCTAAAAAATTATTTAAAAGGAGACTATTATGTAATAAAACTGAGGAATTTTTTCTTACCTTTTTTTATTTTAAGTTTATTTATTTATTTTGAGAGAGAGAGTGAGAGTAAGCATGTGCACGAGTTGGGGAGGGGCAGAAAGAGGGGGCAGAGAAAATCCCAAGCAGACTTCTCACTGTCAGTGCAGAGCCCCGATGTGGGGCTCAAACCCACAAACTGTGAGATTGTGACCTGAACCGAAATCCAGAGTCTGACACTTAACTGACTGAGCCACCAAGGCACCCCAAGAATTTTTTCTTAATTTGTGGATCTGTAACTGGGTAGAAGAAGGCATAAAAGTCCTAGGTAAGAGAGCATACTAGTCAGGTGCTAAAATGTTGGAAAGAGGTGGTGGGTATTAAGTAGGGTGGACAATTCTTATGATGAGCACTGGGTGTTGTATGTAAGTGATGAACCACTGAATTCTGCTCCTGAAACCAATATTGCACAGTATGTTAACTAAAATTTAAATAAAAATTTGAAGAAAAAACAAAAGTAAAAATGCTGCAAAGAATAAAAGCCTCTTCTTTCTATTCCTCTGTTCTGTATTCCCTTTCTTTTGCCTGCCTTCTCTTGAGAGCTAGTCTTCCTATAGGCAGGATTTTCTCAAAATAGATGTGGTTTCGTCTGTGGCACATTATTCTTTTGTGTTTTTCTCTTTTCTCTAGTCTCTAAGATACTTAATATAAATTAAATTGGATTATTTAATAGTGTGATACAAACATGAAAAGTAATCTTAAAGGAAAGAAGTCTTCAATTACTTTTAAAGGGCTGTATTTATATATATGATAAGATGGGAAAGGGGAAGAGCCCAGTTTATAGTTCTTTATACATTTTTAATTGTCTTTTCTTTAAAACATATCCACATACAAGCATATATATATTAATCCTTCTTTTCTCCTTCATATTGTCTCAGCTGATGATGAATATTACAAAGTGTGTGAAAATGGTAGAGGAATTCGTGTCTACTATAGGGTTTTATCATTGTTTCTTAAGATTTAGTGGCTATAAGCCTCTTCTGGGAGTGCTTGTTAAAATTTCTTATTCCCTGGCTCTACACCCAGGAATTCTGATTCTTGAAATTTGGGGTGAGCCCCAGGAATATGTGCTTTAAACCTGAATCCAGGTGTTACTATTCTAGGTCTTTAGAGATCAGTCACACTTGGAGATTTAGTACTTTGGGTGATAACTGGACACTAGACATTTATTACTGAAAACAATTGCCAGAATTCATAAAGTGGTTTTGTCTGTCTGTGTGTATGTATGTATCTATCTATCTGTCTGCCTGTCTATGTATGTATGTATGTATGTATGTATGTATGTATGTTACTGAGTATTTTATAGTCTCTCAAAAGCTCTGGAAGGAGAATGGAAAAGCCTGGGGTAGCCTGGAAGATTTATGGTTGTTGAGTAAAATTCACAAGTAGTTACTGAGACCTAAAACAAAGCTGGAGATGTTAGTAACTGTAGTAAAAGACTTATCTGTATTAACACTCTAGAAAACCAAAGAACAGCTATGATTCCCTTCTTCTGACATCTTCAAATGTATTATTTATATTATTTCTACTGTTGATTTAGGAAATCAGAATTGATAAGTGTATTTTATTTTTCATTAATGATTGAATTGATAAATTTATATATTGTGTGCCACAAGCTTTGGAGTTTGGATATTATATGTTGTTACAAATAATTTAGTCAATAAGGTCTTTTCTTTTTTTTTTTTTTTTTTTTTTGGTGAAAATTGCAATATTTTTCTTTTCCCAGAAAGAAATTGTATTTGGAAATGTTCAAGGAAAATCCTTTTTGGTTAAGTAGCAGGAAGGAATTAACATACTTACCTATGTGTATTCTTTGGATGCTCTTGTGTTTATGCATAAGGGTTTCTGGATTTCTCCATAGCATTCTGTGTATACTTTGGGTACTCTTGGTTTGTGCACATGGGTTTCTGTGTTTTACCATAGCAACAACCTTTTTTTTTTTCTTAAGTTGTAAAAAAGTTAAATTATCCTGGTCCAGAGTTTGTCATATCACATTTACTGAAATTCTTAAAATTTTTAGGCAATGAAAATAACAGAAAAAGAATTTGGGTGACTTAATTTTCATAAAATGTTGCTTTATATTACAATCATCGATCAGAAAGTCTAGTATAGTTATGTTTTATAATAGGCTGATTTGTATGCTTAAAGAAATTCAGCACTTTATTTCTTGCATCCTGATTCTAGACGTTGCCTCCTTTTCACAGAGATGCTCGATAAATCTTAGGTGAATAGAATATAAATGGAGTAAAGTGATGGATATGACATGAAGTTATTAGTATTGCAGATATATTATTAATATTTATGATAGTATGGTCTAAGGAATTAAATACTTATTTTAATAGTGTATATTAATAGTACTTTTTAATTTTTATAAAAATCAAGAATATTTTAGCCCCCAAGATTTTTCTTTTCTCTCTCTTTTACAATGTTAGCACATTCCTAGTACTACAACATGACCAAGACAAATTCTGGAAGTTTATTGATGACAGAATTGTTTCTCTCTTTCTTATAGAGCTTCTTTTAGGAAAGTGAAAGCTGCGCTGGCATGAGCTTTCTGCTTCATTTACATTTGTGTTTAAAATTACTCCAGTTTTCACTTTCTCAAGAAAATGGCTTGTTATGGGCTGTATAGACTTAATTTTTAAAGTACAGTAAAATTTCATGCACCACATACTTTAATTTGCTGGCTAAAATACTGACTTGAAAGTTTAGCTTTTGAGATGATAAGAACTTTTATAAATATAGGTTCAGTTTATATAATTAGTGCTGCTTTGTGTGGATACTTTTAACTTCAGTGGCCTGATTTTTTCCTTTCATATCTTTAATATTCATAGGAAGTAGTTTGTACTTTTTTTTTTTTTTTTAATAAACCTTTAAAACAGTTACACAAGGGACCATGATGTCTGGGGCAGGAAGAAGCCAGAAGGAAGTAAAATATATTGTTTAAAGAATCAAAATGAACAGTTCACATACACTGGTGTTTGTTCATTTTATTTGTGCAAGAGTGCTGGTCATGTCAGAGGTGTTTTGAACGGTTGGTTCAGTAATTTGGCCTACTGTCTTTTTTTCTCTATAACAGTTTTTCTGTTTTCTACTACACCTTGCACATCCACCAATCCAAGACACCCTATAGGTGAGTATTTTTCTAGTTATCAAATGGCATCACTTGTTCCCAAGACAGTTGCCGCTTCACTAAAACTAGGCTTTATTTTTCTACTCTGAATCTGGTTAATTGATTTCAGGGAGTGTATGTTATTCCACAACTTTAAAAGTTACCAGCAAACTGCTGAAGAGCTACTTTTACATTATGGAAAAATCACGATATGATTAAACTTTTTTTCTGAATTTTAAAATACTGTTTTTAGACCATTCTTTTTGAATTTTCATTACAAAAACTGGAGAATTAGAATTAGAACCAGGTTGGCTATATATTTAAAGAAATTATGAAAGTTTAAATGTTCTGAGATCACATGGAGTAAGGAATTAAAAATAAAACTTGTTTTAGTAGTGATTTTAAATTTTTCTAGAAATTACAGATATTTTTTCTGTAAAGGCTTAGGAAAAAAATTCTGAAAATAGCCCCTGGCTATTAATATTGCATGTAGTCAGATTAATTGTAAAATTAGGTAATTATACATTCATGGATAAGCCTAAGCCTTTTTATTTTTCTATATTTGTCTCAGACTTTTTTCTTTCTTGTTTTCCCCCTTTAGGTTTTCAAGTATAATTTTTTAAAATTTCACTGATAAAGATACTTTCCTAAAGTCTTTAGAGATAAGATCAATAGAATATCCTGTTCATTCTGTTGTTTTGGGGGAGAATTGAATGAAAAGAGGAAAGAAATAGAAAAAAAAACCCAACAACCCTCAACTCTTTCAGAGCTGGTGATGCTTATGTTTCTAGTTCAGCCTTGCAAATGAGTTAAAACACCCATAGTCCTGCATTATTTAATTTCTGGCTCTATAAAGTTTTTATCACTTAACCTTCTGTTGCTTTGCCCTTACTCTTTGATACTTATTAGCAACTAGATGTTCTCAACAACTATTTCTAGAAAACCTAACCTACAAGTACTAGAATGAGAGGCTACATTTTGTTTTTTTTCAAGGCATGTTTTCTCATCACTCCTTGGGCATGTGGTAAACTTGCATGGCTGAATTAGGTGGTTAGTTTTGTGAGGTTTCTCAGTAAGTTTTATAAGCTCATTAGTGTTTTTCATGTAATCACCATTCTTTCCCTGCTGACTCTCCCTAGTTTTACTAGCACAGAGTGGGAATTGGAAAGACAAAAGGCATCGGTTATTGTCCTCCACATACCATCCCTGATTTGGGTGGCATGTAGCAATTTTTTTCTTTTTGGGGGGGTGGAAATTAAATGCCTCACTTGCCTTTGTGCTCCTGTGTGGTTCCTTCCTTTTGCCAATATTTATGCTTGTTTTTCTCTTATGAATCTTCTACAAGAACTTTGGAAAACAATAATCCTTGGATTTTCAAGATCCAGGATAAGAGGGTGCGTGTTTGCAGAAAAGGTCAAAATTTGAGAGTCCTGGAGTTGTACTGTACAACTGTTCTGGATTGGTGGATATGCAAATATTAAAGGAAGGGAAGGAGCAAATATTACTTTTGATGTGAGTGATCATAACATCTACATTTCCAATTTGGGGGAAATTTTTTATTTGAGCATCTTCCATCTGGTTTATTAAATTGGCAATACATTTTATTTTACACAGAATGTTTAAAGCTTTATAAAATGTAGCATTTGAAAAATTCATGCAAGTGATAGGCTTATTCATTAAAGAAAAATAATCATTTTGATTCTCAGGAACATTTCTAATAATCCTAATCATTTTAAATACTAGATCATTATTTCTTGATCTTGCACATTATACAGGTTAATTGAAACATGTTTAAAGGGAAGTAGTAGAGAATTTTAGAAATGGAATTCTGAAATAAATTGAAGGAAGATTTTTACATTTATTCTTTCATTTGTTAGAAGTATTGAAGAGATGCCATATCATCCCACAAGAATTTGTTGATGGGCCATTGAGTTATTGTTGACATCTTTGTAAAGGGCAATACTTCTGCTTGGCAACTTACTAATAGCCAACCCGGTCCTTATTGGCATGTGTTGGCAGAGTGTGACTGAAGCTATGGTTAGGATTCTTTTTTAACACCTGAGGAAACTTTATTTTGTATTTTCTGACGATGGGAGTGTCTCAGAGCTTTTTGCTAATTTATTTATTGCTCTTTAGTGATGTGAGGGTATTTTGTGACTGTTCTATGGAGGATTGAATTAAGGTGATAGGAGGTAAACAAGTGGTTCAGTAGGTAGTTCATAATCTTAAGCTCTAGGGTGATGCATCGTGGTGAAAATATTTAATCCATATATTTAGTGATTTTAGGGAATGTGCACAAACACGGAAACTATTTCTTTTCTTCTTTGTGCTTACTGATCTCATTCTGACGTGGGTGACATGTTGGTGCATGTTTATCTCTTTATTTGCAGCATATTTTATAATGGTGTTTTGCTTTGTTATCTTTACATGATAGATAAGTGGAACAATTTGATACCTTTATATTATTAATAAGTACTGAATAGAAATAATAAAATGGCAAAAAAAAAAACCCTTCTTTTTTTAGGTGGAGCAAGGGTAGATAGAAGCTATATGTGAGGCTTATGCATCACATCTTGAACAGCTTAAATATTTGAGCTGAGAATAATTACAGTCACAGGCCTGACACATTTCATGTATTTGGGGGTTACTAAGTAAACTTTAGAATAGTATCAATTTGAACATTCTTTTCAGTTTGAATTTTTAATGCCAGTTCTTTCCTTAATTAGATTTTTCGTGAAGCTCGAAGAACAGTACCTAGTATTGTTTACATGCCTCACATTGGTGACTGGTGGGAAGCTGTCAGTGAAACTGTGAGAGCAACTTTTCTGACATTGCTACAAGATATACCATCATTTTCACCTATATTTTTATTGTCTACCTCTGAAACCATGTACAGTGAACTGCCTGAAGAGGTAAGTGATTAAATATTTATCTTACTGTTTTAAAATAGTTGATCTTGTAAATTGTACACATTTAAATTTATTTAATAAATTTACTTATTTAACAAAATAAATACTGTTTAGGTTCATGCCTTGTTATACCACTTGTTAGCACTGTGACTTAAGCAAGTTAGCTAATGATTGAAGTTTCATTTTCTTTTTTGATATAACAGTGATAAATTTGTCACTGTTGCTGTGAAGACTGAGATAAATCATGTTTGTCCCAGAGCCCGACATATGTGTGGTATGTACTCAGAAGGCCTAGGCTCTATCACAGTCGGTTCCATTACAATTAGCCTTCTCGTCCTTACCGTCTGGTAGATAATTTGGTGGGATTTGACCTTTCAGGTGGTAGCATCATGGTAATTTGACTATTACTACCAGTGTGCATATTTTTAAAATCTGATATGTAGTTTTTGAGTTCAAAGCCGACTCATATTTAATATATTAGAATCAAAGGTAAAATCACATTTGTTTCAGAAAAAAATAGTAGTCAACTCGTGAATAAAATTGATATTTAAAAAATTGTGTTTTTAACACCTTGTGGTTACTAGGTCTTGAAATTATCACCTTTAGAAATGCTTAGAAATATTTTGCCCAGGTGACACAGTTTATAGAAAAGATTTTGCATGTTTTAAATGCTATAATGTAAATCTTGATTATGCAGAATGTTATGATTAAGATATCTGTTAACTGATACCTTCTGTTTAGCACTTGTTAGCTGTCTTGTTAAAGTTGACTTGTACACGTACTGATTTTTGTAAGAAAAGTATATTAAATGTAGTATAATTCATTTTTGGTTATTCATAATCTGATATTAGTTAAGACCATTAATTATAATTTTTTTTTTTTTTTTTTTTTGTCATGGGGCCAATAAAGTTTACTAGAATGCTATGTGTAGTAAGAGTCAGAAAACCCAACTTGTACTGACTTACTCTACAAGTCTTTTGATTTTGGGTAAATATTTGGACCCAGAATAGCCTCAGTTTCCTCATCTATAAAATGTGGATGGTAAGAGGCTTGTTGGTGTGACATAGTATATGTGAACTTATTTTGGAAACCAGAGTTATAAAATATTTGGTATTATGAAGTAGGAATGTACTTGAAATTGATTTAAACGGATTAAACCTGGACATAACCTAGGAGCCACTTTTAAAAATTAGATCCTCACTGTCAAGTAGTTTTATTACAATTTTATGAGAGAGGAAGATAATTGGGGCGCCTGGGTGGCTCAGTTGGTTAAGGGTCGGACTTTGGCTCAGGTCATGATCTTGCAGCTCATGAGTTCAAACCCTGGGTCAGGCTGTGTGCTGACAGCCTGGAGCCTGGAGCCTGCTTCAGATTCTTTGTCTCCCTTTCTCTCTGCCTCTCCCTTGCTTGTGTTCTGCCTCTTTCTTTCTCTCTCAAAAATGAATAAATATTTTTAGGAAAAAAAAAGAAAATTTGGGTAATTAAGGTTTCTGGTTAGGAATATATAATTAACTGATGTTTTCCTTACATTGTTTGAAAAATTTGTAAATAAAAGTATTATGAACCCAGTTTCTTGATATAGCAATTTTGCCTACTCCTGTTGTCTATTCACATGCTATTTTACTGTTGGTTGTTGGTTTTTTGTTTGTTTTTTTTAAGTTTAGTATATAGTGATTTCTACACCCATTGTGGGGCTCGAACTCATTACCCTGAGATCAAGAGTTGCGTGCTCGTTAACTGAGCCAGCCAGGTATCCGTCCTGCTGTTGGTAGTTTTTTTAAGGCTAACATTAGATCATACAAATCTGCTGTGTTGTTATATTGTCATATTTTTTTTTATTTTTTATTTATTTATTTTTTAAATTTTTTTTCAACGTTTTTTATTTATTTTGGGGACAGAGAGAGACAGAGCATGAACGGGGGAGGGGCAGAGAGAGAGGGAGACACAGAATCGGAAACAGGCTCCAGGCCAGAGCCTGACGCGGGGCTCGAACTCACGGACCGCGAGATCGTGACCTGGCTGAAGTCGGACGCTTAACCGACTGCGCCACCCAGGCGCCCCTATATTGTCATATTTTTAATGGATCAAATTTATTCATTATTTGTGTGCCAGTAACCTTAATTAGTAGCTAAAATATTAGAGATTTACTAGCGTTGAATCATGAAATGTCAGTTCTTTTTCCTCCCTTTGTTTTCTGTATTCTTTACTCTTACTAATCAAGTAGCTACTAAATCTGTCATCACATTTGTGGGGTGAAGATTATGAAAATTCTCTTGGATTACTCATTACATAACATGTTTTATACATACTGTTCTTAGGAAATCCTTCTCTGCCTCCAAGCCTTTCATTTATTGATTTATTTTTTAAGGTTTATTTATTTATTTTGAGAGAGAGTGAAAGAGAGAGAAAAAGAGAGAGAGAGTGAGCATGAGCAGGGGAGGGACAGAGAGAGAGAGGGAGAGAGAATCCCAAGCAGTTTCTGCATGTTCTGCATGGAGCCCGATGCAGGGCTCGAACTCACAAACCGTGAAATCATGACCTGAGCCAAAACCAAGAGTTGGACGTTTAACCAACTGAGCCACGCAGGTACCCCCAAGCCTTTCATTTAAATTTCAGCTTTACCATTAGAATTCTTGCTTTGTTTAGGTCACAAACTGAGATAGTAGTGAATAATACTTAGCACATATTGATAAATATTTGGGGAATGAATGAAAAACATGGAGAGTTGCACAGTAAGTAACTGTAGGTTAGCAAAGTGCCAGATCTATAGAAGAGATGAAGTAGACAGAAAACCAAGTGATTCTAAAAGAAAGAAACGGCCAATTACTAGAGTCCATTTAAGACAGTACAGTAGATAACTTTTTTTAATGATTTTGTTTTTTTAAAGTAATCTCTGCACCCAACGTGGGGCTCGAACTTACAACCCCAAGATCAGGAGTCGCATGCTCTACAGACTGAGCCAGCCAGGTGCTCCAATACAGTGGATAATTTAAAATAAAAGTGAAATGTAAATTTTAACCTATCAAATAGGCAAATATAAAAAACAGTTAAATAAATCTCTCCAGGGCAGTCCAGGTAATAGATTTAAATGTGTACATACATGTTGGCTCAGCAGTACCATTTATGAGTAATTATCCAAAGAGTTGTTCATGGACTAACACAAAGATACTGTGCAGACCACACAAAAAATACAAGAATATTTATTATAGCCTTTCGTCATAGATTGGAAACTATCTAAATGTCCTATTGTAGGGGATTGGTTACGTTGTAGTAGATTTCTTCCATGAAATAATGTAATATTGATGTAAACAATGATGTCATGGGGTGCCTGGCTGGCTCAGTCAGTATAGTGTGTGACTCTTGATCACAGGGGTGTGAGTTCAAGCCCCACGTTGGATGTAGAGGTTACGTAAAAATAAAATCTTAAAAAAAAAAAATGTGAAAAGATGTTGTGAATACATTGTTAAAAAAATACAGTAACCAGTATAGTATTATGCTATACATATAACCATATAGTATTATATGTCAAGTTATTTGCATACGTATATAACTATTAATAAGTGTAAATAGTAATTATTTCTGGGTATTAAGATTATAGCAATTTTCATTTATCTCTATTTTCTGAATTGTTATTCTCAGAAAATAAACTCATTCAGAGGTGAAAAGGAAAGGTTCTATACTCAGTTTTTAAAATAGAACAAAACCAAAAAAGAATTAGTTACCATAGGGGTAATGTTTTATTCGGAATATAACTTTCTTTCTCTCCGACAAAATAACAATCTCATCTTTTAGAGCTCTTTAACAGTCTCTTGTAGATGTTTCTTTGTATGTATATCTCCCCTAATCCAGTAGTCCCCAAAGTAAGTTTGTACTCAAGTCAGTACATTGGAATATTAAAAAAAAATTAGAACTTTTACTCATTTTTAGTCTTCATATTATCTTAAGTATTTATTTTATATATATGTTTTATAATAGAAATAGTAATATCAGTGGAATAGTATATTTAAATAAATATGCATATACTGGAATGAGTATTTTAAAATTTTTTACTGATGAGGTGTTTGATCAAAAAAAAAAAAGGACTTTTGTGGGCCCCATAAGACTTTCAGGGAGTTGTCACATTCTTCTTTTTTCCAACTGCATACCTGCTTGAATATGGGTTTTCTTCATGTACTTCAATCAAAACAACGTATTGTAACATTAAATACGGAAACAGAAATGAGAATCCTGTTGTCTCCCATTAAGCTAGACATTAAAGAGATTTGAGGAAATGTAAAACAATGCCACTTTTCTCACTAAATTTTATTTTATATTTATTATATTTTATAATTCAGAAAAACACATTTTTCAAGAGAATGTATTTTTTGTTTTTCTTAAAAAAATTTTTTTTAATGTTTATTTCATTTGGGGGAGGAGGGGCAGAGAGAGAGGGAGACAGAATCTGAAACTGGCTTCAGGCTCCAAGGTGTCAGCACAGAGCCTGACATGGGGCTCGAACTGACCAATCGTGAGATCATGCATGACCTGAGATGAAGTCAGCTGCTCAACTGACTGAGCCACCCAGATGCCCCTTTTCTTTTTTCATTTTTTAATGTTTGTTTATTTTTGAGAAAGAGAGACCGAGACAGAGACGCAGAGCGTGAGTGGGGGAGGGGCAGAGAGGGAGGGAGACACAGAATCCGAAGCTGTCAGCAGAGTCCCATGTAGGTCTCGAACTTACAGACCCATGATCTAAGACCTATAGATCATGACCTAAGCCAAAGTCAGACACTTAACTGACTGAGCCACCCAGGTGCCCCAAGAGAATGTGTTTTGTTTTTGTTTTTTTTGTTTTTTAAATTTATTTTCAGTGTCATGTAATTGGTTTTTAAGTGTATACATAATTTGGAATGCTCTTGGTTTTAATTTGAACACATAATTATTGACAGATGTAAACCACATACACAGAAGCTCTTTTGGATTCCTGAATAGTTTTTAAGAGTTTAATAGGTCCTGAGACTAAAATGTTTGAGAACCTCTGACCCTAGACCACAAGCTCTTTGAGAAGAGGGGATTGTGTTACTGGCCTTCACTTTTCCACTTCTTAACACATTGGAATTACCTACTAAATGTTTGTTGCATAAAAAATAGGAATTTGCCACTAAATCACCACGTTGGTTTTAACTCCTGCTTAGCCTGATTTCTTTTATTGCAAAATTCTAATGTAAGTAAATTTACTTTTGTGGACCTTGTAGACTCTGAGGATAGTTGGAGAATGTTAGCTGAGATACATGAATAGCAAGTTATTTCTCTTCATTCAGGAGAATTAGAAAAAAGAACTGAGGATTGAGTATAGGAAAGGGATTTTTATTTTTTTTTATTTTTTTTTGTGATTGGTGAATTTATTTTATTTTATTTAAATATTTTTTGTGTGTTTTATATTTATTTTTTTATTTTATTGTCAAATTGGCTAACATACAGTGTGTACAGTATGTTCTTGGTTTTGGGGGTAGATTCCCGTGATTCATCACTTACATACGACACCCAGTGCTCATCCCAACAAGTGCCCTCCTCAGTGCCCATCACCCATTTTCCCCTCTCCTCTGCTCCCCTCCTCCATCCACCCTCAGTTCTCTGTATTTAGGAGTCTCTCATGGTTTGCCTCTCTCCCTCTCTCTTTGTAACTATTTTTTTCCCCTTTCCCCTCCCCCATGGTCTTCTGTTAAGTTTCTCAAGATCCACATAGGAGTGAAAACATATGGTATCTGTCTTTCTGTGCCTGACTTATTTCACTTAGCATACTACCCTTCAGTTCCATCCACGTTGCTGCAAGATTTCATTCTTTCTCATTGCCAAGTAGTATTCCATTGTATATATAAACCACATCTTCTTTATCCACTCATCAGTTGATGGACATTTAGGCTCTAGGAAAGGGATTTTTAAACAAGGAAGCAGACGGAGGTATAAATATTTACAGGAAGGAAAGCAAACTTTGGTCAGAAAGAATTGCACTTAAATTTCTGAAGAGATTCACCGAATTGTATTTTGGTATTATTATGGGCAGGCTCAAGATGATATAATTCAGTATATTGTAAATGAATTTTAAAGAAATATTTCCTCAGCTACCCTTAGGAAATTAGAGACTACAAACAGCATATTGTCATCACAGTATTCGTGTCATTTTGTGTCTCTCAGTTTATGATAGAAACTGGGAGTTAAAAATCAATAACTTAAGTAGAAAAATCAAGTAGGGGCATTGAAAATGAATAATCATATCTACAAGGGAAATATCTTAGTATTAATTTTTTTTGTCGTAAAACATTTATGTGAATCTTAAAATTTACGAGGGTCACCACAAGTTTTTAAATCACAGTTTACTGTCTCTAGTAAATGAACATAAATTATTACTATATTAAAGTATGTGAAATGTTATTATTTATTTTTACTTAATTATTTACTTATTTTGTTTTTGGAAAGCAGATTTTATTCAGAGAAGCTATATTAGTTTCATTTCTGACCTCATTTTCCATACCTTTGAAGTCTTGAGTCTTAATTATTAATTTTCCCCATTATAGACATTGCATAAACTCTGCCTTTAAAACTGAGGACTGACAACTCTAACATTTAATAGATGAGGTAAAACAAGATTTTGCTAGTGAAAGAATTGCTGCCACTTAAGCAGCTATGTGCCAGGCACTGTAGAGGTCAATTATGTATATTATCTAATACAAGGTTTTTTTTAACTCTTTTAGTAAGAAAAGTAAGACCCTAGACCTTGCCTAGGGTCTCACAACTAGTATGGCAGAGCAAAGATTTGGACTCAGGTTCGTCTGATTACAAAGGTCATGCACTTACAATGTAGTATATTCTCTAAGTTTGCAGAGACAATTTCTGGGTAATGTGCTGCTTAGTTTAATGAGTGGTCAGGGAAATAAAGAGTTTTGTGTTCGTCAAGTTAAAACCATTGTTTATTCATCAAAATTTATTGTGTGCCTGTTTTATGCAACGCAGTGTTTTCATGAGTCTGAATTTGCTTAAGGCAGGTCAGGTGTCTGGTTTCTTCATGCTTTCATTCACAGTGTCTAGCTGCCTTACAGGGTCTCTCATGTGTACACATACACATGCAGTACTCACAAATAGATACATACATATGTAAATATTTCTAGTACAGTAAGTCTCTGTTGAATGAATGAATGAACGAATGAATGAATAAAATAGGTGCAAAACCAAAAGATAGCCACTGTTCTCTAATAATTTAAAGTTTAGAGGGAAGAGAGACCTAAAAAAAATAATACAGTATGAGACGTGCTATGATATTATATAAAAACATGATCCATAAGAGGAAAAATTGATAAAGGCAACTTTATCAAAATTAAAAACTTTTTAAAAGACACCATTAACAAAATGAGAAAACAAAGCACAGACTGGGGAGAAATACTTCAAATGTATCATGTTGCATATCTTCATAAGACTCAAAACTAGAATGTATTAAGAACTCTTTCAGGGTGCCTGGCTGGCTCAGTCACTAGAGCATGCAACTCTTGATCTCAGGGTAATGAGTTCAAGCCCCACATTGGGTATAGAGATTACATTAAAAAAAAAAAAAAATCTTTCAATATACGACTACAACAGATGATTTTCAACAAGAGTGTGAAGACCATTCATGGAGGAAAGGATAGTGATTTCAATAAATGATGCTGGGAAAACTGGAATTTCACATGCAAAAGAAATGATGTGGGGAACTGGCTGGCTCAGTCGGGAGAGCATGCGACTCTTGATCTTGGGGCTGTGAGTTTGATCCTTACGTTGGGTGTAGAGATTACTTAAATAAATAAAACTTTAAAAAAAATGATTTGGGCCCTTATTACCATATGCAAAAGTTAACTCAAAATGGGTCAAAGAACTAAACAGAAAACTTAAAACTGTAAAACCCTTAGAAGAAAACATAATAGGAAAGCTTTATGACTTTGGATTTTGTAACCGTTTCTTGGCTATGATACCACAAGTACAGGCAACAGAAGAAAAAATAGATATATTGGATTTCATCAACACTAAAAACTTGTTGCATCAAAGGTCACTATCAGAGTGAAAAGGGAACCCACAGAATGGGAGAAAATATTTGCAAATCATATATCTGGTAAGGGATTGATATCCAGAGTATATAAAGAACTCCTACAACTCAAGAACAAAAAAATCCTACCAACCATACTTCCCCGCAATGAGGGTATTCAAATGACCAAGAAGCTCATGAAAAGATGCTGAACATCACTACTCATTCGGGAAATGCAAATTAAAACCACCATGAGATGTCAGTTAATACTCATTAGGAAGGCTGTTATCATAAAAACAAAAAATGACTAATATTGGGCAAGATGTGAAGAAATTGGAGCGCTTGAGTATAAAGTTGTGCAGTCTCATTGGAAATAAATGGTGCAGTGATTCCTTAAAAATGTTGAACAGAATAACCATATGATCCAGCAATTCTGCTTCTGGTATACACCCAGAAGAAGTGAAAGCAGGGATTTGAACAGATATCTGTATGCCCATGTTCGTGACACAATTGCCAAAAGGTAGAAACACACAAATGTCCTTCGACAAATGGATAAAGAAAAAGTGGCATATACATACAATATAACATTATTTAGCTTTGAAAAGGAAGGAAATTTTAACACTTGCTTCAGCATAAATGAAATTTTGAGGCATTATGCTAAGTTAAATAGGCCAGTCACAAAAGGACAAATACATGATTCCTTTTTTATTTTAACATTAATTTATTTTGAAAGAGAGAGAGAGGGGGAGAAAGAGGTCAAGCAGGGGAGGGGCAGAGAGAGAGAGGGAGAGAGAGAATTCCAAGAAGTCTCCATGCTATCAGCACAGAGCCCTATATGGGGTTCGATCTCATGAGCAGTGAGTGAGATCATGACCTGAGCCAAAAATCAAGAGATGCTTAACCAGCTGAGCCACCCAGGTGCCCCATGATTCCTTTTTTAAAAAAGTTCCTAGAATAATCAGATTTATAGAGATAGAAAGTAGAATGGTGATTGCCAGGGACTGGGAAAAGGGAGAGCGTGGGGAGTTAGTGTTTAATGGATACAGAATTTTACTTGGGGAGGATGAAAAAGTTCTGGAGATAGATGGTAATAATGGTTGCATAACATTGTGAATATACTTAATACTATAGGCTGTACAATTAAAAATGATAAAAATAGCAGATTTTATGTTCTGTTTTACCACAATTAAGTTAAAAAAAGAACACTACAATTTAAAAATGGGCTGAAGATTTAAATACACATTTCGCCAAAGAGTATGTATTCTCTTGGGCTAATAAAGCACAAGAAGAGGTCCTTTTTTTTTTTTTTTTTTTTTTCCCAAATGTTTATTTTTGAGAGAGAGAAGGAGAGACACCGCATGAGCAGCGGAGGAGCAGAGACAGAGGGTGACACAGAATCTGAAGCAGGTTCCAGGTTCTGAGCTGTCAGCACAGAGCCCAACACGGGGCTCAAACTCACAGACTATGAGATCATGACCTGAGCTGAAGTCAGATGCTCAACCGACTGAGCCACCCAGGCGCCCCAAGAAAAGATTCTTAAGATCATTAGTTATTCAGGAATGGGATACCACTGTATGTACGATCACTAGACAATATGGAGTGTTGACAAGGATGTAGAGAAACTGGAGGCCTAATATATTGCTGGTGGAATTATAAAGCGGTGCAGCCATTTTTGAAAAAAACTGGCAGTTCTGAAGATGTTAGTCATAAACTTAGGCTATAACTTGGCATTCTAGGTAACTACACAAGAGAATTATGTTCACACAAAGACTTGAATGCAAATGTTCCTACTAGCATTATTCATAATAGTGGAAACAACTCAAGTATTCATTAACTGGTGATTGGTAAAATGAAATATTGTATATACATCCAGGGAAATACTGTTCAGCATTAAATGGAATGAACTGCTGATACTTTCTACAATGTAGGTGCACTTCGATATATTGAGAGAAGCTAGACAGAAAGGCTACCAATTGTCTGATACACAATTTCTAGAAAAGGTAAATCTCTGGAGACTGGAAGTAAATCAGTGGTTGTTGGGCTGGGAGTATGAATGTGGAGATTGGGGCTAGATGGACACAAGGGAGCTTTTTGGAGGTAATGGAAATATTTTAAGACTGACTTGTGATGATTGCACAACTGAATTAATTTACTAAAAATCATTGAACTTTAAAGTTTGATGGGGGCACCTGGGTGACTCAGTCAGTTAAGCATCCAACTTGGCTCAGGTCATGATCTCATGGTTTGTGAGTTCGAGCCCTGTGTCAGGCTGTGTGCTCACAGCTCAGAGTCTGGAGCCTGCTTCAGATTCTGTGTGTGTGTGTGTGTGTGTGTGTGTATGTGTGTGTGTGTGTGTGTGTGTGTCCGTCCCCCTCCCCTGCTCACACTCTGTCTCTCTCTCAAAAATAAATAAAACATTAAAAAAAAATTTTTTTTAAGTTTGATGGAGGGGTATTAGATAGTACGCCTGAGTGTATCTGAGAAAATCAGAGAAAGAATTACCCAGAAAGCATTGGCTTGAGCAGAGAGTTAAAAACAGGGTTGGAAAGAGCTGATAGCACATATAGAGGCCACTGTGAGCCAGTGTGAAAGCACATGATTTCAGGGAATTATCTGAGGTGTGTTCAGTTGCAGCATGTAATTTGAGGCTGGGAATGTCAGAAGATAAAGTTAGGGGCAAATTTAAAGTAAAATGTAGCCTACTTATAAAGTGATGGATTCTAAGCTGTTGGTAATAACCTGGCAGGAGTATCAGGGGATTACTGTAGATTTACTCTTGGTATGCTTTTGTATTCACAAAGTTCAACACAATGTTGAACAATTATCAGAAGGAAGAATATTTAAAACTGAAATTAAATGTTTTGCTGCTCTTGAACAAAATCCTGGTACTTCTAGGGTATTGCATTTTGTTTATTTTTCAAGACCCAGTTAATGTTAGCTATTTTTGCTATATCTAATGCCTCTTCACCCTTACCTCTTGCAGAATCTTGCAGAGTCTCTTCTGTTTCTCTGCCTGTGTTACAACACTCCTGGTGTGGTACTATAATGCTTTCTTATGAAACTTTTAAGATCCTTGACAGCAGGAAGTAACTATATTTTCTTCAAGTTTATAATTGCACTATTTGACATTATATTTAGCACACAGTGGGTGTGCACTGGTAAATTTGCTTGCCAGAACTTTTGAAGAAGGGCCAGCGAAGCATAGATCAATGGGTTGGGGGAATTGTACATGAGAGTAGTCTACAAAAAAAAAAAAAATATGGGAGACAGGGTGAAATTTTATAAACTCTTAAAAGGATTTGGCTTTGGGTTGAGGTAGATAGTTCTCTATGCAAATTTTTGAATTCTGCTTTTCATTGATTGTGTCTTTTCTGTCTTAGAATTTTAGAGCTGGAAAAGGCCTTTAGAGATTATGTGATCTAGTGTTCTCTCTTTACTTATACTTTGTGACCTTAATCCAGTTACTTAAACCTTTCCAAGTCTAAGTTTTCTCATTTGTAAAATGAAGGACTCCTACATACCTCATTGTTATAAGTTCGATTGAAATAATATTTAGGAATTCTTAGTAAGTAGTTAGACATGACAAATTAAATGGATTATGTAGTTTACCTTAAATGTGTGGCTAAATTTGGGCTAGGATCTGATTCCTTGAATTTTCATCCAGTGTTTCCTCATTGTCTCATAGTTGGTTCTTCTTTCCTTATTAATAACCTTTTCCCATTTGCAGTTTCCAGTTGATCTGGGCGAGGAAAAAAAAAAAAATACAGGCTTTACTCATTCAGTCCATGTCCATGCTAATTAAACATTAGTATGTACCAGTCACTGTGGTACATATAGCAAGACAGATGAGTAAGAAATGGTCTCTATTCTTAGGGAGTTTGGTGTCTAGAAGTAGAATATAGACCTTCTAGAAAAACATAAAAATTAAAGTGTGCAGATTAATATGGATGATGTGGAGGATTTCAACAGCCTATATTGCAAGGGGGACATCTGGGGTCAAAGCCTCTCTATACAGCAGGTAAATAAAGGAGAGGTAGGTAATCACCAGTAGGAAGTAACTGTGAGGTATGTGAGAATGACTGGCTTAATATTGTTTGGGAGTTTTGTGTGGAAGGTGGTGTTATTGTGGAGCATTCTGGGGAGAAACTGAAGGTATAGTTTATTTGCAGTGAAACCAGGATTCTGGAGGATTCAGTGGAATAGACTTGGTATGAAAAGAGCCCAGGAAAGGAAGTAACTGGATGGGAAGTACCCAGAAAGAACATAAGAGAAGGCAGTGCTGTTAGCATGCTTTCAGCTCTCTAATGTAGATTCTAGGTAATTACTGTCTAGCTCTAACACAAAAGTCCTTTGAGATTGTTGCCATCTAACTATTATGATCAATTATCCTTTTTGCTACTATTTGCTGACTCTCCCAGGTATAGTATAATTTATTAACGACTTGGGCAACTGATCATTCTCTCATTACTGTTTAGTCCATGAGGTTGAATCTCTCAACAGCATAGCCTGGGATGAGGTTAACCCTAATCCCACATGAATGAAAATTGAAAATGGTACTGGAAGTTGAAGAAATTGTAGTTTGGTATAATAAGTAAGCTTTTAATTCTTTATATATTTAATGTCTTTGTGTGTATGTGTATGTGTGTAGGTTAAATGTATCTTTAGAATACAGTATGAAGAGGTCTTGTATATTCAAAGGCCTATTGAAGAAGACAGAAGAAAATTTTTCCAAGAATTGATTCTCAATCAGGCATCAATGGCTCCACCACGAAGGAAACACACTGGTAAAGTTCCTAAAGCCTTTGGGAAAATGGGGGAGAGGGAGGATGGGGAGTGAAGTTAAGAATGCCCCTTCTTGGAGTCACTTTTTAAAAAAACCATTTCTTTGTGGAAATAAAGTCAGTTTTTTAGATTCTCCTTACCTTTAGATGGACCTATGCGGAAGTGGTCGTTGTGTTTACCCGACTTGAGATTGGGAAGTACAGCCTCATTGTTAAGGCTTTATTAACAGGTGACCATTAATGAAGTATTCACCTTATCATTTCAATCCAGTTACTCTGGTAGATTTCACATTCTGAGGCTTAAAAAGTTGAAGAAAAAAAGTCTTTGGTTCTGCTCTGTTTTAGTCAGTTCAAGTACAGGGGACTTAAACTGTAAGATTGAGAACACCAGGTCGTGTGCCGATTACGTTGTGGGTCAGAGTAGGTGTGATAGGTCAAGAGCTGATCGGAATGTTTGCCTTTTCTGGCTTACTAATTTTTCAAGTATTTATTGAGCACCTGTAATGTTAGTTGTGCGAGGCACTTGGAAACCTATCATGGCTTTGTTTTAAGCATTAGAGTTTTCTTGGATTTGGGCTAATAGCATAATATTTCAAATTTCAGCCCCCTGGCCTAAGAAAGGAATGCATTCTGGGTCAATCAAAAGACTGTTTCTAATCTTAAAGATGTGTAAAGATAAGGTCCTCTTTGTAATCTCTCAGCTTCTTCTAGAAAATAACAATCCTGTTAGAAGTTTTTAAGCATCTTTCCCCTTGTTCTTTTATGTTTCTCATTGTGGTTCTTGTAGGATGTTAAATACATTTCCACCCCTTCCAAGTCCTTCCTTTTCCATATTTGTTCTACTTCTGTTTTTTACTGGTTATATTATCCAACACTTTATTTTATTGTTCTTTAGTGACTCCTTTCCACATTTTCTCGGAGTTCTAAAAATGAGCACCTATCATATGGCTATAGTTGTGAGTTTACCCCCCCTAGCAACCTTGGAAAATTAAATATGGAAGTTACACCTTCTGATTCTTGGTTGTTGCTTCCTGTTAATCAAAATAACAGTACTTAAAATATTTTATTATGTAATGATTCATTTTAATAAGGTATCTTGTTCTTAGATACATTTTAGTCTCAAAGATTTGAATTTTCTGTGTTAAGGATTAACATAATTCTTTTTCTTTTTGAGTTGCTTCTATTTACTTTCATTTTTTGTCTTAGGGGCTATTTAGAAATCAGCGAGAATCCTTAGAATTTTAATCCTGAAGTTCAGTGTGATACTGGGAAAAACTTTTAAGGAATTAGGGAATAATGTGTTTAGGAAAGTTAATACTTTACTTTTTAAGAAGATTTTGTGTTTGTTTAGGCGGAAATGAATACTGTAAATTTTACATTAACACTGTAGACTGGATTTTCCATCTTATCCATGTCTTTGGGATTCTTGTTTTAGTTCCTAATTTTTTTTTGCTCCCTACACAGGTATGTGCCATTCACTACCCCTACTATGTTGTATTGAGAATATCAGAGTAGAAAAGACTTGTCTAAAATCAAAGCTCTTTTGGGAGTGGGAAGGATCAAAGAATTGTTACTTGCCCATTTCACTTTCATGCATATCGGGCAACCCCATTTTGAGAAGATGGTTTTTAAGCAACATTGATTTTAAGCAAATTGGTATACAGTTCTTCACCTGAAGATATTTTTGTTGAGTTGAAATATTTCTCATAAGTTGTATGTAAATAATATTTCAAAATCAAATTATTTAAAATCATATCATTTGCCATTTAAAGGAGTCCTACTGTGAGTTATTTTGTGAAATAATTCTCTTCTCTAATATACTGTTGGTTTCTGTTCACATTTTTACTGGCTGGATTTGCAAGTGGTTCACACATATTTTGGAGTTCTTTTTTGAGAGAATGCTAGAAACGTAATTGAGGTCCTGGCCCTGCCATGTTGGAATCTTAACATTTTCTTTTATTTTCTTTAGGTCTTTGTGCTATGGAAGTGCTTCCTCTTGCACTACCTTCTCCACCTCGTCAGTTATCAGAATCAGAAAAAAACCGGATGGAGGACCAGGAGGAAAATACTTTAAGAGAGCTGCGGTTGTTTCTCAGGGATGTAACCAAGAGGCTGGCGACGGATAAACGTTTTAACATCTTCAGCAAACCGGTGGATATTGAAGAGGTCTTGTTTCAGTAGTGTGCAAACAGTGAAGTTGAACTGGCTAAAAGAAAAAAATATTGACATCTTTTTTTGGAAGGAAAAAAAGCAAAGGCATGGATGAATATTACCCCTAGCCTGTAAAATTTTAATCCATGTGATAACCACCAATGTCATCAGCAAACATCTGGTGACTTTTGGATGAAATTAGTGACCAATTCGTATGTCCTCTTATTTAGTATTGATCTTTGTGATCTCTTACTCTTCAATGTAAGAAGAGGATTAAAAGTTACTTTAGTGAAATGTCCATACTAGACTATTTTTATTCCAGGATAAATCTTGCTCTTAAAAAGTATATTGGTATTAACCGATCAATACCAATTAATTTTGGCATTGTCCAAATTATGTATATGATTGTGAAAGAGGTGGCTAAGAAACCTGAAATTTGTCTTTCATATTTTGGAAATGCCTGTAACTAAGATGCTGTTTGATGTTAAGCATATCTTATGCCAAAATTATTTTTTTCTGCAAGGATTTTCTCTGCTCCCAGTGGAAAATTTCTCACTTTCAATGTGTATTGTTTTGTGTCCTTGTGGGAGCATGGTTTGTGGTGATAAGAAATTTTCCATTTGGAATCTACTATAATACCATAGTTAAAATTTGTTGTTTTTTTGTTTTGTTTTATCCTGGGATAATATAGCATGTGGATGAGCACGATGCAGTCTTTACTGGCCGCCTTCTTATAGTTCAGACTCCATGTTTGAACAGCTTTGGTGTTTTTAGTTTTAAGTTTTTTCTTCATCTTTTTATTAATTTGAATTTTGCAATGATTCATAGTTTAATGTTGTGTACTTCTTGTGAAATCTGTACTTTTGGACCTGAGCAGATTCCTTTGGAATCATTACCTCATCTATGACTGGGAAGAATGAACCAGTGTTGTTTTTCCCCTCTGAAAATAGCTATTTTCCTTCTTTGGGGCAGTAGAGGAACTATCTGTATTTTATTTGTATATTTATCCAAAATACATAGTTTTATCCATTTGATCCTTTTAACAACCTCACAGAATCATTATTTTTAAGTTGCAGCTGAGGAAACTGAGGCTCACAGGCAAGCGACATAGCCAAGACTCGGAGGTTTTTTTGAAATTCAAAGCCTGCATTCTTTATTTTATATCATAGCTACCTTAAATTTTCTATCGAAATGACAGGAATTGCTAATTTGCTTTTGCAATGGATACATACCATTTTACATTTGTGGAACATTTTTCTTCACCTCTTAGTGTTTTCAGATAAGTTAAAACTTTTAGCCCAACTTTAAGGATTATTTTAGATGTTTATTTTTATTTCAAATTGGGTATGGGCCTCTGACACTTACTTGATAAGGGCTTGATCTCAAGTCAACCTCCTGCACTAAACCAGTTTTGCCTTTCCTCCAGAGAACTCTCTTTCTTTCTAACCAGAAGAGATGGTCAGATTTCAAATGCCATGTGTGATAGAGTAAAAGTTTTATAAATGATGGTAAGGCAGTGGAAAGGGATAGAAAAATCTGGGTCAGATAAAACTTTTATTCAAGGGTTATGTTTCTTATTTTCTCTTTTATTTTTTGTTATGTTCATTCTGCTACTGGTTCTGTATTCTTAAAGCTGAAAAGATAGAGGTCTGTGTGAAACACGAGGGGAAAACAAGATAACATTTCAATAACCTAAAACATAAACATTTATATTCAAATAATGAATTTGAAATGTTTAAAACTATGGAATTCCAACGCAGACTTCAGAGAAAGAAAAGTTTAGAAAATAAATGTAGAATTTAAAATTAAATATTACAACAAAAATTTTATAATCTTTACTAGTATAAATTTTTGTAGTGCTTTGCAGTTAATAGACATTTTCCACAAGTACTCAAGGCATGCCAATGCCAGGGCCAAGAATCCAACTAATAATACCTTCTGAACTATTGCTTGTTCATTATAGGTTCATTACCTCCCCTATAAGGAGATTGACTGGCTTTTTGACTCCTAGAAGTTCAACAATAAAACATGCACACACAGTTAACCTAAACATTTTAAAACGTGTATAAAATATGTATATATGTGTGCGTGTGTGTGTGTGAGAGAGTGTATGTGTGTGTTTGTGTGTGTATGTGTGTATTTGCAATGGAGAAAAAGTAGCCTTTAGTTTCAAAGAGTGGAAATTATCCTAGCTCCAGAATTTGATTCTGGAGTAAGTAGATGTTTCTAAGACTGTTTTTATATCAGACCTGATTGCTTGATTTGAGATTTGCATTGGGGGAGGCAGTAGAGATAGGTTGGTAAGAGATTTCTTAGTGGTCAAATGATATAAAACATTGGGCAAATTGTGACTTAATTAAGCTCCTATTTTGAGTTATCTCTCAGAAAATCAGCACAATAGAGCACATTTACTTATGAATTTATTATGATTAGGGAAGTTCAAGTAAATCTTCTAGTCATGAAAGCAATACTTATTTTTGTTATATAATTGACTCAAAATGTTTGTAATGACTCCAAAGGAGCAGAAAACACTTTCCATGAAACAATTCACCCTGGAAAATTGAGAAAGAAAGTGGTTTTTTTTTTTTTTTTTTGGTGGTGGTGGGGGGGCTGTGTTTTGTTTTGTTTTGTTTAAAGATTTTAAATAGATTTACCAGAGAACTTTTCTAATAAATAATATGAAAAATCTATGTTTCTTAATTTCATTTAAAAAAATTTGTTGAAGTAACATGCATTGATACTTATTGGGTGCTTTTACCCATACATTCTCTTCTCAGGTATGTACAAAGGCCTGGGGGCAAAAACAGCTGACACAAATTGGCTTTATATTTCAAGATGAGAAACATTTCAGAGTTGATTTAGATATGACTTGACACTGAAGCTTTTCATGGAAAGTATGACTTCAAAGTAGTAACTTTAGTAGCGCAAATTGCTCTACAATTTTATCCTTATTTGTAATTATTTTTTAGATCTTTAGATTGAATTTTTAAATAATTTTATGGTTTTATTTTGTGTTGTTATGAGTAGATCATGTGAAATAGCAGAAGTAATTTTCATTAAAATATCCTGTTTGTTTTAGGTTTCAGATTATCTTGAAGTAATCAAGGAACCAATGGATTTATCGACAGTAATAACTAAAATTGATAAGCATAATTACCTGACTGCTAAGGATTTTCTGAAAGATATTGACCTCATCTGTAGCAATGCTTTAGAGTACAATCCAGATAAGGACCCAGGAGGTAAGCATGCAGTGGGCAAAGTTCACTTTGGTGATCAATGAGAAGATATTTGAAAGTTTAAATACTAAAGTATGCTGATGTCTCAGATAGATAAGTTGGTTTTAATGACATATTATTGTACTTAGAAACTTTTTGAAGAGGAACGCATAATATACTTAAATTTCATTACTAAATTAATTTATTAAATTAAGTAATGGATTTAAATTAGAGGATTTTATTATTTTAAGTATTCTGTTCAGGGTTTAGTTTCTTCATTTACTTTTTACCTTTTGTACTTAGATTCTTGCTTTGTTCAGGTAGGGTGGAAAACTGGGTAATTGAGAATTTGATATAAACACTTTTTTAAGAGATCTGCTTAGATTTATAAAGATATTTATTTATTTAAATTCAAGTTAGTTAACATACAGTGTAGTATTGGTTTCAGAAGTAGAACCCAGTGATTCATCACTTACATAGAACACCCAGTGCTCATCCTAACAAGTACCTTCCTTAATGCCCTTCACCCATCTAGCCCATACCCCCACTCACCTCCCTCCAGTAGCCCTCACTTTGTTCTCTGTATTTAAGAGTCTCTTATGGTTTGCTTCCCTCTCTGTTTTAATCTTATTTTTCCTTCCAAAGTTTGTTTATTTAGTCAACACCACCATTGCTGATAAACACTGGGAATTCTAAATTGGTGAGAACTCATTATAGGATATGTTTACATAGTAAAAGACCCCTTTAGGTAGACAGTATGTATTCTATGGATTGTGGGTATTTTTAATGTAAGTTTATTGTTTTGTTCCTAATTCCACCCTGTACTGAAATCTGTAGTCCCAGCTCTTTGAGTGCCCTTCAGGGAGGACCGCCAGGAACGTATCTGTAGTTAAACAAGATGGATTTACTGATTCCTTGTAACAAGGAAGAATATGTATAATGTAGAACAATATAGGATTTGAGCTTGTGTTAAGAATTTTGGAGAGGATTTAAGTATGACTTTACAGTAGATTGGATGCTATTGGGAAGTGGGGGTAATTTTGTGATTAGGTATTTTAAGAACCTGGAAGACAAGAAGAATGGAGGAAGGCCAAAACTGTGATGGGTAAAGAAGCAGTGGTCACTCATAATCTCCAAGATAGGATTATACTAAGTTATTTTTGTGGCTTGGACAATGTTCATGCTTTTGTCTATGTTTACATATGATTTTGAGGTGCTCTTGCTTTATCTTGATTCATCATGGTCACAGAGTGGCCTTTTCTGAGGTTGTGTTCTATAAAATTGTTTATATTTGATATGAGTACACCAAGGCCTAGCTGATAGCGCCAGTCCAATTTCCAGCTGGCAGGGGCTGTTATTCTCTTTTTCAACCTATTGAGAATTCTGTTCTTCAACAGGTGATACACATCAAAGATGTTTTTTTATTTCTTACGAATGTATGTAAGTTTCAGTCATCTAAAGTATTTAGTATACAGTTTCTGCTTTGTTTCTGTATTTATGGGCAGTAGTTCTTAGGCTACATGTTAGAACCTGTATTTGTCGTTTTCAAATGAAATTAAGTATTTCTTATCTAAATTTAGAGCACAGTAAATCACATGTCCTAATACCAAGTTAAGAGGCAGAATGAAATTTTACATAGCTGCACCTGGTATCAGTTCTTAAGCTTTGTATTAGGACATTTGCCTCATTAGTTTTTGTTTCTTTTGCTTCATTTTGACTTTTTTTTATATATGTTGTATAGAAAAATTTCTAAAGATTAAAAACAGATTATTAAAGTAACCTTTAATTCCATTATCTTGTGTTCTTTCTTTCTCTTACACAGATGTATTGTATATGGAATACTTAACGTGCATATCTTTATTAAAATAAGAACATAATTTTTATAAACTTTGTCATTCATGCAGTATTTTGTGAAAAGCTTATGAGCTAATATATTTCTAAGACATTATTTTAATCACCTAGATGTACTGTAATAGCCAATACCCTATTGATGGACATATTAGATTTTTTAGTTTTTTCCTCTATTATAACACTGATGACTGTCTTTGTAGCATAAATTTTATGTACATCCTTAGCTATTTCCTTAGAATGAATTTCTTAAAGTGAAATTTCTGAATCAAGGGATGTATATATCTCTTTTAAGCCTTTTAATCTGTATTGTTAAATTCTTCTCACAATTTTTTTTTCTTTTACCAGCAGCATCAGGGTCACTGTTAGCCAGTATAACAATTTTATGTGAACGAGAGAATCTCATTCTTCTGTGTAGATGGCATCCTGCAACAGGATCACAGTTTGGGTGGTGAGAGGAATGGGCTGGATGTCAGCTTCATTTGATTTCCTTGCTGGAGCCCTTGGTGAGGTTCCAGTCTGCACAAGTGTCTATAGTGGCATTGAGCAAAGTATGAGAGTACTGAGTGCCTACACCGTGTTTTAGTTTTCAAGACACAGAGGTTGCTGAAACTGTAGTAAATAAGAGCTTAGACTTTGGATTTATACTTAAGTGTTGGTCCCCATTCTGCAGTTTCCTAGTTCATTAACACAATCGAGTTTAGTCCTCTAAATTTAGAGGGATAAATTATGCAGAATAGGGATAATTATGGTATTCTTCTCATGGGGGTCATTGTAAGGGTTAAATGAGAAAATGTATTAGGTTAAACCTTAAAAACCACGATTTTCATATGGTTCAACCTAAATACCTTAAGCCCTTAGCATAGTGCCAGAGACATGGTAAGTGTTCCATAGAAGTTAGTAGTCGTATTTTTATTATTATCATTATTATTATTGAAATTGTGATTTAATTTTTTATAATTAGGTGCTTAGTGGGTACCAATTGCTGCATATTATATTCCCTGAACCACACTGAAAATTTAATCTATTTTAGAAAAAATTTAGGGACTGATTGTAAAAAATAAATATTTGAATGGTTAGAAAAAGCCAGTTTAGAAGTTTAATCCAGATTTTCCCCCACATGTTATTTAATTATAAGCACATTGAAATAACACTACTTTTAAGAAAGAAGCAATGGTTTCTGGTGCATAATAACCTTTTCCTATCCAATGCAGTTGTATAATCAAACAACATGACTGTATCTCACAGAGTTGACATGGTACACTTGTAACTTTGTTTCTTCACTGTTTTAGATGCAAAAAAGTCTGATATAATTCAAAAACATCATTTTGGCTCTGTTCAAGTTATTTCATATCTTTACGTTAAGAGGCCTGGTTTTTTCTTAGCAGCAGAACCACTTGTTATGTATTAGGAAAACAACCTCAGGGTCTGTTGTGTAGCAAGTGGAAATTACATGAATGTTGTATTACTTTTACAAGCTCCCATGAGTATTTGAAAGCTTACAGTGTTCTGTTTTGTAGAACCCTTGGCCATTTGGGAAAACAAAAAACTAGCATATACATAGAAGACAAAAGCCAGTATTCTGAAGGCTATACATGTTGCCTAAGTGTTTACCCAGATTCTCTCCCTTGAGGATGATGTGGACAGAAATTAAATATGTTAGCCAAAAGAATTTCAACTTGTGCTAAATGTAACTAGTATCAGATATTTGACCCTAATTATTATCTTACAGATATGTGATACATATGTTTAACTCTTCCCCATTCTGTGTCGTGTCTCTTTTCTAGCCCTCAGTTGCATTCACATACATTCTGTCATTTAGCTAATTTTGCCGAAATTTCAGCCCTAGTCTTGAGTCTTCTCAAAATCTTCCATTTTGTACTAGTTGCTTAGGAATAAAAGCTCACAGCTTCACTCCAGCTTTTGGATCCCTCTGTGGGCTCTGTTTTAGCCATACTCATCGTATTCTTTATTAGTATTTATGAGTACCATGTACTAGTTACTGAGCTGCGTGCATAGAATACAAAGACGACTGTGACAATCCTTGCTCTTGCGGTAGAGATACTCAGACATAATAAATGTTGAATAATTACTGTGTGGCAGATACATTATGCTCTGTGTTATGGTTTTAGTTTGCTAGAGCTTCCATAACAAAATGCTACAGACTGAAAGTGGCTTAAAACACAGAGATTAATTTTCTTACAGTTCTGGAAGCTATAAGTCCAAAATGAAAGTGTTAGCAGGTTTGGTTTCTCTTGATGCTTTTCTCTTTGGCTTGCAGATGGCTACCTTCTTTCTGCATCCTCAGGTGGTCTTTTCTCTGTGTGCGTGCACCCCTGGTATCTCTTTGTCCAAATTTCCCCTTCTTGTAAGGACACAGATCAGATTAGAACATATCCATACAACCTTATTTTATCTTAATTACCTCTTTAAAGGTTCTACTTTGTTTTATTTTTTAAGTTTTTTTTTTTTACTTATTTTGAGAAAGAGAGAGAGGGAGAGAGAGAGAGTGAGCGAGTGAGCACAGGTGGGACAGGGCCTGTCAGTGCAGAGCCCGAAGTGGGGTTCAATCTCACACACAGTGAGATCATGACCTGAGCAGAAATCAGCACACTTAACCGACTGAGCCACCCAGATGCCCCTAAAGGGTCTGCTTTAAATACAGTCACATTCTAAGGTACTAGGGATTAGAGCTTTGACATACGAACTTTGAGTGGTGGAGGGGAACCCAGGTCAGCCCCTAAAAGTTATATATATAGAGATAAATAAGCCACAGTCCTTACTATCTAGAAACTTACTCTATTGTAGGAATGACAAATACAAATGACAATTATAATAGATTTTTAAGGTATAGAGATAGTATAGAGGTGGTGATTATGATTTTATGATTTTTATGATCTTGTCTTCAAGTGACCACAGATGATTATAATGCAGTTTTATAAGGTTTCTATTGGAACTATGTGCACAGTGTGAGAGGAGCACAGAGGAGAAGACCCTACATGGAGTTGAGTAAGATTGGGTAGGGCATTCATTCCAGCCTGAGAGAAGTAGTGTACAAAGTTAGAAAAGAAAGCGAAGGTGGCTGGAGAATAGAGTCCCTAGAGTGGAGGAGTGTTGGACAGTCTGCTCTCCTCCTCGCCGAGTCTCCATTCATGAAGTATTCTCTTATGGATAAACTGTGGTCAGTACTGAGAATATACAGCTCTGGCCTCTAAGATGCCTAAATTCTACTGAGTAGAGAGTGTCCTGCAGATAACTAAATGTCATAGGAAGTTCCCCGTCTTCTTTTGATCATGTGTAAGGACTTCAGAGTTTCTTTTCTAAATGATAAGGAGCCATTGGGTGGTTTTGAGACAGAAGGTGATACAATTCGATTTGCATTTAAGAGTATAGTATTAAAGGCAGTATCAGTTTTGGGGTGAGGTCAAGGGAGTGCAGAGATGATGGTTAGAAGATCAATTACAATTCAGTTGCAGTGGCAGCAGAGATTGAACATAGAGGGCTTAGTGATTGATAAATTAGATACGACTGACAGAAATCAAAATGACTCCTGAGTTTTTGATCTGAGTATTTAAGGAATATGAGAAGTAAACCAATGGAGGAACAGGTTTATGGGCAGTATGCTAACTTTAATTTTGGACGTGTTAGTATGAGTTAATCTTTGGTGCACCCAGGTAAAATGCAGACATTATAGAATAGTAGTTGTATATATGGTTCTAGAGGTTGGGAGACATTTGGGCAAGAAACATGGTTGGAATCATCAGTGTGTAGGAGTGAATGAGATCATGTAGTTAGTATATAGAATGAGAAAAGAGAGAAGCCTAGGAGATCCTCCTGTAGGAAATATAGATCCCAATCTCAATGTAGGTTCTTGTCTTACTGTGGGAACCTAGGGTACCTTTGTTAAATGTATTGCCCCTGCTGGGAGTGTGAACATTTTTTTTTAATGTTTATTTATTTTTGAGACAGAGACAGAGCATGAGTGGGGGAGGGGCAGAGAGCGAGGGAGACACAATCTGAAGCAGGCTCCAGGCTCTGAGCTGTCAGCACAGAGCCCGACGCTGGGCTCAAACTCATCAACTGAGAGATCATGACCTGAGCCAAAGTCAGACTCTCAACCGACTGAGCCACCCAGGAGCCCCGACACTTTTTTATTCTTCAACCAGTTTCATTGAGGTGTCAGTTATATAGAGTACATTGTTTTTATTTTTTTTATTTAAAAAAAAATTTTTTTTTAATGTTTATTTTTGGGACAGAGAGAGACAGAGCACGAATGGGGGAGGGGCAGAGAGAAGGAGACACAGAATCGGAAGCAGGCTCCAGGCTCTGAGCCATCAGCCCAGAGCCCGACGCGGGGCTCGAACTCATGGACCGTGAGATCATGACCTGAGCTGAAGTCGGATGCTTAACTGACTGGGCCACCCAGGCGCCCCTAGAGTACATTGTTTTTAAAACTACATATATCTTTTAAAATCCTACTTAGGCTTCAAGGAATATTAAATGCTACATTCATGGAAGATTTTGTTTTTGGTCCTTCCCAGTATTAAGTAATCCTTTCATCTTGGAATCATAGCACTGTGTAACTTTTCTGAGACATTTAATACCCATTCCTTTACCCCACTCCCATGACCTGAAGTAGTTACTTGTTTACATATCTCTATCCCTTGTTTTAGACTCCAAGCTGATAGGGAACAGGATCTGTGTAGGCACCTATATGGAGCATATTCTTAGCAAATGTGGCCAGTCAGTAAATTTCACTAATTGTTCTCCAATTGAAGGAGTTTCAGATTAGATAGAAATTATAAAATGGAGACATGATAACACAATGCAGATATAAGCCAATAAATACATAAAATTTCTTAATTATGAAGTAATTTGGGATGAAAAAAATCATCTCATAAAAATTAATTTTTCTTGGGGTGCCTGGGTGGCTCAGTTAGTTAAGTGTCCGACTTCGGCTCAGGTCGTGATCTCACGGTTTGTGAGTTCAAGCCCCGTGTCGGGCTCTGTGCTGACAGCTTGGAGCCTGGAGCCTGCTTCGGATTCTGTGTCTCCCTCTTTCTCTGTTCCTCCCCTGCTCTCACTCTGTCTCTCTCTCACTCTCTCAAAAATAATAAAGATTAAAAAAGGTTAATTTTTCTTAAAAACCTTACTAACCTTTCATAATAATTTTATTGAAAAAATAAAACCTAGCTAATATACTTCTGTTTGCCAAAATACAAAAGAAACATTTACACATTGATAATAGTTATCATTTTCTTAAAATTAGTGATTTTGTTAATTTTATACATACTTATAGCCATTATTTTTTATTGAAGGCAAATGTACATGGTGATATCTTTATAGATATAAGGGGGTTGGGGCTTAGAGATTATGTAATTTGTATGCAGAGTCACAAATGTTATATGGCATAACTGAGTGGATTGAGTTCTGTCTTTAAAGCGAATGTGTGTAGTTTTATTACCTGGATTTTGAGAATCTTAAGATCATCAAGTACAAGACAAAAGAGTTGGCAAATATGTAGCTTATATTCATGCACAATTGTAAAGCAAGGATTTTAGGTATGATGTCCATGAGAGAGTCTCTGAACAACTACATACAAAATTGTATACCTGTATAATTTTTCGTTTTCATCACATGCTTATAAGGATCTCAGATGACCCCCCTACATCTCCAAAAAAGATGAAGATCTAAGACATGACATCTCTTCTAGTTTTAATATTCTGTAAGCTTATGATTCTTTGCTGTGTATAAACAAAAACACAGCTCTAAGACAAGAATGATTAAAAATAATTATGATAGAAAATAATTATGATAGGCACATGAAAAATATTGTTTCCTCATCAAATGCAGATCTCTTTAGAATAAATTCCTTGTCCTTCAGACCAGTGGGAAATTTTTATGGAATTTTTTTTTCATTCATTCATTTCCCATTTAATTGGGAATGGAATGTGGGTGGGAGGCATATATTTAAAAAGGCAAAAAGAAAGTTACTGAGTTAATTTTAGAGTGATAATATGCTAGGTAGATCATGGCTTTATATTTAATCTTACCTCTTTCTTAGCTGTTTTCAAGCTGAGGCAGAAAGTCAGTGGCAGAAAATTGTGGTATCCCCTGCACCACAAACATTGTGTTATCGGCTTGAAGGTATAGCTACTTCTAAGGGTGTTTGTTGTAGGTTTTTATGTGTAGTAGCTAAAATTTGAAGCAGCTTAAAACTTCCTTTTTAAAAAAAAATGTTCATTTTGAGAGGGAGTGAGCTAGCGAGAGAGTGTGCGCTGAGGAGGGTGGGGGGAAGCAGGAGAGGAGGGATCCCAAACAGGCTCTGTGCTTGAACGCAGGGCTTGAACTCACGAACTGTGAGAACGTGACCTGAGAAGAATTCATGAGTAGGAATCTTAACTGACTGAGCTACCCAGGCACCCCGCAACTTAAAACTTATAACAGTAGAACAATAATTTTGAAAAATTAAAACACATGCTACTTTGGATTTTTACACAGCTTTTATAGTTTGGTTCTCAAAGAATATTTGACAGTTATCAGGAGACTTCTGATTTTGGCTGTAGTGTAGTAAAAGGGATTGAATTACTCTCCTACCTGAAACAATGAAAAAACTGAACAAAGTGTATGAAAAAAAAGTTTGAAGCTATTGGATAGCAAGAAATGAAGGGCAGTGATCTCCGAAAGATGAGAAACGAGAAGTTGAGCACTGTAGTTGCCTGGAGAGTTTCCAGACTGTAGTCCAGGAAGGAAGGGCCCAGGCAGAGTCTGGAAGTGTACCTGACAGAGACAGAGTTGGGAATATAAGGAGGTCATAGTAGGAGAGTTCTCAGAGTAGAAAGAAAGAAATCTGCCCAGAGAGAGCACTCTGGAGATCAGAAGAACCTCCTCCAGTCGGCAGCTGCATACTGATTGGTGTATACATTTGAGGAAATGACCTGAGACCAGAGAAAGGGAATATTCCTTCAAGCTCACACAGGGCTAGCAGAAGTGCAGCAAATAATTAGAGCTAATAAATCAACAAGGAGATAACATGGGATCGTAAATGAGTACACATCCAAATGAAGTGAGAGAAAGCGGGAAAAGGGAACAAAGAGCATATGGGACAAGTAGAAAATAAACAGCAACTTTACTAACAATCACATAAATCACATTAAGAATAAACTGTCAAAAATAAACCATCTATTTTGGTGTAGTCTCAATAGCTTAAATTTGTTTTTGTTACCCTTGCCTGAGGAGACATATCTAGAAAAATGTTGCTGTGGCTGATGTCAGGGAAATTCTCTGTGTTCTCTTCTAGGAATTTTATGGTTTCAGGTCTCACATTTAAGTCTTTAATCCATTTTGAGTTTATTTTTGTGTACGATGTAAGAAAGTGGACCAGTTTCATTCTTGTGCACATAACTATCCAGTTTTCCCAACACCATTTGTTGAAGAGACTGTCTTTTCCTCACGTATATTCTTGCCTCTTTTGTCATAGGTTAATTTACCATATAAGCATGTATTTACTTCTGGGCTTTTTATTCTGTTGTGTTGTCTGTTTTTGCGCTAGTACCAAACCGTTTTGATTCTTACAGCTTTGTAGTGTATCTTGAAATCTGTAATTGTGATACCTCCAGCTTTGTTTTCCTTTTTCAGAGATTGCTTCGGCTCTTTAGGGTCTTTTGTGGTTCCATACACATTTTAGTATTATTTGTTCTAGTTTTGTGAAAAATGGTATTTTGACAGGGATAGGTTTTTTGTGTTGAATCTGTAGATCGCTTGGGGTAGTATAGACATTTTAACAATACTAATTATTTCGATTTATGAGCTTGGATATCTTTCCATTTGTTTGTATTACCTTCAGTTTCTTTTCTGACTGTTTTATAGTTTTCAGAGTATAGGTCTTTCATTTCTTTGTTAAAGTTTATTTCTAGGTATTTTTTTGGTGTGATCAAAATGTATACTTTAAATATGTGTACTTTAATATATCTTTTCTATACCATAATAGATCTAGTTTTTTAAAAAAAGATTTAGGGAAGTACAATATGTGAAATAATAAATTCAGATTACACAGTTGTTGTGGTTTTTGGGTCATAAGTTTGTGAGACCTATATTCATTTATCTCCATATATTCATGATACCTCCTTTGGATATTTTTTACGTGTATCCAGACTAAATCTAACTTCTTTTCCTCCTTCTGTCTTTATTTATTCTCTAGTTTTTGCATATTTGTGTTACTTTTTATTTTCCCATTTTTCATGCAAGAAAGTAGAGAATTATCTTTGATACTTATCTTATCCCATACTTCATCATCAAGTTGTGTCATTGAGAACATATCTCAAATCTGTAATCTCCTCTTTACCACCACCACCACAGCTTCCTGGTTCAATTTGCTGTCCTCTCTCACTAAAAAAAAAAAAAAAAAAAAAAAAGCCTTCTTGATTATGTTCCCTGATTTTATTCTTGACCCCTTCAATCTAATTTCCAGGTAATAGCTAGAGATGATCTTAAGAAGATGTTCACTTAAGTCATGTTACTTCCCTGCTCTGATCCTTTTGACGTTTTTTCGTTGCTCTTAGGATAAAGTCTGAATCCTTTAAATATAATCAGGTTCCCATTTGTCTCTTGTTTATTGTATTCTTACCACAGAGGCTAGTTTTTAGTTTTTTGAAATCTCCAAGATCTTTTTACTCCAGAACTTTCTCCCGTGGTGTTTTCTGAGCCTGCACTGGTTTTCCCACTACTCTTTCAGTGGCTTGCAGTGCAGGCTTTTCAGTCTTCGCTTAAATGCTGCTTCTTCAGAGAGGCCTTTTCTGACTTGTCCAATCCAAATTGGCATCCACACCAAATGCCATGTGGGTTTTCATTGTAGCTATGATTCAGGGTTTTGGGGTGTGAGGAAAGGGGTGAGCGAAGTATTTATTTATATGTGTGTATGAGAGATTATTTGATTAATACCTCTTTCCTATACTCATCCAAAAAGTTCCTTGACAGTGGAGACCTCTCTTGTTCACTACCATCTAGCCATCACCTGGCTCAGTTCCTGGTACAATCGACAACATTTATTAAATGAATGTTTAGAGAAAATGTGTTGGAAAGAAATATACCAGTGTTGCCTTTTAGTGTTGCACACTGTAAGATTTCCACAATGAACTATTAGGAGTTTCTAACAAGAAAAATTATACATAAAATGTCTATACTTTTTGCCATTACTAGGGATGAAAAAGCAGATGTTATTATGAGACTTGGGGTTTTAGTTTTTGATACTTTGTAAAATAAGTGGCCTCGATAATGCTTACTTGACTTTTAATACCTTGGAGCTGCATAGCTCTACACCGTACTTTTTAGGTTGTATTGTTGATGAATACTGGCTTCTGGGTTAGGGTAAAGCAGAGACTTAGTACAAATGTTACGTATAATTCACCTAAAAGGATGTATGTATTTCTTGCCCGGATCTACCTACAATTTATTTACCATTTTGCATTCTTTAGCTTAGCGTGTCTTGCTGTATTTTTCTAGTTCTGTTAGTTTTTTGATAGGTCATCTTGACTTAGGATATATTATATTCTTCACAGTTTTTACCAGTTTTCACTAAATGGAGAAAATTAAGATTTTCTGAATTCTCAGTATCCATCTATGGCAACTTTGGTGCTGGACATAATGGTGAATATCCTCCAAATCTCTTAAAGTTTTTATTGAAAATCATATATGTTTGTTTTTTAAAATATAAAGTAAAGCTTTGTATCTTTGAGATAATGATTTGTTAAATAGGCTTATTAGTTCAGTTGACCCTGAACAAGATAGGTTTGAACTGCCTGGGTCCACTTACCATGGGTGTTTTTTAGTAAATGCAGGATAGTACTATAAGTGTGTTTTCTCTTATGATTTTCTTCACATTTCCTTTTCTCTAGCTAACTTTATTGTAAGACTACAGTGTATGATATGTACAACGTACAAAATATGTGTTAATGGACTATTTATGTTACATGTAAGAGTTCTGGTCAGTATTAGGCTATCACTAGCAAGTTTTTTGGGGAATCCAAAGTTACACATGGATTTTCGACTGTGTGGGGGAGTTGGCACCCTAACCCCCTGTGTTGTACAAGGGTTACCTGTACTTTGAAGTTCTGAAAATACAGTTCTCAGAAAATTTTGAATGTGACTCAGTGGCTAATTATATTTATTTTTTACTCATCATTTAAATGAACTTGTTTCTCACCCAGAAATGCTTTTTACAATTTTATTTCAGTGTTTGTATTCTTTTGTTTCTCTTTTTTAAATGCCCTTTGTTCATGTTATTGCATTCATATGTATAATAAATGTATACCAACTTTTTTTAACAGATAAAATAATTAGACACAGGGCTTGTACCCTGAAGGACACTGCACATGCCATCATTGCAGCTGAATTGGATCCAGAATTTAATAAACTCTGTGAAGAAATAAAGGAAGCAAGAATAAAAAGAGGTAAGTTCTAGAAATGACCTTGGCTACTGAAGGCCAAGAGTCATTGAATGTTACTGGGTGGTGTCTCTTCACCGTTGCTGGCAGAATGAAAATAATGCATCCTGAGGCACAGACTGTATATAATTTCTGATATTAATATGTGTCATTTAAATTCTCAAAGATACATATCTTTTTAAGTTTATTTGGGAGAGAGAAAGTGCATGTGGGGGGAAGGGCAGAGAGAGAGGAGAGAGTGGGAATCCCAAACAGACTTGGCACCTGCAGCATGGAGCTCGATGGGGGGGGCTTGAACTCTTGAACTGTGAGATCATGACCTGAGCTGAAGTCAGACACTTAACCGACTGAGCCACACAGGTGCCCCTTAAAGATATTTTACTTTTACTTTTTGTGAAAGTTTTAGTGCAGCAATGCAAATTACAGAAATAGAGTTCAGTGAAATTTTTTTTGCCGGAGTATCTCTTTGTTAATTATTGTTTTTTTTTTTTCTTTTTTAAACTAAAAATTTTTAAATTGTTTTTAATCTTTTTCTTTTTTTAGAGAGAGAGAGAGAGAGAGAGGATGCAAGTGAGCGAGGAGCAGAGAGAGAGAGAGAGGGAGACAGAATGCCACAAGGGGCAGAGAGAGAGATGGAGAGAGAGAGAAGCAGGGTCACCTGAAGTGGGGCTCGTGTTTTTACCCAAAGTGGGGCTCATGTTCACTTGAAATGGGGCTCGAGCTCACCCAGAGCTGGGTTCGTGCTCACCTGATGTGGGACTTGAACTCACGGAACTGTGAGATCATGGCCTGAGCTGAAGTCAGATGCTTAACTGACTGGGCCATCCAGGCACCCTATTGATTTTTATTCTTAAAGGATTTAGATAGACCTTCATATCTGTAGAGGGCTTACTTTTTAAAAGCTTTTAGAAATACTGTTTTTGTTTTCCCTGTTGATAGTTATGTGCAGTTTTGTTAATTAAAAATAAAGAATTAGCAAATGTGGTTTGTTCATTCAATGTATAATCCTGTCCTTGAGGAACTCACACTTTAGTAGGAGACAGAGAGAAATGTGAAACGAATCAAGTACAGTTGAGGTATATGAATCGATTGGAACATGTTTATAGCACAGAGGAGAGACCTCCTGTTAAGGATCCCAGCATTTTGTCCAGAGTTTGGGGAATGAATATAGGGGTGTTGTCTCTAGTGGAGCAGAAAAAGGGAGGCAGTGACAGAGGAGGAGGTGGTATTTGTAAGCACAGCAGATAATAGTATGTGTAAAGGCACAGAGATGTGAAATAACATGGTGTATTTGAAGAACTGAAAACGGTTTGGTATTGCTGAAGCTGTACAGAATGGTGGGAAATAGAGCTCAAGAGATGAGCGGAGTCCAGGACATTAAAATCAAGAAGCTTTTTTTCCTACTTCCTTAGGCCCTCCCAGGTCACCGAATCTTATAATATAGGGTCTGGATATCATAGCATGTGGCGTTTTGTCTTTTTTTTTTGGGGGGGGGGTGTCTCTCTTCCTTATTTGGAATGTAAGTGTTGTGAATGGTTTGTTCACAGCCCCGCTGAAGTCCCTGGAACTCTGTCCTATAAATACTTGAATGAATCAATGCCAATGCTCAGGAGCTTAGACTTTATCCTGTAGGTCAGTGTCTTTCAAAATGTATGTGCCTAATACCCACATCAGCTTATTAGACTTAGTGAGTTAGATTCTCCGAGAGGAGTGAGGCTGAGAAATCTGCACTTTAACAAACTAGTCAAGTGGTTTTTTTGTACGCTAAAGTTGAGAATCATTGCCATAATATGTGTCATTGAAGTATTTTAAGCTGTGGAGTGAATTGGTACATTGCTATGGCAGCAGGAAAATAGCAAGGTCTCAATGTGGCAGGATAGGAAGATGAGAGACAATTTAAAAAACTGTTGGAGCCAGTTTGGAAAACAGTTGGGCAGTTTCTAAAAAATTAAGCATAACATTTACCATACGACTCAGTGATTCTACTCCTAGGAAACACCCCAGAGAAATGAAAACACATGCCCATGTAAAGACTATTCATAACAGCTAAAAACTGGAAAGAACGCAAATGTCCCATCAGCTGGTGAATGGGTAAGCAAATGGTATACGGATACTGCTCAGCCACAGAAAAGAACCAAGTACTGATACATGGTACAACATAGATGAACTTCAGAAACATTATCCTAAGGGAAAGAATCTAGTCACAAAAGACCACCTGTGTGTGATTCCATTTATGTGGAACATTCACAAAAGACAGGTCTGTGGAGACAAAGGGTAGATTAGTGGTGGCATGGAATAGTTATGGTGATTGCATAGCTCTGTAAGTTTACTAAAATCATTTAATTGCATGCTTAAAATGAGTGATTTTTATGTTATGTAAATTGTACCTCAGTAAAGCTTTTGGAGGAAAAAAACTGTTGGAGCTGTCCAGAGTTTTAATTATCGAAGAGGGCATTGTTAGGGAAGGAAAAGTCAAAATTGGCTGCCATATTACAGGTTTAATGACTTAGTAGATGCTAATACTACCAATAGAGATAGGGAATAACTCCATAGAGATAGGGATGAACAGGTTTTTTTGTGGAGAAAGATAAACTAGTTATCTTTAATTCGACCTACCTTTAGGATATCTAGTTGGAGATATCAAAGAGGCAGTTGGATATATGGGTCAGAAACTCAAGACATGCTTGGGGTAAACATGGATTTGGGAATTATTATGTAGTGGTAGTAGAAGCTGAAGGCATGAATGATACTTTATGGTAGAAGGTATAGATCAGAGTGAGAAGAACAGGGATTTCAGAGACAACCCTAGGAAACATCAACATTTAAGGACCACCTAGAAGAAACAAGTCTAGTGAAGGAAATTGAGATGGAGTGGTTACTCTTAGGAAGATAATATCGGAAAACCAAACTTACTGCAGTGTGGTGTGACAGGCAGCTAACACCAGCTAACCCATTCATGTGAATGGGGTTTAATGGACCAACAGACACTTACTACATTCTAAGATGGCAGAAATAATGACTTTTAGACCATATATTATCGTTGTCCTACAGTCATAAGAATGTGTGCCTTTGCAAATTAAACCGAGTAAACATAGGGTTCCTTTAAGGATTATGTGTTAAGCATGGCCTGCTAGGTTATTCTGTTATGATTTTATATCTAGTTTCTTTTCCATCTTAAAACAAACGATGCTTTTTTCATCCAAATTACAAACTGTCCAGGTATAATTAATGACTAAAACTTAGTTCTATATTTCAAACTTTTTTTTTTTTTTAACCTTCTTGGTTTATGTAGCTAGGAATATTTAAATGGGTGTTGCTTATCTTCTGCCTGCAGGCTTATCGGTAACAGCAGAACAAATAAATCCTCATGGCACTGGAGCTCGGAAGACAGAAACTAGAGTTGAAGAGGCATTTCGGCACAAACAAAGAAATCCATTGGATGTCTGGCACAACTCTGCAAATAAATGTGCATGTGAGTGTTTGAGGAGACCCTGTTATCCAATAGTGGGGACACCTGAGAAGGATGCAGATTTGTTAGGAACGGGGGACACAAACCAGGTGCTGTTGTTTCCCCACACATCTTCTCAGCTTTTCTCTGTTCAGAGGGGAAGGGCTTGTGGGGTCGGATGCTGAATGAGGAACATGCTTCTCTAACCGTATTTGCTCTTTTATGTTTATATTCAGTACTTGCGGGTGTTGAACTAGGTTTGAATATTTTCAGTCTTAAACTTTGGATTTGGGGTAGAGATGTGGAGCCAACAGACTTTTCATCCACCCCTGCCTCCAGTCCTAACCCTTGCTCTATAATGTACCAGATATCCTCTTTATGGTGGAGAGTAGAAACTTTGACTTAAGGGAGTGGCTGACAGTAGGAGGTTCATTTTTCTGAGAGACTATCTTGTGCTCACTTTGAAAAATGTGTACAGCCCTTTTAATCTATTTTTGTTTAAGTGAGATACACTTAGGGAAAATTTAGTACTAGTTCTAAGTTTTCTTCACTTTTCCTCATTCATGGTGATACATAAGATTTCCGGAAGACAGATGTTAACGAACACAGCATCTTCCTGATATAGTCCATATGTTTCACTGAGGTTAGCCATACTGTTCTGGTATAAAAGTGGCAATACTGTTGAAACTGTCAGTAAAGCTGGCCATAATATGTTCGTTCACCAGTGGCATTGACTTCGAATGGATGAAACATACTCATTGTTTTAGCTTTTGTCTTTGTGATAAGTGGCATTCATATGTGAGAAATTTTGAGGATTTAGTAGTATATTTGGTTCCATGAAACTGATTAAAGCTATTTGGTGTAGTTGTATCTTGGATCATCATCTGGATTATAGAACATAGCACTCTAATTTAAACTTTGAAGTCCTGTACATTCTCTGTATCTGATACAAATATTTATTAACTAAAACCCATTGAAAATTGGCTTTAAGCAGTTTAAGTTCCTTTAAACATTAAAATGTTATTTTAATCTACAAATGTGAGTTTTGTTTTCTCTTACCAGTAGATGGCATATGTGACTCATCATTTGTCTGTTTTACATTAAGTTACTTGAATTAATAGATCTAAATATCCCTAAGGGAGAGTTGCTTTCCTGAGGTCTTAGTTTTGGAAACAAGCTCAGAGAGGCTATAAAAATTGACTATAAAGATTGTGCCCCTGTATTGGTTTTTTCACACAAAGTGTCCCGTGAAAGGAAGTGGTATGTTAAAGATTAGTTCCATAAATGTATATACTACCATATGCCAGGTGCTGTGGAGCTACAGCAGTGCCTAACACAAAATTCCCTATTCCTGTGGAGCTTATATGATCAAGTTCTCTTATTTTGCCAAAATCACACTAACCACTAGAAATAATTCTATAAGGAGGGGAAAAATATTTCTAGTTTGACATCCTCCCAAGTGAGAACATTTTTTTGTTGTTGTTAGCTGGGATGAAAGTGTTAGAAATAAACTTGCTTCAGTAGGCCTTCTACAGCCTTTGCTTAGTGTACTACAGATCAAACAATTGAGCTGGCTCTTGATTGAGCAGAGTTGAGCTGCTACTTGTTCTAGAGTTCTGTAGCTTAGTGAGGAAGGGAAAGGGGAACCTCTTGTACTTTTGGTTGCACGGTTGGAGAATAAGTGAGGTCACACGGTCAGGAGTGACTTGTCAGGTAGTAAAAACCTAACAGCTCCACCTTTTAGAGAAAGAACAAGGTGAATTTTTTTCCCCATTTTTAACGTGTACTGGATTAGTTTTTCATATAGTTAATGGAATGCTTAACAAATGCCCATCACTTTAGCTTATGTACAGCTTTTAACAGTAAACTAATAAATTTCTTCTCCAATTACCCTGTAACTGTAAATTATAAAAATAGAAATTAGTAGGGGGAAATGAAATGGTGAGATGATTCAAATGATATGGTTTTGAAGGCAAAATATAGTTTGAACCAAGTGACTAAATAACTTGAATTTTGGAAATAATTTCAGAAATCTTTAGTAGATTTATTCTTAGATAAGAAAGAAGAGTAATATTTATAACAACATTTGTCCATTTCCTGTGAATACCTTGGTGTCTTTACATACAGAGACTCAATAAGGATTAAAGGTGAAAGGATGAAAAAGTATGTAAACGCATATTTGGGGAATTAAAGATTCCTGAGCCTGTTGTTAGCTGGAAGTACTCATAAAGCTCATGATGGTTTCTAGCCTCTAAAGATAAATACAGTATTTTCAATTTTTGTGGGTCTTCCTTTTCATATAACTGACCAAATATTTATTTTCAGTGTTTTGTTAATGTTGTTGCTACCTTGATAGCAGAGGGCTTAATTTTTTCCCCCATATTTTAAAATAACAACTGTGTAACCAATTGATCCTATTTGATGAACCATTTATAGTAGAGGAGACTTAACAGTTGGTTAACCAGATTGTCCTCTATAACCATCATAGGGTTTCTATCCATGACTATACTTAACTGTGGGGATTCCTTCTTCGGGAAGGAGATGTAATAGATAATTCTTTGTGGGATACCTGTAACTATTCTACCTTGATATACTGGAGCATGTGTTCATTTTCTTTCATGGTTTAGGAGCTTTTGGGTGATGCTGGCAAAGCATTTACCTTCCTGGTGGAAATCCAGGGCTATGGCCCCAAACTTTCTAGGCAGACTGGTAATGTGGTCATTTCTGAAATGTACATAATAGATGCATGGTCCTTGGATGTTAGGAATTAGGAATAGTTGTAAATTTAAGATAATAGAAAATAATTAATGCTGGGTAAACTCCTACAGGAAATAAACTTTTAAAAATTTCATTCTTCAGGAAAAAAAAAAACTTCATTCTTCAGAGTTCATCTCTGACTTCATATTCATTCTACTTGTAAGTTGTGAGGATTAGTCAGCATGGATGTCAAGAGCTAAGTAGTTTTTGTGTGTTATACCGGTATGGGTTTACTTTCTTTTATGTTCTTTTTTGGGGGCGGGGGGCGGTTTACTTTCTTTTGGGTCTTATTTAGTGAACATTTGTAAAACAAGTATTGCACTCCCAAGTTCTACATATCTGTTTTCCTCCCCTGTAAAATAGTTCGAGTTCGGAGAAAATCGAGGCGGCGATCACAGTGGGGTAAAGGAATTATTAAGAAAAGGAAAGTCAATAATTTAAAAAAAGATGAAGAGGACACCAAATTTGCAGACTATGAGAACCATACAGAGGACAGGAAGTTGCTAGAGAATGGAGAGTTTGAGGTAAGCACTGACTGCCATGAAGAAAATGGAGAAGAGACGGGAGACCTTTCTATGACCAATGATGAATCATCGTGTGACATCATGGACATGGACCAGGGGCAGAGGCTTAACAATGGAGCCGGCACGAAGGAGAACTTTGCATCTACTGAAGAAGAGAGTTCCAATGAGTCTCTACTCGTCAACAGCAGCAGTTCTCTAAATCCAGAGCAGACATCTAGGAAAGAGCCTTTCCTTAAAGGAAGCTGTCTAAATGGTGAGGCCTCCACCGACAGTTTTGAAGGAATACCAGTTCTGGAGTGTCAGAATGGCAAAGCTGAAGTTGTTTCTTTCTGTGGTAGTGGAGATAAATGTAGTTCTGAACAAAAGATTCTCCCAGAGGACCAGTCAAAAGAAAAACCAGAAACTTCAAATGAACATCTTGGAGATGATCCTGAGAAACTAGAGGCACTGGAATGTAGCAATAATGAGAAGTTAGAACCTGGCCCTGATGTGGAGGTTAAAGATGCAGAACTGGATAAAGAAGGTAGAACGAATATTTTAAAAAACCTGAAATTTTAAACTCCTGAGTTAACTAATTGCTTATTTTGTCTGGTCATCAGTAGCGGTAGTTGATAAGCAGTTATAACTCTCTGAGAATCTGTTAAAGTTTTCATCTCTTTCCCTAGAAAAGTGAACACGTGAATACTACATTTGGGTGGAAGTTTCAGAGGGTTTATGGCCCAGAATGTGTTGCTTTCCTGTCTGCTTACTCTTTTGCTTCCCACCTGATTGTCATCCCGATCCTATTGGATTTATGGCTAAAGTAAACCCATAGGTGTTAAGATGGAATTCTGATAAGAATTATTGGGGTGGGGTGGGGTAGGCATGGGCTGAGAAGACTTGGATACTAGAGCAGTATGGTATGTTACACTCTTGTAGACCCACGTTAAATTACCACTTCTGTTCATTATAATCATGTGACTTTGAGCTGGTTACTTACGCTCTCCAAACCTGTTTTTCCATCTTCTGAATTAAACTTAGAGTTGTGTCACTGCAGAGATTAAGTAAGTCATGTATATTAATCACCTGTTCTGGTACCTGACACATACTGAGGTATATTCATTCCAGGCATTCACTGTTGAATCTGAGGGATGTTGAGTCTAAGGTGCTCCATTGCTTTGTAAGGCCATTGGTATAGGAAACGGTAGAATGAGCACTGTCAGATCTACCTTGTTCTCACAGACTCAGAGCACTCTGCCAGCTTCTGACTTCCCGTGGCTATGTGATTCTTTTAAGAAGAAGCAGTAATGGGGGCCTGGGGTTTCCTAGCTTTAGTTTGTTTTTCATTCTTTGGCCCATAGTGGGATGGGGTGAGTTAGAGATCTACCCTTTGAATATACATTTCTGTCCTGAATAGGTACTCTTCTAACACAAGGCTATTTTGAAATTCTGTCATGCTCTCTAAATTGTGCGGAGTTATATATAGCTTTAGCCTGGGATTTGGGCTATGTGGGAAAAGTTTTTTGCTGCCAGTTTTTGAGCCCTTTAGCAGAACTAGGAAGTAGGAAAATAAAATTCAAAGTCTTAGAATTCTTTTAATGGATAAAGAGATAGGTAGGGGTGTGTGTGTGTGTGTGTGTGTGTGTGTGTGTGTGTGTGTGTGTACACTGTTCTTAAATGCTACCTATTGAGAATTTTTCTTTTTCTTCAATAACAGAAGGTAGTTTTAAGAGCAGTGTTTATTTTGGTATTTATTTATATTTATCATACGGTCAGAACTTTAAAAATGTGTTGAAGCTAGGGTTAAGTAATGACTGGGACAGAGTGGGAGAAAGGGAGAGCTCTTTCTGATGAGTCACTGTGGGTACGAGGCAAGGAATCCTTTTTAGTGTTCTTCACTATGAGATTTTAGTGAGCTTGCAGAAAAGGTTTAAATTAATATTATGTTCAATTGATTACCTAAAAACTTTAAAGATATTTGTTGTGTAAAAGCTTTACCTGAAGTTTTCACTTGTAAATGTCAGGGAGGGCAGTGTTACCTAGTGCAAGCTGTCAGGCTCCTGGATGTCCGTAGATAGGGTAATGAGGTCAGTAAGGTCTTAACAAAACTCTTCGCATATGTTAATTGAACTATAAAACAAGGCTTTCACTCTAAAGCCTGTCTGAAATATACAGTTTCTCTGCTACATGGAGGTATTTGTTTTCGAAGGCAATATTTTTAGTTCTTTTACTATTTGTCTAGCAGGCATTGATGAGAGGGAATTGTTTGAAGACGTGGGAATAAGAGGATTAAGGCAGGAGGGAGGGGAAAGGTTCTCCTTGGTGTCTGTGATGTGGGCCAGTCCTGTATAGAGTTCTGAAATAGTTTAGTTTGTCTTGGTGTTCCTTCCCCCAGGCCTTCTCATAGAGTATGCAGACAGAGGGGAGCATAGGGCTTGATGGCCTCCAGCCCTGGCTAGCCCTTGGAGTGCCTCGTGCTGTCAGATCATGCTCAGCCACCTCAGAATTTGTTTTCTTTGTAGTGTGGCTGGTCTTGGCATGATGTTGAGAGGAAAATAATTAGATTATAGTATTTCACTCTAAGGTAGGAAAGATCACTAGCCCTATTATACTTTAAACAGGCTTATATTTTTAAGGAAAATTGTCATAACCCTGATCAATTTCTAATAGAATTCTGGGCAATGTAAAAGAGAAAAATAAGAAATTTCAGTTAATGTTGAGGAAGATTTCTTTTCTTTGCAAGGAAATAATGAAGATAGGTTGGCCTTACTTGGTGTTTGCATCTGCTTTTCTAGGTTCCTTCCCCTCTTCCAGTTCTGAAAGCTCCAAATTTTTAAAAAATGTTTATTTATTTTGAGAGTGACAGAGCACAAGCAGGGGAGGGGCAGAGAGAGAGGGAGAGAGAGAATCCCAAACAGACTCCATGCTCGGCATGGAGCCCAGTGTGGGGCTTGATCTGACAACTGTGAGATCGGGACCTGAGCTGAAATCAAGAGTTGGATGCTTAACAGACTGAGCTGCCCCGGCACCGCTGCAAGCTCCAAATTATAAAATGATGGCTGTAGTAAAAAGAGTGAATCATAAAAAGAGTGAAGACTGCTTTATAAGTTAGTGCTTAGAGGTGAAGATTGCTTTTCTCTTCCCTTAAGTGGATATGTTTATTAGATGATCTTCTAGTATGGCTTGGCTTTCATAGTTGTGGTTTAGTTCTCTTTAACGTGGGCTACTTATTCTTACAAAAAAAAAATCGTTTACCATTTAAAGAATATACCCTTATTCCAAAAAGTTTTTGTGGTGGGTAAAAGAATTTATAGTTGTTTAAACCTGATTTTTCTTAACTTTTACTTGCTGCAGTGCATTTTTTTTTTCAATTGTAGGTGCTTCTAAAGTAAAGAAATATCGTAAGTTAATTTTAGAGCAGGCAAAAACAACAAGCCTGGAACTGGTTCCAGAAGAGCCCTCTGAGCCTGTGCCACCTGTTATAGTTGATCATGAGAGATTGAAGGTAAGCTTAGCTATTTTTTTAAAGATTTTATTTTAAAGTAATCTCTACACCCAATGTGGGGCTCGAACTCACAACCCCGAGATCAGTAGTTGTATGCTTTTCTGACTGAGCCAGCCAGGTGTTGTCCCCCCATCGTCAATTTTAAATGAATGGAAACACATTTCAATATGTTTGTAGTCAGTTGAACAAAGCTAGTTTTGATAATCTCTTGCTATAACCTAGGAATATAAGTGCTTTGGGGCTTCTAGTAAAAAAAAGAGTTTTTTGTGTTTTGAGGGATTTAGAAAATGGTCTTGGTAATAAACTAAGCCCTAGAATCTTCTAAAATCAGGTGTCACTGTTACATTATAGCCTGTGGTGTCTCTTACCTAACCATTTGAATATAACTGTTTCAGTGTGAACAATGAAAACAAACTTTATTTTATTCTCTTTTCTTCTAATTTTTCTTAGAAATTGCTCGATTTATTGGTAGATAAAAGCAACAATCTGGCAGTTGATCAACTTGAGAGATTATATTCTCTTCTTAGTCAGTGCATCTATCGTCATCGTAAAGATTATGACAAATCACAACTTGTAGAGGTAAGTGCTCAGTGCGTCCTTAAACAGATACGTGCTTTTATTTGTCCACCCCACCTCCTCCAAAAAAGGGAAAAAAGTTAGTCTCTATCTTTCACCAAGTAACTGAAGAATGTTTTGAAGATTTAAGATTAGAAGACTCATTAAGAGTTATAGTTTGAAGAATAAAGCCTTACTGTATCATTTTGTCTCAGGACAGAAGTAATCTGAGATTCTTTGTTTATGAAAACACAGAAATTCGTGGTTCTGGGTTAGGAAATACACAGAAGAGCATGCCACAATTCTCTTGTCCCTTTCTTGTTACTGACATCACTAAACATATCACTTGGGCCAGTTGAATGTGGGGATGGCCTTACAGTCCTTACCAGTGCTATCAAGGCAGCCACTGCTGATTAAAGGAATGGGCCTGGGCAGTGGCATTGATTAGAAGAGAACTTAAAAGGCATCTCATTAATCAGATCTAGTCCTATGAAATGGCTGCACAAAGGAGTGCTTGTTCTTTTGTTTAGGCACTTTTAAAGTGAATTGTTCCCTTTCTAGACAACTTCGGGCCATAAGTGAGTTCTTCCTTATAAATAGGAACTCATATCTGTTCATACAGTTTACATCATCAAGCCACACTTCTGCTTTTTGAAGTCATCTGAGCAAATAGAAACCCACTAAATGGCTAAGTGACTTAGACTCCCTATTCATTTGCCTGTTAGCTTATTTATCTGGTGATCTGGTTATTACATATTTATTGAATGCCTATAGTTCCAGATACTGTGCTAGATGTTTGGGCTGCAAAACATGAATAAGACAGTCCCTGCTCTCCAGGAGCATTTCTAGTATATTAAAGATTTGTATGCAGAGGATGGGATTATTTTTCATGTGTAATAAGGAATATTGGACTTGAATCAAAGGAAGAGAGCAAAGTATGTGAATGTATATTTAAAAATTGAGGTCATATTGTATATTGTTTTATAACCTGACTTTTTTTTTCTTATTCAGTAATAAGATGATGAAACATTTAGCAAAAGTGATTTTTATTGATCATATATGAAAAATTTTTGATCAATGATAATCTGGCCTATTAATTGTATACAGAGATGTACCAGATGCCTTAGATGTATTTGACACTTGGCCATCTAAGTGAAATGTGTAGGGTAGAGTTCTTTACTACCCCCCAACCCCACCCACCCAGAACTTGTTTGTTCACATGATTGACATTTGATTAGCTTGAATGTATTGAATAAATACTCTTTAGTACTGAAACATTTTTCAGTAGGGGACTTGGACCTCTATAATCTAGGGGTTTTGTTTAGGGAGGGAAGGGAGCTATAGCAGAATCACCAGTGAGTGGCATTTCTGGTGGTGATGGCAGTGACTATTTCTGGCTCTCTTTTTTTCCCTTCTTTTTTCTTTCAGCTCTGATTAGAGTGAATTGCAGTGGGAACAGGTGCATTCTACTTTGGGTACAAGTTTTACTAGGCTGAGTACATTCATTTTGCTTTGGGAGAATATGAGTAAAGGAAGGACTCAGGCTCTGGAGTAAGGCTACCTATATTCAAATAGACTCTTTTGTTTATTAGCTGACAAATTATTTATATACATAAATCTCTTAGTACAATATCTGGCACAATAAATACTCATTGAGTGGTACTAGCATCATCCATTCGCCTAAATATCCAATGGGAGGCATTTGGAAGTGTCTAGGGCAGATAAGATAGTCTTACAGAGAAGCTCCCGTATTATAATTAGGAAAATAGTTAAAGCTTAACTTGTATCTAAATTTCTTTCTCTAAAAAGTTAGAGTGAATTTTCCCATAATACTTTTGTCCTTCCTTTAATAGATAACATGCACTTTTTTTTCCCCTTGTAGGAGATGGAAAGAACAGTTCATATGTTTGAGACATTCCTATGAACTTTTCAAGATGAGTGGTTTATCCTCTCCAATCTGCTCCTGACAGAGCAGTCTTCTGAGCCATTCAATTTCAAATTGCACCAATTATGTGCAGAGCCTTGGTGTAAAGTGCTCTCTCACTCATTCTTTCTCTCTGTTGAATTTGGTGCTATTGTCTCAGGTACCTGAAACCAACCAGCCTACAAGAACCAAACAGAACTTCAGAAACGTGTTGTATTTTCCACAAATAAAAAATACAACCCCACAGATTGGAGATTTTGGTGCTACAGAAACTGCTCTCACTTCTGCTCCTCTTTTCGTGCACTCTCTTTTGGAGACTTCTCTCTTAGGGAGCAGACCAGCCAACTCGAGGAAACTGGATGGGGCAGTTCTCTTAACTGTGTTGAATTGTTTAAACAGTGGGCAACCTGTTTTGTTTTTTGTTTTTGTTTTTTTCCTTCCCCTCCTTTCTGCTCCTTTTAGCGTATTTGTTTTTATTTTTTCCTCTGGGTAATGGACTGAAACCTGTTTTAGAGTTGGCTATGGTATATTCTGGTGGGAAACTGAAGAAACTGGATGAAATTAGATTAGGCTCTTTAGAACTGCCTTTAACGTGCCTTTTAATTCATTTGAGAAAGGTAAGGCTAAACAAAAGGATGGGCTTGTTTGTAGCAAATCAGTTAGAATGTCTCTTTGGTCACAACCTTGAAAATAAGTTTTGATACTCTGTGTCGTTGAGAGGCAACCAGTGTTTTGGTATAAAATGCCTATCTTGTTTTCAAAACTCAATGAAGACACTCATTAAGCCACATGATCTATACTAAAATGGTAAGTTTTCCTGTATGGTCTGTTTCTGTTTAAGAAACATGTAATAAAACAACAACAACAAATACTACCCAGTCCACCAAAAAACTCACACGTTTCCAGCATTGCTGACAATGATGGCCAGAAAATAGATAGATGACATTTTTTTTCTTCTCTCAGTGGCAATTTAATAGTTATTCATGTTTGAGTTCCCAGAGAAGAATGATTTCGTGTATAGTAAATTGTTACTGTTTTGTTTTAAAGCCAGGACTTGCCAAATGGACAGAAAAGAGGAATTTGTCTAGAAGCTCCATAAAGTTCATATTCTATATGCATAGTTGCAGGTGAGCTCTGGTATGGTCCTTGAATTAATGGACATTAATGGACATTAACAGTATTAATGTTTAAATCCCTTACCATAAGCTTACCTTCACAACTATTCATTTTGATTGGAACCCGTTTTGGACCCTGTTGAGTGATTTCTCCGAATTGTACTTACCTAAAATTAATTATGGGTTACTAGTTTTACAAAAACTTTCTACAAATTTGGAGACACAGTCCAGGCAGTTGCAAAGAGGCAAAGGGAGTGCAGTGACATTTTTTTATCAGATGATTTTTAAACAAAAAAAGTAGAAAATTTTGACAAGTTGGCTTGATAACTTCATTCATTGTAGCCGTTAGCTGCCGGTGTGTCTTTCCAATATATGCAACACATATAGTTTGGGTTTTAATTAGAGCAAATGGTCTTGGACTACTGCAGAGATACTGAGCTACCTCAGCTTTTTGTATTTTAGTTACCAGTAGTGTTTACAGAGTCCTGTAATCACTTTGCCACCGTTTACACGCTGAAGCTAAGGTACTTGTCTCCTTGTCTCTGGCTGTTTGGAGTGTGCCCAATGCCAGCGCAGAAAGCACACGTTGGCCGTAGGCTACTGCAGTAATCTTAAGTGCTTCTTGGCATTTACATTAACATTTTGCGCCTTCTAATTATAGCTTAATTTTTTAAGAAATGCCACTTTTTTCTTTATACCTAGTCTATGAAGTTTTCATAATATTCAGTTAAGTCATGTAATTCAAGATGCTACCCGTGTAGACACACTGTATTTTTAAGGTGGGCAAGTGCGATTAACGATGAACCATTTTAAAGGGGAGGTTATTTGAAACCTCTAATTTGATTATTGGGAGGATTTTCATGCTTTCTTTAGTATTTATTACCATCATACCAGTTCAGACTATTTTACTGTCTAATACATTAGCATTTTGTATTTTGATGGAAATTGTTACAGAATTTAAAGATTTGATGAAATAAGATGTAGCAGATTTTTTGTAGCAAGTTTCTGCTAAAAGGGTTTTTTGCAAGTCTCAGGTTCTTGCTGCACTATTTTTTTTTAAATATTTATTCCAGTTACTCTAATTCAGAAGCATTCTGTTCAAGTAACAGCAGCACTTGTGAAAGGAAAAAAAAAAACGCACATGTTCTTAGTAGGTTACTAAATTTGTACAAGTTAATTAAGATTTTAGCCATCAGTGGGTTTGACAAGGGAAATTTATTTATGTTTAGCATTAAAATGCTTCCAAAAGATCAAGTTTTTTTTATTTTAACCTTGATATAGATGGAGAAATAGGAGGCACCCTCAGTATGATAGGAACTGCCACTTTGAACAGTTTAGGTCTTAAAGAGAAAGCCAGTCTAATGCCAAGGGGAGAAAAATTAGCTGAAATTATATCAACTCCTCTGCTCCCCTTCTGCCCCCTCTCCCCCCCAAAAACCACACACTATACCAGTTTTGCTTACTTTACAGATATTTGGTGGTTCTATAGTTTAAAGCAGCTTGTGAAATTATCCAAGTGGACTCAATTTTGTTTACCTTTATGTAAGTTCTTAATTTTTGCTGTATAGCATTGGCGAAAATATGTACAAATTGACCTCTGTTCTTATTTCCTATTGTGAGCATTATAAATGATAGCTCCTATGTAAAACTTTGCTCTCAGATCAGTAAAATATGTATCACAGCACAGCCCAACAATGGTTAATGCTCAGCTGTGGGGACCATGGGAGCTTTTTGAAGATGATGGAACCGCACTAGGGTTGAAACTGATGGCTGTGGAGTTAATTGTGTTTTTGAGCTTGAATCTCACCTGTGATTAATTTTGTTTTGTTTTGTTTTATGTCCTTTCATGACTTGATTTCTCTCATATGCCAATGTATTTGTAGGTTTACTGGATTTTATTTTTAGGGAGTGGGGTGGTAATATCTTCCCATTTTTGATTAAGTTGGTTCAGCTATGGTGCTATTCGGTAGGTTATCTTCAGTGTCAGGTCCCGTAGCTGAATGCCATTGTTATTATAATTATTATTTGTAATCACATTGTAAGCTTGAATTTGGGCGTGTACCTGCATCTTTTGTATTTTGTACATTCAGTTATTTAGACTTTGGGAGTCCTCTTTGGTTTCAGTCACGTATGTCTACTTTGTAGATTAAGTAGACTTCATCAACTATGGTCTATTTTGGGTTTATAGTTTAATTTAGAATTGTGTTAAATTGATGTTTTGCATTTGACTTCATTTTACATTAGTTTGAAGTAAATTATTTAATTTTTGAATTCTGGAATTTTGAACATTTACTGTAATTTGTAATATAACTGCTGTGAAATACTTGAATAAAGATGGCAAGAAAAACCTGCCTTTCTTTAGCCTGATGATGATTACTGTTGGCTGCAGATGCAGTGCTACCGTTCTAACCGAACTTGTCTGTTTTGCAGCTAGAGCCTAATGATGTTTATTAAGTACCGCCCCGCCCCAGGCCAAATCTCATTATAGGATTCTTTTAGATTTTAGCAGTCCTCGGTATTGTTTTGCTAAACGTTTTTCTGTTGGGAAAGTGTGGTTTTAATTCCAGTTGAAGGCTGTCTAAAATATGTTGTATAGAAGCAAATAGATTACTTCTGACATTTGTTTTTCTGTTTGGAAGACTGTTCCAGTAGACCATCAGGTAGTTTGGTTAACTTACTTTATAGTGTTTTCTCTTAGATCAGGTAGTTACCAGCATACTTTCAATAGTACATAGAATTTAAATATGGAAAAATTTCATATCAGAATTTTGAGGGACTTGTTGCTTCAAGGGAATAGAATGTTCTTGGCTTTAGATTGCCTATGTTTCTGCTATCTACCATGAGATACTTTTCATGTCTTGAGATTAGGATACTAACCTTAATAGAAGTCCTTAATTTTTCTTTCCTTCTTTTCTTTCGTTTGTTCCTTCCTTCTTTCCTTCCTTCCTTCCTTCCTTCCTTCCTTCCTTCCTTCCTTCCTTC
>NW_024412419.1:19068884-19125541 GCF_014898765.1 Herpailurus yagouaroundi | reverse complement strand
TTCCTTCCTTCCTTCCTTCCTTCCTTCCTTCCTTCCTTCCTTCCTTCCTTCCAAATCATAGTAAAAAGGAACTGGTTGAATTTGAACAAGACTTTGTTTTTCTTGATTTTGCAGATTGTATTAATTTTTATTTTTAATTATCTGTGTATAGCAAAAGACTGATAGTAATAAACCTGGGAAACAGATTTTTAAAAATTTTAGCCAAATGTTTATAAATTTTTAAATTTTTTTTTTTTTTGAGAGACAGCGTGAGTGAGGGAGGGGCAGAGAGAGAGGGAGATACAGAATCTGAAGCTGACTTCAGGCTCTGAGCTGTCAGCACAGAGCCCAACGCGGGGCTTGAACCCATGAACTGCGAGATCATGACCTGAGACGAAGTCAGACACTTTGGTGTCACTGACTGAGCCACTCAGGTGCCCCTAGCCAAATGTTTATATAAAAGTAACTTATAAGTGCCTTTGAGTGTCAGTCAAGTTTTTAGAGCTCTGGAGAGAATTTGGGCTTATTTATCCAGTTTTACTTTCTGTTGGACTCAAAACTACAGTAAAGTGAGAGACTAATCTTTAAAAATTTATTTCATGTTATCCCTATTCCCTAGCACCTGCAAAGTGCTCTGTTGGCTATCTTTTTAAAAATAAATTCCCTCTCAGACCTGCACAGTCGTGTCTATTATGTCCCAGGCACTATGCTAGACACATTCTCTGTCTTTAAGTAGCTTGTAGTACTCTAGGGGAGGCTAGTGCATATACCAGTAGTAATGATTCAGTGGGATAAGGGTTGTAACAGAAGGAACACAAACAGTGTTCAGAGTTAGAAGAAGGGAACCAATTAATTCTGTTTAGGAATGGGGAAAATGAAAGTCTTCAGAGAGTTGGCATTTTATTTGCCTTTTGTTTCTTTCTGGCTGTTTTAGAGTCTAGCCCCACTCTACCAAAACTGTTCTTAGTTTTCTTGTGATCCTTCATATTACATCATATTGTGTTTGTATGACATTTATACCACTCACCCTGGAGTATCTTTATTTTCAACTTATTGAAGTATTGGTCATATTTCAGGGCTAGGCTTAGATTCTCCACCAATACATCTCCCTTACTGTATCATTCCTTCTCAGAACTTAGCTGTATTTTGTACTGCATAATACAGTGAATTACTAATATTACGCAAAACAGTAATATATTCATGTGGGAAAGGAAGTATCACATTTCTTCTGCATTCCCTGTAGGAATTTAAAATAGTGCTGGGCTCATGGGAGATGCTTCTTTCTTTTTGGTTTAATTGACATAGTGAGTGCCTACAATGTGCCAGGCATGGTTGCAGGTGCTCAAACTAAAGCAGCAAAAAAAGCAGAAAAAGTCCCTGTCTTCATGGAGCTTAAATTCTTTTAATGCTTTTAAAAAAAAATATTTATTACTTTTGAGAGAGAGCGAGTGGGGGGAGGGGCAAAGAGAGAGGGGGACAGAGGATTCGAAGTGGGCTCTGTGCTGACAACAGCGAGCCCGATGTGGGGCTTGAACCCGAAGTTGGACGCCCAACTGACTGAGCCACCCAGGCGCCCCAGCTTAAATTCTTTTAGACGTAATGTGTCATATTTCTGACATGATCGGTCAGGTTCAAGTTATTTCTAAAAGGAATTCTCTCTTTAAACATTGAATAAAGCATTTTGTTAAAAACTTGCCGGTAACTCTTCCTTTTCCTCTTTGCTTTCTTCTATTCCCCGTCTTAGTGAATAGAGCGGTATCCATCAAGGATCCAAAACTTGTCGTTCTAAGTTTTATCTTCTTTATGGTGCATCTCCTTCTAATCATGCAGCATGTTCTGTTGATTTTTATCACTCTAAACATGCCTCCTGCTCATCACCCTTTCTCCATCTTTATCATAGCTGACTTAGTCTGGGCACTAATGCTTTTGTCTGGACTAGTTGTAACAGTCACCAATATAGGAGAATGCAAACATGGGCAAAGGCATTGTGTCTGTCTTCAACAGGATTTTTACCATATGATTTAACATTCTCATATTTACTAGACACTAGGGATTGTTCCGAGTGATTTACAAATGCAAATTTGTAATTTTTCGTAATTTTTTGAGAACCTTTTGAGGCAGGTGTTACTATTATCCCCATCTTACAAGCCAGGTAAGCTGAGACGTAATTTGTCCAAGGCTAATTGCTACTTCACTGCCTCTTGTCGGAGTAGACAGATGCACAAGCATATTCAGTATACTGTGGCACATGTCACAATTGAGTTATGGGTAAGGTACGTGGTGTACAGAGGAGGAGTGTGCAGCCCAACCTCAAGAAAGCCTTCCCAGGAAAACTGATGCCTGAGCTGAGGCATCAAAGTAGGAAAGCCTTTCCAGGCAGAAGGAACAACAGAAGCATATACTGAAGAGGAAAAAAAAAAAAAGCATGACGGCAACAGGGGAAAATACAAGCGGTTCCTAATCACCAAAAGTCAGCCTTTATATAACAAAATTATTTGAGCCATGCCGCTGGCCAAGCACAGTTCTTGGATTTAGACTTACAGCTGAGGACAGGACAGCAGGGTCCCGGTTCTTTGGGGGTTGATAGTCTAATGGGCAAAGAGTAAACAAGATGTTACCTCATAGTGTCCAATGCTTAGGTGATAATGAGTACAGTAGTAGTACTAGTAGCAGTAAAAACATCTGAGTGACTGGTAGGTACTATTTTAAGAATAAACCATTTAATTATCACAGTATCTGTGAGGTAAGTACTGTTGTTGGTTCCATTTGACAGAAGGGGGTACTGGAATATAATGGCTGAGCAACTTGCTCAAGGTTACAAATCTAATTAGTGTTAGCTGGGATTCTATCTTTTGTGGTTTCAGAGCTTGAATTCTTCATCAATTTATCATTAAGATGAATGATAAATTCATTTGTCCTTGCTCAGGTTTTTCTCCCCTGTTAATAAACATCTTTAAGTTGTAGAATACTGCAGAGAGTAATAAAACGTGCATGTTCCCATCATCCGGAATTAAATGTTAACAGTTTTTCATAATTGTTGCAGTTCTTTTTTTAATGAAAAAAATTCTAGATGGCATTGAAGTCCCCTTCCTACCACTCCCCAGTCCCATTCCTTTTCTTCTTCTCCAGGGGGAGCCACTCTGATCACTTGAATGAACATCTTTCCTGTTTTTAATGCATTATTTGAGAAGGTAATAGTGTGGGTGTTGAAGCCAGACTCAGTCTGAGCCAGACTCAGTCTGAATCCTAGGCATGTCCCTTTATTGGCTGTGTAACATGAAGCAAGTTACTTCACCTCTCTCCACATCAGTTTATCCGTACAAAGAGGGGTGGTGATAGCACCAAGCCCATGGTGATTATTATGAGGATTATGAATTTGAATCAGCAAACACATGGTAATGCACTTAGAACAGTCCCAGGCACATAGTGTGTTCAGTATGTTTTAATCATTATTACTATAATTATTACTATTTGTATGTATCCATAAAAATGGTTTGGGGGTTTCTTAAATGTACATCAATGGAATTATTTTACATCTTTAAAAACGTACATAGTTTTGGGGCGCCTGGGTGGCGCAGTCGGTTAAGCGTCCGACTTCAGCCAGGTCACGATCTCGCGGTCCGGGAGTTCGAGCCCCGCGTCAGGCTCTGGGCTGATGGCTCGGAGCCTGGAGCCTGTTTCCGATTCTGTGTCTCCCTCTCTCTCTGCCCCTCCCCTGTTCATGCTCTGTCTCTCTCTGTCCCAAAAATAAATAAACGTTGAAAAAAAAGAAACAAAACACGTACATAGTTTTAATTTGGAAATGCGTGTATGTGGTTTAAAGAATAAATTAGTTCTAGAAGGCCTGTTATAAAAACCAGTTATCCCCTGATTTCCCCTCCCTCCCCCAAAAAGGAATATTCTTCCCACAGCCAATTGTTTTCAACACCTTTAACTAATTATTTTGGTATGCATCTCTGTGTTTCTAAATAATATTCTTACATGGCTACTTTTTTATTTTCCAGTTTTTGCCAAGATCTTGATTTCCCACCATGGAAGAGAATAGTCACACCTGTCCCCCAACACACCCACACTTCCTGCTTTCTCACTCTCCCAGTTAGTTTTAGTTTTTGTTAGATCATTGTTTGGTATGTATATGATTGTGACTATGTAAAAGCTTTTGCCAGCTGAGATTTTTAGGGGAGAGTATGATTGGTTTCCTTTCCTGTACACTTTTTTTTGTTATTTGCCTAGTTTTCTATTATTAACAACTATTTTGTCCCTAAAATTCGTCCCCAGAAATCCAACTCTATTTAAAAATTGTTTAACCTTTTATTTATTTTTAAGAGAGAAAGAGTGCGAGTGGGGGAGGGTCAGAGAGAGAGGGAGACACAGAATCTGAAGCAGGCTCCAGGTTCTGAACTGTCAGCCCAGAGCCCAACGCAGGGGCTTCAACTTACGAGCTGCGAGATCATGACCTGAGCCGAAGTCTGCCGCTTAATCGACTGAGCCACCCAGGTGACCCAAACTCTCTATTTAATATCTTCAAAAATATAAAGTATTCTAGCATTTCATCATTTTGAGAAAGTTTGTCCAGGAGCATTCCAGTCTTTTTCACTGGTGTGTAGAAAAGGTCTTACATAGCCGTTTTCCTGGAATCTCCCTCCACACCACCCTTCACCTCTTTCTTAGTGACATTTATATCCTGTGTGCTGTTGGGTAGTCCAATGCTATTCTGATTCTTGGTACATTTTCTTGATTTTGTTTTCCTTCCTAAAGCTTTTAGGATCTTCACTTGTACCCTAATATTCTAGAATGTCATAGATATGTCTGGGTGGGTGTCTGTGCTAGTGGGCCTCTCCACTCTGGAAATTTATATCCTTCAGTTCTGGGAAATTTTCCTGAGTTATTTCTTTATGATTTGCTCACCTTGTTTTCTTTGTTCACCATTTCTACAATCACTGTTCTTTAGATATTGACCCTCCTAATTTTTTTTTTTCCAACGTTTATTTATTTTTGGGACAGAGAGAGACAGAGCATGAACAGGGGAGGGGCAGAGACAGAGAGGGAGACACAGAATCGGAAACAGGCTCCAGGCTCTGAGCCATCAGCCCAGAGCCCGACGCGGGGCTCGAACTCACGGACCGCGAGATCGTGACCTGGCTGAAGTCGGACGTTTAACCGACTGCGCCACCCAGGCGCCCCTAGATATTGACCCTCCTAGACTGTTCTCTAAATTCTGCTTCCTTCCCAGTTTTTATTTGTGTGTTTAATTTTTTCAGAGCTATTTTTTCTTGATTTTTTAAAGTATCATTTTGTTCTTGTTTAATGATTGTAAAGTCACTCATTCATCTCTCTTGAGGATATTAATAATTTTTTTTCTTGGTTTTTCTTCTCCCTGCATAGACTCTTTCCTCCAAGTTGCCTTTCCTGTTTGTTTTGGCCACTGTTTAGTATTGCAGCTTTTTCTTAAGTGTTTGATAATTCTTTGCTATCTGCTCATGTTAAAGAGTGGATGACTAAAAAACTGCTTTCAAAGCATTGCACAAGAATATCCAGATGGGAGAGTAGCAGGGCTTTCTCTGGAAAATACCATAAGCCCAACAGGGAATAAAGCTAAAGATAGTAACACTGGGGATTCCCAAGAAACCATCCAGCCAGATCACCTGACAAAGTTGTATAGATTAGAAATGATACATACAAAGTCAAATAAATGTTGGCTACTTCAGTGTAATTCTCTGTACTTTTAAGAACTGATCCTGAAATTTTGCAGTTTGGTTATCTCAGTTGAAATCTCTTAGCAGAAATGCCTTTGTAGATTATTTTTACAAATGATTTTGAGATTTTTGAATATACATATGTACTCCTTTTGTTTGCTCCCACCTTTGCCCTCTTAACCTCATTTTCCTTTCATTAGGCCAGTATTTTAGATCCAAGAACTCAGAGGGAATTAAAGTGTTCTTTGGAAGATTTTGTACTGAGAGCTTTTATCCCTTTAGGAGCAACAATTATCTTTAAAGTGTTTGGAGGTGATGGAGTCAAGCTTTCTTCTTAGTTTGACTTCTCTTAATGCCAACTGTGTTCCTGACAACACCTCTTGTTCCAAAAACAGAAATGACTGTTCTGTATAAGACCACTTGGGTTAATGGTCCTACCATTCATGCTAATATGGCAGGTCTGAAAGCCCACACTCCAAAAGCCAGAAGACACTCTAATTTTCTTAGTGTAATTTCTGTTTCTTTCTGGAAACCTGGTGGTCTAGAATTTTTTCAAGTTAGCATTTTGATTAACAGAAGGAGCATAACTCCAGGGAAAGAAGTCCTATACTAGTTAATCCTTTTTTACTTGTTCCTGATGACTTTTAAGCCAAGAAAGATGAAGGAGGACTAGACTGGAGGAAAAAAAGGTGAGTAAAGCAGAAAAAAATTTAGTGCTATTCATATATATAAAGTGTCTTTATAAGTTAAAAAGTGTTTTGGGCCTTTCCCCTGCTACTCATCTACTGAAGATATGGAAGTTAGGAGTGTGACCATTCCATTCAGATATCTATGACAACATTGTTTTGTTTTGTTTCTATCTATGTAAAAAAGTAAGCTCTACCTATGCCCAATGCAGAGCTTGAACTCAAAACCCTGAGGTTAAGAGTTGTATGCTCTATGGACTGAGCCAGGCACCCCCTTGATAACATGTTTTTAATGTCATGCAGCATTGTGGAGTAATTGCTAATGAGTTGCTAAGTAAGTATTGAATTTAAAAGGCCAACATTTTATTTTAGTTTTTAAAAAAGTTTATTATTTATTTTTGAGAGAGAGTGAGAGAGAGCACAAGCAGGGGAGGGGAAGACAGAACACACAGAGTGTGAAGCAGGCTCCAGGCTCCAAGCCATCAGTGCATAGCCCAATGTGAGGCTAGAACCCACAAACATGAGACTGTGACGTGAGCCAAATTTGGACGCTTAACCAACTGAGCCACCCAGGAGTCTCAAGGCCAACACTTTAGTAAGTTATAATAGTTTTGGGAGGTAGAGGTCAAAAAGTTAGTTTGAAAGACTGAGTAGTTTAGATATATATATATATATATATATATATATATATATATATATGTACGGTGGAAGATAAAGCAGTGTAAGTAGTTTGGCGTTTTGTTCTGGAGGACCAGCCTAAATACCATGTGACAATCCTTGAATGTTTTTGAACAGCACCATGACATGGTGAAAATCAAGTTTCAGAAATAATTATTTGATAAGAATGTGGAAAATAACTATTTTCTTTCAACAAGATATGTTGACTACCTACCGTTTGCTAAGTATGTGCCAGGCACTGAGGCTACAAAGCTAAGGAAAGCAGTTTCTGCCTTTGGAAGTAACTACTCTGTAGAAAAAGATATATTAAGAGAAAAAAAAAATTTTTTTAATTTAGGTAAATGCAGTGATAATGATGTAGCTGAGATGCTATTAGATCATAGAGGAAGGGAACTTAACCTACATAGGAATTCTTGAGAAGGTTTCTGGTGGATGTGATACCTTAATAGCATCTCAGAAAATGAAGGAATGTAGTAACACATTTGGAAGAGCATTCCAGGCAGAGGGAACAGTATAACAAAGACATAGAAACAGAGGCAAACATGTTAGGTTCGTACCACTATGGGCACATCTAGTTTGCTGTGTTCTAAAGCAAAGAGTAGTGTTTGAAGTTAACAAGGACTTTGTATGCCTTTCTTGTGTTCAAGGTGAGAAATGCTGCAGGCCTGAACGAGGGAATTTGTGGTAAGGATGGTGAGAAAGGGGTAGTTTCTCTTAGAAAATGAAGGGGTAAAATCATTAGAACTAAGTGATTGGATTTGGGGGATGAGGATAAAAGAGGAGCCCCAAATTGCTCTTAGATTTCTGCCTGGTATTCAGGTAGATTAGTAGCACCATTAACTGAGAATGGACAGGAGAGAGTAGCAAATCGCGAGTGAATGCAGCGTTGGACATTTTGACATCCAGGTCCAGCAGACCTTTAGATATACATCTTAATAGCTTAACATATAATATAATATCTATAATGTCTTAAATATATCTGAAGCATGGGAGAGTTCAGAATTAGAGACTTTTGGGGTCAGCTGCCCTGAGTGTCGTTTTAACCACAAGTGTGCATCAAGCCATGTCGGTGGTTCTTTGAAGCAGAATGAAAATGGTACATAGAGGAACAGTAGTGTTTAACCAGTGGTAGAGGAAGTCTTACAAAGCAGACTGATCATAACTTGTCAAAAGCAAGACAGCCACGAGTAGTATCACAGAACTCAAGAGAAGATTTTATGTTCAAAATGAATAATATCAAATGTTCTAGTGGAGGCTAATTAAATATGTACTGAAACCTTGACAGTAGATATGACAATTTGGTGATCTTTTTTGTTCTCAGGAAAAAGGGAAGGAGTCAGGGCATAGCTAGAGAGGTACACAGAACTGAAGAAAGGATTGTGATAAAAATGAAGACTGAGCATGTTTATATACTGAAGGTGACAGCAGCTAACGTTTATTGAAGACGTACTGGATTCCAGGCCGTCTTCTAAGGGTTTCATGTATTAACTCATTTATTCCTCACAGTAACCCTATAAAGTAGATACTCTTTTCCTCATTTTACTAAAGAGGAGAGTTAACCACAGAGAGATTGTCACATGGCTGACAACTGGTAAAAGAGCAGAATCAGAATTTGAACCCTGGGGTTCTGACACAATAGGCCAGTTATTTACCAATATCCTATACTGCCTCCATAGAACTGTAGAGATTGTAGACATGGAGAAGAGTGGTAATTAATGGATTAAGATCAGAAAAGACTGGAGGGGATAAAGTCAGGAACATTGGTGAGAGTTTTGGTCTTGAACAGGAGTGAGGATATTTAATTCTTGAAGACCAGAAACTAGGCCTACAAGTGGAGGTGGTAAGTTTGGGGATGGGATGAGACAATTGTCAAGTTTAAGAATTTAATCACATCAAGCTTTTCCCATCAAATACGTAGCTATTTATTAAATTTATACCTTGTTATTATAAAACATAAACACAGATATGGAAAACTGCTGAAAAACAAATGTATAGCTTATCAAGAACTATTACAAGATATAACCATCCCCCAGGTAAAAGAAATCATCAGCCAATCCAGAAACTCTCTTTGTGTTCCATTCCAGTTAAAACCCTCTTTATCTCTCGCAGTGTTACCAGTATCTTAACATTTATGGCAATGAGGTTTTTGCTTTTCTTACAGTTTTAGCAGATGTGGGCATTTCTAAACTCCACATTTAAGTTTTTCCTTTTTTACTCTTTTGTCCTTTGAATCTCAAACTACAGATTCCTCCTCAGTCTTTTTTCCTTGTCACGAATTTGATGAAGAAACCAGGTTTCCACCTGTTGAATTTCCCAGAGTCTGGATTTTGCTGATTGAATATCTATGGTGAGGCTAATGTAATTTGTTCTTTGTGTTTCCCATGAACTGGTACTTGGATCTTCAGTTGTGCTGCCTTATATGGTAGCCACTAGCCACAAGTGTCTATTGAGCACTTGAAATGTGGCTAGTCCAAATTGAGAAGTGCTGTAAGTGTAAAATGCACACTTACTTTAAAGATTTATTATAAAAATAATATAAAGTATCATTAGTTATTTTATATTGACTGTATACTGAAATGGTATTTTGGATATTTGGGTTCAATTTATTAAAACATAATTTCCATCTAGTTCATTTTACTCTGTGTAATGTGTTTACTAGAAAACTTAAATATGTATATGGCTTATGTTATGTTTCTATTGGGCAGCACTGATCTAGAGGCTTAATCATTAATCAGACTCTGGTTCTACTACTTTTTGCAAGCCTACTTCGTAAGTAAGAGTGTGTTCTTTTGTTAGGCACATAATGTCTGGTAATTTATTTATTTTTGTGATGTTAGCAGTGATTGATACTAAATGCTTAGATATCTTAATTCATTAAAGTTTGCAAAACAGTGAGTTCCAATGAAATCGCTCCTTACTCATTTGTGATTGTGTTGTCTGTTCTGTAGGTATGATTAATACTTGATTCTTTATCTTTAATAGTTTTAGTTACTTATTTAAAAAAATTTTTTAAGTTTATTTATTTTGAGAGAGAGCATGCATGGGAGGGGCAGAGAGAGTTGGGGGGGGAGAGAGAGAGAGAAAGAGAGAGAGAGAGAGAGAGAGAGAGAGAGAGAATGAATCCCAAGCAGTCTCTACACTGTCATAGTGCGGAGCCTGATGCAAGGCTCGAACCCAAACCTTGAGATCATGACCTGAGCCGAAATCAAGAGTCAGTCTCCCAACCAAATGAGCCACCCAGGTGCCCCTATTAACTAGTTTTAAAAATGAATGATCTTCCTATTCAAAACTGATGAATTAGTTCTCTTTGCATCATTATGAATTCATAGCTTTAAACATATTTGATATAATTTAGTGCATTGTCATTAGTATGCATATTGCTGCTAAAATGTTCCCATCTATGGCCTGTGGGGAGCCTTTTCAAGTTGGTTCCGGAGTCCTTTTGACACAACTCTACTAGTCTTTATTAGCTTTTATGATTTTTTTTTTTTCCTAAAGAAAAAGTGTGCCAGTGTGAGCAGGGGAGGGGGCGGGGGGGGGAGGGGGAGAGAGAGAGAGAGAGAGAGAGAGAGAGAGAGAGAGAATCTGAATCAGGCTCGATGTTCAGTGTGGAGCCTGCCATGAGGCTCAATCCCATGATTCTGGGATCATGATATGAGCCGAAATTAAGAGTTGGATGATTAATTGACTGAGCCTCCCAGGTGCCCCAGTCTTTGTTCACTTTTAAACTCTGCTGTGTCTGTAGTGATATCCCTTTTTTTGTATCTGAAATTAACAATTTGTGGCTTCCTTTTTTTTCTTGGTTAGTCTACTTTTATTCATCTTTTTAAAAACTAATGTTTGGTTTCATGGACTTTTTCCTACTTTTTTCATTTTCAGTTTTCTGATTTACATTCCTAAGTTAATTCCTTCCTTCTGTTTGGTTTATGCTTAGTTTCTTAAACAGGAAGTTTAGATTATTGGTTTGAGACATTTTTCTTCTTTAATATGAAGATTTACTGTTAAAAACTTATAAGCAATGTTTAGCTGCATCCCAAACATTTTGATATGTTGTATTTTTCCTTTTCATTCATTTAAAAATATGTTCTACTTTATCTTAAAACTTCCTCTTTGACTCCTAGATTATTTAAATTTGTATTTAATTTTCAAGTATTTGGGGTTTCCTAGATTTTGTGTTGATTTCTCATTTAATTCTGTTGTCAAAAAACATACTGTGTATGATTTTAATTCTTTTAAGTCTATTTTGATTTGTTTTGTTACCTTGAGTATGATCTATCTTGATTAAGTTAAAAATTTTAGCTGTTCATTTAGTTAGTAAACTCTGCACCCAACGTGGAGCTTGAACTCACAACCCTGAGATCAAGGGTCACATGCTTTACCTACCGAGCCAGGTGGGTGCTCGGTTAATATTTCGTATCAACCTTAAACAAGGTGTGTATTGTGTTGTTGGGTGGAGGGTTCTATAATGTTAGGTCACATTGGTTGCTTGTGTTGTTAAGTCTTCCGTATTCTTGCTGGTGTTCTGTCTACTTCTATCGATTACTAAGGAGTACTGAACTCTCCAACAATAACTGTGGATTTGTCTGTTTCTCCTTTCATCTGTGTCAGTTTTTGCTTCCTGTATTGATGCTCTTTTGTTAGTTGCATACACATTTGGGATTGTTATGTCTTCTTGGTGAATTGAACGTTTTATCATTATGTAATATTCTTCTTTGTCCCTAGTAATTGTCCTTGTTCATAGTCTTCTTTGTTATTACTAGAACTACTTTAGTTGTTTTTTTAATTAGTGTTTGTGTCGTCTGTCCTTTCCCATAACTTTACTTTCTTATGTCCTAGCTTTTCATCTTTCCATACATAAAACCTCCTTGTTCAGCAAGAAATATGGCTCCCTTTATTCTGAATATGTTTATTTTCTAAATCCTTAATTACATAAAAAGTAGTTAAACCAGAGTTAACCCATACCACTGGGGGGAAAAACCCTGCTGAATATTATGTTTATAGTGCTTTTGTCTTTAGTATGAGGGCATATAGTCTAAATACTATGTTCAGAAGTTACTTGGGTTAATCTCTACCTCTACCCCATTTACCCTGCTTATATTATTTTTTGAAATAAAATATAAATTAGATTCTGGGGCACCTGGGTAGCTCAGTTGGTTAAGCATCTGACTTGATTTCAGCTCAGGTCATGATCTCATGGTCGTGATTCGTGAGATCAAGCCCTGCGTTGGGATCCCCACTGGGCGTGGATCCTACTTAAGATTCTTATTCTCACTTCCCAACCTCCACTCATGAGCGCTCTCTCTCCCTCTCAAAAAAAAAAAAGGGTTAGATTCTTTTGTTTTCTTGTTTGCATTCAGTTTTTTTTTAATTTTTTTTCTTCTTTTTTTCTTTCTTCAACGTTTTTATTTATTATTTTTGGGACAGAGAGAGACAGAGCATGAACGGGGGAGGGGCAGAGAGAGAGGGAGACACAGAATCGGAAACAGGCTCCAGGCTCTGAGCCATCAGCCATCAGCCCAGAGCCGACGCGGGGCTCGAACTCCCGGACCACGAGATCGTGACCTGGCTGAAGTCGGACGCTTAACCAACTGCACCACCCAGGCGCCCCTGCATTCAGTTTTAAGTTCACTCCCATCCTTATTTGTTAGTGTGTGTAAGACATTAACATACTTATAAAAGTCATAACTATTCAAAATAGTTAGATCCAGAAAAGTGTCATTGCCCCCATCCCTTCCGCCACTAATCTCCTTAGTTTCTTTTTTTATCTGTCTGGTGTTTCTTTTGCTAAAATAAAGTTACACATTCTCTTATCCTCTGCCCCCCTTATTCTTACACAAAAGGGAAGTTATTATAGATACTCCTTTGCACATTGCTTTTTTAAAAAAAATTGACTTTGGGGGCGCCTGGGTGGCGCAGTCGGTTAAGCGTCCGACTTCAACCAGGTCACGATCTCGCGCTCCGTGAGTTCGAGCCCCGCGTCGGGCTCTGGGCTGATGGCTCAGAGCCTGGAGCCTGTTTCTGATTCTGTGTCTCCCTCTCTCTCTGCCCCTCCCCCGTTCATGCTCTGTCTCTCTCTGTCCCAAAAATAAATAAACGTTGAAAAAAAAATTTAAAAAAAAATTGACTTTGTTTTGTTGCAGTTTTAGGTTGGTAGAAAAGCAGCATAAAGGACAGAGTTCCCTTGTATCTCTTTACCTGCCCCCTCTTCACCAGTTTCCCCAATTATTACCATCTTCTACATCACTATGGTATATTTATTATAATTTATCAGCAAATATTGATACATTATTATTAACTAAGATCCATAGTTTACATTAGGGCTGATTCTTTCTATTGTACATTCTCTGGGTTCTGACAAATGTGTGACATATATCCATCATGCAGCATCATTAGGAATCATTTCACTGAGCCCTGCAAGCCTCCTGTCCCCCCCGATCATCCCTTGCTCCCTTCCCTGGCAACCACTGATCTTTTTTTTTTGAACATTGTTTTTTAAGTTTGTATTTAGTTTGAGAGTGAGAGGGAGGGCATGCACAGGGAAGGGGCAGAGAGAGAGGGAGAGACCGAATCCCAAGCAGGCTCTGTGTGGTCAGCGCAGTTTGACACAGGGTTCACTCCCACAAACTGTGAGATCATGACCTGAGCTGAAATCAAGAGACCCTTAAACTGACTTGAGCCACCCAGGCACCACCCCCCCCCTCCTCCCAGTCACTGATCATTTTACTGTCTCCATAGTTTTGCCTTTTCCAGAATGTCATGGAGTGAGAATCACGTAGGATGTAGCCTTTCCAGTTTGGCACTTTTCACTCAGCAACATGCATTTAAAGTTCCCTGGTGTCTTTTTATGGTATGATAGCTCATTTCTTTTTAACACAATAACATTCCATTGTATGGATGTACTACAGTCTGTTACCCATTTGTCTATTGAAGGACATCTTGGTTGCTTCCAACTTTTGGCAATTTTGAATAAGGCTCCTATAAATATTCATGTGCAGGTTTTTGTGTGTACATAAGTTGGCAACTCATTGGGTAAATACCAAATATCATAATTGCTGGATTATATGGAAAGAGTATGTTTAGTTTTGTAAGAAACAGCCCAACTGTCTTCCTAAACGGCTGTACTATTTTACATTCACACCAGCAACAAATGAGAGTGAGTGCCTGATGTTCCATCTTCTCACCAGAACTTGATATCGTCAATGTTTTGGATTTTGGCCTAATAGGTGTGTGGTAGTATCTCATTGTTCTAATTTGCAATTCTCTAATGATGTAGTGTTGAGCATCTTTTCACATGCTTATTTGCTGTCTTTATATGGAAGATGTTGGTTTAAATCTTGTGTGTGTAATATATATTTTTTAATGTTTATTTTTGAGAGGAGAGAGAGAGAGACAGACGGCCTGAGTGGGAGAGGGGCAGAGAGAGAGGGAGACACAGAATCTGAAGCAGGCTTGGGACTCTGAGCTGTCAGCATAGAGCTCAGTGTCGGGTTTGAACTCATGAACTATGAGATCATGACCTGAGCTGAGGTTGGACGCTTAACCAACTGCCACCCAGCTGCACCTTAAGATTTTATTTTATTTATTTATTTTTAAAATTTTTAAATGTTTTATTTATTTTTGGGAGAGGCAGAGACAGAGTGAGAGCAGGAGAGGGGCAGAGAGAAACAAAGGAGGCTCCAGGCTCTGAAATGTCAGCCCAGAGCCTGGTGTGGGGCTTGAACCCACGAACCGTGAGATCATGGCCTGAGCCGAAGTCACACCCTTCACCAGCTGAACCACCCAGGCATCCCTAAGTTTTATTTTTAAGTAGTCTCTGTACCGAACATGGAGCTTGAACTCACAACCCTGAGATTGAGAGTTGCATGTTCTACTGACTGAGCCAGCCAGGCGCCCCTGTATTGTTGAGTTTTAAGAGTTCTTTGTATAATTTGAATCATAGTCCTTTATCAGAGGTGTATTTTGCACATATTTCCTCCCAGTCTGTGGCTTATCTTTTCTATTCTCTTAACTGTGTCTCTGTCACTTTTGTTTTCTCATTTTTTTTTTTTTTTGAGAGAGTGCAAGAACAAGTGGGGGAAGAGCAGAGAGAGAGAGAGAGAGAGAGGGAGGCCGAGGATCCGAAGCAGGCACTGTGCTGACAGCAGAGAGCCCCATGTGGGGTTCGAACTCATGAACCCCGAGATTATGACTTGAACTGGTCAGACACTTAACTGACTGACTCACCCAGGGGTGCCCCAGCTATCATTTTACTTTTAAATTTCTGTACATTATTATGTATACTTTTAATTTCTGTATACTTTTATATTTCAAGTAGGTTTCTTTTAGAAACCTGGGTCTTTCTAGTTTTTTTTTTTTCCATCTCCTAATCTCTGTTTTTAAATTGGGGTATTTAGATATTTACATTTAACGTAATTTTTTAAGTTTATTTATTTTTTAAATTTTTTAATATTTATTTATATTTTGAGAGACAGAGACAGAGACAGAACATGAACTGGGGAGGGGACAGAGAGGGGGGAGTCACAGATTCTGAAGCAGGCTCCAGGCTCCGAGCTGTCAGCACAGAGCCTGACGCGGGGCTTGAGCTCATGAACCATGAGATCATGACCTGAGCTGAAGTCGGCCGCCCAACCGACTGAGCCACCCAGGCACCCCATTAAGTTTATTTTTGAGACAGAGTGTGTGTGAGCAGGGGAGGAGCAGAGAGAAAGGGAGAGAGAGAATCCTAAGCAGGCTCTGTGCTATCAGCACAGAGCCTGACTTGGGGCTCAAACTCATGCACTATGAGATCATGACCTAAGCCAAAATCTAGAGTCAGATATTTGACCAACTGAGCCATCCAGGCACCCCCATTTAATGTAATTTTTAAAAATTGTGGTAAAATATACATAATTTACCATCTTAACCATTTTTAGGTATACAACTAGTGGTATTCAGTACATTCACATTATTGTGCAACCATTAATCACTGCCATTCATCTCCAGAACCTTTTTTATCTTGGAAAACGTATACTTCATATAAGTAGAATCAGACGGGGCGCCTGGGTGGCTCAGTAGGTTAAATGTTGGACTTCGCTCAGGTCATGATCTTGCAGTTCATGGGTTTGAGCCCCGCACTGGGCTTTGTGCTGACAGCTCAGAGCCTGTAGCCTCCTTCAGATTTTGTATCTCCCTCTCTCTCTGCTCCTCCCCCCACCCCTCAAAAAAAAATTAACATTAAAAAATTAAAAATAAAAAGTAGAATCAGACTGTGTTTGTCCTTTGTGACTGGTTTATTTCACTCAGCCAGAATTTCCTTTATTTCTGAGGTTGAATACTATTCCATTGTATGTGTATATTGTGTCTTAAAAATACATTAATCGATTGGTGGGCACTTGGGTTGCTTCCACCTTCTGGTTATTGTGAATAATGCGATGAATGTGGGTGTACAAATATCTCTTTGAGTCCCTGCTTTCAGTTCTTTTGGGTATATGCCCAGAAGTCATATAGTAATTCCGTTTTTAATTTTTTAAAGAACTGCCATACTGTATTCTGTCATTTTTGCACCATGTGCAACCATGTTGCACCATGTAAAAACATTCCCACCAACAATTCAGAGTGGTTCTGATTCCTCCCTATCCTCATCAACGCTTGGTATTTTCTGCATTTTTGATAGCAACCATCCTAATGAGTGTGAGGTGGTTTGGATTTAACTTTTTACCTTTTCTGTTTGTCCCTCTTTTTTACTCTTCTTTTTCTCCTTTTTTTGGAGTCTTTTGGATTATTTAAATATGGTTTGGTATACCATTTTAATATATCTGTTGATAAGAGGGATTTTGCAGATATGATTAAGGATTATCAGATGGGGCAATTATTCTGAATTATATGAGTGGGCCCAGTGTCATCACAAGGGTACTTATAAGAGGGAGGCAGGACAATCAGAGTCAGGAAAAGGAGATGTGATGACCAAGCAGAAGTTGGAGTGACATTCTCTGAAGATGGAGGAAAGGGCCACAAACCATGGCATACAGGAAGCCTCTAGAAGCTGGAAGAATCGAGGAAAAAAGATTCTTCCCTAGAGCTCCAGGAAGGAACACAGGTCTCTTGACACCTTGATTTTAGCACATTAAGACCCATTTTTTTACTTCTGGCCTCCAGAACCATAAGATAGTACATTTGTGTTGTCCTAATTCACTAAGTTTACGGTAGTTTTTTACAGCAGCAGTGGGAAAATGATACAGCTCCACATGTGCACCACCCAGGGGCCAGTCTAGGGGGCTCTGGGGTGGTCCACATCATGGTTTGGATGTGGCCTTTGCACTGTTGATCTGGGTCATTTCTACGCATGTGCAGCTCAGGATTTCATACAGCAATTTAAAGGGCCTCATTCTCCTGCTCCCTCCTCTTTGACATCTTCTCCCACACTCTTGGGTTCCCAAGAGTCCCCTTTCCTGGTGGTCTAGATGGAAAGAGAGAAAAGAAGCTTTAGGGATTTGCCTGTTATCATCGTCATTGGTGCCATGAGGACAATTTATCACTGAGGCTCAGCTGGGTTTAGGTCTGGAGGGTCTAGAGAGAGCGTGTTCCTTCTGAGATCCTGGCTGCCCTAGAGTGTAAGCTGAGAAATACAGAAGATAAAAAGGAAACCTGGAAATTCACCACTGTGCGGGTCATTGTGTGAGTGTTGTGTTTCCTACCCAGTTCACCTGCTTTATGTGGTTTTCAGAATCCTTAGGTAATTGCTTATGTCTTTTGTCCAGGACTTGTGCTTGTCATCAGTGGGGGAGAGAGTGGGGTGTGCTCACTGAATCTTAACCAGAACCAGAAATTCTTTCATTTCTTTGTTAACTTAAAAAAATTTCCTGCCTTTTTTCCCCCTTCTGTTTGTCTTAAGGCAAACCCTACTGGGTTTGTTGTTGTTGTTGTTGTTGTTGTTGTTGTTAACTTTTATGTTCTTTCTACTTTAGTATACATTTCTAACGTGATCTTTTTTTCTAATTCTGATCTTTGTATTGTTCCAGTTTTAGTGTGTGTGCTGTTGAAGCAAGCACTCTCATTCTTCCTGAGTTATTTCATATCCTTTGTGAGTTTTTCTAATTCAGGTTTATATTGTTGTTTTTTTTTTTTTTTTCATTTTTCTGTTATTGTTTTGTGTCCTTTTGCTTGTTTTGAAATAGGTCATAGTTTTCATGTATTTTTTAGGCATGTCTTTCTGGAGGGCTCTTATTGCCTTTAGGGGGTAGCCTTCTCCTTTTAAAGTTTCTTTTCTTGTAATATATTTATATGAGATTTCCCCTCAATCTGTTTGTTGCTCACTTTTATATGAGATTTCCTTGAACTTTTAGAAGGAAGCCTGAATTTCACAGCGCTAGAGCTCTCTCTTCTGTTATTTTTGTGAAGTGTTTAAAAATTTTTTTTAATCTTTATTTCTGAGAAAGAGAGACAGAGTGTGAGCAGGGGAAGAACAGAGAGAGGGAGACACAGAATCAAGAGCAGGGTCCAGGCTCCAAGCTGTCAGCACGGAACCCACTGCGGGGCTCGAACTCATGAACTATGAGATCATGACCTAAGCCAAAGTCAGTCTCTTAACTGACTGAGCCACTCAGGTGCCCCGGTGAAATGTTAAATATAGGGCTGCTTACTCTCTGAAATCTCTTGACTTGGTTCTGTCTCCTACTTTTATCTGGGTCTCTCTTTCTTTGGTCCCTGTGTTGTTCAGTTTAGACTCTGTCCCTAGTAGCTTTGTCTCTATGGGGTGTGGTCCCGAAAGGGGGCTTTGGCATATTGTTTTTGAGGATTCACAAGGCTCACGTGTGCACAGAACCTTGCCCTCACCTGAGGACTGCAAGGCTTCTAGGCTCAGGTGCCCTTAGTTCTGCCCCCAGCTCTCCAGTGAACGCCTGTGGGCGTTCTTAATTCCATTAGATGCCCATGGTTCTCCTCTTCACATATGGACCACCGTCTCACAGATGTTAGTGGTTTGATCCTACCCACTTGGGATTGGGGGTTCCAGAGGTTCCTTGTTACTTAGTTTTATTTTAGATGTTATTCATGAGTCTGTGAATTTTTCATTGTGGTTTCTCTGTTGTCAATGGGCTATTCAGGAAGATTTAAAAAAAAACTGTACTGCCTTTGTTACCATCCTCCACCTCAGTTGTTTTTTTTGCAAAGGGATGCTCTTCTGCCAAGGAGAGGGATTCTTTTTTTTTTTTTTTTTTTTTTTTTTTTTTACTGTTTATTTTTGAGAGAGACAGAGTGTGAGCAGGGCAGATAGAGAGGGAGACACAGAATCTGAAGCAGGCTCCAGGCTCTGAGCTGTCAGCACAGAGACTGATGCAGGGCGCGAACTCACAGACCACGAGATCATGACCTAAGCTGAAGTTGGACATTTAACCTACTGAGCCACCCTGTGCCCCAAGAGTGAGGGGTTCTAATTAGGAAACAAGGGGGAAAGTGAAGGTCTGCAGTAGTCGCTGGTGGAAATAGGAAGGAGCCTCAGGAACAATGAGAAAAAGGTGTGGGCACCATGTATGAGTCATGGCATATGTAAATGTGGGTTTTTATCTCCTTGTAGTATTACCCCAAATAAAGCCTCAGAGGAGGCTGATAGTTAGATTGGGATTACAGTTAGGATTGTAGTTTTGCCTTGTTGGTCTGATTGAAGGACCAGAATGTTAGGTCCTTGAGATAACTTTTGGAAGAGGCATTCCATTCCTGGGTATGAACTTGGGAGACAATGGAAAGAATCTAGGAACTGAACATCTGTAATGAAACTAAAGAGCAAATATAGAAGGGGAACCATGTGAATGTGCTAGACGGAGAATTTTGTCAGAGCTAGAGTTTAAAATGTCTTAGATAGAACAGATACAGGTTTAAAAAAAGGGTCCAGTGTCAGGTGCAGCTTCAAAAATTTCATCCTTGTAGGTTATCAAACGTTCTGGAATTTCCAGTTTCTCAACAAAGTAGGCATTACTCTTTGAGAGCCACATGTAAAACCACAGGCTTAAAAAACTTGTGGAACTATTAATAAAAAACACATGAATAATCTGAATCATGTGTCTGTGGCTATCTACACAGAGCTTAGAGCTTTCCTAACGTTCTCATTATGGCAACAAAGCAAAGTTAATTTTGATGTGAGATAGCATTATTTCTAAACAGTGCATACAGTTACTTTGCTTATAGCATAAAGTTCCTTGGGAAAGTGTTGGAAATTAATTACAAATTTCTATTTTAGCATTTTCATGAGTGCAAAGTAGTTTAACAAGACTTCACAACAGAATATCCCTTTAAAAAGAAATGTGACAATCCACAAGTAACATTGTACTTATTATATTACTGAAATGTATTTGTGGTGGGAAGTCTCAAATTACTTCACATATTTAAAGGAAACCTCAGTAAGCTGTCAGTTCTGTAGTTTACCACGGTTTAATAAGGACATTTCTTTAATAAGATTATGTTTAAAATGGAGTTGGTAGCAAAGAAAGGAGTAATTGCCTATCACACTATAAAAAATCAGTTTCACATCTTTGGAATATTTCTTTACACTAATTTCCACATTGTTTGAACTTAAATGTATATACACAGAATAAAAAAAGCAAAAGATCATCAAAAAGCACTTTTTTTTCTCCCAGATGCTGAAGTTTTATACTGGAATTAGATGAAAATTTATCTCACTGTTACCACAAATGTTAATCTAAACACAAATATTAAATCATATTTTTGTTTTATTAGTTTTAATGAGAATAGTGGAATTAGAAAATTTCAGTGTTGTTTGAACAAGTGATTTCTCTGTTCCCTGATCTCTGATAGATACAGTCCCCTTGTTGAGAGGATTGTCATGTTGTTCAAAATAAATAAATTAATAAAGTACAAAATGCCTGAGAATCTTTTCCAGGAGTTGTCAGGTCATGCATTTGCAACTATCACTGAATATAGTGGGTTGGGTATTTTAGTTGTGTAGAGTGGTTATAGTGTAACTGTTTATTTTGGTCTTTAAAAAAAAAGTTTTTTTAATTATTTTTGAGAGAGAGCACGAGTTGGGGAGGGGCAGAGAGAGAGGGAGACACAGAATCTGAAGCAGGTTCCAGGCTCTGAGCTGTGGGCACAGAGCCGGATGCAGGGCTTGAACTCACGGACCGTGAGATCATGACTTGGGCTGAAGTTGTCTGCTTAACTAACTGATCCACCCAGGCACCCCTATTTCAGTCTTTTTATATTACAGTATAAGAGATGCTGAAATCTTTTTGGCACTTAGAAAATTGTAGTGAAACATATTTTGCTGTATTCAGAAAAAGGATTTGTTGACTTCAAAGAATACTGATCTGCTAACATACAAAAATTTATCAACTTAAGAAACATTTTGAGAATTCTAAATCAGAATTTGCTTCTGAATCTTTCACAATATTACCTTTACTTGCTCTTGTGCTTCTCTCAAAGATGAGGGTCAGATGTATCGACTCCAGAATCCCATGTGACTATTTGAGCCTATATCATAATTTTCGAAGAGAAGTTTTCTAGGGCATGGGGGGCAATTTGTTGCCACATAAGTTTGGAAAACATTGCCTGTGTATCCATTGTAGTAAAATTGGAATGAATGTTAGTCTGTTTTTGACCCTGAGAAGTACTATAGTAGAAGCCTGTTTAACCTTGTTTTACCTAGCATTTCCCAAATTTATTTAATCTCAAAATCTTGAACAGTATACAAAAGTTTATAGCAGCATAATTCTTAATGGTTAAAATGTGGAAGCAACTCAAACATCTATCAACTAATGAATGGATAAACATTAAAAACAATTTTTTTAAAAGTAACCTCTCTGCCCAATGTAGGACTTGAACTCATGACCCTGAGATCAAGAGTCACATGCTCTACCAACTGAGCTGGCCAGGTGCCCCCAGATGTATCTGTTTTTATGTATATCCACTTAATATGCCTGTTCAGTGGAGTATTGGCCATAAAAAGGAATGATCTACACTACAACATACGTGAATCTGGAGAAAACTATGCTGAGTGAAAGAAGCCAGAGACAAGAGACCACGTATTGTATGATTCCATCTATATGACGTGTCCATAATAGGCAAATTCCTAAGAACAGAAAGTAGATTAGTGGTAACCATGCACTGGCAGTGGGGACAGTGGAGAGTGACTACTCGTGGATTCAGGTTTCTTTTTGTGATGATGAAAATGTTCTCCAGTTGAGTAGGGGTGATGGTAGCTCAACTCTGCATATACTAAAAGCCACTGGATTGTATACTTTAAAAGGATGAGTTTTACCGTATGCGAATTATATGTCAATAAAGTTGTTATGTAAAAAATAACCGGAAGAAAGAGGCTATAGCAACGACTAAGGCAAGAAGTCATGAGGGCTTAAAAATAAGGCAGTGGCAATGGAGAGGTACTGGAGAGTGGAGGGGTGAAATGTAGAGTCTCAAAGACTGACTTTTACCTGCAGGGATGCAAAGTCCCCAGGCTGAAGCCCTAAGCAGAAAGGCTGATGGATCCCATGGTGCACAGGTTTGCACTAGCAGTGGCTAGTTTCACCAAGAATGAAGGAGTTCTATACATGGTAAATAAAAATGCTTTAACAAAAGCTGTTGCTTCTTTAGTCATCTATAGACAACAGGGATGGCCAAAACATTACGCAGAATCATAGCCTTGCCTTTATAGTTTTCATAACTCAAAACATTTTCCTTGCTGCCAGTAGAGTTTGAGTAATCTGTCACCACTCAGGGTGAAGTGCCCTGTGGGGGAAGGTGAGAGGGTATGGCCCTTGCCTGCTGAGAACATCGTCTTATCGACCTAGTATGATCTACTCAAAGGCTGTCCTCATCTTTCACGAGGAAAGACACTCAAGTGATCTGCCAAATGTTAGAGGATAACAGAGCACGCGGATTATAAATTTGGGAAGGTAAGCACAGGTTCTTGGATGGTCTCATTTTTGCCATCACGTGATAAAGGCAGACTCTTAGAGTCGGCTCCACATTTCAGACCCTTGACCCAGGTGGGAGAACAGTTGAACCTACTTCTTGGATGCCAAGGTCATGATATGCCCTTTGTAGCTGAGGATGGTGCAGCCTAAGTACGAATGCTGTTCCTCCCTTTCCTTTCCTCTCTCAGGCCCTGGGTTGTGGTCAGCAAGAACATTAGGAACCCCTTGAGAGTTTATTGCAGAGTGAAGGCTCACAGGAGGTTCAAATGAGGCAGCAGTGGATGGTCTGATACCTGCTTTCAGGGGGCTCTTTCCTTCCCCCAGAACCATTTCCTGTGTGGACATTCTCGCAAGGTGTAGGGAAATTTGCTTCTCAAGAGGGCCATGTCTAACACAGAGCGGCATGTCTATTGTATTAACAGAATTCCTTTTCTTAGTACAGATTTCGGAGATGGCTTGGGGAAAAGGAAGGAGCCTTAGTCTTAGAGTCATAGGAGCTATGTAAGTCCAGGCAGCCTTGACGAGGCCATGTGATGTAGCACAGGCTCTCTGGAGTTTCACTGAGTGGGGTTTGAATGCCAATGTGCCTTAGACCAGACTCTGTTTCACGTCTGGAGCCTGTGGAGCAGGGATAGCCACCCGCAGGATTGTTAGGAGGAATAGATATGATAATGTATGGAGAGTACTTGGGGTGTGGCAGGACTGTTAGTGCATTCAGGTCGCTTTTCTAAGATTATTTCCTCTTGAAGAGTGAAGATGATGCCCTGTGATGTTTAGGGTAGTTGAGAGAATAAAATAATGTATGCAGTTATGCTACACAAATATAGTATTGAGATTACAGAAGCCCTTCATAAGGATCTTGGTAACCCATTCCAGATTTTTAGCACTCATCCCTTCATCCTTATGTCGAACTAGAATGTTTCCTTCTTTATTACTATCCTTTTTTTTTTTCCTTGACCTTCCAAGAATGTGAAGTTCATTTGCTTCATGAAAATCTTCATGCCCTGAAAGATATAATCCCTTCACTCCTAGCCTTTAGGTTTGAAAAAACCAATCTTGATTATTACTGGCAATTTTCTTATCTGTAATTACTGGTTTCTTTATTCTAAACTCTAACTTTTCCATTGCTTATGGTGGCCAAAACAGGAAATAATCGAGAATTTCTCAGACTAAAACATGGGGGAAAGATTACTTTCTGTCCCCGGTTCCCCATTAAAATATCTATATCTGTATCTTTATTATAAAAGTTACATCTCTTTATATACATTTTGGAAAAGAGAAGGAAAACAGCCCATAATTGCATCAGTACAACTAATAGTTTCATGACTGCACATCTGGCTATTTTTATATACATATTTTATGTATCTTTATAGCTTATATATCTTTGTACATATCTTACATAATCACAGTCATATACAAATATGAATCTTACAGTGTGGTTTATAATGCTGCTTGTCTTTGGTGGCTATCTTGTAGAATTGTAAGGATTCAATGCGCTAAGTGCTTCGCACAGTGTCTGGCATAAAGTTAGTGTCAGTAGGTGGGAGGTAGTTATTGTAGGACATTTCCTGATGGATGCCCAGAAGTGGATTTACTGGGTCAGATACTTTTTAGGCTCTTGGTACATGCCACCTGCCACATTGCTTTCTAGAAGCCATTTCAGTTCATAGAACCCTTGGCACTAGTGAGTTTCACTGCTCCTTATCAGCATTTAGAGCTCTCCCAGCACCTCTCCCCCTTTTATTTTTAGATTAGGGAAGCTAATTTAGTAGGTGAAAATGGTACCTCATTGTCTAAGTTTCATTCTTTGATAACTACCAACCTGTCTTATATTTACTAGCAATGTTTCCTCTTGTAAGGTCGATGATCTGTTAAACAATTGGAATCACTTAATGTTTTCTTATTGAATTATGTAGGCTCGTCAGTAAAGATATTAATCCCTTGTCATATGGATTGCGAATATTTTTCCTGACTGTTTCCTTATTTTGGCTATGATTTTTTTAAATTTGTGCGCGTACACACACACACACACACACACACACACACACAATGCGGTCCATCTCTTCTGTGCCTGAGTCTTGCCAGGTCTGATGGTAGTATCTTGAGTTCAACAGGGGAGACTCCTCCCATAGTTACATGGGCTTCTAATAACATGTGTCTTTTTTTTTTTTCTTTTACACATATCTTTTATGGTAAGAGTAAACAGACTCTTCATAGGCCCAGAGAACACGTTTTCCTTGATATAGGGAAATTAAGTAGAGAAGGAAGGAGCTCACTAGACTATCGCTTGGTTTTTATAACAGGTTATAATTTCAGCTCTTCGTGACTGGAATCTTCTACACATTTTCCGTCTTTTCCTCTAGGACTGGTGTTTCTGAAGATACCATTGCAGATACCTATTTGGCAAGTGTGTGTTCTACCAATATAGGCCCTACCCGAGTTCCCTGAAGAACTCCCACTACCACCTACCCTCATCCACCTTCTTCACATGTTTTCTCGCAAGAAGATGCCAGGTCTTCGTGAGATCTGGGGGTTAAGGGCATGGGGCTCTTTGCCTGGATGAAATGCTGGTGAATCTACCTTCTCCTACTACTCTGTTCAACTTCCTTCCCTGCAAGAGAGTGAGCAGTCATCCCTTGCCCCCGGGGAAGCCTCGTGTGGATATCCTTAGTAGAGCAGAGTCGGTCTGCGGGTTCCCTTGCCAAGGAGTTCTGTCCTTTCTAATCATCAAGACCTGTACTAAAGGCTCCGAAAGAGCCCAGACAGCTGATGTGTGAGAGCAGGAGCAGGCCTGCATGGACTTCCTCATCACTGTGGCCATCAATGCACACAAAGGCATTCCACTGGCTTCTGAGTCTAGATCTATAAATATATTTATTATAATATAACAAGAACTTAACAATAAACATATACTATGTACAATACCATTACAGAGAACCCTGTTTTGTATCATTCACAGAAATAGCCAGTGTTGCTCCAGTGTGATAGATGAGGAGAGAAGCGGAATTTCAATGTCGTCTGTGTTGAGTCTCGCTGACCGCTAACGCCTCCTTTGGAGGCAGACGCACGCCAACGCTAACATCGGCCCTGCCCCAGGCAGTTAGAGATTTGTGCTCCGGTCCTTGGGTTCACACTTGCACCCTGTTTGACATAAATACTTTAAATGACATACAACGTATGTAGTTTTGTGCTTATTACTTTTTAAAAGAATAAATAATAGTAAAAACTGCATAAACGAAGCTCGGTATCTTGTCCAAGTGGGAGCCACACTGGTAGTGCTAGAAGTTGATGCCCGACATTAGAACTGGAATTTTGTGTCATCAAATACCGAAAGATGGAAAGCACGTCCTGTCCTGTCCTTTTCTCCTTAGAAATGGTTTTTATTATGAAATGACGGCAAGTTGACTTCCCAGATATAAAAATGGCGAATGCGTATTTGGTACCAACTTCAACTAAACAAGCGCAGTGGTGGCGGCTTTCTTCTTGCCCTGGAATGGAAACTGGTCACCGCGTGAGGTTTGAGGGTCTGAGGACTGGCAGGAAGGCCTTTCTCTCATGAGCCACGGTGTGACCTCCCTCCTGGCTCCCCTTTCTCTGGTTAAAATGCTACAGGAGGAGTGATTCTGCTCATGCCCCTCAGGTCGTGGCTGTCATGGCTCGTCTACGAAGGCTGTCCCTATCCTGAGAGCTCTTGTGGCAGGTGCCTTAATATATAGCTATAAATATCAAAAATAGTCTCCTGTGCTTTGTAGACATTTATTCTCCCTCCCTCCCTTCCTCCCTTCCTACCCGGCCTGGGTCCTCAGCTTGACCTCATGGAGGGAGCTGGACTGGTGTCATGAGCCAGAACTGGTTTCCTTCTAGAACAGAATCTTCTTTGACAATGCCTCCATGAGGCACAGCTCTTAATGGGGCTGTCTGGGAGTTACATTTTTTAAAAAATAAAACGGGGATATTCACCCCCACCCAGGAGAGATCCTCTATTCTGCACGTAGAAAAAATTAGAGCAAATGCCCCACTCTGGCACTACCTGCGAAGAGCTTTGGGAATTCCTGCATTATCCCTCTCATGGCCTCCTCCTTCTCTCAGTACTTAAAAATAGCCTTTTTGTTTATCAAGAAAATGCCTTGGAAATCTAAATAATTCATATCGGACAAGAGAAAGCTAGCACGGTCACCTGTCCTCCAGCAAAACCAAGGTAGAGAAACCTGTGAAGGACAAAGGTTCTCCCAGCTGTCCCTAGGCTGCTCCCTGCGCTGTGGCTCCAGCCACATCTGGCTCTGCACGGGCGGCTGGACTCGTCCTCAGCCCAGCAGGGACCAGCAGGGACCTCCCAGGCCTTGTGCAGCACAGTATTGTCCCTTCTCTTCTCTCGGCCACTGAAAAGTGTAGATTGGTTAAAACCAAAAGTAGGAATCAAAGTGATAAGGACACTTTGATCTTATTCCAAGAGAGCCTGACACCTAATATTGTCATAGGATAACTGATCTATGGTTGTGTAGGGATCAAGCTTGCTCTGCAGGAAGGAAAAATCAGCTTCTCTCTCCCAGTTGAAAAAATATGTGAAACTCTATTGCACCGGGCAGAGTGAGCGCCTCCATTCAGAGCAAGTGCCTTTGCAGGAGCCCCCCCCCCCAGCCCTCGGCCCAGCTCCTCGGATGGTTGTGGTTCCTGCTGCTCGGAGCGCTATGCCCCCGTTTCCCCCAAAGGCGAGGATGATTTTCTACATTCAATGTAGAGAGTATTCAAAATGTTTAGCGCAGTGATTTCTTCGATTGTGTCTATCGGCCTCTTATTGGTGTTGCTGAACATTGATCACCGTGAGTAGCATCTGCCTCACCCGACTTGTCCAGGCTCGACGTGGGCTTTCTGCCGATGTCAGCCGCTTTGAATATATTTCTTTATCACAACGCAGCCGTGTCTGAACACAGGGCAGGGCATGTGGGGGAGTAGGGTCCACGTGTTGGTCGCGGGCTCATAGGCTTCCATGTTGCCCAGGGCAGGCCCCTCACTGCTAACAATGCCGCCAGTTGCATAAATCTTGCCATCAAGCACCACGGCGCTGTTGGGGAAAGTGGCGGCTGGGGCGGGGGAGGGGCGGGGGGCGGAGAATTAGCCATTCAGCTTCCACCTTGGACCTGGAGATGTATTCTTAATACCCTGTCCTGGTGCAAGCTGCCTCTCCCACCTTGTGCAAGACTCTCTGCCCTGTGACCCAAGCTGGTATAAGAAAAACACCTTTCCTGTAGGGCCCGTCTACAGGATGGGTAGCGTGCTCACTCGACCCTCCGTGTTGTGGGTGACACGTACGCTGGGCATCCCAGGACCTGCCAGACGGTCTAAAGACAGCTAGGAGAACAGCCATGATTGTGTACGGCCCTCGAATCAGTTCACCGAGTGTCTGCTGAGCAGCTTGTCTTGTCCACACAGAGACTTCGTACTGCTCAAATCGGGACGAGAACATGCGTCTGCATGATAGCAGACAGGATAATTAGGAGCTAAGCCATAGCTGAACATTGACTACTTGACTGAGAAATTCGCCCTTGCCAAGGCGCTCATAGCCAGAGCTTCCTGCTATGATTGCCTAACGCGAGTGACCCGATGCTGCTGCCCACCCACGACCGCAAGGGCCGGTGCACCCTCTGTAGGGTTGTTACCGTGGCAGCCTGGGCCAGCTTCCTGTAAGAGGCTATGCTGCCTTGGTGCTGTTGCCTCAGTCAGCTGTTCCCATTGTGAGAACACCGCATCCTGCTCCTGTCTGCACGTACTACTGTCTTACTGTGTGGTTCAGCCACCCTGTCACATGTACAGCTGTGTCTGCGTCCCCAGCCCTGCTTTCTCCCTCCTTTCAGCTGCTGGCCATGTGTTCTTGACTGTTCCCTGAAGCTGAACAGATACCCTTTCAAAGTCTCCACCTCTTTCTGAAGTTCTGAGCCTGGGACAGAACATGTCAGTCCAGACATCTTACCTGAAGTTTCCAGCCTTACCCCCTGTGGTTCCTTGCCACCTGGGCCCCTCACATTTCTCCCCTTTGTGGCCCATCTTTACCCTGCTTCTCTTGCAAGACCCAGGTTATAGCTCCTCACAGGCATTAAGTCTTTCTGTGCCCACTTTTGGTCTCAGATGAGGCACAGGCATCCTCCCCATAAGCCGTGCTCAAACTCCAGTTGTCTTTATTTCCGACAGTGTGGTCAGAGTGGCCTTGTGCACTGCCACCATTTGGAGAAAGGCTCGAGAGCTGTCGAATGTCCAAGCTAATAGGAACTTAGCAGTTCTCTCGTCCAACCTCCTGTTTCATAAATCGGAGAACTTCCCTAGAGAGTGGAAGTCACTTGTCCAAGGTCATCTGACACATTGGTTGTCGGTTACAACTTTTCTAGCTTTGCTACCCCAGCATTGAGGATTTGGTGATTACCTCTGCATGGGCACAAGATATCTTCGGGAAAGATCTGCTATGGAAATGTTGAAAATGGGGTTTCAGGGACCCCTTTTCATACCTTGTTCCTCTTAGCCCAGGAAAGGATGGGGCTATAAGATTAGGCTCTGCTGTCTCACTGCCCAAGTTAATTAATTTTTCTGGGCCATGGGGCCAGGCAGACTGGGAACCAAGCACACTCTGAAGGTGACCCCTCTCTTCCTGTGGGGGCTGGGCCGTGTGGGTTTCTGCCCAGTCAGCTGTGCCTTGTACAGCTCCCTGGTTCAGAGCATTCCTTGAAAAGCCCCTTGTCCCATGTAGGGAATCGCACGGCTCTGGCCTGGCACCGCCTCCTGTCTGTGATGGATGTGCCGGTGGTCCTGGGGGACAGCTGTCTTCATAGCACCCAGGAGATGTGGCCTCGAGGGACATGGGGCTGGTGCCTGTAGGAAGCCCTCCATTTCTGGCTTTGAGATGGGTCAGCTGGAGCCACAGGGTTGGGCCTGTGGGCCATGGGCTGCCCTTGGGTGCTTCCCACTCTGCCCTGGCACTAATATCCATACCTGTGGTTGGAGGGGGCTGCCTCTCTGGGCCTGGGAATTGCTTTGGTCATCGAATGGCGGGCAATTGCTGTTGTGCTCAAACCTCTCCCGTCGTCTCTCCCTCCCTGCCCTCCGCCTCCCCAACCCTAGCCGAGTTACTGCCGCCCCTCACCTGCAGAACTGGCGAGAGTGATTCATGTTTGGGCCTGCCTTAATGTTCCCTTTCTCAGGGTCGTAGATGGTGGTGGCTCTGGCATAAGCCCCGCCCAGGATGAAAACGAAGCCATTGAGGGTGACGGCGGGAGCGTACTTGTTGTCTGTGAGAAGAGCAGGGCTGGCAGGTCAGGGCATCTCTTCTTGGCCTCTCCCTCCCCACCCTTTCCTTTGCCAGCAGGCCCTCCAGAGGAAGGGCTCTGGAAGGACTTCCAGTGTCGCTGGTTAACCCCAGGACAAGGCCCGGGGCCGGCAGGCATCTGGCACACGGACTAGCTCACCCTCTGTCCAGGTAGTGGGATCAGCAGCTACACCTGGGCTGGGGGTTTGCCTCCCCCTCCCAGCCCCCAGCCATGGGTCTGCAGCCTTAGCTCGACCTCTGGGCTTAAGATATTGAGACAAATAAAACAGTGAGGTGGGGATGCTGCACTGGCCCCAGACTGAGGAGAAAGCTGGTTCTTACCAATCATTGGGGACTCGATAAAGCTCCATGTGTTGGTCTGTGGAACGTAAGACTGTAGGACGCCTGCGGCTCTGCCTGCCTCGTTCACACCACCAAACACGTAGATCTTGCCGCCACACACTGTGGCTGCTGCGGAGTGCACGGCCTTGGGCAGAGGGGCCACAGCCTCCCATTGATTGGTAATGGTATCGTACCTGTCGAGAGAGTAGAAAAAGAGCCCTGTGTCAAAGATGGGCCTTGCTCAGAGCAGGGGCGACAACCAAGGCAGTGGACATTGCCGGGGAGGGGCGCCAGCATTTGCTTCCTGCCCTTGGCATCACTGGCAGAGCCTGAGATCACCTAGGTTCTGGCCCAAACTAGCCCTCTCAGCCTTCCTCCTGAACCCCAGTGGGCTCTTTCTTGCCTCTGTGCAGATTCTGGTCTCCATTCTTCTGCTCCCACAGAGCTCCCCAGCTTCTAGGCACCTGTATCCCTTTCTATCCAGCTCATTCCTACCCTTTTGTCTGACGGTTCTGCACTGAGCATCTCCTGTCTACCCAGGCTCTGGGCTGGAAGCTGGGGAAACAGTGGGCTGGACCAGGGAAGGACGAGAGGAGGTGGGAACAGGAGAGGTGACCTGACAGGGTTCAGTCATTAATTGATGTTGCCATTAAGGAAGGTAGAGTCACCTAGGATGACTCAGGGTCTCTGGCTTGGGAAGTTGGATGGAGGGGGTGCTACCTGGGGGACAGGGAATCGAGGTTGGGGAGTTTGGAGGAGAGTGACGACTTCTGTTTTATTCATGGGGAGTTTAAGGCATCTGTGGGTAACAGACCGGGGATGTGCAGTGGGCCATTGGATATACGGATCTGTGGCCTAGATGTGCAGCCATGGGGTCGCTGTTGGCACAGAGCTGGAAACTGAAGGGAGAGGAGCTTACAGGGGCTGCGTAGGCAAGAGTAAGACTGAGGAACAGAGGGCACTCTGAGGAAATGCTGGCCTCTAAGAGGGGAGCTGAGGGGGTCCCCGGGGAAGTGGCGGCAGCACAGGGGGCACACAGCTCCACGGGTGGGGGATATGGCAGGAGGTCAAAGAAGTCCCAGACGGGTTCCCGGCGCTCTCGTCGAGAGCTAGTTGTGAATCACGAAGTGAATGAGAGGGAGGCAGTAGACACGACAGGGAGACTTCTCTTGGATGAAACTTAGCTGGGAAAGGGGCAGAGAAGGTGGGACCTAAGAAGGCATATGGAGCTAAGAGATGGCTTTTGTCGGGGGTATGCTGAGAAGTGTTTAAAAACAAGCTTGCTAGGGGAAAAGAGTCCTGATATGTAAGCACTTGCTGATTTCTGTGATGTAAATCCTCTCATCTTGGCTGATTTCAAGCTACCGATGGCTCATGGCTGAATGTGGCATTGGGAAGAGGACACTGCCAGTCAGAATATCCACCATATACCCATATACAGACACAGTGGACATATCACCTCCAGAGCATAGACAGTGAAAAATATAGTTAAAAAAAAAGCAGTGATGAGTTTTGAGTATGGATTTCCTTTGTTTTTAATGTAACTTATTTAGTTCTAAGTTTATATGATTTGATTTTTAATAACACCTGTAGCTAACAACTGGCTTGCAGAATTCCTATAAAGGTAGTAGTCACCTCTTGGGAGCCAGTATGAACGAGCTACGGCATACCACGGGTTTTGTTTTAATTTTAGGGGGAAGGGCTTGTGTTTATGTGCCGACAGGAAGGAGGCCAAATGGATAAGAAGAAGATTAAATATATATGAAAGAGAGGGGAGGGCTGATCAAAGGAGGCCCCTGGTGGGGAGATGCAAGTAGGGTCCAGAGTGGAGAGGGAAGTGGTGTCTGTGTGGGTGGGAGAGAGGAAGGCAAGGATGGCGTGAGCGTCAGTACATATGCAGAAGTGACGGCAGGGACACCAGAGAGTTGTTGATTGAGGGCTCCACCTTCTCTGTGAAGTAGGAGTCAGTGACGGCAGGAGTATTGGAGTCTGTGGGCTCAGAGCCTTGATCGGGGAGGAGGAGACGAGAACCAAACGCTCTTGAGAGCGAGAGAAACCGCTGACAGGACCCTGCAGCATGAAGGACCCAGTATTCGTTGGATGACTTCACTTTGTCATGGGGCCAATCTACTGGACGGTGGGATTTTCTCCACCAGTGTTCAGCCCCCGGGGGTAGGCGTGGAGAAGGGGACGAGTCAGGGCTGAACAGATCTGTGACATGTGTACTACAGGACAAAGTGGCAAAGTAAGAACACGGAGAAGAGATAGAGTGCGAGTACCGGACAAGGCAGGGACAAAAGTGACAGGAAGCAGCTGATGGGGAGAGATTGGGGATGGAGCAGATCAGCCAAGGAACTGGGGTATCTGAGGTCTTCCTGGACAGCTTGGATCTCAGTTCTCAGCGTCTCTGTCAATTGTTCCTAGAGGGCTGGTCTCACCAGCATTCACTCTGGACCTTCCACTTGGTGGCCCATCTACCGCTCACCACATGGCTCTTTCGCGTGTTCCAGACCCAAGGTGGGGCCTCCGCTGTGGGCTGGATTTTTCCCAGCACACCTTTCCTGGGAAGCACACAGGGCCCACTTTTTCCCAGCAGCCTCCCTGGGACATGGGCCATAACACGGTCACAGCTTAGTGATCCAGAAGATGGCCTCTCTTAGCCGGTGCTCCTGGCTCTGAGACAGGGATGAGGGGACAGGGATGGGACGTCCAGCTCTGTGCCTGGGAAGACTCCGGGTTTGAGAAGCGGCTGAAGTACCTTACAGGGCAGCAGGCGCTGATTCAGTTAAGCCCCAGTCGAATGATATGTGGCTTAATAGGCAATGCAGTAAGTGTCTTTTTGGACAGTGTCAGAAGTTCAGATATCTGTTTTTTAAGCCAATATGGCAGAGATCCAAAGAGCTCCTGCAGAAGAGCTGGGTGACAGTGGAAGATTATGTGGCTGTCTTCAGGCTTTGGGTATAATGGCACATTCCGCCAAATGCGAATTTCCCGAGAGTTTGTTATTCCAGGTGGCTGATTGCCAAGCCACAAGCCCCTCCGTCAGCTCAATCTGTCAGCTTCCTGCTTGAGAAGGATATGCTAATGACATGCAAATGACCCTGTGGAGTGAGGCACTCTGCTATCATTTATCCGGTAACCACAGCTAGTGCAATATATTGCTATGAAGTATTAGACCCAGTTATTTATATAATGATATAATACAGGTTTGTCTATGGCACTGTTGTTTTAATCTATAATTATATAATCTTGCTCTATTCCTGTAATACAGTAATGTAATATAATTATAATGTACCATATATCTCATTCATTATCAATATAAGAGCAATTTGTACCATTAGCGCTTTCTGGGGAACAAAGCACCCTCGTGTCTGTCCCCATTACCCTGACCTTCTTGTCACCCTGAATTCTCATCGCCACCATGTGGCACAGAAATTCCTTGCCCAAAGGGGCTCCAGCTACGTTCCGTTCCTCGGAAGCAGTGCGCGTCTCCTCTGCCTGTGTCCTCCACCCCATTGGTATGCATACCACCCAGAGGTCTACCAGAGGGCTGAGGAAGGGCTCCGGGCACCCTGTTGTCCTGGGGGGCTCCCCATCTCCTAAAGTTCCCGGGGTGGTTTGCTCACACTGTGCTCGAGCGGGCAGGTATTTCACAGTGGAACGAAGGCCCAGCCCCCAGGGAAGGCCAGTACAGGCTGCTTCCAGGCCTTGGAGAATTGCTCTTGAGCCCAGGGGGAGCGGAGCCTGTCCCCCCTCTTCTTGCATTTGATCCTTGAACAAATCCCTGTATTTATCAACAAGTATAAGTTTGCAAAATGAGTAATCAGCATCTTAGGAGATTAAAAATAGCTGACAAAAGCAAGACAGGATGACAGGTCTAGCTCAGTTTACTCCTACATAGAAAATGTCTCCTTTTTCATGTGTTTATTATTGGATGACAAACGGTTGGGAGCTGGTGCTTCTGGAAGGCTTGGGACGTGATGACCGTGCAGCGGGTCCCACCGAAGGCTGTCAGCATCAGGGGTGACCCGGGTTCAACAGCAGTATTAATATCCTCATAACCACACAGGGATTCCCCATTATCTCCAAATCAATATGACAATTAGATGTTGTTACTGAGCCATCTCTGGGCTCCACTTGGGGGAGTTAAAAGCCCACAGTGAATATCCAGAGCTTGTCTCACTCTGAAACTATCTTTGCTGTAACATTTGTCAAGTGTCCAATTAGCCACTGAGGGAAAAAATACAAATTGAGGGGTACGTGAGGGTCCACAGGCAGAAAGCTGCCACATGGGAAGATGTGCATTCTGTGACAGCTGATGACGTGGGCCAAGGGTGGTGGGCAAGCACGTGGGAAGGATGTGGAAGAAGAGCTCTGGGGACCGGAGCTGTGACCTCCTGGGCCGGTCCTTGGGGAGCAGCTCAGTCTGACTTGGGGCTCTCTGGGCACTTTTTTCTCACAGAGCAGGACTGCACTGAGGCCTCCCCTGTTTGCTGCTGACTCATGAGCCTTCCTGAGGCTTCTCCCCACAGTGTCCGTCCTCTGCAAGGATGGGCTCCAGCTCAAAGGAAAAGATGGTCTTTGCACCCCGCGAAGTGCCCACCTCCAGCCTACGCCCCTTCTGCCTCCGCCTGATCCCTACACTACGCGTGGCCAGTTTTAAGTGGGCCTCAGTGAGGAAGCCAGCCTGGGATTTCCAGCAGAGGGCAGGCTTACACGCATGGCTCTCCGGCCCATTACTTTGTATTCTAGAGAATTCCAGATGGTTGGCCAGACCTGCATGCAGTGACTGTTCCCCGTGTGGCAAGCAGGTTTCCTGGGATGTGTGGGAAAGAGGGAGGAAGGGGCTCCCTGGTGTGGAACCTCCCGCTCGGCAGGGACCTGGAGTCACAGCCACTGACGTGGCACACATTTGGGCCATTGCTTGCAGCTTTGCCCCACGTCTCAGCGCTGCTCTGGGCTGGGACTTCCAGTGCCAGTGCGCCTCCTAGCTGCCCGGTCAGGCCAGCCGCGCCCATCCTGTGCCTTTGCACCACTATGCCTCCAGCTTGTCTGACCCCTGAATGGGACAAGAGTGCCCCATCTCAGCGGCTGGGCCAGCCGTCATCATTCCTGCTTCCCTCTCACCACCCTCGGTCCTCTCCCTTTGCCGTGTTTGAAGAGCCTGGGACTATTGCCCTCTAAATGTCCCGTCTCCAGTCGGCCTCGGCTGGGTTGGTGCTGGGGTGGAGGAGCAAAGTGATTTTAGCTTTCGTGACTGTGGCCTCATTACCTCTCCACGTGGTCCACGTTGCCCGCTACGCCAAGTCCCCCGAGGGTGTAAATCTTCCCATCGTAGACAAGGCTGTTGTGCCGGCAGCGGGGGACCGTCATTCTGGAGACGAGGTTCCAGTTATCGAGCAGGGACATGTAGCACCAGACATCGGCCAGCGTCACCCCTGATTCCATCCCACCTGTGAGCAGTACGGGAGGTCCAGAGAGCGGGCAGGGAGTGAGGCGGGGCCCACGGCCAGGCAGGCCCGGCCCCCGGGGCAGGAAGAGAAAACTTCACCTGCAAAGTAGAGGCTTCCGGGCCTCAGCTTTCCTTAGCCCTGGTGTGGGGAGGGGAGCCCTTAGGAAGTCCCTGCCTGGTCCCCAAGCCAGCCCTGGGGGGGCCTCACCTGAGAGGTAGATGTTGTCCCCGGCACTCACTACGCTGAAGAACTCTCGGTCATAGAAGGGCAGTGAGGCGAGGGGGTACCACTTGTTGTTCTGTGGGTTCCAGCAGGTGACGGCCACCAGTGAGCGCTGGGTCATCCCCACCATCTGACGGCCCCCAACCAAGACGATGACCTCAGCCACACCTGCAGGGATACAGATGCACGGCCTTTGGACACATCCCCACGCTGTTAGCCTCTGCGCCTGGTGCCTCTGGAGGGGACCACCCAGAGTGGGGCTGACCCTATGGCACCTGCATCTGGGGAGTTCGGGGCATGTCCCTCGGTACCTGCGGAGAGGCGGGGCCGGGTTCGGGGTGTCTGCATCTCCTGGCGGGCGTGGGGCAGCATGTGGTAGCGTTTGGCCTCGTTGACCAGGTCCCGACACGCTTCTGACGACTTGATCAGCTCCTCGTTGTCAACCACGTTGAGCAGATAGCTGGGGTGGATGAAGGGGAGGCGGACCACGGCCAGGAGCTCTGCGGCATACTGCAGGGTGGGGGAGACACGGGATCGACCGAGGTTACACGGACGGAGCCACCCCTGCCGAGTTGGATTGGGGAGACAGGAAGGAGGGGTGTGGTACTGTACAGGGGGCACTCCAGTGTGTATTTGGCTTGAGAGTGTAGACACTGCTCAGCCCAGCCTAGACGGTGAGAGCGGGGGCTCCCACCAGCCAGAGGAGAGGAATGGGGGAGGTGGGTGTGCCGCGGCTGACCCTGGGGCGAACCGTCCGTCTGCCTCTTCGGCACCTCTTTCCTGCCTCCGCCCAGCTCACGGGCGTCTGCTTCACCCCAGGCTGCGGGGCGGGGTGGGGGGGGGTGCTGAAACGAGCATCCTGATCCCTGGTGAGGCGCACGTGGGGCAGGAAGTCAAAAACAGGTGCGACGGCCCGGGAAGGCTGACGGTGATCGTGAAGCTTGCCAGTCACCCCCGTCAGAACCTGCGTCTCCCCAGTGCCAACAAACCCCTTCAGCGGCACCTGGCCCCTCTCACCTGCATTGAAGGCTTTTCGTGGACTGACTCAAATCCCTCTTGCCTGGCAAACCTTTTGCTCACTGCTCAGCTTTAGTTTCATCCAACAAATCATTGGTGACCTTCCTTATTGGGGGTGCAAAGCCCAGGAAGACCTGGTGTCTGACTTTCAGGTGTACACAGTAAAATGGGGGGGGGAGGACCATTACATAAAAGGCACTAGTGGGGCTCCAGGGAGGAGTACAGTTAGGGGGTCTGGGAGTGTGGGAGTGGATGACGCCTGAGCTGGGTGTGGAAGGATCGCAGATTTCTGAGGCCTCAGGCAGAGAGGAGGGAGGACGCCAAAAGCACACACAGAGGCATGGGAAGGGTGGGGAGATCGGCGCACGTGGGGAATTCTCTGGAGCTTATTCTTGTCAGGTGCAAACAGTCTTTGTTGCGGTGGGTGTGGAGGCCCCACCGCAACAAAGTGGGGGCCAGAGCCTGACCACCCCTATGCCTCCCTTGCCAAGGCCCGAGTGGTGTTTCCTGCAGAGTCGATGACGCGCTCACGGGGGCTTTAAACAAAGAAATTAAACGATCCAACGTGTCCTTTAGGAAGACCGCTCGCTCAGGCGGCAGGGTCAGAATGAGTTTGGAGTGGGGAAGACTGGTGCAGGGCAACCGCGTGGGAGACGACTGCAGTGATGCTGGTGAGATCTGGGTCCTGAATGGGGAGAGAAAGTCGGTCTTCTCCTGAGGGAGCGAGGAGACGAAGCGACAGCAACGTGTGGCCCCATGGATGTGGGAGGTGTGGGAGGTATCCAGCCTTCTGTTTTGGGTAATGGGTGGAATGGAAGGAAGCAACACAAGAAGGTGTGTAGCTTTGGGGGTTTACGAATTAGAGGGGCTTCAGGGATATTGGCCACAGGTGTGCAGTAGACACTCGGAGGTCTGGGCTGGAGACAGATTTGGGGGCCTTAGTGCATTGGGCAGTCTCTATTACAGCTGCCCAACCTGACAGCCTTCTCCAGAAATGAATCTTGCCCCCTCGCCATCCGAGCAGAGCACGCCCTTCTCCTGGGCTCAGGGGCTGGGCCAGGGTGGAGGGCCCCGTGCTACCGATGCCGGCGCCTGGCCCACCCCTCCCTCCCTTGTGTCGCTTCCTGCTCCACACGCAGTGAAGTTCCCTTGTCTTCTATCACTCAGCTGCCTCAGGGTGTTGTGGGCCCTGGCCTCCTGTGCTGCTTTCCAGGTGGACTCTGAGCTCTCCTGAGAACTACCTGTGTCCATACTAACTCCTGGGGGTGGGGGGTGCTCAGATGTGAGAACCAAGGCAGTCCCATTCTGAGCAAGGCCTTCAGCACGTGCTTTCTGGCCCAAAGATCCTGTTGGGTTGTGATCGAATTCTGATTCCGGGGATCCTGGAATCCTTCCGGGGACCTGCCCTCCTCTCCTTCTGCCCTGGACCCTGGCTCCGATTTCCCCAGCTGTCCCCTCCGAGGGACTTCCCTCCTGTGATGTGTGCAGTGGATTCCCATCTCCGGCGTGGTTTCTGTTTGGTCCAGGTGCCCTCCACCCTCTCCATAACCGGAGCATTGGGGGAGGGGTCTCCTCCTGCCCGGTCTGAGCTCACAGGGGCCCTGGGGCACCAGCTTTACCCTGTACGGCCCTGCAGCCGCTCGTTGGCTTGAGTCTCCTTCAGGTGGGACACAGCCCTTCCAACCCTCTGGCAGCTGACCCCTCATCTCTCATCCCTCCCTTTGCTTCTCTGCTGCCCACAGTGGCAGTCCCAGCCTCCCCCTGCCCGGGCCTCGGGGCTCCTGTACACCCCGCGGATGGTCTGACCAGGCCGTCCTGCCTCTTCCACCTTCCTGCACCCTTGCTCCAGACGCCATCCCTGCACTATGCCCCTGACACAGGGAGAAGGGGTGGGTGGGGTGGGGGACTACCTGTGCACGGGCCACGGGGTCCTTCTTGATCCACTTGATGACGGTCTCATATACTAGTTCCTCGGCCTTCGTGTTGAGGCTGTCATTGGAGATGTAGGCGATGAAGTCGTCCTTGGAGATGCTGAGGATCTCCTCCTGGGCCGCCACCTCAGGGAAGATCTGCAGCGCAAAGGCCTTGGCCATGTGGTAGAGCTCGCTGCACTGCATGGCCTCAGCCATGGCCAGGACCCCCAGGCAGTTGCTGGCCGTCAGCTGCTTCTCTGGGGGCAAGAGCACAGGACCACTGACCACAGGGCCCTGGAAGGGTGGCCCTCCATTCCTATCGCCTGACACTCTGGATCCCTCTCCAAGTCCATGTCCTTGTGACCTGCCTTTAGCAGCCAGGGTCCCCACAGGACCATTTCCGGTATCCCTGGAGCTGTGGGTGTACCTTCCGGGGTTTCCTCTGCCCTGTCACATGCTTCCTGTCCTGGGACCTCCCTCTGCTCCCGCAGGTCCCAGCAGAAGGACCGAGAGCATGAGGTATGGAGTGTCAGTACCAGGCTTGGAGGCATCCTCACTGCCTGTGAGCCTTAGAGCTTGGGCCTGGGCTGGGGTCAAGGGCCACGCTGAGGCTTCCAGTGTCTTCTATAACTGTGACAGGCTCCCGTTTTAGAATCACACCAGCAGTAACACCACTCATATGCCCACCTGCCACTTCCCATGGGCCTCAGCCTCACCCAACCTGGCCTCCAGACCGGGCATCAGTCTGGCCGGCTCTCCCGAGATCTGGCTACCGGCGATTCTAGCCTGGACGCGTCCAGGTCTGTGCCAGGGCGTGCAGTTATCTGAATTTTCATCTTCAAGCTGCCTTGTGAAATCCAGCTCCACCCTGAGGTGGACACACAGCCTTTCCCTCTGAATCCTCACTGCTTACAAATTTTTTGCTCACCCGTGCTATTCCCTCCAGGTGACCCATGCGCTCCCCACCCCCCCGGCTCACCGAGAAAGGACACACAGACTTTGCAGAAGGTGTGGAACTGGAACTTGCTGGCGGCCTCCAGCAGCGTCTTGGCATTGGCCGAGTCGATGACCAGGGAGCCCGTGTAGACAAACTCCAGGAGCAGTTCAAGGACATCGGCCTGCAGGTTGGACAGGACGAGCTCCAGCTTCTCCCGGCCACACTGGCTGCCATCTTGCACCGACCTAGGCACAGAGACCAGGGTGTTCTTACCTGCCACCCCGCGGCCACAGCGCCGCCTCCTCACAGGGCTAGATCTCCCTGCACGCCTCAGTCACGCCCTTCATGTTAGGACTCAAGGGACACGGCAATGACACGCCTGAACCTAACGACCTTACACGGGATCTGAAAGAGAAGAGTCTGACCAGAGACGCCCAAAAGAACAGAAAACCCTGCTTATCACTACTTGGCATGTCCATGCAAAAAAAGATGCAAATCAAAAAGCATGAGCTGTGGATGGGGACGAGGACCAGGACTGGCCTCAAAGGGAAACAATACGATTCCGCCCCACTGCCGGCTCCGGCTCCGGGCGTCCCGGCCAAACAAGGCCGGCGGGTCCAGGGCCCGGCCGCCTCCAGTGGGAGAGCCCCTGGTGTGACTGAGGCCCCCAACCGGCCGTGAACACAGCCGATCCTGAGCCGTCCCTCGATCGCCCCAAGCTGTCCCGGAACCCTGACTCCAACCCCACCTATTTCCAAAAACATATTGTTTCCTTTTTTAGGCATGGAAAGGAAGCCCTTCATGACATTGCTTTGAAACTGAGGACGAGACAAGATAGACGGACAGAATGGTTAGAGCTGGGGGGGAGGGGAAGGGGAACAACCAAGGACTTCCGCCACAGACAGCCAGCAGCCATGACCTGGGACCTGGCCCGGGGCGGGGCCCTCCTGCCACATGGAACACGGGGTCAGAGGTCAGAGTGGCCTGCGTGTAGAGTGTGCGTCGGGCTTGTGAACTGGGGGGAGCAGGGGAGGGACACAAATATATAAATATGTTTATATCTGGTGTCTACAGAAATACAAAACCATTGCAAAGGCTCCTAAGGCCTGGCAGCCGCGCCCTAAAGCTGCACCTGGAAGGAAACAGATAAGATGAGGCAAAAATAACAGTGCCACAGAAGTGACCAGGAGGAAAGACACCCAGAGCGTTAAGAGTCAGGAGGCAGGTTTTTCAGAGATGATTGGCTTGGTGCCCCACCACGGCCACTCTGACCGGTCCTGCTTCCTGCACGGAGCCTGGTCCTGCCCGAGGCCGGGTTCTGCCACGTGGCTGGGAAATGACCTCTGTGTTCCCCCCCAGTCCTGAGGAGGCTGGGGTGAGACTCTCGTGACTGGTCCCTTGGGTGCCCCCGTGGCTGGCAGCCAGGGTGCGGAGGCGTCCGGAAGTAAGCAGGCTAGCCCCAGAGGGAGGCTGACTCCTGTGTGGGCAGGGAGCTAGAGGACCTGCGTGACCCCGCCCCGTCACTGACAGGCCGCCACCTTGCCTCTCTGGCCCTCAGGCTCCTCTTCTGCAAAACAAGAGGCTTGAACTGGATGGCATCTGAAGTCCCATGGAAAGTTTATGTGACAGAGGCTGGGAAACACCTTCCCCGCGAGAGTCTGAAATGCGACCACGAGAGCCACATTCTCTCCAGTTAGGCCTGGCCACCAAGTGCTTTTCAAACACCGATATGATGGGGCAGGGAACAGATGTAGCTGTGATCCTGCCACCCTTCCCAGGGTGTCACGCTGGGCCCTCCCCACGGAATGGCTCATCTGATGGAGGCCTGCGGAGCCCTGCTTCCAGGCCTGGAGGGAAAGCTGACAGGGAACAGTGCTGGCAGAGGCTCTTCTCAAACCCAGAGACATACACAGCGTGTGTGACTTTTCAAGTGACTTAACACACCGAGTCCTCTGCTGTCGGGATAGATTTTCATGCTTGGGTAACTTTGTTCAGTATAAAACTAGTTCATTATGTGATCACTTGAAACCACAGAAATCTAACACCCCAGGCCTCAGGGGCCATCTGGTCAACCTCTTACTCAGTCTTTGCTGCCTCTGCCTTCATTCCTACATGCCACTGCCTGGCCCTTCCTCCTCACACCTTTCATGCTCTGCAGCGGTCCTGCTGGGCCACAGCCAGGGCAGGGCTTATGGGGCCAAAGTCGGGCTGCTCACATTCTCCCAAGGTCCCCAGCCACTGCTGTGCCCACCTCAGGCCAGCCCTCCTGTCCACCCAGGAGACAAGCCCCAGTTCAGTGAAGAGCTGGGGTGGACTTCAGCTGTATACACACACACACACACACACACACACACACACACACTGAAGTCCATGTGACATGTGACCCTGAGAACCCTCAGCATCACCCTGTGGGGAGGGGTGTTGGGCAGATGGAACATCAGGGGAGTCTACGGCCCTGAGTGATGAGTCCGATGGGACATGCATGGCTGTGCTTCTGAGAGATGCTTGTCCCACCCAGATTCTGAGCCAGGGAGAGGGTCCTGGGGACAGAGTGGTGCCCACATGGCCAAGGAGTACAGGGACAATGTGAGGAGGCATATGGGGTGTTGACCATGGCGGGTGCCGTCCAGGGTTGGCAAGAACCACTGTCCCTATAATGCATGGCTATAGCTGTTCCTTCAGGCCCCCTGTGGAAAGCAGGGGGCTGCTGGGCAAAGGACATTTGGGGAATGGCTGGAGGCTTTGTTGGCTGGCTGAGCTCAAGACCTATAGGAGGTGAGGCCCCAGGCAGTGAGGCCTTATGTAGCTCATCTGCACATACATGTTCATTGTCCACATGGGTGTTCATGGGGCCAAGGGAAGCTGGTGGTCACTTTCCATTGCTGACCATCAGACTGTCTTGGGACTAGACCTCAGTGATCCCTAGGCCTCTTCCGTATAAGTAGGGATCCCCTGGGAGGCATTGCTTCTTTTGGGTGGCCATTGGTCACCAGTGGGAAGCTGTGTCCTCCACAGATGACCATTCTGTCCCTGTCCTAAGCTGGCTCTTGGGGTCCAAGTCTCCTGCTCCACTCAGCCACATGGAGTACTGAAAGCTGCTGGGTAGTCTGGGTCATGACATGGCCTTGGAAGGAGATGGGGCAGGGCAGGAATGAGCAGTGGTAGCCTTGTCAGGTTGGGCCATGAACCTAACACTGGGGGTGGGAGTGTGGGGCAGGGTGGTGTTGCCCCGTCCACACAGGACCCATGGGTTCTGCCAGAAGACCCAAACTCCCTGGGCTCACCTTCTCCTCAGGTATGGGACACACCCTCTGCTTGGCAGGCCTGGATCTGTGGACATGCCAGGAATGCCTCATCCCAAAGAGGAGATGGTTTGAGATCCCACCATCAGCAATTTGCTCTCCTGGATAAGAACTGCCCTCCCTAGATTTTAGGGCACTCCTTCGTTACTCCTCGCACACCTCAGTGATCATATGCGTTCATTTTGCAACTTAGATCTAGAATGGGAGGGACACATGGGGCAGTGGTGGGTGGGGGATGTCATGGAGCAGGTGGTGACTGAGGATGGCATCCTGACTGCTCAGGAGGATGACCCCGCTCCTCCAATGTGATTTCCATCCCACTGCATGCGTAGGAGCTCAGGCACGTTCCTGCTCCAGGGCACAGACACGGCACACTCTAGTCTCACCGGGTGAGCCCTGGCCCACCCATGGTGATTTGGCGATGGGTCTGACGTAAATTTTTCTGCTGGCCTTCGAGATCTGTGAATCTCTTGTCTTATTATGTGGTCTTCCGGCCACACCTCTCTGTTCTGCCAGGAAAGGGGGCAGACTGCCACCCACAAATGCCCAACCCCACAGGGAAGGAGGTGAAAGGCAGCATATGGCCTGACTATTGTGTTAAAGTCTGTTGGGCTCCCCTACATCTGGACTCTATGCCACTCAGTTAGGTAGATCCCTTTAGCTTCCCCTGGTGAGAAAGATGGAGAAGCCCAGAGCCTATACATGGGGCTTGTGAAAAGCACCTTGGACAAATCAATGTCGCCATCTGTTTTTATTTAATATGAAAAGAGAATATAGTTCGAATGAGTCATTGGCTCCAACAGACTTTGTGAGATGAGGGTTTCAGCTAGAAGGCAGAATGCCAGGTCTCTGTCCTATTTGGTATGATGAGGGGGCAAGTTTCTCTGGGGCTTGACATTTTCTCCCACACCCAGGCTTGTGGTCGTGTTCGGAAGTACTGGCAGGGAGGGCATTCCCTCTGCTATCTCTAAGGACAGCCCCCTGTCCTCTGTGATGGGGCCCACAGCCTACCCGGCAAAGGGGTGCAGCCAATGCCTCTCATGGCACAAGTGGACCCTGAGGGCTCCTTGGCTCCTGGGGATAAGTGAAGGGACTTCTTTGTAGGCTCCCCCAAAAGTCCAGGGCAGACCCAGGTCTTGCTCAGCAGGGTTGAGAAGTGACTCTGGACTTGGGAGATTGCAACCACACCACAGAACCCCACTAGCTCTAGTCGGCTCAAAGCCTCTGAAACCTGGGGCTCAGCCCACTCAGTCCTGCTGGGGTCCCCCACCAGCCTGGGTGCAGGAGAGGTGTGGTGGTCACGCAGCACTCTATCCCTCACATTATCCAAAGGCAAAGCCGCAGCTCCCCTTCCTGCCGTGTTTTCACCCCTGATTGTCGCAGGGACTCAGATGGGGCAAAAAAGGGATGGCGAGTCCGGCCTGGGGATCTCAGCACAAGCTTTGCTCCGAGCTTCCCGATGGCCTCCCGGAGTCTCCTCCGGTGCTCCTCACTCCAGAGGATACGGCCTCCCCTTGGATGAGGGCAAGTGTCTGCAACTTAGGTACCTGTTTTAGGTGAGGATTATGTCTTCTCTTGGGCAGATCTGATGTCCAGTTTACAAGTGTTTCTAGCACACACACAAGTGTACACACACGCGCGCACACACACACATGCACACACACAGGCTCTCCATCCTTTTTCCTTGCCCATCTGACTACACGGTCAACCCTAAGTTTCACTTTCTTTCCTTATAGACTTCATGCACAAATAAAGACTACATTTTTGTTCTTCTCCAGGTTAGCGAACGGGTGGTAAAAGCATGAGCTTTGGAGTCAGACCTTGATTCCAATCCCGGACCTGCTTGCTTACTTAAAATTCTCTGGGCCTCAATTTCTTCATCTGTAAAATGGGGATACTAATGGCACCTGCTTCTCAGGGTTAGTGGGAGGATTTTCAGGATGGCATTAGACATTTCTACAAGTCTCCTTCTGGGCTGGGTCTTGTCCTCATCAGAGGAAAAAGACAGGAGTTTGAATCTCAGTCAGGGAAGACTAGTGGAAAGAAGCCGTTGCAGCCACACTAAAGGTACGTGCACATGTGAGGAAAGAACACATGGACAAAGGTGGGGAGTCGGCCTGGGGCCTGGAGAACGGGGGCTCCGGGCAGGACATCTGCCTGGCCCCGGGGCTCACGGGCAGCTGAGCTGGTCAAGAGAGGACACTGAGATCCTGCTCTCCCGCTCACTGATTGTTATCCTTATGAAACACAGATCTGACCGTGGCCCCTCCGGGCTTCCAGCAAAGCCTTGCGAGCCGGCTCCACCTCTGGCACCGGCCTCACTCTCTCCCTCCTCTGCCAGCAGTGGCTCTGTCCTACTCACCAGCCCGGCCAATTCCCTTCTTTGTTTAAAACCCACACCAGATGCCACCACTCCCTGGGGGCTGTCCCTGAACACCTCTTCTACCACAGTTAGGTGCTTTGCCTGTGAGCCGCTAAACCCCATTTGTGTGCTCAGTCTGCTCTCCCGTTCACACTTCTTTACAGGCTCCCCCTGGCAGGCTGTGGGCCTCCTCGAGGCAGAGACTCATCTCATCTAGCGTTTCCGGCCAGACCTGGCACCCAGGAAGGGCTCCTGCTTGTTAGCTGAGCGAAAAGTACCGAATGACTTGGTTTCCCTAAGGTCTGTCCTGTGGCCCAGGGTGAGGTTGTCCACACCAGGGTCGAGGCTGGGGGCTGGGATGGTGTCCTTGCTGGGGCTGGAGTGGTGAACGCATTACCGGCCCCAGGACGGAGGTGGAAAGGAGTCCAGCCTGAGCCTCTGGGTCTGCGGGTCCTGGGACAGCCACCCGCCCCTGACAGTGCTCACCGAGACCCTCATGAAGGTAAGGACCGGGACACCACGTTCCACAAACAGACTGTGCCCACTCCCTCTGTTTCTGTAGTGCAGACGCCCGAGAGGGAAGCACCTGCTTCGGGCTCAGTGGGCAGGGCCCCATTTCTCTCGCTGAGCCGTCCTGCCTGATATACACCAAGTCTCCAGGGTCACAGACTGAAATGGCCTGGTGACGTCAACCGTCCCCTGACCGCGAGAGCGTGAGCTTCTCCAGAATTTTACACGGCCAGAAAGGAAATCGTCTTTCCGTAGCGAGTCCACTTTCCTCCCCACAAGAGGACTCTTTTTGCAGCCATGGGCAGAAATGGTGATGTGCACCAAGGTCAAGTTGAGGGAAGTAAAAGGTTGAAATGGCTGCAAATTAGCATTGTGACCTTCAACCACAGGGGGTCTCTGGGCTTGGCTTCGGCCTTCCCTCCTCCCTGAGTGCCCTCCTGTATGCCGAAGGAGTCTCCCCGGGCCTCAACCTGTCTGGATTCAGACCCTTCTCTGTGGCTGCCTACGAGATGCGTCTACTTGGACGTCCTTCATCACCCCCTCAGCTCTGCCCTGACATTGGTCCATGGACCCACCTTCCACCCTGTGATCTCACCATTCTCACGTCCTAGGGCTTGCACACGGGAAGCCTTTGCAGGCCCGGCCATGCCCATCCCCTTACCGCCACCTTGGGATGTCAGAGCTGGAAGGAAACCTGGATGTCATTTGAACCAACCTCCTGTTTTACAGATGAGAAATCTCGAGGCCCGAGAGAGAGGACGTGACTTGCCTGGGGTCATAGGACAAGTGGCAGAGTCAGGTGTACAACCCAGGTCTCCTAGCTCCCAGTGGGGTGCCCTCTCCCTTCCAGTGACTGCCTCTTGGCTCTAGCACCCATCAGTTCCGCTTAGGGTCACCGAGGCACATCCCACAGTTCTTTCATCTTCAGGTGAGCATCCCCTGCTCCTGATGACCCCCACATCCTCAGACCAAGCCCAGGGCCCTAGCCCCAGGGGCCCGGGCTTGCCTGCCTATCTCACCCCAGCTCACACCCATCTCTGCGAAGGCTATATTCCCCTCCACACTGCTCATGACAGTCTCTGTCCCAGCTTTTCATTTCAGGAACCCATCCCCTGTCTGGAGCATTCTAGAACATTCTAGAACATTCCTTGTATTCCAGACCATTCCAAGCAAACCACCCCTTGCCTGGAATGTTCTTCCTCTTTCTTTTTGGCCTAAGAAGGCTTCACTACTTTGGGTTCCCACCTAGTGGTGTCCTCTTCTCAGCTGTGTACAAGTTTGGCTTTGCATGTAAGGTCTCTGAAGACATTCAAATGGCTCTTGCGCTCCTCTTGCCCGCATCATTCTAGCCCAGGGCTGGGCCATCGCTTAGTACCAACCTGCCCCTGCATCCTGCCCGCTCTGTGCTCTCCAGCTGGTCTGTAGCAGGGACCAAGGCCCTAGGATGCTGGTCACTGCCAGTACCAGAATTTGCCAAGAATGGCAGCACAAAGACCTCCCTTGGCCTGAAGAAGCCACTGAACGTGCCCCTTTACCCCAGAGCTCATGCCCCTGACCCCTGTGCTTGGATAGCGAGAACCCAAGCACCGGGGGCGGGAGACCCAAGCTGTCCATGAGACTGGAAGTCACAAAGAGCCTGCCCCGTCCTGCATGGCTGGGGCCAGTGTGGCTGGGCGGGGCTTGCACGCCGGGCAGCTCAGCTCTAAGTGAAAGGACACAACAGATTGGAAAGGAGGTGCCAGCCAGTGTGCCATCCTGAAACAAAACACAGTCACTCTGGGGTTAGTTGGCAAGTCCAAACACAGCATTGGGAAGCAAGCAGAGGTCCTGTCCTCTCACTCTGAGCCCAGTCCCGGCTCAGCGTCCGCCCCGGAGAGGCTGCAAGGCAAAATGAGCAGCGGCATTAATCTGCTGATGGGTGAGAGAGACAGGAGCGTTACCCTGGGCCGGCCCCCTCGGCTGCTCTCCCTCACTAAGGAGCTAGAAGGTGGCCCCTGACTCGTTTGCGAGGGTATGAAGCAGACAAATTAAAAAAATCAACAAAATGGAAGAAAAAAAAAAAAAAAAGATGCTCATGCACCATTAAAACTCATTCAGGTAGAAAGAGCCGGGGCAGAGGGCAGAGGGCAGAGGGCAGGGGAGCAAAGGCTGAGAGAGACCGTGTTTAGGACACACGTGGTCTGTGCTCAGACAACGCCGGTTTAGGCTCAGTGTACAAGTATCAAGGCATGCAGCGTGAATGAGGATTTGGCTACAAGTCTCTTCTCCCCGACTCGAGCTGTGGAAAACGGCACCTTGTGCTCCTCAGCGGGGGACGGTCTGGTCGATGTGCTTTCCTGGCGTTAAGTTCACTATCGACAGCAGTGATGACGGTGCCTGGGACCCCGTGCTCGACCAGTGGGGACAGTGTGCAGTGGTCCCTTAAAGTGGAGCCTACGTGGAGTCTACAGTCCTCCTAATCTCAGGGAGGGCTTGTGAGCCACTGAGAACTCGGGATCCTCGGGGCAGGGCCGGGGTGTCGTCTACTGCTGACAGTGGCCCCCGGGTGACCAGCAAAGCTGCGTGGGGCAGGCCGGGGGCAGTGGCTGCTCTGAGGCTGTGTGTGAGAGGGCACTCGGGAGGAGGGGGAGGAGGGGGAGAGATGGCTACTGGCTCTGTGACAGGGAGTCACGCTTCAGGAACCTGCAAGAGAGGGGAGGAGAAAAGCGACACAAAAGCGTCCTACAAAGGAACAGACCCGACCACAGCTGGAAGGAAGGCAAACCTTTGAATCAGGTCCTTGAAATACAAGCTGCAGGAAGCTAGAACATTTTGGTGGACTTCAAACTCTCTGCCTTCAACAACAATTTTCAGGTCTGTAAACGCTTTCGCTCTGCGCTGCTGGTTCAATTCCTTCAACATTTCTGCAGAACAGAGAAGACAGACAGGGCCAGGTTCCCATTAAGAGTTTTTTTTTTTTTTAATTAAAATTTTTTCTTTCAAGAAGTAGAGAAATAGGAAAATACTTGATACTGTTTCTTGGCAAGACTGGCTCAACACTGACAGTCAAAAGAAGTCACAAACGATGCGTAAACAAGCAGCAATTGGGAGGGGCTACATAACCAAAGGAACAACAACTTTCAAAAGCAAAGGAAAAAAAAAAAGAAGGAAAGAAAACAAAGAAATAAATAAAAACAAACCGAAACAATACAATACAGAAAAAAAAAAAATCAAACCCAGAAATTGAAAGGCTGGGGGAAAAGATTCCCATACTGACAATTGGAAACAGAGAATACATTATCACAGACAACTAAAAACTGTTATAAAACTACAGAACGAGTTCTCCAAATGCCAATGAGTGCTGATGTATCTGATACCAAGTAAAGCATGGCATTGTGATGTAAGATGGGCTGGATATGGTTCAAAGGAATAAAAACCACAAAACCTGCAAAAACAGCATCCTTTATGTTAAACGCTCAAGTCAAGGCATGGGGTGAGCTTCTTAGAGAGGGGCCCCAAGAAGGGAGGGGTGGAATGGGGGCCTGGAGAGCACTTCCTTCCATTGCACACTTCCGGAACTGTTGGGGAAGGCCGGCAAGAGGTAGGACCTGTGTGCGCCTCCTCCCGTTTCCTGGGCCGTTCTCTCAGGGTGCCCACCCTCAGCTGGGGCTTCGGCGTCGGGGAGCCTGGCTTACAGCCCCAGCAGGTCCCAAAGTGGCCTCTGGGGCCTTCCCGCCCTGACGCACACCTACCTTTGCCTGGTGTCTTGGCCACCTGGGGTTGGTTCAGAGAGTGTCCCGGGCCTGTGGGCTCCAAACCTGGGGATGTCTCCTAGACCCACCTCAAGGCTCAGCAGGGTAAGGAAGAGAGCCCGATGGCTACCCTGATTAGTTTAGAGAAACTCTTTCCCTTGCAAAAGTTAGGGCCTTCGGACGATCAACACTCCCACTGGCCTTGCCTTGCCTGCCTGCCCCCCGGACCCTCTAGCTGCTGGTTGCCGGACATCAGAGGCCCAGATGCTGGGCCAGAATGACATAGACTGTTGTCAGGAAGGGCTATGTTCTTTGGCAGATGAATACAAGAGGGTGGTCTGCAGAACTGAGCCCTGATTCCAAGTCCCCTACCATCACCCTGAGCCCTCCAGGTCTATGCTGCACCCTGGCTGGTGTTCTGGGATTACTTTCCAAAATGCCCTGCTGCAGACTGACCAGTCATTTCTGTCCACATGGGCCAGCATTGGCTGTCTGTCAAGATGTGCTCCCGAGCCCAGCTCTGTCCCTGACACCTGTATGTCCTTGGACAAGCCTCTGTCTCCACATCTGCAAAATGGGGACAGAGGCTCCCACTCTTTTCCAGAGCCTGGTGGAAAATCCCTGAGCTTGAGCTCAGGGGCTTGTGGGCCTTGGTGTCAGGTAGGCCCTTCTTTGTGAGCACGTACCGGGCTCTGGTTCTGCTGAAGACCAAGGCAGACAGTGAGAAAGGGGGTCTAAGTTGTGTGGGCAATGCCGACTCACTGACCACCACCAACCCCACATCAGGCGGAGCTGCAGGGTACCTGCATGGGTGTGTGTGGGCCCTCTGGCTGGGGCCTCTGGAAGGCTCCCGTGGGTGCGCTCAGACCTGGACAAGGGAGACCAGTAGGGCCCGAAGCACTAGGTGGAGGGTGTGCAGGGCACCTGGGGGCAGATTGGGAACAAAGGGACGTGATAGGTCGGCAGGTGGGGTCAGACCTCAAGAACCTTGTGAGAGGGTGGCAGCTCAGTCTCGTGGGCACCAGGGAGCCATGGGATTCTGTTCAGGGGAGGGACGGGCTTAGACCTGGGTGCCAGACAAATCGTTCTGGCAGCCGTGTTAGAGGCGGGACAGGGAGAACCGGTGGACGCCCAGAGGCAGGTGGGGCGAGGGGAAGCCTCAGCCAGGCCCCGGGGAGAACCTGAACTCTGCCTCCTATCAGCTGTATGACCCTGGGAACGTGTCTGAAACCTCAGTTTCTACCTTTGTTGAAGGTTAAATGAGCCAGTCCATGGTAAGCTGTTAGCTGTGGGCCTGGCACATAGTAAATGCCCAAGGGGAGGCAGGCATGATGTTTTCGCTGATGGTGGTGATCACTCCATGATCTAAGTGAGAAGTGACAAAAGCCTGAACTACAATGGGGACAGAAGGACAAAGAAAGACAAATATTTAGGCTGTGAAACCTGGGGGGGGGGGGGGCTCAGTGCTGGAGGGGAAGGGAGGCAGCCAGCACGAGGGCCACTTCCAGGCTTCTGGAGGGACACCAGGAAGGGAGGGCATGGTGACTTCAGTTTGGGGTTGGGGTGAGGGCCTGTGGGACACATCTGGGAGAGGTGCAGGCGGCAAGGCTGTGGGACCCGCAGCCCCAGCTTGTTGCTCGCTCAAGGACACGATGGGGGGAACCTGCAGGGTCCGGCGGGCCTGAGGCTGAACTGCTCGCCATGTTCACACATCGGCTCCAAGAAGAGCCACCAACTGAATTCATTCCTGAAACATGAGCCTGGTGGGTGACGTCACCTTTTTGAGTGAAGTCGTGTGGGGGTTAGAGAGTTCTGGGCTGGAGTTCTGGGTCCTGGTTCTCATTCCAGCTTTGTCACTAATTGGCTGTGTGACCCTGGGCACATTGCCCCAGCTTTAGGTGCTCAGTTCCCTCAAGCACTTAGAAGCACCTGCTCTTGCCTCCCCGTTGGTTGTCACACTGCTGTGAGTGATGGATGCAGCCATGCGCCTGCTGAGTTAACCATGCCCAGGGGGCCAGGAAAACACAGTGGTTACAAAATACCACGCCTCCTGGGCCTGGAGCATTCTGATTGTTTTTGAAAGCTCTGACTTCAAACCAAGGTCCCAGCAAAGATTACAAGTGCAGCCCCAGAGTGCAGCCCCAGTGCTGGCAGGTACCGCCTGCCGCCTCCGGGAATCCTGGACGGATCTGGGAGGTGCTCAGAGATCCAGGTCACCATCGAAATGTAAGCACTTTCTACTCTCACTTGGCGGAAATCTGGATTTAATAGCTGGGCAGGATTACTCAGTTTCAGAAAAATTTTTCAATTTATGAAAGTGCTCACCAGGGGATTCCTTTTCACAGCGGGGCCCCAAGTGCATTCAAAGTATTGATCAGGCAGTGTGTGCTTATTGCTGCCGGCTGAGTGCCCAGCCAGAGAGAGGATGTTTCAGGACATCATGACCCAGGATCCATGGGAGGAAGCCAGCACCGGCTCCAGGCACAAGCTGCCTTCCCGCCTACCCCGTGTCTCGGCCAAGGACAACCACTTAATGTACGAGGGTCTTGGAAGAATGTGGGGTCCTGGGGAAGCTTTCCGACCAGCAACGCTGTGCCCAGTTTGGACAGTTTGTGGGCACTGGGGCAGAGCCTGGCAGGGGCTGGGCCTTCGGGGTAGACCTTGCAGCACCCCAGCACCCTGCAGAATCTGGCTGCCTCAAGCTTGTGGAGGAAGGGAAGCCTTGACCTCAGGTCCTTCCTTGTTGGCTGATAACAGCGAACTCTTTTCTGGTCTCCTGGGTTTTGGGTGGGATGCCCCAGCTGTGCCTGCAGGACCCCATGCCCTTGCCTGGCCACATAGTGGCTGTGCTGTGCCCTTGGCCTTGGCCCCTCAGTGGGGAACTCCTGGCTGTTCAGATTGCTGGGCATAAAGCACAGGCCCAGGGGACACTGAATCTCCCTGCTGATTCCTCTCTTCTCCACCCTGACTCTTTCACTGCCTAGAAATCTCTGCTGTTGATTCTCTCCTGGCCTCAGGAACACCTGGGTGTCTGAGCCACCACCCTCTTTCACCTGGGTTAGGGCAGCAGCCCCCGAGGATGTCTTGGCTGTTGCCGGCCCTAAGCCCCCTCCACTCAGCAACCTGGCCATCCATCCAGCTTCAGTAAAGTCTTCAAGGCCATCTGTGACATGGCCCGCCTCTTCTACTCCTCACTGAAGCTTCCTTGTACCCCAGGCATGTCCCCTGCCAGCCTTCACCCTTCTCGGGGCCCTCCGCCTCAATCTCTCTTCCTCCCTTCTTCTGGCTAGTGATCATTTTGACCTGCAATACCAGTTAAGGTGTTACTGTGTCCCAGGTGTCTGCCTCTTTCCCCTCCTTCTCCCACATGCCGCTGCCCTCCGCCCTCCTCCATGCTCCCAAAGCATCCTGTGCTTACTTCTTTAGAGCACACTGTCCATTGTAATTATTCATTTACGTGTATGTCTCCCGCACTAGACTGTAACTTATTTATATGTTTATCTTCAACATTTATCATGGGGCCATGGCACAACCATACAGCTTGTGTGGTAGATGGCAAAAATTCTTTGCCTCCCCTCCCATCAAGGGGTGGAGTTCGTCTCCCCACCCTCTGAATTTTGATGGGCCTTGTGACTTGCTTTGACCAGAGAATGTGGTTGCAAGGACATTATGTGAGTGTGAACCAGAGCCTCAAAAACTTTGCTTGCTTTTGCTCACTCTCTTGGGACCCCTGCCACTACCATGACATGAACAAGCCTGAGTGAGTCTTTTGGAGGATAAAAGGCCATGTGGAGCAGAGAGGAGCCATTCACACCGGCCAGCTCCCACCAAAATCGGCTGAGCCTCACCTAGATCAGCTGAGCCCAGCCCAAACTGCAGACCAGGATCATAATCTAAATCAATGGTTGTTGTTTTAAGCCACTAAATCTTAGAAGTGTTTGTTACACAGCAAGAGCCAACTGATCCAGAAAGCATGAATAAATGATGGAACTCAAGTGCTCATAAAACTTCTGTGTCAGTTTCTCCTCTACTGGTGGAATTTGAAGCTAATTCTTTTTTTTTTTTTTTAATTGCAGTAAAATTTACCATTGTAACTATTTTAAGTGTACAGGTCGGTAGTGTTAAGCACGTTTATGGTGCTGTGCAGTCAATCTCTAGAATGCTTCATCTTGCAAAACTGAAACTCTGTACCCATTCAATAACCACTTCCCATGCGCCTCTTCCCCGGCTCTTGGCATTGACCATGATACTTTCTGTCTCTACGAATCTGACTACTCTAGGTACCTCATATGAAGGGAATCATGCAGTATTTTCCCTTTTGTGGCTAGCTTATTTAACTTCATGTAATACCCTCAAGGTCCATCCACGTTGTAGCATGTGTCAGAATTTCCTTCCTTTTGAAAGCTGAATGCAATTCCATTATGTGTATGTACCACAGTTTGCTTATCTGTTCATTTGTCAGTAGACACGTGGATGGCTCCCACCTTTTGGTTACTATGAACAGTGCCGCTGTGAGGCTAATTCTTAACACTCAGTGATGGACATCTCTAAATACCCCACCTCAAAGCCCGTTATAAGTGGTGGGATAAACTGACTCTGTGGACCTGGCAGCAAGTGGCATCCAAGAGAAAAGGGACACTGGGGAGGGTCAGCCTGGCCCCGATGCTTTGTTTAGAGAAGAGGGAGGCTGCAAACAGAACCAAGCCTGGAGAAGACATTGCAGCCAAGCTTCTGCATATTTTTCATCAAATACACGAGTTATTTGTCAGAGACTAATGGGCTCATTCCAGCTGGACTAGAAGGGCTGTCTGAGGTGGTAATAAAGAGGAAGAGGTGTCAAATATTAAAAGGCAACGCATTTCAGTGGCTTTGCAGCAGAGAAGTCCATTAAATCAGAGCCCCGAGAAAGGTTGTACAGTCAAATAATTTTTTTCAGAGCTCAAGAAAGAACCCAGCTATGTGATAAATGCTCCTGATTCCAGTGGTATTTATGACACATATTTGATAAAGGACTTAAAAAAATTATAAACTCAGAGCAGTTGTGAAATATACTGAGAAAGCCCAGCAAAGATTGTGCCATGCATGCCCAGAGGATAATTCATCCAGGAGTGAAGGAGCCCAGCATGTGCAGATACTATGGGGACAAGTGGTGGCTTTACACAAACAGAGCAAACCTGTTGCTGACAGGCTCCCAAGCTGAATGCTGTCCTTCTTCCTCCCTCATTCCCTGACTGATCACATATACACATCTCCTTTTCTAAAGAACAGCTCAGAATCGACCTTGAGGGCCAGCTGGGCTCCAGCTTCTTGGACGGGAGAAAACCACCTGCAAACCACACACCCGACCCGAGTTGGAGGGACGTTCCTTTACTAAGGAGTCACACCAGCCCCAGCCCAGGGCCTAACAGCCTTACATATAGGCAAGCCCTCCCTGGAAATGGGGCCTTCTAGACAAGAGAGGTGTGAAAGGCTCAGACTTCTTGCCTGACCTAGAGTTATAGTGAGGAGACCTTCTGGTTATCTTGTTGTCCAAATGGAAATTCCTGCCATTTACCAGAAAGGGATAAAGTCCTAAGAACAGTCACTGCCTCTCACCAGCCTGCCATTTCCAAGTTGTCCAATGCTGGGAGACAAGACCTATTTCTCAAGCAGTGAAATTTGGCACTGAGGGGCCTTTCCGTCCCTACAGCCCCTACCCCAGGGCTATGAACTAGAGGGTGCTTGATATGCATTTGTTGGGCAGAACTGAGAGTTACCTTCCAGTTGGAGCATCCTCAGGCCCTCCAAGATGTTATAAAAGTCATTTAAGTTTTTCTCCTTAAAATGAAAACAAACAAACAAACAAAAAACCTCATAAAACTGCACAGGTGAGGACCAACCCCTGGCTGAGCAGGGGTCAGTGGGCAAACCCCGAGGCTGCAGTTGGAGGAAGTGCCCTAGTCAGGTGGACACTGGCAGGCATTAGTCCTTCCTGCCTCCAGAAAGGTAGCTTTCACCTGGCTCCTGCTTTGAGGATGAAGGCCTAAGGGATGATGGGAATACTCTGAACATGATGAACATGTCATAGAGGGTCAGGGCTGAGAGACCCCACGGGAAGTCCAGAGCTTAGGAGAGTCAGGTAAGAAATGAGGTCAAGACCGATGTTCAGAAGGCCCTGCAGGAGCTGGGACTCTAGGCAGATGTACTGGAGCCAGGATGGGGGAATGTGCAGTTAATTAAGCACCCAGGCAAGTCAAGTCAGGACCCTGAAGAGCTTCGTGGGGAATAGAAGCCTGAAGGTGGGGTTTGCAAATGCCAGGCAAGCCATAGCAGATGGGCAAAGAAAAGCCAGGAGGTCAGAGGCTTGGAGGGAAGGTGGCCATACAGTCCCTCTGTGAAGCCAGAGCCCCCTCCAGCGGCTAGAAGTTGGCACCAGGGAGGTGGGTGCCCTGAGAGGCCTTGGTTCTCAGGACCAGGTGAGGATGAGACTTGTGTCTGGCCCCAGGGAGAGAGTTGAATCTGTTGTCTGGGATGGGGAAGGGGAGCTTACCCCTCCCTTTGTGCTCTCATAATGTGCTGGGCCTTTGTGAAATAGTGTTCTGCCTATAGCATAGAGACTTTGCTTCTTTTCCATTCGAGGGTAGATTTTTTTTTTTT
>NW_024412419.1:18885086-19068784 GCF_014898765.1 Herpailurus yagouaroundi | reverse complement strand
CCACCCAGGCGCCCCTCGAGGGTAGATTTATGGAAGGTCGGGGTGGCTCTTGGCTAGAAGGACTAGAATCCAGAGGCCAGGACAGATAGTTGGGCCAAGTGAGAGAACCATGTTCAGCACCTCGGAGAGCTCCAGGTGTCCAGGGGTCAGGGCACAAAGCGGAGAGGGAGCTAGAGAGGTTGGGGGTGCTCTGGAGCAGGCAATTAAGTCTATAGCTGAATAAGGCTGAGGCATGGACATCCCTTTTCATAGGCAGACTCTGGGGGCTTCAGACACATCGTGTCTGTCTGACCCACTCGTTTACTCATTCAACAGGTGGACTGGGCACGGGGCTGGGGGTGGGGTCCCAGGGACACGTGTGAATGGAAATGATCACAGACCAGAGGAGCTTTAACAGGGCATGCACTAAATGACTGTGATGCCAAGTGTGGGGCAAGCACTGGGTAGAGGAAGCTCAGAGGAAGGACTGTTGGCTGGCTCGGTGGAACTCAGGGAGGCTTGGGTGTGGGGGGTGGTCTTTAAGAAAACACCGGGAAGATGTGTAGCAGCCCACCAGGTGGGTTGGAGGGGCAAGGTGTGAACCATATGCACATGTATGTGTGTGTCTGAGTGTGTGATATATGTAAGCATGTGGACACGAACATATAGTATGTGTGAACATGTGGTTGTGTATGAGCATGTATGTACAAATATGAGTGTGTGTGTGTGTGTGTGTGTGTGTGTGTGTGTGTGTGGTATAAGAGGCAGGAGTAGATGGTGAAAGAAACAAACCCATTGTGGTATTTAACCCACAGGAGACTGGGGGCCATTCATGAAATTTATGAGATAGGGTGAGACAGGTTTGTCTCTTACACTCAAAAAAGTCTGCTCAGAGTCAACCACCAATGGCCCCACCCCCACACCCCCACACTCTGCCCCCACCCCTGGCCTTTCTACATCATCAGGCCCTTCCTTTCTGCTGTTCCAACCCATCCTGATGCCCCTTTTCTGAATTTACAAGGTACAGGGCACTGGGCCAGGAGCTGGGGTGGAGGAGGGAGCTAAAGAGGAGTCGGGGCAATAGATGAGTGAGACAGTCCCTGTCCCAGAGGACAGTGCAGCTCAGTGGGGACACAGGTGCTATATAAATGGTCAGTGGTGGTGCTGAAGGTCTTCTGAGGAGGGAGAGATGAGGGGCCTTGGTGGGGGGGGGGGTGCTGAGTGAGATGACCAGGAAGTGCAGGGGGTGTTGGGTGACCACTAGCTTTGTCACCGGTGGAGAACTAAATGCACGTGACAAGGGGTATTCATCTTAATTTACTAGTTCATAGTCTAATACACATTTACATTTACCTACTATGTGTCAGGACCCGGACTATGAATAGAAGACCAGCTTCCATCCTCAAGTTGCTCACAGTCTAATGGGGGAGGTAGATGCTTCAGTAGACAGAGGTCATTTTGGCTGCTTGGCACGGGAACCCCCTTCTGTTGGGGAGAACCCAAGATGTGCGGGGAACCGGGTCCTGTGCATGAGTCCAGCAGAGGCAGCTTCCTGGCAGCTGGTATGTAGACATGAGACCTGGGCTCGGCCCGTCCGATGCTCACGCCTGGACTGTGACGTTCCAGTGTGGCATGCAGAGCCAGCCGGGATGACTATGGTGGCTGTGGTGAACTGGCAGGGCCAACGGCGCAGTGGTGCTTGAGTCCCCCGGGGGAGGGAGACTGCCAGTGCAGGGTCCCAAGCATCCTGATCCCGGGATGGATCTTCCGCTGCTGCCCCAATTCCCAGCCTCAGATTAATGCCTGTTCTGTTTAATTCTCAGAGCTGTAGTGTGTGTTTGGTGTCTCACCACCCTGAGTAGTACAGACAGGGAATGCATCTGTGTTACATTGTGTCATACGCAGGTGACAGACACTCCTTGTAGCAAAGCCTGCTTGGAGCACTGGGGGAGTACAGGGTGGGAGTGGAGGAGGGAAGGCCCGCAGGGATAGGGGACTTGGCTTGGTCTTGGGACGTGAGTGGGACTTGTTAAAGGTGGACAGGAGGGCATTTTTGTTAGCAGTCTGCCTGTGCAGAGGCCCAAGTTGCACATCAGCACACTCCAGAGGTGATGGGCAGTAAGGTACAGCCGGAGCCAGCGGGGGGGGGGGGGCGCAGAGCTGAGGCTGGAGGGCAGGCAGAGGTCCCCATGACAGGCTATAGATTGCAGGCCTGGGAGAAAAATTCAGAAAAGTCACCCAGTTCACCTGGAGTATAAAGAGGTGGGATGGATGGAAAGCAAACATCTGGAGAAAGCGAGACCCTGTCCCCAGGCGCTGCTGGGGTCAGGCAGGTGAGCAGTGAGGGTGAGGCCTGGCCTTTGGCCTGGAAAACCGTGGAAGGGGCTCTGAGCTCCAATGGGGAGGTCTTTGAGAGTCCACGTAGGGCTGGGGTGGAGGGAAGGATTTTCTGAGCACTGTGTCTGTCTTGAGCCCCCCACCCTCACCCCCGGCAGCTGGCCTCCCACTTGGCCCAGGGCAAGGCATTCAGAAAACAGGTGCTGGTTGCTGCCTCTCTCCCCTGCAGCATCGTGGAAGTGCCCCTCAAACTGATGGGTCCCCAGGCTTTGCCTCGCAGGCTGTGAGTACAGAGGCCCTTCTCCGATGAGAAGCCACTAACCAGCCTGTGGTCTATCCTTGGCTGTTACCATTTTATAGCTTTCTATTTTACCACTCACTATTTTAGGGGCAAGACGTCAGATTTCCAAATACATATGCGAATCTGTGGCTGGCCCCTGCCAGAGAATTGAATAAAGATGTATGCTGAATGGAGCCGTGCTGTGTGTGCCCTCAGACAGGTATAAACTCTAGGTATCTCTGCCTAGAAGACAGAGCTCAGCTAAGGCAGTCAGGGAACCGACAGTCACCACCACACCCTCCAACACAGCCCAGCCCCCCAGGTGGAGAAGATGGGGCTCTAGGTGCAGAGCCTGAAAATTCGTCATCACGCTTATCTGGTTTCTTCATCTGGGGTGAAAGTGGAGAGTGCTCGCTACCTTCCTTTCCTGGCCAGTGGGTGGCCGTGGGTGGCCGTGGCAGGGGAGGCCCATAGGGAGCCCTGCTTCGCTCCCTCACTGCCCGGGATTTCCAGAGGGGCTGGGCTTTTTCCCCTCGACTGGCCATCATGACCATCCCCATACTCTTTCCATCCAGAGGCCCTGGCTGAGCTGCCTTCCACCGGGTTCCTGCAAAGCCTGGGTGAGATAGCTGTCTGTGTGGATAGCGCAGGGGAAGAGCCCGAGTGAGGGACCCCAGAGCTTCTGCACCCATCACTGCAGACCCAGGAAAATAGAAGAGCAACAGGAACCCAGAGGAGGAAATGGTATCTCAAATAAAGGGCGAGATCCCAGCAACAAGACACAACCTCGAAGCCTCAGTTCTCATGGGCATTGTTCCACAGAACCTTGCTTTGTTGCGAGCGTCCTAAAGACTTAATCCCTGAAAGGTCCAGTCAGCTAGGGCTTTGGTAAAGTCAGCCACCTGCCCCAGGAAGGGACAGGATGGCAAAGAGAAGGGGTGGCAGGAGGTACTGGGGGGAGGAGGTGGGGGGCAGGCAGGAGAGAGATACAAGAAGTAGGGGAAACACAGCCCTCCTCGACCTGCTTTAGCAAAAGCCAGTGTTTCCCAAGGATCCTGAGAGTATAGTCCCAGCAAATAAATCAATAGTTTTAAGGATTTGCAAGAATTAGTGAACCAGAGCTGGAGTACAATCAGTTCGGTTACCCAGGTAAAGAGGGAAATGAAACGGAAACCCCAGATGCCAGGGGCTAATGGCAACTCAGAGCACTTAGAACACATCACAGGAGAAGGGAGTTCATAGCCAGAGAGTCCCTGGGGTGAGGACGTGGGGGAGGAGCGTGTGCAGCCCTGCGTGTGTGTGTTTGTAGGGCATAGGGACCACACTTGTGCCCTCCAGTCTCTGGGAAGGGGTGTCCCTCCATGGCTGTTTGCCCCAGGGTCTCCATCTGTGCTCACCCCTCCTGCCGGGCCTGGCCAGTGTCAGGTCTGGGGCAACACATTGCTTCCTGTCATTTCAGAAGAGGTGAGAGCCTAGGAGTCATTGCAGTTTTTCATATTGCTAATGGTCTTTAATACAAGCAATCACCATGACCATTGTAGGAAAATTAGAAAATAAGCAAAAAAAGAAGAAAGCGGGGTTTGTCCTCCAGGGGACCAGGTGCCAGCTTCAGGCCCTGGCACTGGGTCGGAGAGTCAGGTCTGCCTTAAAGCCAGCCTAGGTGTCTTTGGCCACCTGCCAAGAAACCATGACCACTGGGGAGGAGCCCGCCCCTGGTCCACTGCTGGTAACCCCATCTACCCGTCATGGTGGCCTGCACACCTGCCTGCCATACTGACCGGCAATGTCCTTGGCACCCACCAGCTTGTGGAGGAGGTACCCCAGGCCTGGTCCCAGGAGGTTCCTGGAAGGGTCAACAGGTGGCCTCTGACATCCTTCCTACCCACGCCCCTTCAACTTCATCTCCTGTTTGCCAGCTCAGGCCTCTCCCCTGCTAATCCCTCCATCCTAGGTCTGTGATCCTTGCCTGTGAATCCTGTCTCCAGTTAGACTGAGAGCTCTGGGGTGGTAGAGATGCCACCTTTCACCTCCCTGATTCCCAGAGCCTTGTGCAGCCTTGGGTGCCCACGGAACCAGTCCTGGGGTGGCCCGCAGATGCCGCCAGGTGGGTCTACAGTCCTCTGTGATGGCACAAAATCTGGAGGAGAGTCCTCCTTGGCTCCAGCTCCAGCCTCCAGCCTCCAGCTCCAGACCCAGGGCTGGAGAAAGCAATGCTGGGCTTGACTCAGGAGCTGTCCCTGTACCTGTGCGCTGTGGCCCTCCTGCCCAACTCTGTCTTGGTGGTAAATAGTGGGATCCGTTGGGTGCCACAGCTCCTTTTAGGAACAGAAGCCATCTCCAGGCTCCCTGGAGCTTCTACAAGTCTACTGTGGTGGCCACTCTGGCTCCCACTTGGGGTGAGTATTGCCTCTTGTGGGTGGAGGTGAGAATCTCAATGGAATGAGAGGGTCCGGGTGGGTAGCTACAGACCCCAGGGGACTGCAACCAGGGCCTGGGGCAGGTGGGAAGGCTTTCCCCAGCACAGCTGACCTGGGGTTGGGAAAGGTCTGCAAACCAAACCACAGGGCTCCCAGAGGCTCCAGGAATGACCCCATGTGTTCCAGCAAAGGTGGATCTAGGAGAGGACTGGGCTGGGCCACCCTGACTGCCATCAGAAGTTGCTCCCTCTGTTCCCACCTGCCCCCTGAGGTTGTGAAACCAACACTTCCCTTCTTGCTCACCTCTGCAGGCCAAGATGTGGCTGTGCCTGTCTCCTGTTAGCAGGCCTATATCGTCTACCCCGAGCAGTACATATTAATGGGGTACATCTCTACAGCAGCAGGAGACAGGGCTTCTCATTTCCCTGAGAGGCACTGGGGAGCGGAACACAGTGGACTTTGATCACTGCTCAGAAAAGCTCTCAAATGCAGAGCCTGGATCTGGCTGGTCTCTGTACCCCAGTGCTTGGCATAGCGATGGAGGGAACGAATGAATAGTTGCTGGATGGGAGAAGGTGCTGTGGAACACGAGGCACTGAGCTGGGTCCTGAATGGACCGGATTTGAGCCAACAGCTGTGGAGGAAGGGCTGTCCCCAGAGCGATGGCAGAAGCAAAGTCACAGATGCAGGGACCGGAGACTCAAGAGGGTGCTGGGATGGGTGGACGGGTGGAGTGATGGCACTCACGGGTGGTGAGTGACAGTGAGAGGCTGGAGAGTGGCAGAACCCTGGGAGGCAACCACACTGAAGGACGTTAGGCATTTCCACACCTCTAGCATTTCTCTTTGCTCAGGCAGCGCCCATCAGGGAGGGGAAGGCCTGCAAACCCTAGGACTTGGCCTTCTCCCCAACCCTGAGAGAGGAAGGGAGGGACGTGGATGGGGCCTGGCGGGCTTGCTCCAGAACACATGGCCTCCCTCTCATAAGTGCTTACTTTCCAGGCCTCTGGAAGTCATTGGAAGGACAGAGAACTCTGTGCCTCAGACAGAACAGACCCTGGGTACCCCTTGAAGCACTCACGTCTCCTAGGGGCTGGCCAGAGCTCCAGGTGGAGTCCAGGGTGACCCGGGAGGCCGGGCCAGGAGGAGCAGTCAGGTCTCCAGATGCTCTAGTTCTGCATGGGATGACATAGTACAGGGATGGTGTTGACGAAGAAGGGCACAGAGACATTTTACTGGAAGCCTGTTTTGCCTCCCTGGCACATCACACGCCTCACCGCACTTCAGGTGTTAGTATATGTGGGAGGTGAGCGAGATGCCCAGTGTCTCCAGCTGGAGGTTGAGGCTGCTTTGATCTGACACGGGCCCTGTCCTAAGGCATCAGTTCCCAACCTGTGTACTCACCCTAAGCATTCAAAAGAAACCCTTATATGCGGGTTGCCTGGGTGGCTCAGTTGGTTAAGCATCTGACTCTTGATTTTGGCTCAGGTCATGATCTTGAGGTTCACGGGTTTCAGCCCCGCAGTGGGCTCTGCACTGATAGTGGAAAGCGTGCTTGGGATTCTCTCTCTCTCTCCCTCTCTCTCTGCCCCGCCCCCCACCCTCTCTCTCTCAAAATAAATAAATAAACTTAAAAAAACGTATATTTTAAAAATACCTTATATTTCTGCCCCATCCCCAGAGGTTATATCCAACACTATGGGGGACAATCTAGTCACCAGGATTTCTAAAACCTCCCTAGAAAATTTTAATGTGCAGCTAAGTTTGAGAATTTCTCGTCTTATGCCCCAGTGCTGTTGTTTTTTGCCTTTTTGTTCTCATTCCTAAAGTGTCCAGATCTGTGCTCAGAGCTCAAATAAATTTACTGAAAAAAATAAAATAAAATTAAGGAACAACAGCTCAAAGAGCCAGCAATTTATGCAAATGAATGCAAATAAATACACACTCCATACATATGTTTATGCAAATATGCTTGTGGTCCTTGCAAATCACTCACGAGCCTGGAAGCAGCTGCCTACGATTTCTTGGTGAGAACCCTGGGCAGGATGCCCAGGTTAATGACAGGTGATATCACGACCTCCCAGAACAGACATCTCTATTAGCAAACTCATCCCAAAAGTCCCTCAGGGAGCCGCGCACTGAGCCCAGCTCTGTGCACCCAAACCCCCTTGCCTATGCACTCAGGGCTCAGGACTCAAGTCCACAGGCCAGGGAGGGGCCAGGAGCAGCTGCCCAGTGGGTGCTTCAAGGCCACCAGGCCTGTGGGCAGAGAGAGTAGGGGCTTGCCAGGGGCCTGATAGCTGCTGGAGGACAGCTCTGATCTCCGAGGGCCTAGCTGGGCTGCCTTCAGTTCTGGGCCAGGATGGGTCGGCTGGCACGTGGCTGGGCAATCACCCCCACTCAGACAGGGTGCGTGGTGTGTGCTGTTCGCCTGAGTGGGTCCTATGGCTCATTTACATAAACCCAGTGGGAGACGCGGGACCTCAGAAGAAAACTTGCCTAGTCAAGATAGAGCTTGGCATGAACACCCACGTTCCCTCAAAAACGCTAACTGCCCCAGCCCTAGTTTGCAACCTCTTCTCCAGGCCTCTGTGGAACAGTCATGGCCTCTGGAACTTCAGGACACCCTGGCTTCATTGCCTCAAGGATGAGCCAGTCCTGCAAATCTCTGGCCTCTGCCTCTGCTCCCTGAGAAGCACCAAGAGGAGCTGAAACCTTAACGTTCCCCACGGTGTCCTCCTGGACTGAGCATACACCTCCGGTGGCTGCATGGGGTGGAAGGAGTTCCCCAAGGGGGGCTGGGATGTGAAGATACATCTGGGAACCCGGCCCTGGCACTGGGGATCCTGGCTCAGTCTGCTGTGGTCAGCCCCGCAAAGGTCACACTCAGTTTCCCCTTTCTGTAGTTGCTGCATCCAGAAGGTAGAGGCCAGACCATTTGGGAGGCTTTGGGGAGCCAGAGTGTGAGCTCTAGGAGGGTAGAGAGTTTTAGCAGTTACACATGGTAGGTGCTTGGTACATTTCTGTTGGCTGACCGAACGAACGAACATTTCCTCCACAACATACAGCTGTCCTTAGTACAGTGTGAGGTGGGGAAGGCGTGGCCTGTCCTCCTGAGGGAGCTCGCCTCTGGGAGGGCAGCTGTAGATACCGTCCCCCATGGAACCAGTGTGCAGCCCACATTGGGAAATGTCTCCTAGTTGAAAGGCCTATTCAGTTGAGCACAGATCTCTCTTTGGGTGGTGCTGGTGGTAAGAACGTGGCAGAGGGGTATCAATCCTTTCAGATCATTAAGGAAACCCAGTGACTGGTATTCCGGTTGGGTGCTGGGAGTCAGTTCAGGTATGATTCCATCTAAACAAAGCTGTTACAGCAACCTCTCCATCAAGTACAAAAAGCTTTGAGCCACTGGTGACAACCCACCCATCCAAGCCCTAATGAGTCCTGGAATCTGGTTTAGTGGAGAGAAGTCCACCACCACGTATTGGGATAGAGGGCTTGGCCTCACTGGCCACCCACCCTCCCCACTCAGCGCCCTCAGGGGTCATTCTTAGTTCTTGTTGGCCCAACTTTCCAAGAGGAAAAAGAGCTTTCACACTCAGAAAAATCTCCGCCAGAGTACAAGCTGGCTCCAGCTCAGCTACCAGCCTCCCCAGAATTGCCGCCGGGGCATGTGACAGAGGCCCAGCCCCTGGAGAGCACTATCTCCCTGCTGCCTGCTTCACTCTTGCAGGCTTGAATTGAGCTTCTAAAGGGTGATTTTATTCTTTAATTATTTCAATCTGACCCTTCACCTCCTCAGCTTTTCCAGGCTGTTTGGGAGATTCCCTGTGGCTCCAGTCACTCAGCGGCTGTGTGATAAGGGACAAAGGAGATAAAGACTTCTCCTTTGGAGGAAAGGGGGAGTGATTAGCCCTGGAGACTCTGTGGCTGGTTGGCTGTGGGCCTGGCCACTGAGTCTGGGTCTGTTCCATGTCAGGCTGTTGTCTGGAGGGACCAGCCTTTGTCCACATGCTCACCCTAGGGAAGCCTAGCCATGGGCATTCTGAGGCTTCCCTCCTCTTTGACGAAAAATGGCTGGAAAGGTCAGAGGTGAAAGGAAAGTATACAGGATAAATTTCTGTGGTCAGCTGGATCCGCCAAGCTGACAGCAAACTAAACCAACCAACATTGTTAGGAAGCAGCCCTGCCCCCTCTCCTGGCTCTGGGTATAGATGTACTGTGGGACTAACTCACTCAGGACCTGTGGCCCCGGGGTTCGCAACCCAGAGCCTAGATTTGAGAGCCTAGAATCAATCCAGAGCTTAGATCTAGAGCCCGGAACAAACTCAGAATTTACATCTAGAGCCCAGAGCTTAACATTTAGAACCTAAAAGCCCAGACAGAGCCCAATGTTTGATGCAAAGGCTAGATTCCTGATTTAAAACCCTGGAGCTCAGACAACTGGACCAAGTCCTGAGAACCCTCCCAGCCCCAGAGTGCTAGAAAGTTCCCTCTGCTGCTTCCAGCCTTCTGATTGGCACCTGACAGTGTGTAGAGTATTAATTATGGTCAGAGCTTTTCAACATGCAATAAAAAGCCTTTTAAACCATTCCGGTGGGAGGTGATTAACTCTATTAAGTGGCATTATGGATCTTCCTATCTGTTGCTTTCATAAACATAGTTGTAGGCGGAATGTTTTATTAAGGGCATAAAAATGTCCCACATTACAATGCATAAGCACATATTGATGTTATATTTCTTTACTGTGCTGCACGCCCCAGTCCCCAACCACTCCGAAAAGAAACTACATGTCTTAATAATTTATGCTCCAAGTTTTAACCAGGATTATCAATGGCAGCTTTTGAGGTTTCTCTTTTGGCAACACAATAGATCATAGTAAAAATGCACCGACAAGCGATGTGTCCGTTTGATTTTTTCCACCTGAATCAGCAGCCCAAACTCCAGACACAGCAGTTTAGGGCAAGCAGCACACTGAAGAATTTAAGTCTAAGCATTTAATCTGTTCTTTCCATAAATTTCTGCTGCTTGTGCTTTATAATGATTCTACCAGAGGAAGTTTATTTATATCGCAGATTTTCAGCATCAGCACATTGAGAACACAAGGGCGATCGCTCAGTCAATAGCTTACAGCCATGTATAATATCACTCCGGAAATCAAAAGCCCATTTGAAGAAAAGAAGGCTCAGATTAAAGTCACTTTAAGACATCAATAACTTGGAACTGGCTCTAGAGAAGTTATAAATACCCAACCTGCGCATATGCAAATACGCGCTCGCAGACGCGCCACCACCGCCGCGCGCCCGGGAACCTCCGGCGGCCCCTCCCCTCCCCGCGGCACGTGCCGCCGCGCGGGGGGCGGGCCCTACACGTCACTGGGGGCGGGGACTCTCCGGGGCCGAGCGCCCCGGCCCTCCCAGGCAGGCAGCCGGACCCGGAGTCACCCGCCCAGTTTGGGGTGTGGGCTGGGCTTGAAGGCCGGCGAGGAGTAGAAACCCAGCGTTAAAACCCAATGGACAGAAGAAACTGGCGCCTTTCTGCGTTGCTTCCCACGTGCCAGGTGCTGGGCCAAGGGGCACTTTAATTACATCAGCCACCCTTAGCCGTCTTTCTGACACCATACCTGTCGTGGCAGCCCAGGGGCCCCTCCCCTGTCTCCCTCTGTTGGGAGAGTGGGTGGCGGGAGGAGAAGGAAGAGGAGGAAGCACCGGCACTTTGTAAAGCCCCACCCTGGGTGCGTGCATCCTGCCGCCCCCTCTGATACCCACCGATTCCATTATCTCATTTTATCCCTGAGGCAACCCTAGGACAGAAGGTCCCCATTTTACAGATGAAGAAAATGAGGTTGGGGGAGAGTAACTTGTCCCTGGCCAGAGTGGAGGCAGCAAGGCTTGAATCAAGCTCTGCTTAATTCAAAGCCCTGCTTTTATAGTTTTAAACCACCGTAGTTTGGTGCTTCCTACTTGTCCTAGCACCCTTCCTCAAGGCAGAGCAGGCCCAGGAGCCTAGAAGAGTTTGAGGTCACTTGGGAAGGTGAAGCCCAGGGTCCAAGGAGCATCATAAAGGATCATGATGTAGACAGAGGAAGGAGATACCAGCAAGTTGGGGCTGGGTAGAACTGGCTCAGAAGGCAAGCTGGAGGGCTGGCTGGCAGAGATGAGCTGGGGTGAGGCCCCAGCAGGGTGGAAGGAGCCAAGGCAAAGCCCAGGGTCTGGAGCCAGCTTGGGGCCTGGGCTCTGGTCTTGAGATGGTGAGAGGACCTCAGGCTTTCAGGAAGGGAGGGAAGGCAGGAGGGGCTCAGACCCCAGGTGGGGCTGGTGAACTCAATGGCCACAGACCAGTGGTTGTACTATCCTGGGCAACCCTAGAAATTGCCAAGGCCACAAATGGCCAAGGGCTTATATGGCTAAAGCTCCTGAGATCACAAAAACCTCTCAGGAGAAAGGGGAATCCTGCTCATTGCCCAGGAGCATGACATGGCCCTGCATAGCATGAGGATCCATCAAAAAATGAATTACCTGCCCTCAGTGGGCAGCAAGAAGATAATAAGATTAAGCCCTGCAAAAGTGTCTGGACAAGAGAGAATGTGACAAAGGGCTGAACATGTGAGTGAAGTTATACAAAATCATAGAAGCTGATAGTAGACCGCTTTCTGGGGGATGGCTTTTGCCTAAAGATGTCCTAACTGTGTAGCCAGCCGCTTCTATGTCCTTGCTCAAGATGTCTCATCTCCTTGGATTCCCGCACTCCCTGTTCTATGCCCCATAACACTGTGTGGTTTACACTTCAGTACCGTGGGCAGCATTGAGTACTTACAGCTATAGTCATTCACCCATTCATTCATTCACTCATACGTTCAGCCAGTATTTATTGAGCACATACAGTGTGCCAGGCACTGGGGATACATTGACGAACAAGAAAGACCACAAGCCTTGCCTGGTGGAGCACTGGTTCTGGAGGATGTTTGGTGACCTGCTTGTCTCCCCCTTCTCAAAGGCAGGCATGGTTTAGCTGACTCACGAGGGCTGGTCAGTCCTGCAGAGGTGTCCTCAGTCACGCATTTGGCTGCTGCACTAGGTCCCAAAGCTCCCAGCAAATGGCTATTCAGAGCCTCAGGCCTCCTGACTCATCATTTCTCTTCCCTTGTTCCTCTTGCGCTGGGGGGTTGCTTTTGTTTTTTGGAGCTCCTTCCCAGGACAAGGGTCAGTGGGGGCGGGGCAGGGGGGGATTTCTCCTCCCGAATAGTAAGGCCAAGTCCTTGTAGGTCAGTGACCTCATCCTGGGAGGGGGATTATACACTCTTATTCTTCCTGCCCCAGTGCTATGAGGGCTCCAAGCCAAGCCCCAAATAGACCTTAGCAGGGCGGGGAAGCGGCCCCCTGGCAAAAGCAGAGGGGAGCTGTGCACATGTGCGCAGGCGCTGCCTGCCTGTCTGGGGGCTTGGCTATAGTTGGAGTCTGCTCAGGAGGGTCTCCTGGATGAATGGAACATTCAGAGCTTGGGCTTCTCCCCTTACTGACCAGGTCAGAGGCTGGTTGGACACCTGATCTGTCCCCAACTGCCTCCCGTCTCCAGAGGAGGAGCTGGATTCCCGTGGGCTGGGGGCTGGGAGGACACCAGTTACCTGAGCCCCTCTCCCCTTTTTGGCTGTTGGAACTAGCTCTTGCTGGGATGGCATGTTGCACTTTTCTGGAACTCTGAAGGGCACTTGAATTACTGTCTCCTGTACTTCCTTAGGAGGGCTCTCTGGTTTCTGTGTGGCAGCTGCAGGGGGTTCCGGGGATGGCCCTGGGCAACCCTGATGGGGTCACGCCTCACTTTCTCCAAGGAGGACAAGCTGCCTCGGCCCAGGTGCGAGCACCTTTGGGAATCAGAAGAGAGAGAGGCCAGTGTTGGCTGAGGGAGGAGGTGGCCAGGAGCTGGGGCTGACCAGAGCCACACCTTGGGTGGAGTTAGATGTGACTTCTGTACCTGTTCTTCCACTCAGGGGACTGTTTGCTGCTGGGCCCCCACCTGGCTGGGCTCTGGCCTAGACCCTGGCCCTGGAGTCCCCTGCTTGGGAAGAAGAGTGAGTCATAGGAGAGAACAGTCATGTCAGCGCTAGGCTGCCACTTGACCCTTGGGGTTCCATGTGGTATGGGTGTTCTGGGAAAGTTTTCTGGAGGAGCAACCTGCTAAAGGCAGGTCTGAAGAGGGGTGGGGCATTGTGAGTAACGTGCAGAAGCTGAAGTGAGTGTGTTGTTGGGCAGGGGCCCTAAGGAGCAGGCCTGTAGGGTGGGAGGGTGGGAGAGGCTGGAGGGGTCAGCAGCCTTGAGTGACAGGTGAGGAAGCTTTGTGAGAAATGAGGACCATTGAAGGATTTCGACTAAGGGAGGGCCTGGTCACACGGTGCCTTAGAAAATTTACTTTGACAGCAGAGTGGAGAGTGGCCGCGAGAGGGTAGGCCTGCAGGCAGGAAGAGCTGAGGTGGGGGCTCCGAGGGGCCGAGCAGAGGGTGGGCGGTAGAACTGAGACCATGTAGAGGCTGACCAGGTGGGAAAATCACGTGAGGGCCCTGGAGGCCAGTCAGGTGGGGTGAGTCTGAGAAGATGAGCTGACAGGCCCGAAGTCCCTGCGGGGGCTGGGGCTTTCCAGCAGTGGGCACAGCTTGCGTCTGTGCGAGGGCATCAAGTCTGGCTGCATGGCCACCTCCAGCGGCCTCTGTGGGGACTCCGTGTCCTTGAACCTTTGGAGCTTCTGCATCCAGCTCCTCATTGTCTAAACAAGGAGGTAGAGAATCAGTGTGTGTGTGTGTGTGTGTGTGTGTGTGTGTGTGTGTGTATTGTGGTGGGGGTGGGGGGTGGCAGGAGGGTGGCTGAACTGGGCTGGAAGCCAGGCCCTTTCTGTGCCATTACAGCAAACACAGCCTTGCTGGGCATCCTCAGGGCCGGACCCAGAACCTGGGACTGAGGATATTACAGTGCGTATATGGCCAAGGGCAAGGCTCCAGGGCCAGACAGCCCAGTGTCCATCCTGACACTGTCCCTGATCAGCTGGGTAAACACGGGAAAGTTACATCATGTTTCTGAGCCCAAGTGTCTCATCTGTAGAAGGGTGGTTAGAACCGAGGCTGCTCCCCACGGCTTTTGTGAGGATTACATGTCAGTGCATGGGCCACACTTCCAAGAGCGTCTGGAATGTATATACCCTCAATAAGTCACTTTCCAGCTTCTCATATTGCACAACTCCAGGGGGCGCCATTCACCTCACACTCATCAAGATTTCTTTTGTTATTGTGACAGTTTTCTGGTAGATGGCAAGCAAGGGTCTTGAGAAAAGGGTATCTTTTAAAATTTCACAGAAAGTTGCTAAATTGGCCAGCGGCGGGGGTGTTCTAAAGTCATTCCCAGTCGAGTGGGGGAGACAGACATGAAAATAGACCATCAAGATGCTCGCTGGTGAGACGGGTGAGTGAAGTCTGCATGCATGCTGGGGTGAGCTGAGGAGAGGATCTGATCTTCCTGAGCTCCTCTCTTCCTGGCTGAGGCTGGTGCCCCAGAGTATTGACTCGAAAACTGGGGTGTTACAGAAACACCCTCACAGGTGGTCTGGGGGCTGAGAGGGCCTCGTGCCAGGCTCTCTGACTGTCCTGTCCCGACTTTATTGCAAGAGGTACCATGAGGCTGTAGCTCAGTTCTGAGAAACCCAAGTGCCTTCCTGCAGAATGCAAATGTTGAGTGCTCTCCTCTGCTTTCAATTCCACTGTGGGAAAGGCAGGCGAGCACAAAATAAATAACCAGAAGACCTCTGCAATCCGGCTCCCTTGCCCCGTGGTGATTCCTGACTAGCTCATAACTCACCTCCCACGTCAGACAACAAGGCAGGCCTGCAACAACTCAGCAGTCTCCTGGGGGGCCTGCTGGCCCACCTTCCCCTGCTCGCCTGGCCTCTCCAGCCCCAGGAAAACCAAGCCTGGAGCTCTGTCTATAAAGGGGACATGGTGGCCTGTGCTGAGCACATGGAGGGGACTCTTATGAGGTTTGTGCAGAGCCCTCCCCTGACTCTGCTGCCTCCTGTCTGGTCAGCAGGTGGTGAAGGCCAGACCCTGTCACCCCCCCCCCCCCCCCCCCCCACTGGGCTCAGTAAACTGTGCTGACTGGGGCATCTTCCCCACCCTGGTGACAGGGGGTCAGGGCTGATTCCTGAAAGGAAGGGGCTTTCCTAATAGACCTTTGAAGCTCGGGCTGGGGTTACGCCCTAGTGGCACAGGCTGTTGGGTCCAGGAGATAGAGACTCTTACCCCTGTGTGGGTCTTGGTGGGGAGTGTGGGACCCTCAATGAGGGGAAGCAGGTTAGGGGAGGAGGACTGAGACAAGGGGGGCCAAAGAAAGGGAGATTGTGGGGTCTAGTTCAGATGGTGATGCTACTTCTCCCCAGGGCTTCTCATGGTCATTTACTTCAGAGGCCTGATGATCCCTGAGGGCTTTTGTCAGGCAGATGAGAGGTGGTGGGGGGAGGAGGGGGAGGGAGGGAGAAGGAGGGAGGGAAAGGGGGATGCTTCAACTTCTCTGTTCCTGTGCCTATCAGAGCCTTGGGAGCTTGGAAGGCTCTAGAAGCAGGACACCCAACTGGCCAACCAGCTCAGATGAGGCTGATCTGGCCAGAGTGGGGGCCAGTCCCCTCCTACCAAGGCCAAGTCCTTCGCGCTCCAGGGGAGTCCCAGGCCTAGCGGAGGAGAAGATGCCAGCCGGGCCTCTAGCTCAGTTCTCTAGGCCTCACGGAGTCCTGAGCTCCCTCCCAGAGAGGACTAGTGAATTTTTCCTGCTCTGCTGAGCTCCTTCAAAGATATCAGCACATGGTTAATCTTCCTTCTGTTCAGAAATGCAGAGTAATTTGCCCGAATGGGGGTTTCTGCATATTTATACTAATGTCTGTGTTTAAAGCTTATGAGACAGGGAATTGCTGAGAGATGTCCATTAGCAATATATACAGACTGCAATTATTTCTTTATGGTGTGTGGTTTGACTGCAGAATATTTTATTTCAATGGAAGTAGCAGGCTTTGCCTACTGTGTTTTCTTATGGGCCCAAAGAAATCAATAGGAACAGAAGAGAAGTGAAAAGAAGCAAGAATAAAAGGAGTGTGACCTTTTAGGATTCTGGGAGCCTTGACTATGCTACTCCAGGAACTGCCTCCGTCCTCAGAATCTCAATGCATGCAGCCAAGTGGGGGCAATTCCGTACGTTTAAGACTGTGGACGAAAACTTGCAAATCCTCCCTGGGACAGAGGCAAATCTCTCAATTCATTCCCTCCCACCAGAGACACGCACGGAATGGGAGCAAGGGGGGTTCCTCAGAGCACCCCACTTCAGAGCCTCCAGCACCTCCCCCCGCCCCATGTCCACCCCAGGACAGAAGCTCGGAAGAGAAGCACATTTTGATCTGAAACAAAATAAGCTTCAAGCTTAGAGTTTCTCCGACCAAGGCGGTCTGGAATCTTCTTGGATTCTGGTAGAAACCCAACATTTTCCAGGATGTGTGTGGAAGGATCCGGAAGACGGAAGGATCAAGACTGTTTCAGAACCACAGAACTGGAGCAGCCAGCATGGAGGCCAAGGAAGGAAGAGCCGTCTGGGGAGTTGCAGCGAGGGGGTGCCCAGCCTGGGAGAGTGTGGCCAGGAGGCCAGGGGAATGCCTCTCCGCTGAGGGTCCCACCTGGGCTCACCTGGGCTCCACCTCGATGCCCGTTCAGCTTCTCCTGGCTGCTCAGGTGACTTTTCTGTCTTGGTGCTGAGAGGGGCCTCACACCGGACCTCCACACCGGTGCTCTGGAAGAACACCTCAATTATCGGCCACTGGAAGGGCACCACTGCGCCTGAGGCAGTCTCCACGCACAACTGTCTTAAAGGGCTTTTTGGCTAAGAGAGGCCAGTCTAGCTGGGCAGAGGAACGCAAATGACTTTGTGCGACAGATACGTCTAAACTGGCAATGCCGTTGTCCGCCCCTCCTACTGGGGGCCCCAGTGCCTCTTGGTCTTTCCCCTTCACCCGCCCTCACTTCCCTCTTCCTCCGGTTGGTTCTTTGCACAACTGGAGCACCTCCCCAGTCCCACAGCCGTTTCTTTCCCGCCAGCCTCTGCCATCTCGTGGCTTCCACAGAGCCGGCTCCCATCTGCCACCTCAACTTCCCCTCGGCAGGGAGGCACCATTCTTTTCCGGCCTCAGAATAGTTCCCTGAAGTCAGCGCTGACTTCTCACTGCCTTCTTGCACAGAAATCTTTTCCAAGAGGTGCCGGGGTCCAGAAGAGGGACAGATGGTCCCTTTCTTTTTATAACACGGCAAGTCTTTTGAAGTGAAGAGCTATGAACACAAGTTTTGCCTTCAGCAGATGTTCTGTGGGCACAACAAATACCACTTTGTGTTCTTCAGCAACTGTGAGCAGTGTTAACTGGGGAGGAGACTGAAATTGGGCAGAGCATCGGCGGAGCATATTCAGGGGGCCCAGGGGCCATGGCGTGAAGGTCCCTGTTCAATCTCAGTCAGGCTGACTGGAGACTTGTGTTTCTGCTCAGCCAGTTCCAGGTCTAGGCTTCCTAGAAACCGTGTCTGCTCACCTTCCCCGAGCCCAGGGACCACCCAGCCGCACTTCCACCCATGCAGGGGCCACTTGTGAAGGGCTGACGGCCGAGCTGTGTTCGTGCGCACCTCTTCCAGCTAATCCTGAGGTTGGGTCGAAAGCTGCGGGCTGGGGTGAATACTATTCGAGATTCGTGGTTGCATTTTATCACTTTCTCCCTCGAGCACTACGGGGTTGTCCAGTCCCCATGGCTGTACTAGGCTGATCTGGGGACTTTGCAAAGGACAAGAATGGTTGGCCAGGCATGACATCTGTTGAGCTCCTAAGGAGCTGAAGGCTGTCTAGATGTCAGTAGAAGCCAGTTCCCAGGGCTCTGCCCTGGTGGCTCCTCGGGCATCTGTGACAGGGGTACCAGGCATCAGTTAACTACTTTCAAGTGGCTGTGCTGCTGTTTGGTGGATTTCAAGAATTGTGTTCATTTAAAAGGGCATAAGCTCAACTAATAGACCTCATTAACTTGAAAGATATATCATTTTTGCACGGAATTGGCTCCTTCATAGGATGGCTGGCTCCATTAACTTTACTGCATTGGCAATACTTTGTATAAGGTGTGGGAGATGCTGCGGCAGCAAAGAATCTCCGGGGCTGCCCGATCCCAAGCTCCAGTGGCATCCATGGTGGCCGAAGCCCTGTCTGAAGTCCCTTCTGAGGGTCCAAAGTCCCTCACAGGTTTACTTGAGGAATTAAGTCCACTCACTCACTCATTAAGTCCATCTGTCACACGGTACTTTTAGAGATGAGGAAAGAAGCCAAGAGTCACCAATTTATGTTGAGAAATATCAGACACATGATCCTAGGAGATGTAAGACAGCCACCGTGACCCATCTTTAGCCCAGACATGCTAAGTGACAAGCTAGGGAAGCTAGAAGGTGTGGTGTAGGTGGGAGGGGAATGGGTGTCACAGGCAGGAGGTTTTCATCCTGATCCCCGTTCCCCCTCTGCCACTTACATCTGGGCAAGCGTCTTATCTGAGCCTTGGTTTTCCCTCTGTGAATCCACCTCCTAGGGCAGCTGCAAGGGTTACATAAATGCAGAGTGAATGTACAATGAATATAAAACATCTACTCCACGTCCTTCCGAAAGACAAGTCTGCATCTGCTGGCACTGATTGCCGCTCCTACTCCCCAGCTGCGCTCTCCCGAGCAACTCCTCACCTTCTCTGTTGGTGAGAATTTACTCCTGAACAATAACTCATCCCCCCCCCGCCACCTCCTCACACCCCTTCATACCACTACCATGAATATGAGAGTGGGATAGTGCCTTAAAGGCTATTTAGGACCTCCCCCATTTTGCAGGTAGGGAACTGAGGTTCAGAGGTGTCACTAAGATTTCACACTGCCCCAGGAAACTGTCTCTAGAAAAATCCCCTGTGAAACCATCCCCACTCAAGTGTCCTGTGTAATTACTTCATCTGGTGCTAGGAGTTCTTTACCTGGAAACCTTCTCTGTCCCTGCAAACCAAAAGCCACATGGAGACAGGACCCATTGGGCCAAGCTGCTCTGGGTCATGCCCATGGGGCACACGTTGCCAGGCTGCTGTGATCAGAGCGGTACATCCCGCAGGAGCACAGTGCTGGTGCCGGCAGCTCCACCAGGCATGAATGGGAGGAAGAGTAGGGACCAGACACCCACGTACATATGGGGGTGGGGGGCAAGTCATAAGTGGTACCATGTAGGCAATGGCTCTGGGAGTGTGGTTTGACTGGGGAGGAGACAGTGTCCAGAAAGAAGATGACAAGGACAAACTCTAACTCCATTTGCCAACCAGACTGACATGTACCCCGTTAGGGACTGAATTGTGCCCCCCACCCCTCACCATTCGTATGTCGAAGCCCTACTCCCAAAGAGACTGTATTTGGAGATAGGGCCTCTAAGAAGTTAAATGAGGTCATGAGGGTGGGACTGTAATCCAATATGACTCTAATCCATATAAGACAAGGAAGAGACACCAGGAGTGCTTGTCCAGGGAAAGGCCATGTCACAGCAAGAAGATGGCCATCTATAAGCCAAGGAGCGATGCCACACCAGAAACCCACCTTGCTGGCAGTCTGATCTTGGACTTCCAGCCTCCAGAACTGTGAGGAAACAGATGTCTGTTGTTTAAGTTGTCCAGTGTGTGGTGTTCTCTTATGGAAGCCCTGACACACTAATATATAGCCCATGACGTTGGTCCCACAGGAAGTGGTGAAAAACAGATGTGTGTTTGCCTGGGATGTGTGTAGATGCGGGTCTGAGACACAGAGCAATGGCAACATTGAGAAGTCACTTGGAAGAGAGGAGGAAAAGGCAGTGAGAGGCCAGTGGGCAAAACCAGAAAGTTCACGACGCTGTGCTAGGTCATCCAAAAGGCTCCTGGGAGAGCTAGAAAGTAAAACAGGGCATTTTCTTGGTGATGTACTGATGAACACTTGGGCTTCCCTTTAAGACACATTATTTTAAACAAAGAGAGTTACACTATGAAAATAGGCAATGGCAACCGTTTCAACAGATAGCAAACTTCTGGCCATTATTTTTCTTTAAGCAATGTACACAATGTTTTCTGTTCCTCTCATGCTTCTGTTATTTTGACCTTTTTTGTTTCTAGGATAGTAAGCGTGCTCTTGAATGTAAGGTAGTTTCAACCAAAGCCAGTGTTCCGCCATGTTTTCTCCATATGTGTTATGGTTTGGGGTGCTATGGCCTCCCCATCACGTGGGCACAGGCGGCAGGTGTGCCATAGCTTTGCCAAGCACTCCTCCTTTGAAAACTCATTCCCAACCTAAAAAACTGAAAAATGTTAAGGATCAGCTTGACAGGACATGCCTTTCCTAGCAAAGACAGCACATGTTAGATGTTTGCATGGTGATTAGGCAACAGGAAACTAGCCACTAACCTGTCATGATAGGAGAGAGAAAGGTTTACAAAGAATTTCTGGACCTCGAGGCACACCCTGATTTCCCAGTCAGGTGTTAATGGCACTCAAGGGTTTCCTACCTGGATCACAGCCCCTGAAGGCCAAGGGGGTCTTCACTTTACAAGGCCAAAGTGGCCTTCTAAGACCAGAATGACTTGACCTTCACCAGAATGAGTTGAACTTGCAAGACCCAAATGGCTGACAAAATGGACTCTTGCCCAAGATCAGGGATCCTTATCCAGCCATCACTAACTGGGCAAGTAAAGCCGAGAAGCTGGAGGAAAGTCCAGGCTTCCTAAACTTTGGGTACCAAGGGGTCAGGGAATAGACTTGGGTCCTTAAGTTTAAATCACTAGCTGAACCTGTATCAGATCAGGACAGGCCCGATGAACCATTTGATAAGAAGTGTCTGTGTGTGTGTGTGTCGCTCTATGATAGAAATCATACGATTTCTTGAGAAATCATAATTCTGTGTCACTGGCACTTAAACATTCTTCCCTAAGATGTGGCCTCTGTGGAACTACTTCCCTTCTGTCTCCTCCCCTCCATCATTCTGACTGCCTTTGAAGGCCCAGTCTACACCGACCTCTCTTTTCCAGCCCCTGTGGTTTTTACTGCTGGCTCCCCCTGGACTCCACAAGTGGGGATGCAGCCTTCTCCGGGGAGACCGCTATCCCTCCCAGCACCTGCCGCAGTGTCTGGATGGAACACGGTAGGCATCCCCACAGGGCCTCATGTTCAGTAGGAGCAGAGATTGATATGGGGCATGGAGCTAGCACATTCCATATTATCTTTTGAGTGGGAGAAGCTAAGTGTGGGTCTCGCACAGTTGGTGACTAATATTATACACATTACTTGCTCAATAAATGCTTGGTGGTGCAGCAGGGAAGGAGGTGACATGACTCAGGCCCCTCAGGGGCTTCTTGTCAGTGATCTAGAACATAGTGGTCATCCCTGCTGATATCTGCGTGGGCTTGAGACTGGGGTAGCTGGTTTCCTACTGTGGGTCACTGCCGTTTCCTGAAGCCCCTGGAAAGGAAACGTTCCCTCCCTTTGCTCTAATCTGAAGAGCCCTCTAATTCCCATGGTGTCTTGACTCTGCTGTCCCTGCCTGTCAACAGTTAGGGCCAGGGCAGGATTTCCGATCTCAAAGATGCTCAGCAGAGATTTGGGGCTGAAAGTCCATATGCTATTTCTAGCTCTGTGTACTCAGCTCAGTGAGGAGGGGGCCCCCCATGCACCTTGCTCTAACTGTGTCCTGTTGAGCAGAGCGTCTCTGAGAGGATTGTGCAGAGGCTGGGGTCCTGGGGTCACCTCCTGCTCCGAGAATGACATGGTCTCTGGGTGGTCTAGTGGCCTTTGCTGCATCTTTCCGCTTGCCTGGTTCACTCATCATCAAATGATCCGTTAACACAACAGTTAAGCCCTGGACAACCCTCCAATTAATGATCAACAAACCTCAGGAGGATAGAGCCCTGTGAAGGGGAGGAGGGCTTTCTGAGGCAGGGCTGGGGCAGGTACCGCCCAAGCGAGGAGGAAAGACCTCGTGTAGACAAAGTGTCAAATTCCACAGGCTCTGAGACACATAATTTTTGAGTGAGGGTGTGTGTGTTGGGGTGGGGGGCAGCCTAGAAAGGGGAAAAATTGGGTTGAGGGTCATGTCAATCAGATCTGGGAGATTATTTTGAGCAACCTTGCTTTAGAAACAGTGGCGGGCCTGAGCTAAAGGTGTGCCAGACAATGTTTCTCCTCCAGGATTCTTTACAGTAGTGCTGGTAATAACAACAGCTAGCATAAATGTGGGTTTACTATGCGCCAGGCACTGTGTTAAGACTTTGCATACATTATTAAGTCCTTAAAACACGTCTGTGAAGATGGCACTATGATTATCTCCATGTTACCGATAAGGAAACTGAGGCTCAGAGACACCAGTGTTCTAGCACAGTTTCACTGTGGGTTAGTGGTAGTGGAATTGGAATTCTACCTGAGCAGTCTGGTGCAGAACCCGGGCCCCTGGCCACCCTCCACGCTGCTAGCCACGTGCTCATAACCCACTCCCTCCTTTGCATCCCTCCTTGGTTGGTCTGCCGGAGTGACATAATTCTGTTTGTCCCACCTACTGATCTGGCCCTGGAGGAGGACCCATGCTGGGAGTCTGGCACCCTGATATCAAGCTGAGTCTCGCAGGATGCTGAGATCCCCTGAGGGAAGACAGGAGAAGCCCTCAGAAGACAGACAGCTCTTGGAATTAGGGGGAAGGTGTCAGCAACAGCCCGGTTCCTTCCGGTTGTTATGGCAATGTGGAGGGCTGTAAAATGTTACATCGTGGGAAGGCAGTTTCTTCTGTCCAAAGTGGACCCCTAGGAACTAAGTGCTTCAGACATCACGGTGTTGACGCAATCTCCCAAGACTCCCAAGGCAACCTGGTCTTTGGCTTTCTCACGTTACCCTGGGCACCTAAAAGGCCACGGCACTGAAGAGTGGTCCTGGCACCAGTAGTGAAGATAATAGTAGCAAAGACTTTCACAGTGATTACGACATGCTAGGCGCTATTCACAAGGGCTTTATGTAAAATAACTCAATCCTCACAACAACTTCAAGAAGGATGTTCTATTATTATCCCCTTTTATAGATGAGGAAACTGAGGCAGAGTTTCAGATCGCATTTGCTCTGGGGCAAGCATCTGGGTGGAGGTGCTGGGGCACAGGAGGAACTTTGAAATAGATGGTCGTACGTTCCCAGCAGTGTGGGACAGGTATGGGGGCAGTGACCGGTTGCAGAATGAACTCTCACAGCGGCACTTTCCTGTGTGCTGGGGTCACCAACCTGCATTCACCACACAGAGGGAGGAGGCAGCTGGTGAGAAGTCAGAACCTCAGCGCTGACTTGCAGCCCAGTGCTCTGTGCCTTCTTTCATCTAACCCTTCTTCAGCGTCTCTCGGCACCAGGCACTGGCTGGGATACTGGGGGTGGAACGGGAATGGGAGGGATTCTTGCGGCCCCCACCCCAGTGCCTGGCAGTCTAGCTGGCAGAATGATGCAGGAGCAGGGTAACTGTTGCAGGCACGCGGCCAAGCCCAGAGCACAGCTGGAAGGGAGACAACCCTGGGCTGAGAGTGACTTCGGGGCAGCCTGTGAGCGGAACGGCAGAGAGGAAGGTAGAGGCGGCGAGGGGCTGGACCCTGAGGCACAAAGTGAAGGGTCGGGCACTGTCCTGAAAGGAGCAGGGGCTGTTGGAGGCGTTTGGCGGGGAGTGACAGGACCAGACTTGCGTTTTGCAAAGACCACGCTGGCTGGACCTTGGACCTGGCTGGGAGGGGATGCACTTGGGGCCGGGAGGCCACCAGTGCAACCGGAGGTGATGGTGGCCTGAAAGGGGAGTGGTGGTGGGGATAGAGAGACGATAGATGCAGAGGCGGCAGAATCAAAGGTGTTTTTAGACTCGGTGCATAAGGGGGTTAAGGGCAGGTCAAGGACAACCATGGGCTTTGACTTTGAACTGCTGGATGGACTCATGATGTCATTTCTGAGACAGAGGCACAGGAAGAGCAGGCCTGTGGGAAGATGATTTCAGTTTGGACATTTTGTGCCTCTGTGCTAACCATGCGTGGGCAAACAGCTTTATCATGAATTCCCAGCTGCTTCTAGAATGTGTACTGAGCAGTGTGCCCTGGCATGTCAGAGGGTAGGGTCTGTGCTGGGCTCTACCCTGGGGAGAGCAGGCCAGAATCCTCCTGCCAGGAAGGTGACGCTTCCACTCCCTTTCAGGAATGGGGACACTGTGGTCCCACGGAGCTGCTTCACCAGGGGCTGCCAACCGTATGAACAAGCTTGGGTTTCTCCCATCTCCTCTGCACTGGGGAGGGGGCTCTGATTCCCAGCCCTTCACTAGCTTCTCTCTAGACCCGGGCTCAATGGTTTTCAGAGTGAAGAGGGCAAAGTACGATATATGTTCATGTCCACGATCTCATTCAGTCTTCCTCTATATCTGGTGAAGATGGTACTCCCATCCGATTTTAAAGATGAGGAAAAGGAGGCTCAGAGAGGTTAGGAGACTTGTCCCCATCACACAGTTGTACACTATGCCTCAAAGTATCTTTACCAGATCCTGTCTTTGCTACTCATGGAGACAGGGTGGCTGCTGTCCAAGCAGAGGGCAGCATAGAGACAGAGCTCCACAGAGTGGGGGCTCAGGGGCAAGGATGAGAAGGGAAGAGGTGTGAAACCACAGGAAGGGGCTGTGCACACCCCACAACATAGCTGCCTGGCCTTGGGAACCCTCGTGGCCCCTCACCCTAGGCCTACAAAATCGAAGGTCAGACGAGACAAGCCTCACCATTTCAGGTCAACCTGGATTTTGTTTTTTGGTTCAGAAGCAGGTAAGAACAGGTGCAACCTTGCTTCTCTCTCCTTGGACATGCAGGTAAGAAATATGATCACCTTTCTGCAGCTCAGCTCACCGCTAGTCTGGGGCTTTAAAAGGTCTCTGGCTACCCTGTTAGCCACCAAGAACCCTTTGTGGAAAAAGATAGGGGATGGAAAAAAATGACACCAATAGATTGCACCTGTGCTCTGACACAGCTGGGCTCACGTGCAGTGACATCAGACTTCGCTCATCTCACAAGGCCTGGCGTCGGCCACCAGCTCTGCCTTTGGATTGGTTCATGGTTTCCAATCCAACAAGACAAGGCCTCAGGTATTTTATAACAGAATTCAAATGGAACTAATTCTTTTTTCCTCCCTTATCACTTTGCACACATGAAATCTATTTTAATTAGTTTTCAATACATAATCTTTTTTTTTTTAAAGAATGAAATCCTATGGATTGTTCCCACCCACAAATTGTTCTTAGAGAAAGAAAGATTTATCTTATAAGTTTCCTAAGAAAATCTATATGTGCTCAATGCATTTAAATAACACTCATTAACGTGAACTGCATGCAAGCTGGCTTCTCTAGTCACAGATGAGAGACAATCGCTTGACCTATTGCAAATCAAAAAGCATTTCTGCACCACCTTTATTTTTCAATTGGTTAAGTTTTAAATTAAAGTCCCAACGCCCTTTTTGGGAAGGCAGACTAACATAGCCCCAACAGAAATTTCAGCTCAGTCGATTGGAAGATAATTATAAGAAACAAAATGTGAAATTTTAAATCAGGGCACTAATGAAGTCTAAAAATACCGGTGGCCCATCCCTCTGGCTGGCGAGACCTGTTCCTCATGGAGGGGATCTCTCCATAATTACCCAACCCCGTGAGAGGCCAGGTTGTCATGTCAAACAATAGAGGAAAAATCGTGGGACTTTAATGAGCTAGATCTCAAGGAGCTCCATGGTGAATCTTATTATAATGCTGGGCAAGCTTTCAAACAGAGAACAGGAGAAAAGGAAAGTTCTTTTTTTTTTTTTTTTTCTTAAGTGGAGCTCTGACTAGTGTTGATGTCATCATGCAGTGCCTCCTGGTTCCCACTTGGAGCCAGCTGTCTGTCATTTAGGAGTGTGAAATCAATTGAGTTTTGGAGATGTAAAATCCCTAGGGGCAAAATTAAAAGTGACCCAAATCCAAACCCACATGGTCTTGTCAGGAATATGATTCTCACATGGCCAAGTTTCAAAGATTTGGTTTCAAAATTCTGGTTTCTTATTTTAAAAAATATGCAGTTGTTTGACATTAGATCTGACAGACAAATTATAGCTTTAGCAATAAAGGCTTTTAAGATTAGAAATGAAAAGAGAAATTACTTAAAAAAAAACAACAAAAAAAACACAACAACCCACCCAGGCTTGAGTTTGGAGACATTTGTATGTTCATGCTTCATTGTCTTTCTTCGCCACAGATATAAGGGGATAAGTCAGCTGATGAGGGCCGTAAATAGAGAAGTGAGTTGAATGTAATTTCTGGGGAAACCACCATCTCACTGGTGAACTATGGAAATCAGCGTGACAGATGGGTCACCGGTTGTTGTCGGCTGGAGCCGGGGTGGGCGAGGCGGGTCTCACTGGTCTACCGGAAGGCAGGGCTGTGGACACCTGCTAGGATTACCCCACGCCTGGCTCTCACCTAGCACTGAATCCCCCCTAGAGGGGCTGGCAGAGCGAACCCCATCGGGGGCTGTCTCTCTTCTTCCTTCCTGTCTGTGGGCTTGGGCTTGCCACAGAGGATGCTTCATGCCCTCTGGCCCCAAAAAGATGTTACAGGTGTGGTTCTGCAAATGGCCAGCTGGCCCAGTGTGCACAGGGGCCAGCGGGGGCCTGTCTCTACCACCTGTAACTTCCTGATCTTATGGGTTCAGGTGCCTGATGATGGATGCACCTGTGCCTGACAACTTTGGGGAGGCAGATCCCAGTTCTGTGCTGAGCCCCAAACCGTGGACTTCAGACCCAACGGGGCCAGTTACCTTTCAGCCTAGAATAAGTCCTTTTCTTGGATGCATTGTCTGAAACTTGGCAAATTGCCAAGACCTTTCATCAGCCCTAGGAGGCCTCTGGGGGTGGTGGCAATGCCCCCGTGGTTGGGGGAGGGAAGCCCACCCAGTGCCTTAGGCTTTGGCAGGAGCAGCTAGGATACCCAGTTCTCAATGTATCAGAGCTGGAAGCATACAAACTGGGAGTAAGTTTTTTTTTTTTCTTTTTAAAGGGAGAGAGAGCTTAACCAAAACAATTCAAACAAAAAATCAATTTAGTCAATTTTTTTTTTTAAAACATCTTAAACAAAGCAAGGGTTTACCAGAATTTAGATGTAATTTTCTATAATTTTGTCATTTAAAACTAGTGCTAATTTCCAAAACAAAGGCAGTTGGGGCGCAATCAGTTTGGGAATTAAACCCAATGGAGATCTAGACACGGCTTTGTTGTTGGGATGCTTGACGAGGTCTGAAAATTGCTCAAAAGGATAAAGAGAGAGATGCATGAGAGCAGGCAGGAAAGAAGGGCTAGTGGGACTCGTTCTCCGCGAAGAGGCAGGGACCCCTGCCAGGCTACCTCCAGGAGCTGTTAGCAAGGAGAATGAGAGGTTGTGCCCAAAGGTCCACACTTCCTAGAACCATCTACTGTCCCCTAAGAGGCCTGTGTGCCCCAGCAGGGAGACTGCCCACCATATGCCCTCTTGCCTGCAACTGGGTCCAGGCCTGGCTGCCTCCCCTTCCCACTCGGCAAGAGAGGGGCCTGGCTGTCTGGAGCTCTAAGGGATAGCGAGCAAGTCTGGGGCAGATGCACCCCACCAGCCTAACATCTGTGGCCCCCGGTCCTCCTGCCCCCTTCCGCATTCTGGCTGGATAGATAGATCCCTCGGTCAGACGTCAGGAGCGATGCTCTTTGTCGTAACCCTATGTCTGGGGGCTCATCTGCAGGCTCCGTTCTCAAGGATCTGCCTTGAAAACAGGAGGTGCTCTTTCCCGGACCCTCGCAGAGCCGCCCTTGAGTCCTTGAAACAAAATAATCCAAGTGGCTCAGGATGGTCTGTGAGTGTCTCTTGGGGAGACATTCCTTTCACCTAACATCTGGGGAGCTGCTCTCCTCCAATGGCACAGCACAGGGCGCCTTTCTAGGGAAGGACACAGTTCATGTCCTGACTGTTCTCATGGGTGGAAAATGGAAAAGGCCCCACAAAAGACTGTTCCATGGAGCCCTAAGAGGAGCAGATGATTCCTGCTCATTCCACACTTGGCCTGGCTTTGGGGTGAGAGGTGAGAATGGCCTAAGGCTTGGGCTAGAGGCAGAAGGACCCTGGACCTGGCAGGCTCTCCCCTCCCTCCCTCTCCTTGCCCGCCCACATGTCCTCGCCTAGCTTGTCCTTCCCTCCTCCACTTTCCCCTCTGCCTCCACTGTCTGAGGCCGGGCTGTCTTGGGCAAGGGGAGGCCCCACTACTGCTTCTGGGTTGGGTGAGGCCAGTGAGGGAGCTGCTGGAGAGCTCAGGATGCCAGGAACACACTCCTGTCTGTGCTGTGTCGTGGTGACCACTCAGGGAGGCACAGGTGTGGGCACACGGGAGCATGTGAGCAGCGGGACTTACCTTTGGGGTGCCCAGGGTCGGTGAACTCATACTTCCCCACGCCAATTGTCCGTAGCATCTGCAGCCCATGGGCCGAGTCAGTCGTGGGGGGCCCATTGGTGGCAGGGGCACCGCTGGGGAGGGTGGCAGACGGCTGGGCTGGTGCTGGTGGAGGCAGCAGGGGCCCTGCCATGTGGCCGTTGCCCACGGCAGTGGGTCCCGGACGGGCCACCTGCCCCACGCCAGGCAGTGTGGACATGGCCAGGGGCTGTGGGCTGGCGTACAGGGCCTGGGCCGGCATGTTGACCACCACGCTACTCAGTGGCTGAGAGGGTGGCTGTGGGAGCGAGTAGTGGCCTGGCATCAGCGGGAGCTGGGGCCCCACGTGGGGAGGCAGTGAGGGGGTCACCCCAATGACTGGGGCCTGGACGTTCACAGCCGGGCTGAAGGTAGGAGGCTGGGCCACTCCATAGGAGTGTGCGATCAGGGCAGGCTGGTTCCCGGCGGCCACCGTGGTCACCCATGGCCCTGTGCCTGCAAGGGAGACAGAAGAGAGGTCATCTGCCGGATACACATTCACTCAATAAACACCGACTGTCCCAGGCCCTGGGCTGGGTGCTAAGGTCACCGAGGTGGACAAGACACCTGCATCCAGGACCCCCCAGATGAAAAATCTGTGATTACGGTAGCATGGGGGTACATGAGCAGATGGTCGTGGAGGCTCAGAGGGGGAGCACGATCTACACAGAGGCAAAAACACAGAGAGAAAAAAGCAGAGTCCTTCAAAGAATTCTCGGTTCAAATCTTGGCTCTGCCATTCATTAGCCAGGAGCCCTGGGCAAGTTGCTTTTCTTCTCTGAGCCTCATTCTCCCCATCTGTCAAATGGAACCAGCAACACCTACCTCAGAGGTCTCCTGGGAAAAATTGAATGAGGGAAATGTATTTGGGGGAAAAAAAACTAGCAGAGTGGCTGGTATGTGTTAAATGTTCCATAAATGTTGGTGTTTTTCCTTCCTTTCTGGAGAATAGCTGTCTGGAGGAGGTGGGGAGAAAGCTAGATTGTGAAGATAGTAGGTGTTTCCTGGGCAAGGCGAGAACACCAGAGCCTGGAGCTGTGCAAGAGCCCTGTGGTGCAGGAAGGGGGAGCAGGAGGTGGGGGCAGTGGGGGAAGGCGGGCAGTGGGGGAAGGCTGGCAGCGGCTGTTTTCCACTGCTTTGCTGGGGGACCAGGCTTTCTCCTAAGCAGCCTCTGCGTGGCCAACCCTGGGGGAAACAACAGAAATGCATTTTGGCCCTTAAAGATATTTTGACTGAACAAGGGGGTCCAGACACACGTCCTGAGACTTGATACAAGATTCGACACCAGCTGTGCCCAGGTCTGGCAGAGCAGGGCCAGGTTCCCCTGAGCTGAGCAGACATTGAGGTGACCCAAGTGGGCTTGTGAGTGAAGCCAGAAAATACTGTGACAAGGGAGGGCAGTCTGGGTCACCTCTGACCGAATGAGTGTGGGGTTAGGTCTCCATCACCCAAATGCCACCTTGGTTTTCAGGATGCCACTGGAGTGGCAGTGTAGACTGGGGGCAGGGAGTCTGAGGAAGAGAGTGGGGGACAGGGAACCACTCAGGACCCCTAGTTCCAGAGGCTAGAAGGGGAGCTGGGAGCTCTCTGACAGGAAACTAGAAGCTGGAAAATGTTGGTGAAGCAGTGCCAGCAAGATTCTAGAACAGGCTGCTAAGGGGGGTTGTCCCCAAGCCTGAAGAAGAGATGGTATCACTGTGAGCTAGGCTGCTGTCTTAAGGACAAGGCATGCCGTCCTAAGGCCACTTCTCTCCAGGATCAGCCACGGAGCCTGGAACGAGCCACCAGAGCTTCGGAACACAGCTCGTGACTTCTCTGATAACTCTGGTGAAGGTACGAGATGCCGGGCCATGGTGGTGAGTGACTTATGAGCGGGTGATTGGCTCAGAGGATGCTGGGGACCGGAAGGAGGTCTCTAGTGATGTGGACCGAGTCCTGCTCATCACTTTTACCAATGATTTGGGTGATGATAGGGAAGATATCACCGCCAACTCTGCAGGTGGCATACTGGGAGGGTTAGGCACAGGTCAGCAATAAAAGCTGGAATCAAGAATCATAGGGGAAGATACTGACAGGGACTTGCCCTTGGGTCCCCAACACCCCTCTGCCTAAGGTAGACTGAGAGAAGATGGACAGGGGTCAGGGTTACTGCCTCGACAGTCTTGGGGTCTGACTGGTGACAGCGCATGTCTGTGGCTAGCAGCAAATCAGAGGTGATCTAAGACTGCAGTGGTCAAAGTGGAGGGGCTGAATGAAGGGGTGCAGGTCATAGCACGTGTGGGTTCTTTGTGTGGGGCTCTGGCACCGATGGAGGCAGAGGGAGAGGTCATTCTCTGGAGGGCAAAGGAACTGTCCGCCACGGGCTCTGGAGTGTGGCTGAAGGGCCAAGGGTGTTTATCCCGCAGAAGACTTGGAGGGGGGATGGGTGGGTGTCAGATATCTGTAGGGCTGTGGTGTGAACACGGATGTGTCCTGTGTATCCTAAGGGGAGGTCTGGGACCACTGGGAGACAACAGGGAAGGCTTTTGTCATGGTCAGGGCTGACCAAAGAAGGCTTGGGGGGACGTAGGAGGTGGGGAGCCCCCGGCCCCAGGGGGGTGGAGCATCCCACTTCTCATGTAACCGTTGGCAAGGCAAAGCCTCCCTGGAAGGTGTGACTGGAGAAGTGGGTGAATCAGAGTCCTGAGGTTTGGGAATGACTATTCAAAATAACACAAAGCAGATTCAAAGTCGCTCCTGGGATGTCAGTCTTACTTCCTCAGCCTCCCCAAAGCTTTCTCGAGTAGCAGAGAAAGCGGTAGAGACGCAGCTACTGCCCAGGCTGTACAGCGTCCCGGCCCCCATGCAGGTGTGGGCTGCCGCAGGCCCATGGGCCAGGGCCTGCTGAGGAGTTACAACATCCAGGAAGCCTCCAAACCCCGCTCCCAGCCTCCACGTGGGAGTCTCTGGCTGCCGGCCAAGTACACACCTGGATTGTCGCTCTCCCTCATCTGTTTGGAGGGCGGCTCATCAGTGTCCCAGGGCGTGGACTGATTGATGGGCGTCTGCCCCCACCGGATGCTGGTCGTGAGTCCCTGGGACTGACTATCCGCTTTGGAGATGCCGGGAGCCTGGGGAGAAGCAGAGCAGGGGGATGAGCATGGCCTGGCGTGGGCTGCTGCCCTGGGGGCCCGTCCCCTGAGCACTACTCCTGCTGCCTGAGCCACAAGGCCACACCCAGGGCCACCTGGGAGATGCGGGCACTATGGGTAAACTCCTGCCCCCAGGAACACCCAATCCAGTGCCCCCCCGCCCCCACCAGCTGCCACCCTCTGCGACCACCCAGTCCACCTGAACTATCATAAAGGAAAGTGTTCTGTGCTGTGAGATGTGAAGTCCCCCAGGCCGTTGGATTGTTAATAAACTGCAACATTTATGGGCATGTGCTGAATACCAGCTGTGTCCTCAGTGTAGGCTCAGTGCCACCACGTGTCTGGCCTTCTGACATGTGAGAGGACGGCTTTCCGAAGCACCACCATCGGGCCCCATATCAGCCACTGGGCCCCCCAATATGCCAGTCCGTGGAGGAGGCATGGGGGGTGGGGTGGGGACTGAGGCTCATGGGAGGACAGCTCAGAGCAGGGAGCATCTTCCCTGGGACCCTCTTTGTTGTGAGAAGGAGACAGGCTCTCCGTTTCAGGATCTCATTCTCTAATTTAGATATTTAGATTAGTGAGAAAATGAACCCCAGGCTGAAGACAAACATTAGCACTGCATTGGTCTCTGAGCTACTGCCTTGATGGAATATTATACAGTCATTAAAAATCATGTTTACTAAAATGCATAATGAGATGGCAAAATGCTTACACTATCATGTTAAATGAGAAAAGCAGGACATAAAGTGACACAAATATAAGCTCATATGTAAAGCAATATGTGCAGGAGAGAAAAAAACAAAATGTTAGCAGGGGTGTTATTCTTGGTGACAGGAACATAGGTAACTTCTATTCTCTTGTCTATACCTTTCTGTATTTGCCAAATTTTCTACCAGGGCCATGGCCATTGTAATAAGCCAGAAAAGAAGAAGGAGGAGGAGGAGGAGCAAGAGCAGGAGGAGGAGGGAGGGGGGAAGTTGGAGGAAAAAGGAGAAGAGGGAGGGGGAGGAGGGGGGGAAGAAGGAGGAGGAGAGGGGGAGGAGAAGGGGAGGAAGGGGAGAAGGGAGAGGGGAAGAGGGGGAGGGTGACAGGGAGGAGGGGTAGGAGGGGAAGGAGGACAAGAAGAAGGAGAAGAAGGAGGAGGAGGAGAAGAAGGAAGAGAAAGAGGAGGAGGAGGAGGAAGAGGAAGAGCAAAAGGGGGAGGAGATGGAGGAAAGGGGGAGGGGGAGTAGGGGGAGGGGAAGGGGGAGGGGGAGGAGGAGGAGGACGCGCAGAAGGAGCAGGAGGGGAGGAGTGGGAGAAGGAAGAGAAGGAGGAGGAGGGGAAAGAGGAGCAGGAGGGGAGGAGGAGAGGGAGGAGCAGGAGGGTGAGGTGGAGGAGGGGAAGGGGGTGCAGGAGGGGGAGGAGGGGAAGAAATCCAAAAGCAAGTTGGAAAGCCTGGGACTGGGATAACTGGGGTGTGTGTGGGGGGGTGTGAGTCTCAGCAGAGGTGGTTTCTGGAAATTTCTGCAGTTCCCAGGAGTGCAGCCAGAGCCCAACCAGGTTTGGGGTGAAGGATGTGGTGGGGTGGGGGGCAGAGATAGCTGTCCACCAGGAACAGTCACAGAAGCTCCAAGAGGCCACAAGGGGCATCTGTGGGCTTCTCTTTGGGGAAGGCCGTGGTCTTCGTGACTTCTAACAGAGGCTGACCCAGTGTCCCAGCGGTGGGGGGGGAGGGGGGGAGGGGCATCGCCCTCACTGGGCCTCTCTGAGCAGCTGGAACAGCCGGCACGGGTGGATGGAGGGGATGGCCATGGCTGACAGCACTTATTGGGTCTTTGATGCACAATGCCTATGACAAACAGCACCTGCTTGGGGCTGGGAGGAGCCGTATCCCATTAGGACCTGTAGGCTGCACTGAGCTAATTGCATTAGGCTGCACTTTATCTCTGGCCTGCATTTCAAAAGCTTTGCTTCTGTGAACAGAGCAGGAAACAAAGGGAAAGAGTGAATCTCCTGAGGAAAGAACAATTCAATGGACAAGATTCCTTCTCAGAGGCCCCTGCCCCATTTTTGTCTGTGGGACAGATGGGAGCTTGGTTGGGGTTGGCTGTGATGGTGGGGTGGGGGTGCAGGGGGGGAAGGGTGTTGTGGCGGAGGCTGGGGATTTAGCCACACTCACCCATCAGGAACTCATGGAACAGAAGTGTGGCTTCTCTAAACAGCTTTCCAGTGTGCCCTGTCTGCAAGCCTCCTCTGCATTCCCAGGTTCCCCTGGGTGCTAGGGGGCTCAGAGGTGCAGAGGTGGCTTTCCGTAACCGGCGGCATCCGAAAGGGAAGGAGCCTGTGCCTTGTCCTATTCAGGGCCCTGGGTGGGGGTGAAGTTTGAGTGGTGACACTCCAGCCTCCTAGGGCACCCTCCTTCACTGACAGTGCAGAGACCCGACCTGCCAGTAGGGGGCGCTGCAGCCCCTCTCTGCTGCACCCTGGCAGGTGGGCAAGGGATGTGCTTCCTGGAGGCTTCACAGGCCAGAGGTAGGTGTGGTTTCCAGGGTCCTCCCACCCTTGCCATTTCTTCCCTGCAGAATCAGAATCCGTGCCCCAACCTGGTGCTTTGACAGGGTAGGGAAGGGCTCTGGAAACTTGGAGGCTCTCGTCCGGGGCCCTTACATCAGACATTGCCACTGGGAGACGGGGTGGGGGTCTTCTCCTCCAGAGTGGGTAACCAGATTCTGAACTCTAAAACTTCAGGAGTTCCTGTTTCTGCCCTAAAATTGGGGGTGGGGTCCTGGACTTGAAAAACCGCACACTTTTTCAAGGGCTTAGTCCCTTGGCTCTAAGACACTCCTGCCAGGTCGTTCACTTGTGCATTTGCTGGTTAGTTGGTGTGTTCAGTAAACAAGCACTGGGCTGCTGCTCGGTGCTCGCCCAAGGCCCGGGGGACGAGATGACTGACACTCAGCCCCTGCTTCCTGCCAGGCCCAGCCCCAGGTCCCAGGGGACATGATGACTGAGGCTCAGCCCTGCCCTCAGGAGGCTGCTGCCTGGGGAGCGCAGCCCTCAGCTGTGCAAACTGCCCCCGTTAGCCTCCAGAAGGAAGCCGGGTGCAGGGGGGCGCCCCGAGTGGCAGGGTGGGGGCAGATAACTGGGTGAAGCCCCAACAGGCCTGCTGTGTCTGTCATGAATAGTACAAGCAAATTCTTATGTACAAGAAAGCCATTCTGCTGTGAGAAGGAAAACAGGGTCTCTCTTTTTCCTTCAAGAAAGATAAATAAGGCCACTCATTCTAATCGGCCCAAGCAACTTCTGAAGCTATGAGCAAGTCACAGCTCAGAAATTTCTATTTATTTCTTTAAAACAATGAAATGAACATTCCTTTCTCTACTCCCTCCAGAAAAAAACTGGACACGCTTGTGCACTTTGCCAGGCGCCTGGGCGCCCAGGTCAGGGAGCAATGTTGTAGCCGGGGATGTGAGTCAGCTTGGCCAGGCCAGAGTCCTTCCTCCCGCAAGGGGCTCCAGGCCCAAAGTAAACACATAGTCCCCAAATTCTAGAGGCTTCTGGGGCATCGTGTGCGGGTCCATGGCTCCAGTTCTGAAGTCAGCTCCTGTTAAGACTTTCTCCCTTGGTCCAGAGTCCCCAAAGGTCTGTGACTCCACTAAAGGCTTTCCAGGTCTCTCCCACCCTGAACAGGCCGCCCAAGTCCCCCTTCTTGCCAGGGGGTTGCCAGCACAAGAATGCCACAGAACTCCCCCTGCCCCCAGGAGAACAGCCCAGGCCAGGGGAGGAAGGCAGGGCTGAGGGAGCCCCCTCCCACTGCATAATCTGGGTTATCAGCGAAGCCACCCAGACATCTATCTGGCCTTTTGCCAGTGTTCCTGGCCATGCTTCTGCTCCCTGATATGATGACACTGGGCAGAGAGAGGCAGACGAGGAGAGCCCTCCTCCTGCCTGGTGCTGCGGAGTGGCCCTGTCTGCCCATCACCGGGCTGGGCAGGCTTCTCTCTGCTTCCCTCTAATGAGATGCTAATAGGATGCATCATTAACGCAGCAGCTTTTAAACCCCGAGCTCTTGTAAATTTTCAAAGGTCACATTTTTACGGCAGCTGACAGCATCCTGCTTCTTTCAGCGACTGAAGAACACTAAAGACCCCGATGCTTTATGGAGGAAGCTCTCTGTGAGGCGGCAGCACGGGCTGAGGCACCTGCTGGTCCGGGGGCTGGGAACCTCCACCCTGCGACAAGACTCACAGGGCCTCTGGGTTGTGCTCTGCCGGCTTGGAGGGGAACCAGTTACACATCGCCACAGAGCCGCCCCCGGGGGCCCTGCTCTGTTTAGGGGAAGGAGTGCACAGTGCAAAGATGCTTGGTAGAGGGGGTTGGGGGGCACCATGGGCTCACCAGGCGGTTCACCCACGAGGCTGCGACCGCCCAGAGGGGCTACTTTCTGCTCATTTGTCCACCCAGAGGAAGTACCTTTTTCTACTTTGCACAAAGGTGCCATGTAAGTGAGCAGCATCCCAGGTGGTCAGGAAGGTTTGAAAGATGATGGGATGGAGCTCGCCCGGGGCCCTCACATGCCCGCTTGTTCTTGGACCCACGTGTTGTGCACACGACAGTCGCAGTCTCTGCACACTGCCTTGCGGGGTGAGGTGCACTGACCCTGTACTGGCGAGCCAGCTCCGCAAGAACACGCACCCGGCACAGCGCTCGGCCTGTCGTGGGGTGCAGGGAGTGAATGAAGAGGCCGTGTCTCTGAGCTACGGTGTTGGCCAATAATAGGAGCATCCGGTACTGTTGCAAGGGCTACATGAGTGCACGGAGTGTGCTCCAGAATAGCGAGCCACATCACGGAACAGAGATGTGAAAGGGCTCCGTGCACTTGGGAAACGTGAATCAATGAGTTCCCCTTACTGGGGAGATGAGGTTCCAGACTGTGGGGCCTTGTGTGTTGGGCCCCCCAATGCCATTGCCTTGAATGCCGCCACGGGCTGCTCGGAGGCCTAGTGCCTGCCTCCCCTGGCTCCCTCCCACGTGCCTGAGTGGGGTGCAAGTACTGAGGTTGGTGCCTCCCTCTGTGGGGCTGGGGGATTGCCTGTAGAAGCCAGGGCTCAGCCCCTTCCTCTCTGCGCCCAATGAGGTCAGAAGAGGGTGAATCAATGGACTCTGGAAGTCAGGGAGTGCTTCCCGGAGGAAGGGAGCTGGCACTGCGCCACAAAAGCCAGGCAGATTCACTAAGGGAGATGGATTCGGGCCAAAGTCGCTACCAAGGACCTTAGAGCAACTAGCATGTTTCCAGCCTGGATACATTTGACAGAGCCAGGCTCCAGAGTCCACTTCGGGGTTCAAGTGGCCTCCTCTGGGGGGACTGACAATGCCACCACCCATGTCCATCTCCTGCAGACTGGAACCTGCGAGCCTTGACATTCTTGTCACTTGTGTGGTGCTGATGGGGCTGGCAGGGACGGCCTTCTGCTGAGCGTCACTGAGCACAGCTGGCCCCATCCCTCACAGCAGAGAGCTTCCTCCCCTCAAGGGAGCCCGGAGTCCCCCAGCCCTCATCTCACCAGTGTCCACTGGTGCTCCTGGCCTAGAGTGATAGCCAAGCTTAGCTCCTGCCCTCAAGACATCTACACCAGCAGGATGGGGTAGGTCTGCACCAGGGACCCATGAGGACGACATAGGCTGGGAGAGTGGCCGCAAGGAACACACCCAAGATGCTATGACACTATGCCAGCTGGGGGCCAAGCCTTTTAAGGGATTCTCAGCCTCTTCCTGGGTCTCTCGGATCCCCTGGTCAGAGGAATACCACCACGTGACTCTAGTCAACACCACGGAAGCAGCAGATGGTCTGGCCAAGACCTCTCAGAGTTTCTGTGCACAAATTTGTGAGATACTATGAACCATCGTTTAAAGCCACTGCAGGGCGGTGGGGGTGGGGGTGTGTGGAAACATACACGGTCTACTGTGTATATTGCAAAACAGCAAAAGACCAAAAAGTCATCTGTGTGTTGCTGTTGACGTACATACGCATATGTATCCTCTGTGTTCCAGAGAGGATGCTCCCAGCAAGACTACAGTGGGGACTGTAATTGCATACATGCTGAAGCTAAAGCTGGGGTAGCCTCTCCCCAGGCACACCCCAGGCTGGGTGGTGGGGGGAGGGGGCCTTGGGTGAAACCGACAAGCCACAGGGAGGACAACAGGGTGGGCAACCTGGGGCTGACTGTGCTCTGAGCTTGACCTACAGCCTCGTTTTGCCTCATGACTCCCCATAATTTCCTGATTTGGAAAAGACAAGCTCTGGTGTGGCTCCCTGAGAACCACTGGTCTGGATTTTGGGGGCCCTCTTCTGCCGAAGCACTGCGGACCTGGCCTGAGCCCCTCAGCGGGCCTCTGGCGTCTTCTCTGGCTGCCCTGCACCTCTGCCACACACCCCCCATCTTGAGGTGGGAGCTGGAAGACTTGCTCTGCCAGCTTCCCTTGCAGCTCGATTTCCAGGTGTGTGCCCTGCTGCTCAGACACTCTGGGGTGAGGTTCCCGTCCGGAAGCTGGGCGACGTGAGGAAGCCAGCACGGCTCCATGCTCCGCAGAGGCTGGTGGCAGAGACCCACGGACTTGGGAGCACACAGATGATGGAGGCTCTGGTGTCCCAGGCACAGCATCAGCCGTGGAAGCTGTCATCTCCTTTCCCTTCTTACTCTGGAGGATGCTCAGGGCAGGAGTCGGTTCCCACATGGCTCCCAGCAGAAGTGAAGATGCACCTCTGATCACCAGGCCCTGGGCCGCCATGGGGAATCACAGTGGCTCTAGGACTGCACACGGCAGGGCAGGCCACTCGCTGCAAGGACTGGGTGTCTCACTTCCTTTTCAGGCATCAATCCCCCCGCAGGGCACTGAGGCTCTGCATGGTGTTGCGTCCACCTGTGGGGACTGACTCCCTGAGGCTCTTGCATCACAAAGGTGAGGCCCTATGAAGGCAAGTTTTACTTGAAGAATGGTGTTCCGATGTTGGAAATCCAGTTTTGGGAAGAAGCCATTTTGGCGTCTGGGGTTTTTAGACTATAGCTTCTGCGTTTCTAGCTAGACTGTTGGCATTCTAGGACCAGCAGGTTGTCAGCAAGAGGACTGGTTCCAAGATCACACAGGTAGAGCGTTGACCACGTCTAACATAGGGGTTCTCCAACGTGAGCGCGTGTGTGGGTTAGGAATGCAGGTTTCTGGACCCACCCCAGAGCTTTTGATTCGGTAGGTCTGGGACAGGGGGCCCCTAAAGGTGGTGGTTTGACAAGCGTATCAGGTGATGTAGGAGTTCCACCGACCCCACTCTGGCAAGCGATGACAGTCTTGATATTCAAGTTTGCAGGCCTCTGTGCCCGAACGTGGGGAAACTTAGGGGCTGGAAACTGCCAGGCGGGTCCTGAATGGGACAGATTTTGAGGTCCTGCTCATGTGCCTCATGGGAGCCGGCTACTTGGTGACACTGTCTTCATGGACCCCTGGTCCCAGCCTAGGTTTCAAGGGGTCAGAAGGACATTTTGTCAGATGCTAAAGCTATAAATCTGTGGCCTCTGGGAAGAGCAGATGACATTTATGGGTCTCTCAGTTCTTCATTTCATGATTGCTACTGAACTACATACGAGAATAATCACAGTCAAATCCCCACTTGGGGCTAGGGGACGCTCTCCGGAGCCCCTCCTGCTCTCATGAATGAGGCTGCCCTCTCTGGCCCCCTGGACCCCGGCCGGCGCCCTCGGCCTCCCCTTCAGAGCACCACCATAATGTGCTCCGGAGACCGCTGAAATTTCTAATAATACTAACCAATGATGTGTTAAATTGAGACACTTCTGGCTCGAATGCCGGAAACTGCATGATGGTTTAAAGGACCAGTGCTTACCTTTCTCTATCAATTTGCTGCTAAATTACTGCTTTCGGAGCAACTTACAGAAAAGTAATTCTTTATTTAAATTTTAATTTCAATCTTGTCATTTTAAATATATATTCAGATTCCAATCATATTACAGAATATGATGATGTCTCTGGGCGGGGAGGGGGCAAGTGTTCCTGCCAGGATCCTGGGTGGTGGGGAGAGGGTGTGATGGGGGAGGGGTAAGACACCATGGTAAGGAGTGACCCCAGGGGACAGCTTGGTGAGGGCAGCCATGTGCTGGGTTGCTGGGGATAGGACTGGAGGCCAGTGGCCAGCCTCTAACGTGGCCTCGTGATTCCAGGCTTTGTGCCCGGCCCCGAGGGTCACCTGCAACCACTGACTACTTCCTGTGCCTTCTCTCTCACGGGTCACCACAGGGACCCAACCAGCTCAGCCATAAACACATGCCAGGCACAGATGAGCTAGAGCTGCCTGGACTGCCTCTATCCTCATGGCTCACGTTTATCGAGCGCCTCCTACATGCCAGGCACAGGCACGGTAAGATTTCCTTCCACAAGGTGTTTTCACCTTTATTTTACAGAAGAGAGTGATAGGACCCGGAGAAGTTCTGCAATAGCTAGAGTAGGCCGACTCGGTACGGTGACTCATGTCTATTCTATCCTTTAGAGCCTCCGAAGTGATCTGGGATGGGTGGAATGTTCCAGACCACCCGGCCCCAGCCCCCTCCTGCTGTGGCTGACAGCCCCACAAACTGGTTTAGCCATATCAAGGCTTCATCCGCAGTACCCTTTTGGGGTAACACTTAGACCCTTCCCCTGTGCTCTGAGTACCAGCCATGGCCTCCCCTTACCCCCCTGTGTCCAGCCCAGCTGAGCCTCCTGCTCTGACCCTGACAGCACGCTGGGCTTCCCTCATGTCTCCTGCTGCCTCAGACTCCCTAGACCCTAAGCTACCACCGACGTGTTCCCCCAGCCCCTGCCAGTGTTGTCTTGACCCTCTCCACTGGGGCCAGTTCTTCAGTGTCAGAGCAGGGGTGGTACAGACACCTCTCCTCTCCAAAGTGTGCTGCAGGGTCCACCGTCACGTCCCTTCTGTCCCCAGCTCTCTCTTCCCTCCCTCTGGTCATCAGGCCTTGGCTCTCCAACATGGGGACTGAAAACTCGATGTCTGACCACTTCACCTGCGAGTCCAGCATCTATCCGTGTTCTTTCATGGTCCTCCCCTCCGTGGGATTCCGGATGCCTTGGCTTTCCTGCTTACCTCTGTCGACCTCCACACTTCAGTGCGGCCGTCCTTTCTCCGCCTTCCTCCTTCTTGAAACTCCCTTCCCTTCCCTTTCTGTGACAATGCTTTTCCTGGTTTTCTACCTAAACCTCTTCTGTGCTGATCATTTCTTCTCTGGTCAGTTCTCTGACATGGACATGCCCCGGGCTCAGGCCAGGCCCCCTCTCTCAGGTCTGTTTGGGCCTTAGCTTCAGTCACAATTATCTTTCAGATAGGAAGCATCTGCACGGTGGCCCTCGTTTCTGATAGAACCCAGCTTCCTATAGTATTCTGGGAGTACGTTTGCTTTTTTCCCTTCCCCACATCAAAGTCTATACCTTGGAGACATTCCTGCTAAAAGTGCAGCTCAGACGGCTGCCCTCGCGGACGTAAAGCAGCCGCGGCTGGCGCTCGTGTTGGGGCTGTGCTCTCTCACGTGCCCTGTCTAGGCCCCCAGCCCCTTCCTCCGGCCCCCCCCCCCTGCCCCCACCCCACGGATGGGCCTTGTGGACAAAAGACATGATAAATCTGGCAGAACCTTATAACTCAGAGCTTTCAACTTGCCTCTAACAACTTTCAACTGAAAACTTCTTAGTCCCATTTCCAAGTTACTTTTCATCCATTACAAAACCCACAAAATTTTCAAAGGGGCTTTGAAATAAGATCACCTAGAAAAAAAAAAAAGCCCATCACAAATGAAAGTCTTTGAAAAGAAAGAGGCCCTTTCCTGTGCTTCAGTTCCCTGTGATATCAGTTTCCCTTTCATTCTGCTGAAAGGTGCAGGGCAGGCCGGGCCCTCAGCAGACGCCTGTGATGTGATGGAGCGAGTGGCCCAGACGGACAGACGGGGACGAGGAGGAGAACGAGGGGCACCTGCTCGCAGAGCTGGGATGGGCCTTTCATCGTCCCCCCGACAGCCGTAACCCGCGTGGCCCGCTCAGAGGCCGAGCCGCCCCGCGTGTCCCCGCTCACCTTGGCATTGGTGGCGACGCAGCTCCCTCTGGAGCAAGGCGACCTGTCTTCATTCTTAACACCAAAGTGGGCGGGAAGGGAGGCATGGCAGGAGCAGCCTGGCTCTGGCCTTTGATGGGACATTTCCCAATGCCAGCCCTGCAGGCAGCGACACTCGGGGACCACCCCTCAACCTCCCAGCCTCAGAGCCTGTGACACACCCATCCTCCCCAGGGTCAACTCCAGACTCAGATGCACATCAGATGCTAGCCATTTTGGAGGCTTTGTCATTCTCAGACTTGAAATCCTCAGTGGATCTGCTGAGAAAAGTCCTCTGTGAAGGGCAGCTGAGCCAGCAGTTGATGTGGGGATACGTGTGGGTCCCTTACTGAACCGTGTGCTGATCCGGCCTGGCCCTCAGAGGCCTGGGCCCTGAGAATCCAGTACTAACTTTGAGCCAGGCTCCCGGGACTTCCGGAGACGGTTCCCGACTACCCCAGGGGATGCAGAGGGCTCTTTCGTGCACCTTGGCCGGGGACCGGACTGGCCTCTCTGCCCCTTGAGGCCCTGCCAGGCCCTCCGTAGAAGCCATTCTAGGATTAACCAAGCCCTCCTTGAGTGCAGGACTCACCTCAGAGACAGAAGAACCCCAAAATAAGTACTGGCTGGCTGTCTGCAACTCTTCCTCAGGGTCCTTTCTTCAGCAAACACCTAACACTCCTTTTAAAACCCCTGCAGTCTACCCTTCGAGTCTCGGGCCTCGGCGGAGCATTCCTTATTTTTTCCCACAGACAAAGGCCTGCCAGGGAGAGGGGACAGTTCTAAGTTCTAAAGCCCTGTGCCGTGTGACTCACACAGCCGACTCTCTGAGCACGAAGTTAACTGAGAGCTCGGCAAGGCGGTCCTGACACAGAGACGTCTTTAGCGACCTCATTAGAGCCTTAACAAGAGAGGGGACTGTGGCAGGGTCACCCCAAGGTCAGGCAGGACAATGCAACAAACAACGCAGCACAAATGTCCCTGTGAGGCAGCTCCTCAGGCGGGTGGCAGAGCCGAAGGAGCTAAGATAGCTTTACTGCCGGGACTTCAAGACTCACCGAAGCAAGTCCACCCGAGCGTGTGCCTCAGGACTGGAGCCTGGCTTCTGACGCGGTACGGGACTGACCAGCTCTGCGGTGGAATGTTCCAGAAGCACACAATGAGGGACTCAGTTAACATCTTCCCAGCTCCCTGGTCCTCTGTCTCTCTGCTTTCTGCCTCCACAGGCTCTCTGTCATGAGAACGATGTGCAGCCAGGCAGGGTCCTGAGGGAGAGGAGTGCCCTCTGGCCACAGTCCAGCTCGGATCCCTTAGTTCAGAATTGAGGTGGCTTGAGTGATTTTTTTTTTTTTTTTTTTGAAAGAAATGGCATCATTCAGCACCAGTCTGTCTCTTCAGAAAGTTTGCTGGGCAGACAGATTCTATCCAAATCACTGCAGGTCCAGGTGCAAGAGGGAAAGAGACACAGGGAAGTGGCCCTCTTGGGGAAGACAGGTTTCTGGTCCTCAGGAGTGGCACTGGAGGAGGAGCAGGGTGGTGGGTCACAGAGCAGTGGGACAACCACAGTACTGTATGCTGGGGGGCTTAGACCTGGCTCACCATGGAGCCGGCTGAGAGATGGCATGCAGGGCCTGTGGCCACTTGCTCTGGATCCCTGGGTCAGGGAGAGCGGTCCAGACAAGCCCCCTCTGCTGACGCCCCTTCCTCAGCAGGGGCCCAGACTGCCTGGTCCCAGGCTTCCTTCCCTTCACTGTTGAGAGAGGCCTCCTCTCTGCCATGCTGTGCTGCCTGGCTACCTCAGCTTCATCCATTGTGTGCTGGGGCTCATTGGCAGAGAGAGAGAGAGAAAATTCTAGCCTCTCTTCTTATAAAGCCACTAATCCCTTTGTGGGGGCCCCACCCTCATGATCTCATCTAAATCTAGTTTTCTCTCAGAGTCCCCATCTCCAAATACCATCACGATGGAGGTTGGGTTTGTACCGCATACGAATTCTAGGGGGACACAATTCTGTTGATTGCACTTACGTAGCCTGCACACAATGGGTGTTCAGAAAATGCTGTCCGAACCTAGTGAAGCTCTGTCTGCCTGCTGTTTTTGGGCTCCACCTCGTCCACCAGAACTGGGGGGTATTTAATAGAGGGACATGCAAGGGCCTGACCAGCATATGGTGGTCTAAGCTCTGAGCTCTAATTTTCGGATGGTTTGCTTTTTTCTCTCACAACATAATCTCCATGATCTCTAGTCTTTCCTGAATGCTGTTGAAAGGCTTGTCGTATTTATCTCCGGAGAATCCGCCGTGCCCCTGTGCAATTTTCCATTGTCATGGTTCATTTTAATTTCCTCTAAGGCTGTTGGCCACTCTTGTGTTCAGAAATAGCTTGTTCCACTTAATAAAAGCGCTTAAATATGCAGACACGAGAAGTTTCCTTTGCTTGCTCCTAAATATCACAGTAAGTGGAGTGAGTTGCACGCCGAGCCTTATGCAGTTAGGCTGAGCACACGCCAGGTGGCTTCCCAGGAAGGAGAAGCTTGGAATGAAAGGTGCAAGGGTAGAAACAGGATCCAAGAATTTCTAGGGGAAACCCAGCCAGCCTGGACGCCACACATTGCATCGTCTGGCTGACAGCACACAGGTCTCCTGAAGTGTCTCCCCTCTCCAGAATGATCAGGGCTCTGAGTTCAAGGCCTGCTCCAGACCTCTAACTTACCCTATGACCTTGCACAAATCAGTTCACCCCTCAGAGTCCCTGCTTCTTCACCTGTAAAGCCGGCCTGATAATCGTGCTTCCAAGGACCAATTTTGGTGAGGAGTGGATGTCCTCTGTTTCCAGGGCCCTAGCACAGAAGCTGGGACAAATCAAAGGGCACACAGCTTTCAGCAAATGGCAGCTATTATTACTATTAGCTCACTGGAATTGCAGGTCAAGGTCTTAGAGCTGTGATGGGTTTGTAGACCCAGATAGCCAGGGGCAGAGTCACAGGGCATCTTCTTTGGCTTAAATAACAATAATTAGGAACCAAGAGCCTAGGGTGACTGGTGGATGGGAATAGGAAGGAAGAGGCATGAGTCACTAACTGAAACTTCCTGATAGAATGGCAGCTCGGGGAGGCCAGTTCTCACCCTCAGCAGGTGGTCCTCAGCAGGATGTGAAGCCTCCTGGCCCTACAGACAAACCCTAAGCTTAGCTCTGGGGTTGGGGTGAGGCAGGCAGGGCAACGCAGCATCTGGGTCAGAAGCGCCCCAGAGAAGGATGTTCCAGAAAGCCACATGCCGCCCACCCTCAACACCAGTTTCTGCCCACAAGAGTCACCCCTGGGGGCTTTTCACTTCTGTAAATACCCACACCTAAGGCCGTCTCCTCCCACATCTTCACCCAGGGTCAGCTCTGGCATCATAACTTCTACTGCTCAGGCAAGGGGTAGTTTAGAGATCCACGTGAGGTCACACACATAAGTTGAGAGCGGTGACCTGGACCTTGGTCACAGCCAGACTGTAGCTCTCCCCTTCCGCATCTATGTCCTTGTGAACACAAGACTCCAACCACCCACAGTGTGTGCATTCTACAACCCCGTTCCTGGACAACACTCGGGTTTACACATGTGTGCACGTTCTCGAAGATGCACAAGCGTGCACACACACACTCGCCTACTGACACACCAGGCCCACACACACTCCTTCTGTACAGCCCCAGCCTGCTCGGGCTTCGGGGGGGATGCTGGCCCCCATGGGGCAGGAGACGCTGACAGACTCTCCCTTCTTGCCCCAGAGAATCTTTTTTTTTCTTCCACAGCTCTGAAACACGGAGTCCCCCATGGCCACTTTGAGCTTCCCTCCCAGACACTTTTTCCTTTTTCCTAAATCAGCTTCCAGTCTGACTCATTTCAGTTTTAAAACAAGAAAACATCAACAAACACGATGGAGGGAAACAGATGGTAACAATTACAGGAGGGAGAAAACAGAGCCGTTCCCTTTACAAGGGGCAGGCAAACATATTGTCCCCAGGCAGTGCATCGACCCCCAGCCACGCTGTATGAACCTGGGTGCCGGGCTCCCAGGGCCTGTGCCCATCACAGGGGACATAAGGGGTCATAAGGCCTCTGAGCACCGCAGGGCAGGTCTGCTGAACCTGGCAACAGCTAGTTCTCCAGGGAGGGAAGGATGGACGTTCCAGCACATACCAGACTACCTCTACCTCTGACGTCCTGTCTAAGGCCCAAGATGTGGGTGGGACGCTTCCTCCCCTGCTGTGACTGACCCCGGCTGCCTCCTGACAACCACAGCAGCCTGCCTCACCTGCCAGAGCCCCTGAAGGAGGGCAGGATGGCGTCTCTCATTGTGGGTGGTGGCGAGAGCCAGGCTGCCTGGTCCAAATGCAAATCCTGCCACTTATAAGTGGCCAAGCTAATGGACCTCTCTGTGCCATCATTTCCTTTCTCCTAAGATGGAGATAGTTCTAGAACCTACACGATAGGAGTTTTGAATTAATATGTGCAAGGGACTTAGAAGCAGGCCTAACACACATGAGTGCTATGTGTGGAAGCGGTCTTGTTCTTACCCATGCAGACAGCCAGCTTCTGGCCTGGCACTCAGCATCCATAAAGGCCTGCCGAGTGGAGGGACAAGAAGGCAGGCCTGAAGCTGTGCCCTGCAAGATGGACGAGGCATTCTAGGCAGGGGACACCATAGACCGGAGTTAGGGCTGACGGGAGAAGCCCCGCTGTAGAGGCAGGGTGCCCGAGGCTCTGGGAGCAGCAGACGGCCAGGTCCGGGGTCCTGAGCAACACGTCCTGCCATTTGTCCATCCTGTGTGTGTTGAGCAGGACAAGGGTTCTGCCCTCTAGCAGCTCAGGCTGGTGGAGGCAGGCAAGGAAACAGGTGCAACCTGGGGACATCAAGTGCTTTGACAGAGGGGGGCACCCACCCCAGCCCCGTGGGCCCGGGAAAGCTGCCTGGAGGAGACGCTGAGTCCTGAGTGGCAGGGGAAGGAGTGTGGGGGTGGAAGGATGGGTAATGTGGCATTCTGGGCACGGGGGACATGATGCCTTTGGGGATCAGAACAGCAGGGCATTGAGAGTGAGGGGTCTGAGTCATTACTGGAGTGCCCCAGGCAAGGATTCCACATCTCTGAGCCTCAGCTTTCCCTCATGCGGGATGAGAATTACAGCCCCTCCTTCCCAGGCGTTGTGTGAGACGTAGAAGTAAGAATGCGTATCAAAAGTGCCTAGCTGACTCCTGGCACAAGAGGTGCTCACCACAGGGAACTGCTGTGGACCTGCCTTTTGGATGGGACTCTCTCCCACGGGTCCTGCTCTTAGACACATTTATGCACACAAGCTCTCACGCAGGATAAACGTTCCCCAGCGCTCCGTGATCACACATGTCCTCACACACTGCTCTGGACTGATTGTGCCCCCAGAACTCCTATGTTGGAATCCTAACCCCCATGTGATGGGAGGTGACTAGGTCTCAAAGGTGGAGCCCTCATGAAAGGGATCTGTGTCCTTATGAGAAGACAGGAGAGAACTCTCGGTCCCTTTCTGCTCCCTGTGTGAGGGAACAAGGGTAAGTCAGCAGTCTGCAACCTGAAAGGGGCTCTCACGAGAGCCTGACCGTGCTGGCATCCTGACCTCAGCCTTCCAGCCCCCAGAATTGTGGGAGAGAAATTTCTGCTGTTCGTAAGCCACCCAGGTCATGGTACTTAGTTACGACAGCCTGAGCTAGATAAAACATGCACCCTCCCACATGTTCACACGCAAGGGTACAAGGAGACACCAGTTGGCATGCACTGTGTTCGCCATATCTCCCCCTTTGCTTCCATCTGGTCCCCTCTCCCACCCCCGGAATCCGCGGAGACTTTAGCCTCGTGGGATGTGCTGTGGCCACCCCTATTCCAGGGCCCTGGATAAGGTGGGCTGCATTTAACCACCAGAGAGAGACTTTGTTGTGCGGTGGCAGCAGGCTGTGGAAGCCCTGGGATGAAGGGGAGGAGGGTATATTTCATTCCTTCTCGCCCCCTCCCGGGGCCTGTTCCTCACAAATGCGCATCAGGCAGCTTATCTGGTAAGCGTCCCAAAGTGAGGAGGGGAGGCTCTCTGGCACACGCTATTTTGGCGGCTACTTCTATTTTAAAACCTACTGACATCCCCTCTTGTTCTCCTGGAGGGCTCAGCATCTTCGAATTCTCTGTCTGTCCATTCCGTGGCCTGGAGGAGCCTGTCCTATTTGCACCAGGGGCCAGCATGCTCCTCTCTGCCCATTTGCTCCAGGCACCCGCACCCGCTGCTGTTTCTTTCTTTCTTTAAAAAAATGGTTTTTTTAAAAAAATGTTTATTTACTCTTGAAGGAGAGAGACAGAGAGAGAGAGAGAGAGAGAGAGAGAACGTGAGTGGGGGAGGGTCAGAGAGAGAGGGAGACACAGAATCTGAAGCAGGCTCCAGGCTCTGAGCTGTAAGCACAGAGCCCGATGCGGGGCTCAAACTCATGATCTGTGAGATCATGACCTGAGTGAAGTTGGTTGCTCAACCGACTGAACCCCCCAGGCACCCTCTGCTGCTGTTTCTTCTTCAGCTCTCTGGGTAGCCCAGACAAGACCCTTCTCTCCTCATTTGAAAAACGGGCTGTTGGAAAATAGCAGAGGGTCTCGGCTGTCCCTTAAATGTGTGTCTTGAGATGCCAGGCGGTGCAACCGTTTAAGACATCCTGCTTGCTCTCTGAGCGCTGGTCCCATAACGGGGACCTGGCTTCCCATGCAGGTTTGCCCGTGTGGGTGTCTCATCACATACGGCACACAACGGCCTCTGCTTACACACCCATCTCTGTGGGCCTGGCCTTCTCTCTAAGTGCTGGTGTTTCTCAGGGTGCTACAGTATTCTCACGCCTTCCTCCCCTATACCTGTATAGGATCCTGTTTGCCCTCCTGGACTTAATTATTGCCCAGTTGCCAAATCTTCATCACCTTTAAATTCCAGACCCCATGACCCCACATGTTCAAATGCTTAGCAGACATTTTGACTGGGCTGTTTCACCTACACCTCCAACGCAGCTTGTCCTCCCCAGATCTGCCCCCCTCTGTTGTACGGTGGTCCCATCACCCGCTGTTACCCAGGCAGGAGCGGGGACTGGGCTTTAGCGGCCCCTCCTCGGTAGCTCTCCAGCAGCCTTGACCACCCTGCTCCTTAATCTGCCTTCCACCCAGCCTCCGGGTCACCCATGGGATGCACCCCAATCTGTTCTTTGTGTTGCCGCCCTGTTTTCCCCTAAAATGCAAGTATGACTGTGTCACTCTTCCCTCCCAAACCCTCCAGCCTCATAGTCTAAGGGTCACGTCCCAACTCCTTGATGTGGTTCTCAAAGCGTTGCTGGCCTCCTGGGCCCCATCTCTCGTCACTCCTAGTCTGGCCCTTCCTCCTCCCCAGGATTGCCTCACATGCGGTTTGCAGCTTCACGTCTCCAGGCACTGGCCCCAGTGTGTCCATGGGGCTCCCCTTCATCAAGGCTCACTCCGTCTTATCCTTGAAGACTCAGCTCAGGCATGCTCTCCCGAGAAGCCTTCCCTGAACAAGCTCCTTGTCCCCGCTGGGCCACATGTATCGCCCCTGGCCTCCTAACACACCCACGAGGATGGAGCCCTGTGTGTTTCTATTTGCTCACCCCTCCCTCACTGCACGGTGAATTCCTTTGAAGTGGAAGACTTTGTTTTGCCTCCAAGAAAGGATCCAGGGAATAGTAGGTGCTCAGTAAAGGTTTGAGTTACGAATTAAGTCTTAATAGTAGGGAAGTCTCTCCATGATGCTCTGAGAGTGTGGGGCAAGGCAGGCTGAATTTTATGCAGTTGTTGGCTTTACCTAGGTCCCAGAAAGGACTCGATTTCTCTCTTCCTGGTACGATTCCAGGGCGAAGTGTGTTTTGAGTCCTTTCCAATCAAGCCCTCAATAGGGAGTCCTGACATCAGGCATTGATTTTTTTGCCAAAGGGGAGGCAGCTTCCCCTGTGCGTTCCGCATCTCGGCAGTCAGCTCATATTTTTAGACCCTAATCTCTTCTGTCATCACAGACCATGCCCACCTCCATGCCACTGGGACCCAGGTTTCTAAAATCAGTGTCAGAGTTCCTGTCACTGAGATGTTAGAAGAGTGCACACCAAGGCCTGCACAAGTGGACCCATCCCCTTAACCCATTTCTTCCCCCTGCCCCCCACCCCAGTCGCTTTGAGGCCTCAGACCCCTCTAGGAGGGGTGCTCTTGGAGCACCCACTGCCTTCAAAATATTTCGCCAGCCCCTGGCGAGCCAGCCCGGAACCAGCCACTTATCACTGCTGGAGAAGCGAGCCCTGGTTCTTAGATCAGCCCAGAGATGCCCCCAGGTGTGACACATCAGGCTCAGGGCCCCCCCGCTGCAGAGATGATCACAGACCCATTACTTTAAAACATTTCATTCACGTTTTCCTTTCCCTTCTAGCAGGGAAGGAGCAGAGGAACGAACAGTCACTGAGTCTGGGGATCCAGGAACAGGGGCTCTGGCCGCAAAACGCCATCTGCAATTGAGAGGCCACCCCTCCTCAGCTGATAGCTGCAGCTGCCGAGTGAATGTCCGGTCCGGCTGCTCGGTCTCCTGGCAGCCAGGTTCAGGTGTGGTTCAGGGACAGGAAGCAGGCAGGAGGTCAGAAGGCAGAGGGCCATGGACACAGCAGGTTTGGCCAAGCCACTGTATATATGTGGTTGTGCAGTGTCCTTCTCTGCTTGCATGAGCCATGTGCCCTGACAAAGGGACACCTCCACCTGGAGTGATGCCTGTGATGGTGAACTGTCCTTGTCTGCTTGGCTAGGCCATGGCGCCCAGGTATGTGGTCATACATCACTCTGGATGTTTCAGTGAGGGCATCTGGGGGCAGATTAACATATTTTCAACATTTATTTATTTTTTGGGACAGAGAGAGACAGAGCATGAACGGGGGAGGGGCAGAGAGAGAGGGAGACACAGAATCGGAAACAGGCTCCAGGCTCTGAGCCGTCAACCCAGAGCCCGACGCGGGGCTCGAACTCACGGACCGCGAGATCGTGACCTGGCTGAAGTCGGACGCTTAACCGACTGCGCCACCCAGGCGCCCCCAGATTAACATATTTTAAAATATATTTTTAATGTTTTAAATTAAACTCCAGTTAGTTAACATACAGTGTAATATTAGTTTCAGGTGTATGGAGATTAACATTTATTTATTTATTTAAAGTTTATTTATTTTTGAGAGAGAGAGAGGGAGAGAATGAGTGGGGGAGGGGCAGAGAGAGAGAGGTGGGTGGGGTGGGGTGGAAAGAATCCCAAACAGGCTTTCCCACTGTAAGCACACAGCCTGGTGTAAGGCTCAATCTCACCAACTAGGAGATCATGACCTGAGCCAAAATCAAGAGTTGGATGCTTAGCTGACTGAGCCATCCAGGCGCCCCTGAGATTAACATTTATATCAGTGGACTTTGAAAAAGCAGATTGCCCTTCCTAATGTGGGTGGGCCTAATCCAATCAGTTGAAGCCTAAATAGAACAAAAGATTGACCTCCTCTGATCAAGAGGAAATTTTACCAGCAGACAGACTTTGGACTTGAACTGTAACACTGACTTTTCCCGGGATCTCCAGCCTGATGGCCCAACCTTGACAGCTTTCATAATCACCTGAGCCAGTTCTATAAAACAAATATTCTCTCTCTATGCATCCTATGGGTTCTGTCTCTTTGGAGAGCTCTGGCTAATACATCTCACTTATCAAAATTGCATCTTTATTGCATAAGGACTAGTGGGCACCTGTAAGGGTTAAGTTGTAGTGTAGGGCTAACCTGTAACCTTAAGAAATAACAGCTTTGTTTTAACACTGTAGATTAAGAGATAACAACCTTGTCCTGTCAATCAAGGGAACAAAAGTTTAAGGAAAATCAACTGGTTTAGTGTTTGATTGGATTGGGGCAAGGGCATGTCTGAACAGTTTCCACCCCAATCTGGGAACTATTTCTTTGTTCTGTCCCCAGGTGATGATGATAAGACGAAGTGGTTGGCTATAAAAACTCTGTACCCCAGCTGTTCGAGACCGCACTCTGGTCAAGAGCGTCAGTCCCGATCGGTTGGCCTTGCCTCTCGTTGTAATAAACTTTGTTGTGACGGTCACTGGTGCCTGTAGCATTCTGTGTGGAGTCGTGTGGATACAACACACCCTGGAAGGGAGATCTGCCACTTGTCTGGGACATAGGTGCTGAATCTGCATTAAAAGTTTGGGCACGCCCTGACTTGAAGGGTCTCATGGGTGATGTTTTTACAGGGTAGGAATCACTACCACATCCCAGGTTGTGACTTTCCAAGGCAGGCAGACTAGCAGGCCCCCAGGTTTAAAAAAAAAAAGCTAACCTGGCCATGACACTCCTGTTTCAAGTTCCTCAGGGGTTCTAGGGCAAAGCTTGAGCCCTGCACGCAGCCCGTGACTCCCCTGGGGACCAGGCCCTGGTCTGGTTTCTAGCTTCATGCCACACCACACTCCTCACACGCTCTTGAACCTTCCCTCTCCACCCCCACCCATTCTTTTCTTGTCTTTCTGCCTTTGTACCTCCAGTTCTCACTGGAGTACTCTGCCACCACCTCTTTGCTTGCAGAGCTGGAACTTAAACTTCAGCACAGGTGTTACTTCTCCAGGAAGCCTTCCCTGACCACTCCCTATGCTCAAGTCTGGACTGTATCTTCCTCCTCTGGGCTATGACAGGACTCAGGGCTGATCCTTTGGGACTCCTCCCACTATTGCCTGCTTCTTCCTCCAGGCTTTGAGTTCCTTGAGGTCCTGGGCTGGGACATAGTTGGCATAATAAGTGTTTGTCGAACGAATGAGTGAGAGCACAAATGAAATGGTCACTTCATATGGTTTCTCTTGGGTTCTTCCTAGTTGAAATGCTCTGGTGGATCACTCAGACTCATTTTTGCATCATTTTCACGGACAGGGTAATGTTATTGCCCAGGCTCTAAAGTCATGTGTCAGCTTGTGGGTATTGATATATCCGGTACAAAGTGCTGATGATCTAAATAAGAAAACGATCACAAAATTTTATTGAGCATTAACTCTATTAAGTACTGAGCTATGCTTTTTATTATCTAATTTAATCTACTCCTCATAACTAGGTTCACTAGGTGAGCTTCAGAGAGGTTACTTAACTCACTCAAAGCTGCACAGCTAACAAAGTGGAATTGGGCTATGAAGCTGGATTTGATCAGAAAACCTGTGTAGTTAACCACTGAGCTTCAAAGCCTAGGATTATTTTCTTGGTAACAGTGCCTAGGTGGGCTGTAAAATCTGTACCAGCTGGAGCCCTCACCCCATATGGACCCCATAAAGGAACACCCATAGAAAGCTGGACTTTGTGTGTGGATGCCAGGTGCTACCCAATCTCTCAGGCAGGAATCTCAGCTCCTCTCAGTTCAGGATCAGGTCTGTGCCCTGTGGCCCCTCCCTGACCTTCCTGCCAGCCCCAGGGCCCCACTGCCTGGGCAAAAACAGAGGCTGTGCAGGCAAGAAGAAGTCGGGACCTCTCTGTGGCTGACGTCCACCTCGGAGAGGGCAGCTGTCCAAGGTGGCCAGTTTTCTGGTTTTTTCACCAAAGCATTTCTGAGGGTGTGGGAGGTACTCCTCCAGGGACCTGGGTCCCAATCACAGTGAGAGGGCATATACAGCACTCAGATGATGGCAGGCTTTGTTTTCAGGAGCTCAGCAGGATCCTGGGCCTAGAAATAGACCAAGCTGGGAGAGGGGATGTAGTGCTGGACCTGAGTCCTTTGCTCTTCCAAGGGCCATTCTGAGTGGGAGGAGCCAGGAGGTACCAGGTGAGAGAGGCGGGTGGGAGAGGCTGGTGCTAGGCCCATCTCCCTCTGCTCATGTCCATTCATGGCCTCTGATTTTCTCAGCAGAGAGGTATGACCAGAGAGCTTTCTAGAGCCACTGACCATATTTTGAACAGTTTGGGGATTCAGCAACCCTCTAGAAAACGTAGCTAATTTGGTCAGATTATGGATTCAGGAAAGATTGTAATACTTCAGTCCCTGACTTATTAATGCCATCTGTATTTTCAGGGTTCTCTAGAGAAACGGAACCAATGAGAGATATATATATGAAGAGATTTATTACAAGGAATTGGCCCATGTGATTATGGAAGCTGAGAAGTCCCAAGATCTGCAGTTGGCAAGCCGGAAACCCAGGAGAACCAATGGTGTAAGATCTAGTCCAAAAGCTGGCAGGCTCAAGGCCCAAGAAGAGGCAATGTTTCAGTTCGAGTCTGAAGGCAGGAAAAAAACCAATGTTCCAGCTCAAGCTGTCAGGCAGGAGGAGTAGTTCCTTCTTATCCATGAGAGGGTTAGCCTTTCTGTTCTATTTAGAACTTCAACTGATTATATAAGGCCCACCGACATTAGGGAGAGCAATCTTCTTTATTCATTCCACTGATTCAAATGTTAATCTCAGCCAGAAACACCCTCACAGACACATCCGGAACACTATCTGGCCAAATATCTTGGCCTCCCTTGACCCAGCCCAGTTGATGCATAAAATTAACTATTGCACCATCTCCTACAACTTCCACAACTACATCACTGCTTGTTGTAATTTTTATATGAATCTGTGCTCTGGGTAGGAAGAGTCCAGGCAGGGAAACACACACACACACACACACACACGCGCGCACACACACACACGTGCACACACACACGCGCACACACACACGCACACACACACACGCACACACGCAAAACCAAAACAATAAGAATACTAAGCAGGGCTTGAGAATTCCTTCCATGCTTACAGAACTTTTCCACTGGCTCTGCCTTGCCAGTAAATACTGCCCACTCCCAGGAGAGGAAGGGTCTGCCTCTTCTCCCCTCCCCGCCACCAGCAAATAAAATAAATAAGCCGCTTCCCAGCCACATCTGCTCCCCGGTCTCAGCATATGCTCTGCCTAGCTTGCTTCTTAACTGTTCAGACTCTAACGGGCAGTGTCCGCTGTGCCTCTGCCCCCCTTGGGGCCTTCTCCTGGCCCGGCCTTCCCAAGCTGCTGCTTCATGCATTACCCACAACATCAAAAATGTTCCACTGGTGGTTTCAAGATTCCTAAAAAACAGATTCAAAACATCTTTAATACTCTCTGAAGAAGCAATATATCACAGAAAAACCTGTAACCTTTAGTACAGCTGATATTATCCAGACTGGGGGCTGATTAGCGAGGTAACCGCAGCCACTTCGTATTCCGCGAGGCTGCTGGACGTGCGCCGTAGTCTGGCCACCCACTGTTGGCGCTCCCAAGAAAGGAGGCTGCTGATTTTCCAAGTGTTTGCCTAATCCCCTTTTCTATAACCTGAAAAAGAGTCACAGTCCTCAAAGGGGGTATTTTCCAAAAAACAGCCTCCCCCTATAAACACAACATCTCTGAAAATAATACGGACAGTTCCTCCAGCATGGAATGAATTTTCCTTCCTTTTCTTCCCATCGCAGAGCCGAGAGCACAGAGCTCTGGCTGAGCCTTGCCAAGGCAGCCAGACAGAGGGAGAGCTCAGTGAGCTGTTATGTATGCGAGCTTCACGAGGACCAAAAGCCAGCAAGGAACTCCCTTCTCCTAGAGGACGGGGGACAAGTGTGGGGTGGGCGGCGGGCCCACCCAGGCCTCCGTTTGGGTGACTTCCACGAGGGGCTGTGGCACTTGCTGCTGCCTTGCCTGAGGGGGATGCGGCCGGGAAATCAGATACTTGGATTTGCCAGGTTGTTTACTCTTGCTTCTTTCTGAAGGTTAATGTTATGGGCAATCAAGGCAAGCTGAGAGGAGGAGACGAGAGGCAGAAAAATGGAAACCTTCAAACCAGTAAAAGGTTTCGTTTACCTTTGGTAAATAAAAGTGTGTTCATATTTTCACAAAGATATTTCTATTTCACCAGCTTACAATTCAAACTGGGCTGGGCAAACACGCCGTGATATGTCACACTGCTAATCCAGAGAGAAACGGAAAACAGAGACTAAACGTAGGGATCCCCCTGTGGCTCTCCCTTAGATCCAGAAGGCAGACCAGCATCTACATTAGCTGATGCCCAAGGAGGCTCTCCCGTCCTCTGCCCGCCTTGGTCTGGGTGGGGATCCATCATGAGCGACCCCGGGAACACAGCCAGAGACCCCCAGACTTAGTGCAAACTACAGGACCAATCCCTGCCCCCCCACCCCACACTCTGTGTTCTTGGACAGGTCGCCAGACTTCTCCCAACCTATTTCCTGTTTTCTGTGGGACAGTGTCAGTCTTACAGTTCATGGGGTGGCAAAAATGATGGATGCCAAACCCTCAGCCTGGGCCTCACGCAGACTGGGTCCCTCCAAGATCAGAGGTTGTATTATTCTCATTATTCTAGAAAATGTCATAGAGAATTGTTTGCTTGGTGATTGGAACTATGTTTCTTTTTAATAAAATCTTGATTTAAAAAAGGCCTGGAGGCACCTCTATTTTCTTTATTCAGCAGGATGGGGAGTGTGGCCAGGGCGACAATTTAGATTCCCAGCAAATGCCTCGCTCTGACTAGCTGCGCTCCGTTCTCTTCTTCCCATCTTTCCCGCCTCCTCCCAGTTTAAGAAAGGGGAGATTAGATAAAATAAGAGCTATGAGGCTCCCTCCCAGAATAAGTTAAACCCAGGCTGGGTGTGGACTCTCTTTGGGGCTCAGTGGAGGAGTAGAAGCTGGCAGAAAAGGAAGCAGGGTGCTCCTTGGAGCTGAGGGTCAGTGGGGGAGCCTGCCTGGCCACTGGGGGGGGAAGCTCGGGGACATGCCACCCCTGGGGAGGCCTGGCGACCCTGGGAACAGAGCCGGAGACCCCCAGACTTAGCGCAAACCACAGAACCAACTCCCCCCGCCCGATACTCTGTGTCCTTGGACAGGTCACCGGACTTCTCCCAACCTATTTCCTGTTTTCTGTGGGGGCAGTGTCAGTCTTACAGTTCATGGGGTGGCAAAAATGATGGATGTCAAACCCATGGCAGATGGGCCTGAGGGGTCTACACTCCCCACTGGGACCCACAGCCCCAGTGATGTCATTCTCATGAGTCTGAGGGGACCGGCCTTGGGATCCCTCACCAGGAGGAATCAAGGCCTGGAAGACCAGAGGCCATAGTGAGCCTGGTTCCCAAAAGAGAAGCAGAGGTAGGTCTTGCAGGTCCCGGAGCAGGCGTGAGAATGTTTGCTGACGGGACAGAAAGGCTTACTGCCCAATAGGGGGACAGTGACATTTCTCTGCTGAAGACCCGTGCAGCTGAACCAGACTGATGTGGTCACTTCATTTTCATCCAAGACCCTCAGCGCCAGCCACATCTACACATTAGCCAGGTGCATAATCGTCTGGCTGCAAATGCGGAGCCTGCCGACGCCTGTGGGTGTGAAGCTACCTAGACTGGAATAATGGGTTTTCTCCAGAGAGCCGGGAAGTGGGGGGCAGGTGGCCCATGCAAGGTGAAGTATCAGCAGCTATCCTTCCTGCCCAGTGCACTTGTCAGGTGCTCTGCAGTGTCTGGGCACTGGGTGCACCCTGTCAGATGAAGCCTGGTGCCACAGAGCCCAGGACCTCCTCTCTGGCGTGATGCCCCTTCAGAGCAGGACGCAGTAGAGAGAGGCCGCTGGGCACGTGGGCTCTTGGCTTTGGGCCATGAGCATGGCCTTGTCTGAAGGTGTGCTGACCTCACTGAGCTCTGCAAGCTCCTAATGGCTCTGAAATCGAGAGCAGGGTTGGGGGAAGGGGTGAGCATCCTCTCTAAGCAAGGACCGCCAGGATAAAAGCATTATTAGTGGCAAACACGAAGCACTGGAAAAAACACTTTGACTTTTGTGCTAATTTTATTAAGGTGGAACAGGATTTTAAAACATGCTCTGAATAAACCCACACAGCGCTAGAGGTGTTAAGCAAAGCCCACGGATACGGAAGGGCCAGGAGGGATGCTCTGGAGCCCCCTGTACCCAGAGTGGTACTCAAAGCACCACATAACCCTCTCTGGCAGTTGTATCTCGTTGCTTGGTAGTGTGGGGAAAGGAATATACCTTGACGCTCAGAAGACCTGTGTGTGGCTCCTGCCACTTCTTCCAGGGACCCGGAGGGATATTAAATCTTGGTCTTTCCAATTTTAAAATGGGATAATAGGGGCGCCTGGGTGGTTCAGATGGCTGAGTCCGACTTCAGCTCAGGTCATGATCTCACAGTTTGTGAGTTTGGGCCCTGCGTTGGGCTCTGTGCTGACAGCTCAGAGCCTGGAGCCTCCTTCGGGTTCTGTGTCTCCCTCTCTCTCTGCCCCTCCCCTGCTCACACTCTGTCTCTCCCTCTCAAAAATAAACATTAAAAAAAAAAAAGGGATAATAACAGCAGCCTCATTCAGTCACTTATTCACCAAATATTTAGGCTCCTGCCACAGGCCAGCATTGTTCTAGATCCCTGGGAGATAGGAATGGAAAACAAATAAACCCTGACCAGGACCCCATCCCACCATCAGGGATCTAGTGGGGTTGAGAGAGCAAAATAAAACAGGAGGATTTAATGCACACTAAATTGTTGGGTAGTGATGAGCACTCTTAAGAAATACGAAGCAGGGCAGGGGCTTCCGAGTAATGGATGCAGGACTGGGTATGTGGTTTCATCCCTCCAGGTCCACCCCTCGCCTCCTGGGCCTGTTCTGTGCGCTGGAAGGTGGGGTCTGAGAACTTCAGCAGGCTCCCTTGCCCTCTGGCTCCAGGCACAGGAGATGGGAGGGCGGGTATTTACTCCGGCTCTCCCCTTGGGGCTGATGTGGGTGGTAACTGCTTCCCTCCACCCAAGGCCATGGCTCCCAGGCACTGCCCCTCCAACAGTACAGCTCTGTCTCTGCATTCTGACAACCACACCCTCCTCTCTTGTGGCTTCTGGCAGAAAGTACCAGCTTCTCCCCGTTGTCTGCCCTGCGGCACTTCGCCTTCCCTGAACAGAACACTTTGGTAAGCTCACCCTTCATTAAGCAGTCTCCCATTGCCCCTCTTTGAGTGTGCCTTTCGCTGAGACCCTGCCAGGACGTGACTTCAGACCTAGTGGTCAGGTGAAGCCTTCCTGATGATATGCCTTTGGGCTGAGCACTGAGCCTTCATCTGAAGACGCCTGGACTCACGACAGTGTTCAAGTGGTGGACACATCCTCAGCATGTGAGAAGGACAGTCAAGACACCAGGGAGGCTGAGGCACAGTGAGAAAGACTGGGGATGGTAGATGAATGCGGAGGAGTAGCTGGGGTCAAATCTTGTAGTCAAGGGAAGGGGTTTGGCTATTTTTGAGTGAGACAGAGAACCACTGAAAGATTTTGAGTAGAAAATGACATGGTCAGATTTATGTTTTGAAAGAATCACTCTGAGATGCCTGTGTGGCTCAGTCAGTTAAGTGTCTGACTCTTGATTTTGGCTTGGGTCATGATCTCACGGTTCATGGGATCAAGCCCTGTGTCGGGGCTCTCTCTCCCTCTCTTTCTCTGCTCCTCCCCTACTTGTTCTCTCTCTCTCTCAAAATAAATAAATAAACTTTAAAAAAATTAAAAGAATCACTCTGAGAGTACACTTATCATGATAAGCACCGAGTAATATATAGGGTGTTGAATCACTATACTGCATACCTGAAACGAATATAACACTGTATGTTAACTATACTGGAATTAAAAAAATTAAAAAAAAATTCATTCTGGGTGATGTGTGGACAACTGACTGTGGGTGGGAAGACTAGAATCTGGAAGACTAGTTAGGAGACAATACCAATGGCCCAGTGAGACAGAAGGTGGCCTGGACAAGATGGCGGCAGTGGAGGCAGTGTGAAGTAGTTGGATTTGGGATCTCATTGAAGGGAGAGCCCATTGTATTTCCTGGGATATGAGAGTTGACAATGACTATGGTTTCTGGCTTGAGCATCAGGGTAGAGAGTTCTTGTGAGGCACAGATAGAAGAAGGTCAGTGAACACATTATAAACTATAAAATGCTGGCCAGTGCTAAGGGGCTGAGATGAAGGTGTTCAACAATGGAGCTAGAACCTCACCCAACCTCAGAATCCTGAACAGTATTCTTCTCTTCCTCCTTGGGAGATGGGAAGAGAAGCCATCAGAAAGCCTCAGGCTGGTTAGAAAGATAAGACTCATATGTAGCAAGAGTAGAGGTCAGTAGGAAGCCTTGGGTGACAGGTGAGAAACTAAGCAGTGTGGGCCACATGTCCCCCAGAGAGGGGGACTTTGGGCCTGGAGAGCTGGATGGAGGAGAGGGAGAGAGAGGCTCTCCTCTGCCTTCCCTAGACCAGAGGCTGGGGCTGCCCTTGGCATTGCCAGGATGAGGATGAGACTTGCAGAGGAAGGTGGGGCTGGGTGCTGGAATCTGCCCTGGGAAAGGATAGAGAGACACTAGGGGGAGAAAGTGGTATTGCCTGAGGGTCCCACCTTATTCTTGGAGCCCACACGTAAGCAGAAATAAGTACAGGGTAGGAGGAAGAGAAGAGACTCCTGGAAGTTGGGCCACCAGCAGAACCTGGTGACAATTCAAATGGAGGGTAACGTGAGCATTGGTGAGGAGGCTAAGTTTGCAAAGAGCAAAAGACTCAGAGACCATTTTCTCCTCATCAAATGGGAATAATAACAATGCCCACTTCCACGCTTGTGAGGATCACATAAAGTACCTGGGGAAGACTGGTGTGCTGCAGAGCCCCAGTGCATGTTCTGTGAACACCAGGTTCAGCGGCTTCCCTGAAATGTTGGCCAGACGGGACATGGGACAGGGGCTGAGCTATGGAAGGGGTGTAATTCCAGAGCTGATGGGAGCCCAGAGGGCTCAGCAGACATGGACAGAAATCAACCTGATGTCCTGGGTAGAATTCTGGAGGAGCTTTGTTTTGGTGGAGGCAGTGCTGACCTCAGTCTGGAGGGAGCTGCAGGCCCAAATTCCCATCAGCCACATCCAGGGTGTGGGTGCCACTGCCCTGTGGGAACCATACAGCCTACGTCCTCCCCACTGGCGCTCTGCTACATCCACGTGGGCCTCTTGCTGTTTCCTGAATGGGCCGCACATGCAGTCTCCAGCCCGAGCCCTTCCTGCAGGCATCTGTGTCACCCCCTTCTATCCTTAGGGTCTCTGGTCAGGTGCTTCTTCCTGACCCTGTTGTTTGCACACCCAACACCTCTTATTTATTTTTCTCCATTGTACTCATAAATATTATGTGTGTGACTCAAAAGAATGTGTATTCTCTAGAGACAGTTTTCTCTTGTGACAGTATTCTATACCTGTCCGTTAAGCCATATTTGTTTATTTATTTATTTTTTAAACATTTATTTATTTTTGAGAGAGTACAAGCCAGGGAGGGGCAGAGAGAGGGGGACAGAGGATCCAAAGCAGGCTCTGTTCTGACAGAACTCACGAACCGCGCCTGAACTCACAAACTGCAAGGTCATGACCTGAGCTGAAGTCGAATGCTCAATCGACTGAGCCATCCAGGTGTCCCTAAGTCATATTTATTAATTGCATCAAATCTTCTATACTGTTACCTTTTTTGGGGGGGAAGGGTCTGCTTGTTCTTTCTGTTTTTTAGAAAATGGGTTAAAAATCTCCCATTGGGGTTGTATGATTTTCCATTTTTTCTTTTCCTTGTAGTTCTATCAATTTTGGCCATATGCATTTTGAGTCTTTGTCCTTAGGTGCATACAGTTGTATCTTCCTGGTGAGCTGAGGTTTTGTTTTTACATTATGTCATTTAACTCTAGTATTGCTTTTTGTCTTAATCTACTCAGTCTGGTATTGGTGTCGCTACACCTGCTCTTTGCATGGTTTATCTTTTTTTTTTCCTTCTTAAAAAAATTTTTTTTAATGTTTACTTATTTTTGAGAGGGAGGGAGAGAGAGATACAGAGCAAAAGCAGGGGACGGGCAGAGAGAGATGGAGACACAGAATCCCAAGCAGGCTCCAGGCCCTGAGCCGTTGGCACAGAGTCTGACATGGGGTTCGAACCCACAAACCATGAGATCATGATCTGAGCCTAAGTAGGGTGCCCAACCGACTGAACCACCCAGGTACCCCTCTTTTTCCTTCTTTTAACTTTTAATCTTTCTACATCTTTTATCCTTTAATGTGTTTTTTATAAAAAGCATATAATAAGAATTCTCAAATTCAATTTGAAATGGTTGATATTTAGTTGGAACATATATATTTGATGTATTTAGGTTTAAATTTATCATTTAACAAAATGGTTTCTACTGGTCTCACCATGTAGAACAAGTTTTCCCTTTGCTTTCTTTTGGATTAAGTGTTTTGTGTTATTTCATTGTAATATCCATAAATGTTATCATCTTCATCCTTGACTAACTAAAGGCTAATATCAATTGATACTTATATTCTCTTCCTTGTCAATTCAAGGGTCTTAAAATTATTTAGCTCCATTCCCCCGTCCCTTGCCAGTTTTGCATCTATTTGATTTCCCTATATGTGTTAAGGTCTGTATGAGAGTATCTTTTATTGTTTTATAAGCCAATATTCATTTAGATATACATTTTTTTACTTTTTTTTTTTTTGCTACTTTTCATTAATACCTGAAACTCCAACCTTTAATTTTGAATTAATTTCCTTCTGCTTGAAGAACATGCTGTAGTATATTCTGTAATGTGCATTTTTCTGGGGACAAATTATCTCAGGTTTTGTTTGTCTGGACACTAAAAAAAAAAAGTCACCTTTGTTCTTGAAGGGTATTTTCACTGGGTATAAAATTCTAAGCTGGCAGTTTCTTTCAGCACTTTAAAGATATATTCCATTGTTCTCTGACTTCCAAAGTTACCTGTTAATTACTGTAACTTGAAAGGAGTCTTCCTTTCTTGATTTTTAGAATTTTTTCTGTGTCTTCTGTTTCCACAGTTTTACTATGAGTGCCTCAGTGGACTTCTTTTTCTTTATCCTGCTTGGAGTTTGTAGTGATCTTTGTATCTGTGACAATGTCTTTTCAATAGTTTGGGAATGTTCTCAGCCATTATCTATTTTTTATCCTTTAAAATTTTAATTCTTGTGTAGTTAACATACCGTGTTATATTAGTTTTAGGTGTACAATGTAGTGATGCAACAGTTCCATATATTACTCAGTACTCATCAAGGTAACTGTGTGCTTAATCCCCTTCATCTATTTCACCCATTCCCGCCCCTCCCCCCCCCCCCTTTCTGGTAACCATCAGTTTGTTCTCTATAGTTAAGAGTCTGTTTTTTGGTTTGTCTCTCTTTCTTTTTTTCCTTTGTTGATTTGTTTTGTTTCTTAAATTCCACTCATGAGTGAAATCATACAGTATTTGTCTTCCTCTGACTGGCTTATTTCACTTAGCATTATACTTTCCAGATCTATCCATGTTGTTGCGGATTGCAAGATTTCATTTTTTTTATGGCTGAGTAATAATCCATAGTGTATATACACCACATCTTCTTTGTCCATTCATCTATTAGTGGACTCTTGGGCTGCTTCTATAGTTTGGCTATTATAAATAATGCTGCAATAAACACAGGGGAGCATATATCCCTTCAAATTAGTGTTTTCATATTCTTCGGGTAAATATCCAATAGTGTGATTACTGGATTGTAGGGTAGTTCTATTTTAATTTCTTTGAGGAACCTCCATACTGTCTTCCACAGTGGCTGTGACAGTTTGCATTCCTATCAACAGAGCATGAGTGTTCCTTTTTCACCACCTCCTTGCAAACACTTGTTTCTTGAGTTTTTGATTTTAGCCATTCTGACAGGTGTAAATTGATGCCTCCTTGCGGTTTTGATTTGTATTTCCCTGATGAGTGACGAGCATCTTTTCATGTGTCTGTTGGCCATATGGAGGTCTTCTTCGGAGAAATGTCTGTTCATTTCTCATCCCCTTTTTTCAAATTGGATTATTGGGGTTTTTGGTGTTGGGTTTATAAATTCTTTATATATTTTGGATAGTAACCCTTTATCAGATATGTCAGTTTCAAATATCTTCTTCCATTCTGTAGGTTGTCATTTAGTTTTGTTGATTGTTTCCTTTGCTGTGCAGAGGATTTTAAGTTTGATGTAGTCCCAATAGTTTATTTTTGCTTTCGTTTCCTTTGCCTCAGGAGACATGTCTAGAAAGATGTTGCTGCAGTAAATATCAGAGAAATTACTCTTCTAGGATTTTTATGATTTCAGGTCTCACATTTAGGCCCTATTTTTATATATGGTATAAGAAAGTGGTCTAGTTCTAATCTTTTGCATATAGCTGTCCAGTTTTCCCAACACCATTTGTCAAAAAGACTGTCTTTTTTCCATTGTCTCCTTTGTCAAAGATTAATTGACATGTAATTAATAACCCATATAATTGTGGGTTTATTTCTAGGCTTTCTATTATTTTCCATTGATATATGTGTCTATTTCTTATGCCAGTACCATACTTTTTTGATTACTACAGTTTCGTAAATAACTTGAAATCTGGAATTACACCTCTAGTTTTCTTTTTCTTTTTTAATATTTATTTATTTATGTTGAGAGACAGAACAAGTGGGGGAGGGACAGAGAGAGAGAGAGAGAGAGAGCGAACCCCAAGTAGACTCCATACTCAGCACAGAACCCAATGTGGGGCTCGATCTCACAACTAACAGATCATGACCTGAGCCAATATTAAGAGTTGGATGCTTAATGACTGAGCCACCCAGGTGCCCCTTGTTTTTGTTTTCAAGATTGTTTTGGCTATTTGGGGTTTTTGTGGTTTCATACAAATTTTAGGATTTCTCGTTTTAGTTCTGTGAAATCCTCGATAAGGATTGCATTATAAATGTGTAGATTGCTTTGGGTAGTATAGACATTTTAAGAATATTTGTTCTTCCAATCTGTGAACTTGGAATGTTTTATTTCTTTGTATCATCTTTAATTTCTTTCATCAGTGTTGTATAGTTTTCAGAGTACAGGTCTCTCACCTCTTTGGTTAAGTTTATTCCTAGGTATTTTATTATTATTGTTGCTTTTATTAGATTTTAAAAAGAATTTTAACTAAACTCTACATCATATGTGGAGCTTGAACTCATGACCCTGTGACCAAGAGTTGCATGCTGACTGAGCCTGCCTGGTGCCCCTATTATTTTTGGTACAAATGTAAATGGGGCTTTTTTTTTTTAAATTAAATTTCTCTTTATGCTGCTTCAATATTAGTGTATAGAAATGCAATGGATTTCTGTACATTGATTTTGTGTCCTGTAACTTTAGTGAATTCATTATCAGTTCTAGTAGTTTTTTGGTGGAGTCTTCAGGGTTTTTCATATAGAGTGTCGTGTTGTATGCAAATAGTGAAAGTTTTACTTCTTTCTTACCAGTTCGGATGCCTTTTATTTCTTTTTCTTGTCTTATTGCTGTTGGTAGGACTTCCAGTACTATGTTAAATAGAAGTGATGAGAGTGTGGACATCCTTGTCTAGTTCCTGACCTTAGGAGAAAAGCTCTCAGTTTCCCCCCATTGAGTATGATGTTAGCTGTGGGTTTTTCATATAAGGCCTTTATTATGTTGAGTATGTTTCCTCTAAACCTACTTTGTTGAGGGTTTATATCATGAATGGATATTGTATTTTGTCAAATGCTTTTTCTGCATTTGTTGAAATGATCATATGATTTTTATCCTTCCTCTTGTTGATGTATCATATCATGTTGATTGATTTGCAAATATTGAACCACCTTTGCATCCTGGGAATAAATCCTTCTTGGTCATAGTGAATGATTTTTTTAATTGGTTGTTGGATTCGGTTTGCTAATATTTTGTTGAGGATTTTTCTAACTATGGTCATGAGAGATATTGGCCTGTAGTTTTCTTTGTTTGTGGTGTCTTTATCTGGTTTTGGTATCAGGGAAATACTGGCCTCATAGAATGAATTTGGAAGTTTTCCATCCTCTTCTATTTTTGGGGGTAAATTTGAGAAGAATAGGTATCAACTCTTCTTTAAAAATTTTTTTATGTTTATTTATTTTTAAGAGAGAGACAGAGTGTGAGCAGGGCAGGGCAGATAGAGAGAGAGGGAGACACAGAATCTGAAGCAGGCTCCAGGCTCTTGGCCATCAGCAAAGAGCCCAACGCAGGGCTTGAACCCATGAACTGCGAGATCATGATCTGATCTGAAGTCAGAGGCTTAACCAACTGAGTTACCCAGGCGCCCCTCAGCTACTCTTTAAACGTTTGGTAGAATTCACCTATGAAGCTGTGTGGTCCTGGACTTTTGTGTGTTGGAATTTTTTGATTACTGATTCAATTTCATTGCTGATAATCAGTCTTTTCAAATTTTCTATTTTTTCTTGCTTCAGTTTGGGGAGGTTATACATTTCTAGGAATGTGTCCTTCTCTTCTAGGTTGTCCAATTTGCTGGCACATAATTTTTCATCATATTCTCTTACAATAATTTGTATTTCTGTGGTGTCTGTTGTTATTTCTCCCCTTCATTTGTGATTTTGCTTATTTGAGTCCTCTCTGTCTCTGTCTCTCTCCCTCTTTATGAGTCTGGCTAGAGGCTTATCAGCTTTTTTGATCTTTTCAAAGAAACAGCTCCTGGTTTCATTGATCTGTGCTCTTGTTTTTTTAGTTTCTATATCAGTTATTTCTGCTCTAATCTGTTATTTCATTCTTTCTGCTGGTTTTCGGTTTTATTTGTTCTTCTTTCTCCACCAGCCATTATCTCTTAAACAATTGCTTCTGGTCCATGTTCTCTCCCCTCCCCTCTCTTTCTCTGGAATTCCAATCATATATATGTTAAACCTTTTCAGCAAAACTCCAATGTCTCTTACCTTTTTTTTTTTTCTTTTGGTATTTTTCTCTTGTGTCTCTGTACTCAGTGTGGGATATTTTTTCTAACCAATCTTTTAGTCAATTTTTAAAGTCATTATTGAGCTCTTAATTTGGGGTATTATGCAGTTATTTATACTTGGATTTAAAAAAATAAATAGTTTCTGGTTCTGTGCTGAAAACCCTCATTTTGTCTTTTAACAAAAAGATTTGATCTTGGTAAGGTATAGTAATTTTAAAGTTTGTTTCCAACAACTCTAATATATCTGGAGCAACTGTGGATCTCTGTTTCTATTTTTTTGTTGTTGTTTCTACTGGTGTTTGTTCATGTTGTCTCTTTGTGTCTGTTTGTTCTTTTTATTGTGTGCAAGGTTCTGTCTTTGCACTTTACTTTTAAAAATAATTTGAGGCCTAAGATGCTGTTATCTTCCTTCCAAGATTATTTGTTTTCTTCTCATGGGCACCCGGGTGCACTAGCAATCCGAGATCACTTTAATTCAATTTGAAGCTGAGAGGCCCAGGGTGCCTATAAGGTCCCAAACCAAAGCAAGTGAAGGAGTCACTGATTCCCATTGCTCTCTTGGCAGATTCTGGACTCCAGTCCTGGTCGTCTGGCCCCATGTGGCTGTCAAAAGTCTTGCTCAGCTCTCAGCTGTCCCTTCAGAGCAGGCAAACAGTCCTGGGAAAAAACCAGCCCAAGATGCTCAGCTCACGTGCATGGACCTCTGTTCTCCAGACTTTGACGTGGCAAGTCTTCACTATCTTCTTGGCTCTCTAGTGCCTTGAAGACTTATTACCTGATTTTCTAGTTGTGTTCAGCAGAACGATTGGTCAGAAGTTCCTAGTTGACTATTTTAAACATGGAACACACTAGCACTTACTACTATTTAATGTATTACATTTTTTTACTACTTTTTTTCTTGTTGTTTTCTCATTCCCAGGAAAGTAAGCTCCATGAGGGCAGTAATCTTTGTCTGTATGTTTACTGCTCTATCCAAAGCACTTGAAACTGTGCTTGGCATGTAGTTGGTGAATGAATGCGTGACTATGTTATCTGACTCTACAGCCATGAAAATTTACCCAATAAGGAAGAATCTGCATTTCTAGATTTGTAGAGGCATATGAAGTCCAGAAAGTAAGGGGACTTGGGCCAAGTTTCTGCAGTGAGTTGAGACAGTCAAGACCCAGGGCTTCTGAGTAGCATTTTAGGGCACCTGCCAATGCACAGAGCTACTTTCCTATGCCAGAACCAAGGACAGGGCTGAAGTGGGGACAAGCAGAGACCTGCCTGTCAGAAAACTGATGACACTGAGTATTTCGGGTTCAGAAGCCACACAAGCCCCAGGGGGCTAGGGTGAACAGAGGGCTCACAGGGAAGCGGAAGATCAGGGAGACGCCTGTGTTTTTAAGCTTTTGTCATTCCATGTGGCTCGTTCTTTACCCTGCCCACCACAGCACCAATGTGAGGTGGACTTTATTCCAGGTAAAAAATGAAGAAAACGTCCATTAAGCTGCTCAGAGAGTAGCAGATTCTCTACACAAGCTCGCTCAGATGGTGACAAGGTAAGGAGCTGTGTCCACACCACACCAGTACAGACACATCAGGGTGCATTTGTGCATTCAGCCCTGGATGGGCAGCAGGAGTCAGGTTAGGAGCACAGGCCAGGCCATGGGCCTACCCGGTCCGGCAAATGCAGGACCCCATCCCACACCCACCCCACCCCTACCCCAACACCCACTCGAAGTGCCTGTAATTCTAAGCACTGGGAGAAAGGACTCGGTGGCAGGAGAAGGCCAACCAGAGGATGAGGGTTCCTTGCTGTTTCTGGCACCACATGAGCCCCGAGGGACTGCCGGACGCGCTTGTCACACCAACACTCATCTGCTCAATCCACCCTTCCTACCTGGGTGACGGACCTCCTGTCGCCAAGCCACTGGATATAGTGGTGAGGCCGTGCGACTCTGGCATCACACAGGGGTATGGGTTCAAATCTAAACGGGAATCTGGTTCACATCTGTTGCTTAGATCAGTGATGCAGTCTTGGGCCAATTATTTAACTTCTTTATGTCTGTTTCCTCACTCATAAAATGGGGGATAATAAACACGACCTCTTATACCAAATAAACACGTAAAGTGCCTACTACAGGGTCTGGCACGTAGTGAGAGCTTGTTAAACACTTGTCATTGTTACTATCACCTGCCCTGAACTTCTCAAACCCTCCCGTTTCTCTTTTCCCCATCACTATTCCTGATACATGGTCACCATCACTGTGAATTTCTACATCTGGCTCCACACCGGTGTCCCTGCTTCCTGTCTCATCACCCCACAGCGCAGCCAGAGAGAACATTGTCAAGCGCACAACGAATCACTGTTCCCATACACCCTTAAGTGGTTCCCCACTGCCCTCAGGATGTGGGCCATACTGACCTCTCCAGCTCATGTCTGAGTGCTATCCCCCTCAGTGGAAGGATGAAACTGCTGTCCATCCTCCAAAGGACCAAGCTTTTTCCTATCACTGGGACTCTCCAGGGAACTATTTTTCTTTTACTGCCCCACTGTCACCTGGATATTTCCACCTCATCCTATAGGTCTCAGATTAGCTCCTAGTACCGACCGCTGCCATTGCCAACTCTGTTTCACCTTGCTGTATCACTGGGTATCTGTGGTCACCACTCCCAGGCCTGGAGAGTAGGGTCTCTTAATACATATTTGTCAAATGAACGACGACATGGTTTCAGGAGAACAGGTTAACAGAATCACAGATGAAAGAGAACCCTGTGATTGACCTCACCTGCCGGTCCAAGACTCTTTTGGAACCGGCTCCTATACAAACCTCCTCGTAATTATTCTATTCCTGTTCCCCACACAAGGCTCGCGAAAACCCGTAAATATTTTGTTTCCTAATTGCTTATCTGCACCTTAATCACCTAGCAGTTTTATTATTATTGTCACCATTATCGTTATTATTAATGGTGATAGATAAAACAGTGCATAAAAGTATTGCCAGCAAAAAACAATTGCGTGATTTAGAATTTTTAATTAATAAGAGTTGGGGTTTGTATCGAGTGCCCTGTGTGAGAATGGATAATCCTCAGTGCCTCCCCCAACGGGTTTGGTATCTAAATGCTCCATATTGTAATTTCCATCCTGAGGGGCCCACAGAACTTAGAAATTCATCAGTTCTCTGGTTATCTGGTTCCTATCAGCATCGCTTTCTCCAAATGAATGCATTTCAATTAAAGGAAGAATTTACCAGAGTAAATGTGCGGTGTGTATTTTGTGAATTGTAGCTCTAACTTTGAATAAACACAAAACAACAAACACTTTCTGAGCTCCTATGATATTGCAGGCATTGAAGATAAGACAAAGAGGAAGAAGCCCGGGCCCTGCCTCCAAGGAGCCCACAGTTGTGCTGGGGAGGCGGGATGTACACAAAACTGAAACGTTCAGCTGTGAAGCAGGGCAGTGCGCCTGAGAACTCACGGGGGCATTGGCGCTCCTGGTGCAGACAACAAACTCAAGATATGTTTAGGAGGAAACAAATAAAAGACTAGAACTTCACAGAAGATGCTGCCATTTAAAATGTTTACAGATATAGCTTTCCTCCCTTCTGGATATGGTAACATCTCCCAAATTATGTGTATGCACTGCTCCCCCACCACAGCGGGAATGGAGACGGATATTGCTGTGTTTGTGTGGACACCAAGAGGTGACATTTCTGGCCAACTACGGATGACCTCTCCTGATGGCCTCGAGACTCACGGCTCTGCCCTCCCCATCCCGAGTCAGTTCAGGGCGCTTCGAAAGAGACAGCCGGTGAGGATTTAAGCTGATCAAACAGATATGCTGGGGGAACCGCAGTTCACACTATGACAGAAACTCGCTTACAGAAGAAGCAAGTTCGGGGCCCTTTAAAGAATGAAATACCAAGTCTATGTATAATTGGATAGGATTTGATTTTAGCTATTCAGTTAAAAATAACTTTCCCCTTTGGTCCAAGACTAAAAAACCAAAATGGATCACTGGAAGTCTCCACCTCTCTTTCTGCATTCCCCTTGCATTTTTCGATCATTTCTCTATCCCACCCCATCTGTCTTGGTGCCCCCAGCATGGGCCAGCAGGAAGAGCCTCTTTCCTGGGGTCCCAATGACCCTCCTCCAAGTCCTCCCCCCTCCCATTTCTGCCTCTCCACCTTCTCTGGGCGACTGACCCATTGGCTGACTGCTGAGTCACACCTCCTGTCTGTAGGTGGTGCTGCCTTCACCACAGCTTGGCCCCTAGGGTCCGGGACAGTGTCTGCCACTCGGAAAGTCCCCGGCTCCTTCCCTCCCTCCCTGACATGCCCAAAAGGTGCCGGCTCCCCAGGTGCCCAGACCCCCATAAAGGACTCTCCCCTGCCCCTCTGCTCTTCCTTTGGTTTAGCTTTAAAAGAAAAATGGAGAAAATCAATTCACACCATGCAGGGAATGATTGGTTCCCTCAGGGGGTTAAAACTGCTAATTGTGTTTTATAAGAAAAGAAATTTCATAAAGTGAACCTTTAATTGTTAAATTGGTCAGGCTGAACACAGAAGTTTGGGCAGATCCCTTAAGATGCTTTCAGGCAACGCTTAACATGGTGCCTTAGATCTGGAAGCTAGAGGGAATGGAAAATCAGCTAATGGAAAGGCAGTGATGGAGCAAGTCACGGCAAGGGCAGTCCCACAGGGGAGTCCTAAACAAATGAGGCCACAGAGACCTCTGCACCTCGAAGCAGAGGCTGCCCGGGGAAAAGGCCTCCAGCCTTCCTGAGAACCTACTGTGTGCAAGGCCTGGCTTTGCAGCTGAAGCACAGCCCCTGCCTGTGCCACCTTTCTGAGTGTCTAAAGAATGTTCTGGAATCTCTCTCTCTCCTCCCTTCCTTTCACACACACACCACGGTCTCACACATATACCACATACTCTGTCTCACGCGTACATACTCCACACACACTCTCAACAATACACACACAGACACACATTCTCACACACACACAACACACATACTCTTTCTCTCACACACACCACACCCATTCTCTGTCACACACACCACACCCCTCCCACTCTTTCTCTCTCCCCCACACACACCACACACACTCTCACATGCACACACCACACACATACGCACTCCCACCCACACTACACACATACTCTCTCCAATACAAACTCACACACACTCTCTCACAATACTACACACATACTGTCTCACACACACACCATGCACAAAAACACACACTCACAGGTTGACCCTGACCCTCACCCTCTATATACTCTAACTTGTCCTTCGGGAAAAGTTCCCCCAGTTCCTAAAGACTTGGTAGAATTTCCGAGTGCTGAAATACCTGAGAAGGAGAGTTCTGGATAACTTTTTTGCTTGTATTCTGGTTCCTCTTTTTTTCAGGCCCAGGGGCTTACGAGGTGTGTCGATTTACAAGGACACTGAATCAGTAAGGATGTACATGTTCTGAAAACACAACCAGAATTTACTTTATATCTCAACAAAAATGGGGAGAAGATGTAGGGCGAGGGCTTCCTCCAAGTCCTTCACTAGGGCGGCAGTCCCTGGGGAGCCAGGACCATGTTCTGAAGTCTGGTGGGTCCCCCGGGGGTGAAAGCACAGCCTAGAGGTCACCCACAAGAAACAGGGCTATACTGTTCTCCAAGTGGTTGGGCACTTACACTGGTCTTATTGAGTAAAGAGGTCAGGTCAGTCTGGGTCAGGTCTGAGTCCAGGGTGTCACTCTCAGCCCATGGTCTTCTAGGACCTTCCTGCCTCACCATCAGAGAGGCCTGGCCCTGGGCCCACAAATGGCTGGAGGATAACCGCCCACCAGGCCATGGCTGCAGCCCCGGGTGGGGGCTGAGGCACCAGTCAGGATGGAGACCTCGTGCCAACAGCCATCCAAGGGGCAGCGTAGAGGAGGCTCGGAGAGGAAGGGAAGGAGACAGGCTTCGAGGAAGAGGTCCTCTCTAACTTCAGAACGGTGGTGTGGAATTCATACATATTTTAAGTTCTCCTTTCTGAACTCGTGCCCGCTCTTGCTATTATGTATATAAATATGTGATGAACTCAAATGACCTGAAGTGACCTGGTCTTTCCATTTTGCAGATGGCCACCCTGTGCTCCAGGGGCCCGAGTCCTCAGGGCACGATCGGTGTCAGAACCAGAAGGTAAAGCTCTCAGTGGTCCACCTCCAGGGCTCCTGCTGCTGCCTGGAAGGGACACTGTCTCCCAGGAAATCTGCCACTTTCATCATTGTCAACTCTTTCCTCTGGTGACACCCGCGTCCCAATGGGACCACTTATCAGCAGGCCTCGTAACCAGCAGCAACTGCCTCAGTTACGGAGAGGAGAAATGATCTTCCAGCTGTCCGGTGGTCCTGGGTCCAGATGTCTCATGCTGGATGGCAACAGAGGCCCCGCTGGGGCTACCCCAGTCCCTGAGTGCTGACGACCAGGCCCACAATAAGACTGTCCACCGGGCGCCCACGCCTGAGCCCACGTAACTGACTTCATGGTGCTGTGGCCACCTCACCACAAATCCAGTCGCTTCCTCTGGGCACAGTCCCCCAGGAGAAGATGGAGCAGGGTCGGGTGGCCAGGGGCTGCCCCACAAGATCTGTTCCCGCACTGAGCTCTGTGATGAGCCGAGCACAGACTCCTTTTCCCTCTGCAACCACATCAGGGCCTCTGCTAACAACTCCCCCGGGGCTCCACGGTTGGGCAGCTGCTCCCCGGAGCCAGAAAAATGGTAGTCAGGCCCGGGGAGCGGAGTAGGGCTGGGCTCAGATGTGTTCATTTGACTTTCCTGGATCCAGCACTGGGCGGAGGACATTCTTTTTCCTTGGCCACCCCTCTTCCACCTCCCTCTTTTGGAAAACCACCCAGGGGAGATTCTTCTTACAAATGCCTTAGAGCCCCCCTGTAAGTGAGTGCTGGGTGGGAGGCCTTGAGGCTCCACCAGCTCCAGAATCCCTGATTTTTGTCTTGAGACACAGTTCAGGGCCAGCCGGAGGCCGCCCTCTTTGGGGCACACACCCATGTCTGGACTCCTTCTGCTCAGCCTCAAAGCCCAGCCCAGGGCACTCCTTGACTGTTGATTGGAGGTGGGGGTCTGGCCAGTCCTGCTGGGTGACTCTTCTGGCCCAAATCCCCCTCAGGCATGTAAGAGCAGAACAGTGGTCCCCAGAACTCCCACAGGCTGGAAATCCTCCATTGTTTCAGGTCCTGGGATTCTGCCCACCTTTGCCTCTGACCACCAGCTGCTTTCCCAAGCCCTTGCTTGCCCTGGAGTGGGGATCACTGCCCTGACCTTGACCTACCCTGAGAAGAGGCACTGTCCTGACCTGTGACCTCCCCTCAGACTGCCCACCACCGAGCTTGGCATAGAACTCTGCTCACTCCATTTTCAGTATCTTACTTGCCGATTGGCAAGTGCCATGATGTCGTTTCCTGAGAAATCAGAGGGGTCCATGAGCCACAGAATCACTGGCAAGTCCAAGGTGGCCCAGGATGGGCACACCCTCTCCTACTTTCTGATGTCTTTGAGCCGATGGGATACAACCCCCAGGGGCCCCGGAGCACCTGAGATCTGGCATTGCACACCTCCAGGTCACTCCCTCCCGCCCAAGAATCAGATCCTTGGGGGAGAGAACCCGATTTCGAACAAGCATTTTCACTTAGAAGAGCTGCCAAAGCTGGGAGGAACAGTCACCTGCTTGTTTGCCCCTGCCATGGCTTTCCTGACCCCCTTCATGGCTTCCCAAAGGCACCCCACTGACCTCAGCCAGGGGCCCCCAGCAGGGTGAGGAGGAGGCTTCCCAGATGAGGTGCACATGCTGACTCAGCCCTGGGGCTGACCAGGACAGAATGTCTCCAGAAGGCCCCTGTGCAGCGGCCACAGCCAGTGCTGTTACTAAGAAAAGCCCAAGGAGAAAGAGTAACACAATATGCCTGCCTTGGACGGGCTCTGCGGCTAGGGGGAAGGGCACAGATGACTCAGGAGATTCTCCAGGAGGCACAGGGACAATGTCACTGTCCGGCAGGGCCATTCCCTTGTTTGTAGGGGTGAAGAGACCACGAGCTCCGGGTGCCCTGGCAGGCCTCCGAAGCCCCAGGGCAGTGGGAAATCCTGTGCTTGTTGAAGGTGCAGAAGAGGGACCTTGGCTGTTACCTCTACCCTGGGTGAGTGAGTTCCTCCAGGGCTGTCACTGCCATGGCCACTGGACTCCGTTCCTTCTACCCTGCCTCAGCCTGGCCATTTGGCCCCCTCTGGACCAAGGACCCTAAGGCGTCATTCACCGCATGACATGGGAGCAGCAGCTGTTAACTGGGCCTCACTCGTACCTGACACTGGGAAGGCTCAGGTGTGCATATGGTGTGGTGTGTGAAGAGGTTGGGGCATAAACAAATGACATGCTAGGATATCGGGTGAAAACCCCTGGAAACGATAGAGAAAAGGCATCAGGCAAGATCACGTGGTGTGCTGGCCAGAGAACCTACCAACCAAAGATGGATGCACTATTCAGGGGGGACGTTGCTATGGACTGAATGTTTGTGTTCCTCCAAAGTCATATGTTGAAATCCTAACCCTTAAATATGATGGCATTAGGAGGTGGGGCCTTTGGGAGGTAATCTGGTCATGAGTATGGAGCCCTCATTAAGTGGGATTAGTGCCCTGACAAAGGAGACCCCAGAGAGCTCTCTAGAGCTCTTTCCACCATGTGAACATACAACAGGAAGCCGGCAGTCTGCAAGACAGAAGAGGGCCCTCCGCAGGACCCTCCCAGGCTGGCTCCCTGGTCTTGGAATTTCAGCCCCCAGAACTGTCAGAGATAGATCTCTACTGTTTACGAGCCACCCAATCCATGCCATCTTTGTTACAGCAGCCAGAACTAACCAACACATAGGTGCACTGATCTTCTTCCCTGGGCATCTCAGACCTAAAGTACATCCCCCCCTCCCCTACCCCCACTCCAGTGGTCTTGCCAAGAGGAATTTGTTCTTATTCCAGAACTGTAGCATCTGGAAGGAAATCAACAGACAGTTGGGTAACTCAGCTCAGCTCTCTTAGACCCTGGCTTGGCCTCGTATTCCCTGGGGACTGAGGTGTTTCCTAAAGGTTCTGTCCTTCTCTCAGGGGCAGAGACCACAGAGGACATCATTCACAAGCACAAGTTTGGTTTCATAAGACCCCAAACCTGCCCATGCTTTCCTGTGACAAACCACAGAAAGTGAAGGCGTAATATACACACCTGTTCCAGTGTGGACTTTTGCTCCCTTTCAGCCACATAAATTACTTTATCTCATTTAACTGCCATTAGCAAATTAGTAATATAAATTCACACATCGAGAGTGAAATCACTGAACTCAGACATTTTACTATCAAGGACTTTCTGCCCAACCAAAGCCCATTTAAAATGTGTGTGAATTTCTTCAGCCAAGCAAATCCTGTGTCCCTGCTTGTTGAGCCCCCAAGAGCCCTGGAAGGCATTTACAAGCTCTTTTCCCTCTTTGACGATGCTTTTTGTTCAGTTTTCAAGCGTTTACAAGTTGGCACGATATAGTGCAGTGGTTGGGAGCCCAGACTTGGTGGTGGGGGGTGTCCAAACTTAAACTCCAAACAGTTTGAGTGTTAGCCAGCTGTAGATGAACTTCCACAGGTTTTAGTTTTCCTATCTGTGAAATGGGAATAACAATACTTATGTCATAGGGTTGTGGTGAGGAGGAAATGAAATGAAGCATGGTGCTCTACACAGTGTCAGAGGCACGGCAGGGATTCAATAAGTGATGACTGACATGGTGGCTGTTATTATTCTCTGGCAAGAGAAGGTGGGCAGGGATGAAGGTGGCCTCTTGTGCTCTGTGACTTGGACAAGATCGTGATCAGAGGCCAAGGGCAGACTCTGGCAGGGAGGGTCCCTTGACAGCCAGGCCTTTTCCCCTCTCCCAGCATGATGGAGCCCACCCTTCCCTGAGCTCCCTTCTTTCTGGCTGAATCTCCCACCCAGAGAATATCCCATGTAAGAAGGTTCCACATGCCTCATCCAGGAGTCAATGCAGGCAATTCCACCAAAAGGGCAAAACTGAGCAAAAACGGAGCCAATGGAGGAACATTGCTGCCTTCAAAGGAAGCCCTGCCAGACAAGCGTGCCCATTCAGCTTGGGATCCCGTGGGCAAAGATGCTCATTAGACCATGGTTGGAGCCATGAGTGCCTAGTGCCAGGCTGGAAGGCCAAGGCCTTCTGGCCTTGGTGCTGTGTCTTTAGCACCTCTACCCTTTCACTCTTTCTCCATGCCATGTTTCAACAACTTGTTATTTAATATGGGCCAGTCTGAATAACTTTATTCTTCCCTTAGATCTCTGCCCATAAAAGGATGCTGTGTTGTCCAGATTGTCCATAATTCATTATGTTGAATTCCCTTCCATCTGGAGGCTGATACAGTTGTTGAAAAGCTGTCACTATAACCTATTGTCACTGCAACCTTTTATGAACCAGCCTACATTTTTATGTCAAAAATTTATCTTAATGGTCTCACAGCTCTTACCTCCAATTATTTCAGTGTCACCGATCTCCAGCTCGGGCTACGTTCCAGCTAACATGCGGGGACAAATTCCCTCTTTACGCCTACCCTGGGTCCACACTGAAAATGTGAAGACACCTTGTGGTTCATGTGGCATATCCCCTCAAGTGGCACATATGTGGGAGGGTCAGGACTGCTGGGGACACCTGAAGGAAGGAGGTGTGATGGCGAAAGCCGGGCTGCATCCACAGGAGCTCTGTGTCACCAACACGTGAAAGGAAGCATGAAGGGACATGACCCCCAGTGGCATCTGCAAAGAGGCTGGGCTGATTCCCCCCCCCTTTTCTTTTAATTACCAAAAGTATTATACACATTTCCTGTCCACAGCAGAAAATACTAGAGGAAAACAAATTGTGGGTACTAAGACCAAGTACCAGTATTCTCATTTAGACTTCCTTTTGTTCTCACTTACCCAAAATACATATGTGTATGCGTCTGTGTATACTTACACGTGTGCACACACATACAAACATGTTTATATATGTAAGTATACAAATATTTTTATTTTCTGCATTAAATGTGTATATCATATAACATACACGAAAAACACTTCTAGAGGGGCTCCTGGGTGGCTCAGTCGGTTAAGCGTCCAACTTCAGCTCAGGTCATGAGTTCCAGCCCCACGTCGGGCTCACTGCTGTCAGTGCAGAGCCCTCTTTGGATCCTCTGTCTCCTCTTTCTGCCCCTCCCCTGCTTGTGCTCTCCCCAAAATAAATAAATATTGAAAAATAAAAATACTTAAAGATATTTCACTACTTTAGAAGTTGATGGTAATTGAAAAGCTGGCTAAAGAAACTCACATTTCCTTCCACGGGAGAAGCCCTGGCTTCCCCATCCGGGAAACTCCTTGACATTTTCTACAACTACCTGTGAGGTTTTCACTGGTATTGCATTTCCTCCCACTTAGCAGATGAGAAAACGGGGACCAAGACATGCTAAGAGGCCAGGGTCACACGCGTGCCTCGAACCCACAGCTCGAAACTCAGCTAGTGTCCTTGTACCAGCTTCAGACGATTCTGTGTGATGCTTTTTTTCCTCCTCCGTTCTCTGAGCAGTGTAACATTCCCTACTTCTCTTGTCCCTGCCTGCCCCAGTGTAGTTGCTTAAGTTATAAACACTCCTTAAATAGGAAAGAATGCTAGGATAGGAATCTGGGGGTTTCTGTGACCCTTCCCCAGGCAAACTGGCTTGAGCAATGGCAGCTCCCATGGGGCTCCGTGCAAGTTCTGGCTTTCCCATGCCTGCCCCCATTTCCCGGCCTTCTGGGTCTGGAGGGGCTGCCCCTGAGATCTGGCAGGCAGGGGCACTGCAGTTCCGTACCCTCAAGCCTAATTTCAGTTTGGGCCATTTTGAGTAATCTGGCTCTTTGGGCCAGTACCGGGGCGGGGATTGGGTGGTGGGGAGGCCAGCCCAGGGAGCCAGCATGGTGAAGACTCCCAATCATGGACAAAGGCCCCCTCTGAAGCCTTCCCCTGGGCAGCCCCAGGGCCGTACGCGGGCGCTCTGGGAGTCTTCCCTGTTGCAGACCCTGCTGTGCTCGTGAGTCTGTGATCCATCCTTGGAGAGGGCCAGTCAGTTCTTTCTGTGACTGCAGTGGTTGCCCCCACACAGCCATCTGTGGCTGCAGGGGGAGCTGTGCATCAGGAAATGTGGCTGCAGACAGGACAGGGCTGTGTGTGCCCACGCATAGCCTTGTATATGCGTGTGCACATGTGTGTGTGTAAGCCGTCTGACGAACGCCACCTGAATCTGCATTTTTTTGCCTGAGGCAAACACAAGGATGTAAAACTCTGGCACTCTGTCCTGGAGTCAGACGAACCTGAGGTCAAAACTTCGGAAGGCCACTTACTTTGCAAATGATTTTAGCCCATGAACTTCCCTAAACCTCAGTGTTTCATCTTAAAATGGGGTAATAACACCTGCCCCATAGGATCTGATGCTAAACGTATGCAAGGCACTTACTCATGGCTGGCAGACAGTAAGGATTCAGTGAAGACCAACCATCATCGCCCTTGCTCTTTTTCTCAGCCTTCAGTGTGCTCAGTCTGGTTGTCATTGTCCCCGTGACAGGATGCCATTTCCCCTGTGCCCTGCAGAGCCACCCAGCTGATTCCACGATGCCTCCAATTCCTGCAGAGGTGAGAGCTCCCTGTATCAGAAGGGAGCCTCACTCCTGGCACCGAACCCAGAGGCGGTGGGAGCCTCTTGTCTCCTCTCTTTAGAAGAACCTGCACGGGGGGCGCTTGGGTGACTCAGTTGGTTAAGCATCCAACTCTTCATTTCAGCTCAGGTCATGATCTCATGGTTCATGGGTTCAAGCCCACATTGGGCTCTGTGCTGACGGCACGGAGCCTGCTTGGGACTCTGTCTCCCTCTCTCTCTGTCCCTCCCCTGCTCGCTCTCTATCTCTCTCTCAAAACCAAATAAATAAACATTTTTAAAAAGTTAAAAAAAAAAAAAAAAGAAGAAGAACCTGCACGGGCTCCCCATCTCCTGTCCTGGATTGGCAGCATGTCAGGGCCAGAGGGGACCTTACAGACATTTGTGTTAGGGCCAGGTGAGAGGACACATGGCAGGTTTGTGGCAGAGCCTGGAGGAGGTCCAGGGCTTTGGATCTCATTTCTAGGACCATTTTCCCCTAGGGTGGCATCCCGTGAGGTCAAGAGCAAACTATCATCCAGGCATTTGAGCCACTGCTCCTTCTCTCTTTGCCTCATTCTGCCCGTTCTCTGCTGGTCCTGCCTGCTCCTGCCAGGCTGGTGACTTGTGAGTCACCCGCCGCCCTTCCCAGTCTGCCCACCCAAACCCATCGGGCCCCAGCCTCCTTCAGGTGGCTGCCGTGTCTGATGTAGCCAGAACCCTGAGTACGGTGGCCTTACCTCGGTCCTGACCTTCTCCTTGCCTCGTTCCGCCTCTGCTGCCAGACTGAGGGTCCCCGAAGGCAGGTGCCGGTTGAGCAATACCTCCATTGGAGGCTGGGACCTGCGCAGACCCTCAGAAAAGACAGGTCTCTGAACAGACCAGCATGCAGATTTTGGAATAGGAGGTTCTGTCTCTTCCCAGCTATGTGATCTCAGGCAGGCTCCCCAATCTCCAGGCTTCCACCTCCTCCTCTATAAAACAGGGGAAATGGTAAACACATGGCCTAATTGCATCTTTTTAAAAAGGAAGCCTCCCCTAAAAATGTTGTTTTAATGTATGGGTCTGGATTTCAGTGGGAGCCCACCTAACCAAAGTAGGCCCCTTATATAAAACAGCAAGAGATACTGCTCTGAAAGCGATTTTATTTCCCCTTTCAGTGGGAAGAGTCCTCGCCATCAGCTCAATTTGATTCTAAACGCAGCCCTGAGATTTCCTACTTCCCCCAGGCACCTATCTGGCTGGTACCAATCCAGAAATACCACTTAAGTTGGGGCCGTGAGTAAGAAGGAAGAAAATCTGAAAAATGGGTAAAGTATGCACCAGGAATCTGTTATTTATTTATGTCCTCCTGGGGGAGCCTGTGTCTGAGATGGGGACAAGGATTTTGCCATTCTGGGTAAGAGATGGCTCTACCCTAGCATCAGAGCCTTTCTGGCTCCCTTATTTAGAGGGAGATGTTCACAGGAGAGGAATTAAAGACACACTGAGAGGTACATTGCTGCTCCGACAGGGGACTTCTCCTAACACCCAGTATTCCTGCTAACAAAATCTCATCTTCCGTCATGGAGAAGGATGACTCAGTGTGAGCTCTATTTTCTGCTTACATTTAAGCCATGTTGTGCGTAAGGACGGTGTGGCACGGCCCCTGATTAATCATAGCGAGCGTCCGAGCGACTCTGTCTGGTTATGAAACGGGCTCTTTCCTCTCCCCGGGGACACAGCCACCAGGATGGCAAGATCTGTGCTTGGAGATGGAGTCTTGCAGGAGCTGATCTGTAGCTGGAGCCCGGAGGAGAATGAAAGAAAACCCCTGCAGAATGAAGCTGGCATCATTGAAATTAATATGTTTTTAACCTGCTAAGAGCCCGAAGGGACGGGGATGTGGCTGGCTGGCTCCCAGCTGAGGGCACTGACCACCCAGGGAGGGTCCCAGGGTGTGAGGCTGCTGCCGTGCCCTGCTGTGCCCTGCCCTGCGAGGTGGGCGAGGGCCTTCTGTTACGCATAGCACAGCTCCAACCACCAAAGGGCCCGGCTTCTCCATGGCAACCCCAAACAGCCTGTTCATTCCAGAGGCTACGCTGGCAGCAAAAGTGGTGCCATGGAATGGTGTCCTCGTGACAAACAATGGGAAGTGTGAAAATGGCTCCTGATGATCATGGGCTGCCTTCTGGGAACGGCTGCCGTCTGCCCAGAGATGGCAGGGATGGCCACGGGAAGGAGGGGAGAGTGATTTACAGACAAGGAATCATAATCTATGGGAGCTCATCACTTACTGACCTGGCAGCCTTCTTGAAAGGGATGAGGATCTAAGTGGACAGAAAAAGTGGGAGGGATGGGAGGCACGGGGCAGGGGGATTCCACAAGATCTGGTGACCCCAGGGCAGCCAGACTGTCTCCTGGCTGTGCGTGGTATTCTGTCCCTGGGCACGACTGGGGACCTCTGTCCCCGATAGTCAGGATGCTTCTCCCCCCTCCACTCGGAGATACCAGCCCTGCCCTTGGCCTGGCCAGTGGCCGCTGCCCTCCACCCATCCTGCCGGCTCCTTCCTGCTCTGGATTTCTGTCGTCACTCATGCTGGCTGTGGCCTCCGCCAGCCTCCGCCCAGGCCTGGGTACTGATGCCTGACTACCTTCCCCGGTCCTGGTACAGAGAGGGTGGGAGGGAGGGAAAGGAGCTGAGCTTTGGAGTCGGACCTATTTGGACCTGAACTTGCTGTTTGGATGTAAGTGGCCTCGGACAAGTTGATGTGCAGGGACCCCAGTTTTCTTATCTGCACAGAGGAGGCCAAACCACCGGCCTCGGACAGGTTCTGTGGGGAACAAAGGGCACGGTATACAGAAAAGCAAGCGATGCTTCGTGAGACAAGGGGTTCATCTCCCCTCCCTGCACTGCCCCCTTTCCACACCCAGCTCCCTCTTCCCTTCCCGGCCCATCGGCGGGGCCTTCTTTCTGGGCACCTGCATCAGAAGACTGAAGTTGGGAAAAGTGATTACCGAAAGGCGCACTGAGAAAGTCCACCAGGATGTTCTGAAGACTCCGTCTCTGTTGTGGTAAACGATGACTTTAATTTACAAAGCAGATGAATACTAAATCTTCATGAAATTAAAAACTATATTATTTATGTGAGCGGAAACGGAAAATGTTCCGTAGCTAGCAGTGATCCCGCTTTGTAGGAGGAACACTAAAATAATTAAAACCACTCGTGCTTCAGTCATAAATAATGATAATAAATAAATGTCCTGACCTTAAGCGAAAATATAAAATTAAAACCCATTTGGTATGTAAATTCATTCAGGACGCTATTGAGTCTCCCAGCCTAAGACGGTGTGGGACAGAGGAAGCGTTCACTACATGAATTTTGAAAGGAAAATCACAGAACAACAGAGTTGTGTGTGTATTGACTCATTATTCTACTTTAATTCCATCTAATGCTGTGTGGAGCCTTGAGGCTGGGACATTAATTTCCTGCTTTTTCTGTTTCACCAATTCCTCATGGAGACCAGGAGAAAGAATTTCCATCCTGGAGGCTGAAATCAGGGGAGGCCAGAAAATTGCAGCCGAGGTGGGGAACTCAAACCGGAAGGCAATTTGTAACGTGTTTACAGAGAGATGCTGAAGAGAAGCCGGCAAAGAATGGCTCTGGTGGGGGTGGGGGCGGGGGTGGGGTTCCCGGGGTTTGGGCCACAAACCATCTGGGGGAATGAAACGTCCCTGGTGTCTCGGGTTCAGGTGGGATCCACTCCAGGGCCCAGAGAAGCCAGGCAGGAAGTCTGCACATGGCCTCTGACTTCAGGAAAACACGATCAGTTCCAGATGGTTCATGCCGCCCCCGACACCCTGGCAGCCTGGCGCCCGGCTTCACTGTGAAATCACTGCATGTTCCATGAAGCCTTCGGCTCTCCGGGCTCCTCTGATAGGGCAGCCCCAGAAACCCCAGGGCAACGGGCCAGGTGGAAAAACCAGAATCTTTGGACCATTGCTGCACAATCACTGAGTGGGCACCCCCCGACCCTCCTCCAAGGCCTGCCATATCCTGGCTCCCATTTCAGATTCACAGCTACCTGGTAGGGTGGGCAGGGCAGGGCTGGGTTTTCCACCTTGATAGGCAGGGAAACTGAGGCACAGGAGCTCACAGTATGTGAGGTCAGAATCCTGCTCTCAGGCTGGTGCTCTTGTGCGGTGGGGAGTAGGGAGACAGAAAGGAAAGCTTGAGGACAATAGGCACTTCATCAGCAGACCTGGCCTCGGGTGTGCCCAGATTTCTTGCACCCCTGATGCTTCGAATGGGGGCCTTCCCTTAGAATTCACTGCTTCCAAGTTACTGCAGGCTGAGATGTTTAACCTGGGAGAATGGGCCCAAGGGAGGCCTTTCCTAGATGTAGACACTGTGTTTCAGAGTGTGGGTGTTAGGTACCAGAGGCTCAGCAGATGTGGGCAGGCTCACTAGACCACCCTGGTCCTGACTGCACATCCTCTGGGGGCTCTGACGTCCTCCCACAACCCCTCCCGCCCCCACCACTGCCCCAAAGGAGTCGTGGGAGAGGCCACCACGGGAAGGAGGGACCCACACCCTCTGTTATCCCAGGGCACCCAGAATCACCGGCATCCTGGGAAGACTGGACCTCAGGGAGAGTAGAAGACCTGTGGGTCTATTTGATGGAGACCCCATGTTCGCTATTCTGATTCAACCCCCTGCTCATCCCAGCGGAAAAGATGGGGAAAATCCAACCCAAGCCCCCCAGTGTCCACATGGCCCCAAACCATCCAGCTTTTGTAAACAAAGCACTAGGATAAATGACTGCTTTTCTCCGCTTTTGAATCTCAGACATAAGAGCTTGCTGAACCATCAACAAGCCACCGGACAAGGTTCCCTGAGCTTGGGGAGCACCTCACACAGGAAAGCCAGGTCTGCTCCAATTCAGCCAGGGTGTCAAGATTCCCTTCCACTCCTGCTTGTTTGTTTCTGCGTGATTCTGCCACGGGCGCAAAGATAAAGCTCCTGAGAGGACCAACAAGTAGGGGGGAAAAAGCCTTAAAAAACCCACGAAGCCACGTGCTGGAAGTCTCCCATAAAAGGCTTCCAGGTAGGGCATTAAGCTCCTGGACCAGAATCCCAGCGGCGTGTGTTACCAGCTCACCCGCAGGAGGTCAGGGAGCCCCCACACCCTTTTGGGGCCACAAGAGGGTTCCTTTGCTCCCAATACATTTGTAAAGTCTTCTCCTCTTGACTGTCCCTGAGAAGCAGCGAGGGTACTGTGAGCTCTCTGTTCTCCTCTCTCTTTTGGGCAGAAAAGCCATATCCCTGTCCATTCTAGAAAGGGGACTGATTAGTCCTGCTAAAAAGCTTAAGTGGCCCCAAAGCAGGGGCTGACCTCAGGACAAACCTGGACTGCTGCGGGCCTGGCAGGGCCTGAACAGATCTCTGTGCTCTCCAAGATGCTGTGGGCCTGCTGCCATGTGGAACGTAGGCTTCCTCTGGGCGGCCCCTGCCCTGTCCCCCGTGTCAGAATGTGCCTGTGTAGCTGCCCTGGGATGCCAGCAACAGCTCCAGGAGGCCGTCTCCTGGGTCTTTGGGCCGAAGTGACCTGGAGCTCTGCATGGGTAGCTTGGGGCTTAACCTGGGGATCGATTCCCCTGGAACTAAAGAGACCACACCTCCCACCCCCTCCCTGGAGCTGCCATTGTGTAGCCAGTGCCCTGGGTTTCTAATGCCCTCCTGAGCCCCTAGCTGTGTCCCCTTTTACAAAGCCCACAGCTGTCACAGGCCAGCTGGGCCCACTTTCCCCTGATGAGGATGGGACCCCTCCCCAGGGGCCTTCCTTGATGCCTGTCTTTCCACAGCAGTGAGTAGGCACAGGCTGACTCAAAAAATGCCCACTCATTCACCAAACGTTTACTGAAAGCCTTCCGTGCTCCCAGCCCAGTGGGCCCAAGGACAGCTCAGAGGCTAAAATGGCAGGTGCCAAAGGAAGGAGTTTGGGGGGCAATCAAGAATCCTCATTTCCTATTCAGCACTCCCCAAGGACCTATGTATGCCAGACTCTGTGGGGTTGGGAGGGGTTGGCAGCAAAGACTTTAAGGAGAAGATGATACAGCCAGGTTTTGAGTGACAGGTGAACGTTCCTCGGTCAGAAGGGGCGACAGAAGGAGTAGGGGCAAAGCTGAGCTGACGTGACAGAGCCAGGTGGTAGCCGGCAGGGTGGAAGGGTGTGGATCCGCAGATGGGCCGTGAGGAGGGCCAGTGCCATCCTCAGGGAGGAGGGATCTCTGGAGGACAGGGAGGACAGACTGGGGGACAGGGACAGGAGGCTGGGAGGTCCACTTGGAAGGCTTTTCAGTGATCCCGGGGAGTCTGGGTGAGGACCTTGACTGGCACCATGCCATGGGGGGGGGGGGGGCGAGGAGGGGCTAGATGATGGAGAGAATTTAGGAGTAGAGTTAGTGATGATTAGCTTTTGGCTGAGGGGGGCTTAGGGAGCAGTCAGGGGTGACACCAGGGCTGGACGTGGGCATCCGAGTCAGGAAAGCTGGCAGGGGGCTCAGGTTCCAAAGGGCTGTTTGGAAGACGAAGTGAGTCTGAGGGGCCCATGGGTCCCTTAGGCTGTTCCCACGGAGCAGCTGGTGGACTGGGAGTCCAGACAGAGGGCTGGCCTGGAGATGGGAGGGGATGTGGGAGCCTCCAAACTGTGTGCGGGCTCTGCCCTCGCCCTTTTTAGTCCACTCCCCAACACGCCCAGAGGGGTCCAGTTCAGATGCCCCTGGGGCGCCAGCCTCCTACAGCTCCTTGCAAAGCCAGGCACAGTCCTCCTTCAGGGCCCCTGCACTGTGTCATCCCAGAGACTCACATGGCTCCCCAGCTTCTCCAGGTCTCTGCTCAGAGGTGGCCCAAACAGGCACATGCCACTTTCTACCCTGGCCCGATCTCACTTCCTTCTCTGCCTTATTTCTTTGGGACACAGGACACCACTTAACATATACTTATTTTATTATCTGTCTCCATCCATTAGCATGTAAGCTCCATAAAGTCAGGGGTGTTTGTTTTGATTAGGCACATGGTAGGTGCTAAAGAGACATTTGTTTACTTAGGGGCGCCTGGATGGCTCGGTTCGTTAAGTGTCCAACTCTTGATTTGGGCTCAGGTCATAATCTCATGGTTCGTGAGATCCAACCCCACATTGGGCTCAGCGCTGACAGTGCGGACGGAGCCTGCTTGTGATTCTCTCTCTCCTTCTCTCTCTCTCTGCCCCTCCCACACTCATGCTCTCTCTCTCTCAAAATAAGTAAATAAACATTTACAAAAATTAAAAAAAAAACATTTGTTTATCTAGTGAATCAATGAAGAAGTGAATGTCCTTTGGCTGGCCCCACTCCCACCTCCACTGAATAAAGTTAGTAGCAGGTTTGTTACTAACTCAGAGTGGAACTCCTATAGCCCAGCTCTGGGTCTGGGCACTGAAAGTGTCAGGTCCCACAAGGGCTACCTGGGACCCTGGGTTCTAGGCAGCTTGCATTTCAAGTGCTGCCCCTGTAGTCTAGAGACTGAAATGCAGCCTCCCTGTGGGTGGTGATCTCAGCACACGCTTGGCCCCCGTGGGCCTCACACAAGCCTGGAGAGGAATGTAGAGACTAGGCAGGTCGCCTGGAGTTGGATGGAATTTAGTATTCTGGAGCCTCCCTGAGTTTTAAGGTCTTGAACATTAACTTCCACATACTTTGGAAGGGGGGGGGGCGGTGCAGATGCAAAAAATAAAACCCAAAACCTAAAGGAAACAATGTGGGGAGAGCTGGAGGGGGAGCGTGAAATGGACTAAACATATGTGCCAGAGCCTGAACAAACAGACCAGGCAGAAGGGACAGCCTCGTCTAAGGCCTTCCAGAAAAATCACAGTTTAGAAAGCTGCTTGGAGAGAAGCAGAAAACTCCAGAATGTGATCTTTCTTTGAGGCTGCAACCCTCACTGGTACCAGGGAAGGTAAAATATAAGAGGAAGCTATGGAAAAGGTGACAAGAGGCAGGAGAAGCCTGGGAACTAAGAGGCTCAGCCATACGCTTAGATCCGCTACAGATGCTGTGTGATATGTTCCTTCCCTCTCTAGGCCTCTGTTTTTGTCTGTCAAGTGAGGGGTTTGAACACTGGGCTTTCCAGCTAGCTGCTCCATTTCTTGGTATTTAAACAGCCTCCTTCAGAGCAGCCAGCTGGGCTCTCCCAAGATGCCAGCTGTGTGCCCTTGCAAGTTATTACAATACAGAACCCAGAATGGAAGTTCACTGGTGTTCAGTGCACAGCTTGTGCAGCTGTACATGGCAGTCTTATCTGCCTTGCACTGCAGACACTGACACCCCTTTTAAAAGCCATCAAGACCTAATATTTGGGAAGGCTTCTCTGAGAGCTGTTCTGGGTAACTGGGGTACTGGATTTAGCGTCTAGACTGTGTAGCATCCAGATGGCTGCTGGGTTCGCCCTGCTTTGCTCAACTCAAATTTTCCTCTGAAGCAGAAAGGAAAAGCTTGTTTCCCTGCCGGTCCCAGATGTGCCGTCTGTCTGCTGACCCTTGTGCTGTGTCCAACAGGGGTTTTAGGGGCTCTTTTTGGGAGCCGTGGGCCACAGCTGCTCAACTTGGCTTCTGCTTAAAAGGTGACCCGATTGACACTGCTGGGTTTCCCATCTCTATCTGCAGCAACACGAAGAGGAACAGCGCTGAGACGGGTGGGTGGGCCAGCAGGATTCCAGAATAATCCCCCAGGGCCCACGGCCCACGGCCGCAGGGCCTCTCCTCCTCCTGGACACGCCCGGGCCGCCCTATTAATAGACCGGCTGCCTCCTTCCCAGTTTCCATTTCACTTGCACTAGATCTGGCTGTCCCAGTGGGGACAGCTTCCTTGCAAAACAAACAGCAGAATCAATATTTCCTTCAGCGGGGGAGGTAGAGGGTCTTCAGATGGCAGGCCAGACCCTCTGTCCATTCCTGCTCACCGGGTCCAAGGGCCAGTAGGCCCTTTCCTGCCTCAATGCAGCAGATTACATTAAGTGAGCAGACATTTATCGAGCACCTTCCATGTATCAAAGCCCACTGGGCACAAGGGAGAGAAGGATGAGTAAGACAGATCCTGGGCCTGGAGGAGCACGTGTGTGGCAGGAGACAGACACATGAATGAAGGTTGTGGGGCGACGTGTCACCGGCAGGCAGGGTAGGGCCAGGAGGACCGGTGTCTGGAAGCCTCCATCTTTGGGCTCAGTCTGTGCATGACACAAAGATGAAGCAGGTTTGCACGCCCTGCAGCACGCACAGTGGGAGCGTTGTGGACGCTGTCTTCAGGGTGGCTGTTCAGGCGCACCGCCTTGCCCCCGCCAGACCTCACCAGGCCACACGGCGAGTTCTGGGTGACGTGGCTCCTCCCGGGGAACGCAGGGGCGCCTGGCTGGGCCCTGTACGATTGCTTCCAGTGTCCTGCTGGGACAGCCTGGAACAATCATAAAATGTCTTGGGGGAGAGCTTGGTAAAAATGGAAATGTAGGCTGCAGCCCTAGGGATTCAGAGTCAATAAACGCTGGCTGGGGGAGAGGTGGCATCTGGGAACCTGCCCGTTAGCAGGCACCTCGGGGGGGGCTTCTGAGCAGGAAGTCCTCAGGTCACACTCCGAGAAGCACCGCACGGGACGTGGGCCCCTCGGGCAGGCTCCGGGCACGCATGCCCCGCTCAGGCCCTGCCACGCCCACCCGCACTGCTCTGGCATCAGTCAGCGTCAGGCGAATGACCCATTGGTTGGGTGATTCTCAGAGGGAGAACGGTGGGGCGTGCAGGGCCGACCCCAGGCCCCCTGACCTCTGGGGCTTGTTTCCCCACAGCACAAATCTGCATGTCCAGGCCTGGCTCCCAGGAGCTTCCCCTGCCATTCCAGCGAGGGGGTCTTTCCGGCTCCCCACTTAACAGGCCTCAGTGTTACTGGAGCTCGAGTGTGTGTTCAGTGTTTTATCAGAATCCTGGGTCCAAGGAAAATCCAAATTCCATATTCCCAAAAGATGTGAATACACAACCCAACCCCTCACTCTACCTAATACCTCCCCCCACCCCCCCACCCCCAACTACACCTTACTCAGGTGTACCAAGAGATCTGAGGGTGATGGGGACCATGGCCCCCAGCCCAGTGGCTGTGTGCTCCCTTGCAGGCTCTCTCACCCTCTGTACATTGTATAGCTGGCTGGCTGGCTGGCTTGTCCACTATGGGTAGGGTCCACACTGGCCTCACCCCCGCTGGGCCCAGTGCAGAGTCCCGCTGAGGACTGGGCCCAGGCCGGGCACCTAGCTGTCCTCAGCAAACATCTCCGGTGACTAGTCCCCGGGCCCCAGGCTGCTCCCACCCTGGCCACTTGGAGCCTGACCGGTGCATGTGGCTGGCCCCCTGGTGTGAGACAGAGCCATGTAAAGGTGGAGCCAGGCAAAGGAAGCCGGTCAGGTACGTGGGATTCACAGCCTTTCTCCATTTCAACGTTTATGGAGACATTGGGCACACACAGTCTCATTTGTGTTCCATGTGACTGCTCGGCAAAGGATCGAGTCTGTTGCCCTGTCCTTCCTAAAAACAGCTCCGTGACGACAGCCTCTGTCCCTAGGGAGCTGAGGCAGGACTGGTCACAAATATCACGGGGAGTGAGGAACCCAGAGGTACCTCTATGATAGCATGGAGAAAAACCGCAGACATGGGAAAACAGACTCGCCTGTGGCCGGAGCTTCTGTCTCCAAGGCATGGTGCCCTAGGGAAGCCTGGGAAGTCCCGTGATGGGAGCACCCATTGGAGCTGGCAGGACGGGGCGAGCTGAAGGTGACGAGGGGGTGCTGAGGCCCCAGGATGCTGCCTCCTTGCCTGGCCTGCTCCCAAGCGGGTCAGTGTGCCTTCCCACCGGGAAAGGGAGAGGCCTGGGTCCCACGTGGCCTCCTACCAACATGGCCTCCTCTCTGAGGCCCACGGGTGTCCAGCTTCATGCCAGGCTAAGTGATGGGCAGGCCAAGAGGTGGAGCAGACCTTGCTACTGGATCGTCAGGAAACGTACAGAGGGGACAGGTCAAGCCCAAACTGCATGGCAGGGATTAGGATGTCAGAATCGTCAGAGGTTTCCGTGGAGACCGGCCAGAGATGTGGGCCACAGATGGGGTCCAGGGGACAGGGTGGGTTGGGGTGGGCGGAGGGCAGGGGAGAGGGCTTTTCAGAAACAAACCGCTGCAGAGCAGGCCGACGACACATGAGAGAAATGTCACAAGGGGGCCAGCGCACAAGCGTTTTCTTCTCTAGCCCCTAAATTTTGGGTCGATAAAACCCAAGCCAGTTTTCCTGTCCTTGTGTCGGGATTTGGTGTGCAGCAAGAACGGGAAGGACCACAGGGGACTTTAGACCCTGGACACGGAACAGCTTAGCCGGCGTGTTTTAGGATAATAAAGGAGACTAATGGAGAAGAGGTGCTTCCTTCCGCCAAGGCCCCCATTAAGCTCTGGAATATGGGTGACACGTACACCGAGGAGGACACAGAACAGTTAGAATTCTGCCAGCAAACATTCTAAAATATTCATGAAACACGGGACCAAGCCTGACTGTTAACACTGCAACTGGTTCCCTCCAATAGAGTGACAAATGGGCGCCAAGCACTGTCATCTGTCCCTTTGATCTTTCCAGGTCCTGCCAGGGAGCAGAGTGGGGACTCTGGCGGCCCTGGGCGGCTGCAGAGGAGGGGGGAGGGGACAGCTCTCCCGGTGGCTTCTATTTCCATGTAAGCAGGCGAGGGAACAGTGACTTTCTGCAGACTACGAGGCAAAATAATTGATTCTCCAAGTCCTACTCCATCAAAAGTGATTAGTCGGGGGCCCGGGGATTCCACCCCACCACACTAACCCCCTTTGTGAAAGGAGCATTGTTATATACACAAATCCCAACGAATGGCGCGGGCAAAAAGCAAAAATGTCTAAAAAAAGTAAATTGGCCTTTGCAAGAAAATAAGGAGGAAAAGAATAAAATGAACTCGTGGTTTTCTTGGTTTGAGAGCTTCTTCAGAGCTCCTAGACACATGGAGGGAACCACAGTACAAAATTGCTGCAATTTAACAGGGCATCTAATTAAAAGCAATGACACGAAGGCCCTTTTCTTCCTACTCTGGGTTTGGCTTCTTTCTGTGCCGGGTTCACAAGTGTGACAACTTGAGGACAAAGAGTTATGTCCCCAAACAATGAGAAGTAGCATATCAGCTACTGAATTACTGGTTTTTATGTCCTTCTGTCCGACAAATGTGGCTGAAGCTTTTTAAGTGCGTGCCGTTATGCTAGGGGCTGAGGTCACAGAGGGAAGAAGGCGCTGGCAGAGCGTTGGGGGGGGGGGGCCCGCCCAGGGAGGAAGAGTTCAGACAACTGAAATGCAGCCTGCCACATGCTCAGGCAGCGGGGCACGGCCTCTCCAGGAGGGGCCGATGACCCTCACCCTGGCCCTCCTTCTTCCCTCCACGTTGGCATAGACAGCATTCCATGAGGGCACTCTATCACCCTTACTTTAAAAGAGTAATGCTTTCAGGGAGCAGGGCACAGGGAGTGACTGTGGAGTGGGTCTGGGTTTCCTTTTAGGGTGATGAAAATGTTCTGGAACTGCGCAGTAACGATGGTTGAGAAACCTCGTGAGGGTACGAAAGGCCGCTGAACTGCGCACTTGAAAATGGTGAATGTTGGGGCGCCTGGGTGGCTCAGTGGGTTAAGTGTCTGACTTCAGCTCAGGTCATAATCTCTCAGTTCACGAGTTCGGGCCCTGTGTTGGGCTGTGTGCCGACAGCTCGGAGCCTGCTTTAGATTCTATGTCTCCCCCCTCTCTCTCTCTGTTCCTTCCTCACTCTCACCCTGTCTCTCTCTCTTTCAAAAATAAATAAAAACATTAAAAAAAAAAAAAGAAAATGGTGAATTCTATGCTTACAGTTATGTTACCACGATTCTCAGAAAGTAGCATTTTCCGAGGTCACAATGAAAGTTAGCTCTGCTCACAACTTCAAGGGTTGCACAACAATCCCTGAGTCAGGGGCCGGGGGGTGGGGGTATCGCTAGATGGTGAAGCCTGAACAGAGCTTGCCGCTCGGCCTCCTTCTGCTCAGTGTCGGCTCCTGGCTGGGCTTAAGCGTCGGAGACGAGAGGGGCCCGCCAGGTCACATCACAGCCACCCTCTGAAAGGCCACGGAGAACCGCTCCCAGCAGCATGTCCTCCAGAGCTTTGCCTGGTCTACTTTTCAGCTCTCCTGTGGCAGGGCAATGACAGTGCTTTTCCTCCTCTTGAGAAGAGTCTGCTCTTCCCAGAAGAGGAGTCTCCTTCCTGCCATCCCTTGATGCCCTCCGACTGCACCCTTCTGTTTGCAGGTACGTGTGGGTCCCCTCCTCTTGGGGAGGAAGGTCACCTAGCAAAGGTCTGGGGAGGCCGCTGGGGGCAGGGAGGGAAGGGAGGAGGTAGAAATGGAGTCTTCCCAGATTTGGTAGAGACCCCGAGTGGATCTTCGCCTTGCATCTGAACGTAGCCACCAAGCATTAAACTCATCGTCTGTGTCCCACCGCTCCCCTCTCCTGTGACTGTGCAAATATTTAGCTTCACCTTCATGCAGCCGGCAGTCCATCTGTTAACACGCTGGCCAGACCAGGGCCTGGTGGCACGGAACTGACCCAGAAGTAGGTATAATCCTCTCTTCTAAATGTGCTTAATACCATCGATAATCTTGTCACATAAATCTCTCGGTTAGCAGTGAGCTTCAGCTATCACCGCTAGACTCCAAGAATCTTTCAGTAACGGATTCCACCTCCTGTAATCTATCTCCTTTCCTATACCGATTTCAGCTGCCATGTTGCTGAGAGCTTGTGAGAACCACCCCGGCCTTTAAAGGCACTGTTTCCTGTGAGCAGTCTCCTGCAGGCGAGGCCAACCGAACACATCCATCATTTGTTTGGCCTTGTTGAGGGCCCCCTTGGAGTCTCTGTGCATCTACCCCACTTGCGTGGCAGTTCCTACTGTGGGGGTCTAGTAGGTACTACGGTCTGAGCCTTCCACTTTATCTCCCTTGTTTGAAGCCAAGTGTCTACACCAAGTGGTGTTGCCCTGGACTTTCTCTGCTCCCCACAGTCATCCCCCAGTCTCTGTGCCCAAGGACTTGCTCCAGCACCGCCACCTTGGGGTTATAGTGTAGCCAAAGGCTTGGAAGGATGTGATTAGTTCAAACAGTTCATATGTTTCTCCAAAGAAATTAAACCCAAGTTGTTAAATCACTTCTAAGACAGAAGTTACCAGCCTGTGGGAATGCAAGCTGGTGCAGCCACTCTGGAAAACAGTATGGAGGTTCCTCAGAAAACTAAAAATAGAACTACCCTACGACCCAGCAATTGCCCTACTCGGTATTTACCCAAGGGATACAGGTGTGCTGTTTCAAAGGGGCATACACACACCCAATGTTTATAGCAGCACTATTGACAGTAGCCAAAGTATGGAAAGAGCCCAAATGTCCACCGATGGATGAATGGATAAAGAAGATGTGGGATATATACTCAATGGAATATTACTCGGCAATCAAAAAAGTGAAATCTTGCCATTTGCAACTACGTGGGTGGAATTGGAGGGTATTATGCTAAGTGAAATTAGTCAGTCAGAGAAAGACAAAAATCCTATGACTTCACTCATACGCGGACTTTAAGAGACAAAACAGATGAACATAAGGGAAGGGAAACAAAAATGATATAAAACCAGGGAGGGGGACAAAACAGAAGAGACTCATAAATATGGAGAACAAACGGAGGGTTATAGGAGGGGGTGTGGGAGGGGGGATGGGCTAAAGGGGTTAGGGGCATAAGGAATCTACTCCTGAAATCATTGTTGCACTATATGCTAAGTTGGATGTAAAGTAAAAAAAATAAAAAAGAAAATTAAAAAAGAAAAAGAAAAAAAAAAAAGAAGTTACCAGCCTGAACGCCCCTGGGCAGAGCCAATACTTCCCAAATGTAGATTCTCTGCTCCCAGAGTTTCTGCCGTTTTAATCCCCAAAGGGTAAATCTGGGAGGAGTGTGCCTTTCTCCAGGAGAACCATACACAGCTCTGCTTCCAATTCCTAAGTGGTTAAAGAATAAATATCCTCTGAGCAGCACCGACGCCTGCCCCAGGGTGGGCTTTGGGCTGCCAGCAACAGCTGGGTACACACTTGGGCTGCAAGCTAATTTCATACCCGGGTTCAGGGGAGCAGCTGGGGAGGAGACATTACACAGACCCGCCCGGCCAACTGGAGCCGGCCTGGGGATCTCTTGTCTCCTGAAATAGGCTTGTAAGCCTTGGCTTCCACTCGGGTAGTTCTGTGTTGGTGGGTGTGTGGGTTTGTAGGAGTCTTCTCAGCACCACACTCACCTTGGAGCTCTTGTAAAATGGCCTGCCACCAGTCGTGCCACATGCCATCTTTGAAGGTGAGGTGTGGCCAAGGCCATGCTCCAGAACACTCTTCTCCTTTCATTTACAGTGACATAAAGAGGAGCAGAGATGGCAGCAAAGAGAACTTCCCTCCGAATTAAAGTCAGCGAGAGGAGGGGAGCAGTTAGGGCTCAGAGCTTTTATTTGTCTTGCATGGTTGTTGGATGTAAAGAATTTCCTTGATAGCTCTCTGCGTTTGATCAAGAGCCTTCTGCACGAGGAATAATCGGCAGAATCTGTCCATTCCCATTTTCCGACTCCAGCCACAGTAGAAGTCTCACCCTAAATTCATATGCCCGTGTTTCTGTCTGCAGACACCCAACACGTGTTAAGTGATGCACCAGGTCCCTCCCAGCGGTGGGACCGCTGCTGTAGGGTGGGAGAGAGACATGGGAGCACCTGGCTTCTGGCTTTACTTGCCCTCTGGAACTTTTCCAAATTGGAGTCCACACATCCCAGGAAGCAGGCATGTGGTCATTAGAAAGCTTGTGGAAACATTTTTTGACACGGAGGAGAAAGGTGTGACAGCATTTCATTTCAACTCAGCAGAGAGGTCAGCAGGCCATCCTGCTCCTGGATTAAACTCAAGAGCATCGAGAGCATCCTTTGAGAAAACCCAGCCCCACTCAGAAGGTCTTCTTTAAGGAGGTGCTAGGGTGAGATACTTTCGTGGAGCGTGGTAGTTCCCAAGGACACCGCCACAAATTACCACAGACCGGGGGCTTAAATCTCAGGAATTTATTCTCTCTCAGTTCTGGAGGCCAGGAATCCAAAATCAAGGGGCCGGCAGGTCATGCTTTCTCTGAAGGCTCTAGGGAAGAGTCCTTTCTTAATCTCTGCTACTTCTGGTGGCCACGGGTGGTCCTGGTTTGTGGCTGTGTCACTCTGATCTCTGTGTGTCAACCTTCCCTCTGCTTTCTCTTAAAAGGATCCTCCTTGTCATTGGACTGAGGGCCACTCTGATCCTGGAAGATCTCACCTTGAGAACTTTACCTTAGTTACATCTGCAAAGACCCTATTTCCAAACAAGGTCACATTTGGAGGTTCTGGGTGGACCTATATTTTGGGAGGGGGCACTATTTAACCCACTAAATGGAGTGTCTCTGAAATAAAATCCTGCCTGTCTAACCATGCTTTCTCATGGATTCACATGTTTTATTTTATTTTGTAAAAGTTTATTTATTTATTTTGAGAGAGCAGGAGTAGGGGAGGGGCAGAGAGAGAGGGAGGGAGGGAGAGAATCCCAAGCAGGTTCTGCACTGACAGCACAGAGCCCAGTGTGGGGCTTGAACCCACGAACTTCAAGATCATGACCTGAGCCCAAATCAAGAGTTGGACCCTTAACTGACTGAGCTTAACCCAGGCGCCCCATGGAGTCAAATGTTTTAAAGAAGAGATGAGTTTCTTTGGAGGAGGCCTGTCTAAAAAAAGATAGCTCAAATCTCTGCCTTGGAGGGCTGGAGGTGCCGGGAAATCTTAGCAAGTTAACAAATGATCGTAGTATGGGGTTGGGGCACAGAACCCAGACCTCCCAACCGTGTCCTCAGACCACATTAGTGACCGGCGGCCTCAGAAGTCTCTGTGGGGCAGGGCAGCCTCTGGTAGCTGAGAAAGCAGCTGCCAGCCCCCCTCAAGCCCCCCGACACGCCACCCTGAATTGTAGGCACCTCTAGACCTTTCCACGCTTCACCCTGCACTATCCCTCCTGGCTCAGCGTTGGGGCTCAGCAATGTTAAATAACAATAATAATAATAACACATCTGAGTATGACGCTTTAATAGCCAATCTGTCATTTCCCTACTTTATTTCTGAGATTTTAAGAACTGTGCCCTTCCTGCACAAAACATCAGGGTGCATTGATATTAAAAATGAAACTAATTAAAATGTTTGAAAACCATAAACCACACCACCATAAAACAGCAGCAGCCCTATTTTTCCAGTCTAAAAAGATTTTTCTTCCTCGTTTGTGGCTTGTCCTGATGAGCCAGCTACTGTAGTTGGGAGGCACTGGAGGTGGGAGCTTGGGGGCCGTGGTGTTCACTTTGAGCGAGACCTCTGGTTTCCTGACTTGGGCGTGGCATCCGAAGGAAATGCAGGGGGGGCAGCAAATTACCTTTAAGTTCATCAGAACTCAACCCACGTATTGAGTGCTTGTGTCTTGAGAGAGTTTTTCAAAGGCTGAACTTGTAGGGTGCACTCCAGAACTTAGGTACAAACACACAGCCACAGTGCTGAGCGGGGTGTGTGTGGCTGTGTTGTGAGGTCCGCTGTCATTCGTCACAAACGGGGTGCCCAGGCGGGGAGGGTTATTCTCCGAGAGGGAAGCTGTGCTCACAGAAGGCCCTGCCGAACCGGCCGGGCCATCAGAACCTTCTCGGTAAACAAAATGTAGACATTTGCTGCATGAATAAATGAGAGAGCATCTGAGCGATGTGCAAAATGCTGGATGGGGTCACGAGGACTAGAAGGACACTAAAAGGCCAGTCGTTTCTACAGGCTGTGCCACAGACAAGAGGTGTCTCACAACCTTGGGGGACCATGGTAGAAACCAGTGAGATGTCATCGTCTAAACGGGCATACTTTGTATTTTTTCAAATGAGCATCCAGTTCTTTAAAAAAATCAGCCCCCAGGAATTTATCTATAAAACAAAATTCACGTTGCATATATTGTCGCCCACAACCCCAGGATTTTCTGAGCACTTCCTGTTTGCCCAGTGATGGGCTAGAGTTTTTACCTGGAGTCTCCCAAATTCATATATGAGTCCTGTACATAAGCAGTGGTGTGACAAGGTCAGATTTGCAGCGATGGGAAGAATGGATGGGAGGGAGAGCAGACGTAGGGGGGAGATGGGCGGGGAGGCTGTCTGTGTCCTCTAGGTGAGATCTGATGGTGTCCTGAAGGTGGACCTGGTGGCAGCGACAGGGATGGGGAAGGAGAGGAGACTCCAGGTGGCTGTGCAACCGGGCAGGTGGGGGGCCGGCCCTGAGCCAGGCGTGCAGGAGAGGAGCAGGTCTGGGGCTGAGGACCAGGAGGTTAATTCTGGGCACTTTATATTTGAGGCTCCCAGGAGGTATCTCATGGCAGGCATCCGGGTAAAAGACTTGGGAGCGAGAAGCTTGGGCTTTGAAGTAAGAAAAGGCAGGGTTCAAATCCCACTTCTACTACATGGGAGCTGGCATGCTGAGCAAACTCCCCAGGCTCCCTGGGACTCAGTTTCCTCATGTGCAAAATGGGGATAATTGTAGGCTTACTACATGGGGCTATTGTAAGAACTGAGACAAAGCATGTAAAGCTCTTGGAGTGGTGCCTGGACCTCCACAAATGCTTTAAAAAGCAAAAACAAAATAAAAGAAGTACAACAACACAACTATCACTATAAACACCAACAAACAGAATGTGGCTTGGAGCCCAGGGCTGTTCAAGGCACCGGCTCTGGATTTGAGATCATCAAATAGAGGAGATGATGTTCGTTTCAAGGAGGCATTGTAATTGCTTTGCAAAATGCCTTACTTTGGGATCCTTTTAATCAGTGAGGAGCTACATGCATTTCAAATACATATTTAATGTCTTTGTGGGTTATTGACTCCGATCACTGAGATGCCACACAAAGAACAAGAAGCCATCACGGAACTTCTCTGAAATGAGAATATTTTGACCATGGAAAGGGGAATGTGATTTTCAGAAGTGCACAGCTATTTTCTAAAATTTTTTAATGTTTAGTTATTTTTCAGACAGAGAGAGACAGAGAGAGAGAGAGAGAGAGGGAGAGAGAGAGAGGGAGAGAGAGAGAGAGAACGAGCAGGGGAGGGTCAGAGAGAGAGGGAGACACAGAATCCAAAGTGGGCTGCAGGCTTTGAGCTGTCAGCACAGAACCTGATGTGGGGCTCAAACCCACAAACCATGAGATCATGACCTGAGCCGAAGTCAAATGCTTAACCGACTGAGCCACCCAGAGTGCACAGCTACTTTTTTTTTTTTTTAAGTAAAGCAAGTGATTTCCATGACTACACTGTTTTCTACCCACAATACAATTGGATAAGCCAACACTTATTTCCTAAGCACATAGCAGGCAAATGTGAGGTTCTCCCAATATGAAGCCTGAGACAGGATCTTATGTCTCAAGGACCCACATTCTGCAAGGAGGGAAACAGATACAGAGGAGAAGGCTGCACAACGAAGGCCATGTAATAATAGCAATAGATCATGCTTACAGAGCATCTCCTAGACACCAGAAACTACCGGAAGGGCTTTGGGATATTAATTTATTTAATCTCCCCCACAACCCAATTAATAGATAGTACTATTATCCCGTTTCATAGAGGAGGAAGCCAGGCTCTGAGAGGGGAAGTAGCTTGCTAAAGGTCACACAGCTAGAAGGTAGAAGAGTCAGGATTTGAACTTGGCAGTTCAAACCTGGAGTCTGGGCTCCCAGTGCCGTCACTGTGCAGGCCAGGACGTATGCGAAGTACTTACATCTGATGTGCAATGGGTTTCCCGAGCACGACTGATCACTGACTGTGGTTGGCCACCAATGATCACTTTTGCCCTCCTCAAAACCACCAAACCTTTGGCCGTGACTGCCCCCTCACACTGCAGGCCCTTACCCCCTCTCTCCAGTCACCCCTGCCCCGCTTTCTGACCGGTCATATTTGAAATCGTGAAACAACACCTCTACTGACCAGCTGCCTCAGAACCGTCCACAAGGTTGGCAGTGGTCACAGAATTTCTTCGGCCCCCGGAGTCCCCAGACAGGGTGGGGTCAGGTGTCGGGCCTTCTGAACAGTCCAGGCCAGAGACTCGGGACGAGGGTTCACTGGCTCTGCCCATATCCACACGAGGGGCAAAGACTTGGAGCTTCCTCCCCTACTCTGTTCTGAGTCAAATTCTTGGCTTTGGCAACAAAACACAGAACTGGGTCTCAGCCAGGAAGCCCTATTTATCTTTCATAGGACCAGGAGACACCAGGGGTCTGAGGTAAAGGGGAGGCACGGCACCACAGCAGGTGATGGGCCCTTCAGGTGGCAGAGCAGGACCGAGAAGCCCACTGGGGATGGGTGTTTCCAACCAAGGCTCGTTCCATGACGCCCGAAGCTGTCGATGCCTGACCCGCTGCCTGAATGTGGGTGCACCGGTGCTCCAGACTTCGCCGCCAAGGGAACCAGAGGTGGGCGTGAGTGGTGGTGGCATGGCTGCTGCTGACTCAGTGATGCCACCAGAGCCCCCCTGCAAGGGACACAGACTGTCTGGACTTGGGAAGATTCTTCAAGAAACAACCTAGAGTCTAGTGCTGGAGGTGGCAGTTACTAATTCCTTCTGGGAGGAAGAACGTGTTTGGAAGCGTAATGCTCATCTTCCGGAAACGTTTGGACCTGCCAGGTGCAGACTCTCCCCCCAGCCGTGTGAGCTGTCGGATCAATGGGGCCCCATCAGCCTGGTGAGGGAACTGCTGGGATCTCAAAAATGGATAATCCCGAATTCTGAGCACCAGTTTCTTCCTCAATTATTTACAAGGAACACGATGTGATGCAATGGAACCCAATTCATAACGCCTTTTTAATGCCTTTCTAACACAATATTCCCTCCTAATCTAGCAGATGACAAGTTACCACCATTGAATTCCCATTAATATGAATTATGGGGACAATATATTTTGCCCAATATCCTCTCCTCAGCCTAATATCGTGGGGGAATAAAATCACACCCTCAGCAGATTCCTGATGTGGGAGGTGACGGCGGCACGGAGTCTGTCTGCTCCGCTCCCGGCCGGGGCGAGGCTCCCGTGCCGGGAGGACGGTTGGCGAGGCCCTGGAGCTCAGTCAGGGGCAGCCGCAGAGGCTCCGACCCTTCCTCCTCCACGGCCTTCTTCTCAGGATCCCGCTCCTCTTCGGCCCGCGGCAGGCCTGTGCCCCACGCTACGGCAGCATCGTGAGGAGGAAGCGAGCGTCCTCCCCTGCCTGGGGCTGGCGGGCGCGTGCCTGGGCACCGCGCCGCCTCACTGAGCCCTGAGGAGGACGCTCGTGGCACCTGCCTCGTACACTCACGGGACGCCGGGGGCTAGGGCAGGCAAAATCACTCAGAGCCCTGGCTGGCTCACAGTGAGGACTCGGTAAGCCCTAGCGTTGGTGATGCCGACGGGGGTGGTGGTGGCAAGCCCCAGGACGTGGGTAGGGTCTCGGCTGGCAGGCGGTTCTAAGTCGCTTCCTCAAATGGCCTCTGAGAGCACGGGGTTAGCGTGCACACCTGTGCGGGGGGGGGGGGGGGGGTGCTCCACGTCTCTAGCCTGGAGTACCCTGGCTGCTGGTGAGATTTATAACTGCCACTGAACACAGCCCAGAAGAGGCTTTACCCACAGCCCCGGCTCCTGGGGATGCCAGAGAAAATGAGCACACATGCGCCCACCAGTGGCTCCTGCACCTGCCAGGAGCCCTCCCCGTCAGGCGCCTGGCCTTCCCACTGTGCCTGGTAGGGACCTAGCTGTGGGGCTGCCCCAGAGCCCTCAGGGCTGCTGCAGATGGGAGAGGAGTTCGTGGCAGAGCTGAGCACCTTCCCGAGGCAGTCAGGCTGCCGCGTGCACCATGGTGGGCATCCCTCAGTGACACCAACCCCGCGACCCCCCAGGCAGCCCCTCCCCCGCCCACTTCTTAGGACTTCCTCCTCACATTCTCACCAAGCCCCTGCCGGTGTGCATTTGACCTCTGTGCTGGCCACTGTGATAGGCAATCCTTTTTCTCTTTTATGGGAAATTACTTGGTGCCTCAGCTCTGCCTGAATTTACAGGGATATCTCCTCTCTCTTTTGACGGCGGGGCATTTATTTATTTTTAATTTCTTCTCATTGTAAAATACGTGTGATATGCAATTTGCCATTTTTACCATTTTTAAGTGTACGATTCAGTGGTGTTTGTTACATTCCCAATGCCTTACAGCCACGGCCACTGTTCATTTCCAAAACTTTTTAATCCCCCCCAACAGAAACCCTGTACCCATTCAGCAGTAGCACCCCACCTCGGCCCCTCCACTCAGCCCCTGGTGACCTCCAACCTACTTTCTGTCTCTGACCTCAGCACAGCCCAGGGAAGGGGCCTGCCTGGAGCCAGCTTACAGGTAAGGGAAGTGCATCTCGAAACCTTGAGTGCCTGCGTTGAGGTCACCCAGACAGTGACGTGTGGACACGGGCCTTGACCCCGGTCTCTTGACCCCAGCCTGCCCCTGCTAGTAACGAAACCCATAATAAATAGTCGCGTTTTCATTCTCCTCTCTGTTCCCCTAGAGCAGTGCTGAGGTCACAGAGAAGACAGGGACAAGTCATGGCTGCTTCAAGCCCGTCTGACGTCAGGGGTCAGCCCACGATTCTCCGGTATCCCCATTCCCCAGCCCAGGTGGAAATCTCCCAAGATGCAGGAGTTGACCCCTTTTACTTGGGTCTTGCCCCAAGCCCACCAGGGTCATACCTGTGGGCAGTTGTGACGGCCTAGAATGCCCTCCTGGAACGGAACAAGCCAAAGTAGCCTGGAAGCAGCCAAAAAAAAAGCTAAAGTAGACAGCAGCCGTGTACTGTGTCCCAGACCAAAACAAGAAACCCTGAGAAAGAGGCCTTGGCCTCAAGGCTCAACCATCCCCAATGTCCTGAAGCTGAGCAGAGTCTGACCGCACACATGGCTTGGATGGCAAGGAAAGGTCAGCTGACCAGAGAGAATTAAATGAACAGAACTGTGGCCGGGCCTCTAGGAGGTTTGGGGCTGGGCCACGAAATCCCACACGTGCTTTGGTCTTAGCATTGGTGGTTGTTTCAGATTGCTGAACAAAACTGTTCCAGTGGGGAGCCTGCAGCTATCTCTTCAGGAGATGTGGTGAACACCGGGGAAAGATGTTCACAGCAAGATGTTCAGCGAGCTGCTCATTCAACAAATCTCACCGAGCGTGGTTCTGGGCGAGGCCCATCCGGAGCTCTGTGCCCGGCTCTGCAGCTAGACTGCCCAGGGAGGGATGCGGCCCCGCCTGCTGAGTGAGCTCGGCCAATTCCCTCAGCCTTTCTTTCTCAACTCTAATGGTGGTAACAGCAGCTACCTCCGAGGACTTTACAAGTTAAGGTTGGGAAGGTGGTGAGAAGAGTGCCTGGAAGAAAATAATTACTCTGCGAGCACCTTAAATGAAATAACCAAATGTAAAAAGCTGCTGAGAATTACAGGCGAATGGTAATGAGTCCCAAGAAAATACTAATCAATGGAGAAAAAGTACTAATGCTGAATACATGCTAATATTTGTGATCCTGTAAGACCAAACACTTAGGGAGACATGGGAAGGGGCACAGGACTCAGGGCAAAGGCCTTGATATGTTAAATCTGTCCTGCCATCCAGGCTTCATTATCTGGTCCCATCCACAAGCCCATGAAGGCTTCCTTCTGGCTCATGCGGGTCCTGTCTTCATCATCCGCATCATGGGCATCCACCGAAATTACTCATTGTTTGAACACTGATCCGCCCCTTGGTAGAGATGTCAAAGGCATTCATCCTCCGTCGACCCCAGCAATAGGGGCTAAATAAACGAGTAAAGAATTACATGCAAAATTCATTCATTCTGTCCTTACACACTTACTGAGAACCTCTATATGCTGGGCATCATATGAAGCCTATTCTATGGAGTTCACTGCCTAATAAAGATACAAATGCATAAGTGAATAAGTACATATAGTTTAGGCATTACATAAGGACATAAACAGAAGTGTTATGGGAACACGAGAAATAACAGCAATTGTTTTTCCATCCAGAGGTGGCAACATTTGGGCTGTCACTTGTTGGATGAACAGGAGTGTTTTCTGGGTGGGCAAGAGTGAGTGGCAAGTGCAAAGGCCCCGGGGCACGAGAATTCTTTACATGTCTGGGAATTGTGGCTGAAGTAGGTGGCAGGGGTGAATCTCAAGTGACCCATGGTTCAGGTACTCAGTGTGTTGGTGGATTTCCCTCAGCCGGAAACACGGCCCCACGAAAACACAGGAGCGGGGCGATAGCAGTCTATGTCCCGGTGTTGGCATTTAGGGAAGCAATGGGTAGCAGAACCCCTGTAGATAGCAGGGAGTGCTGAAATGAATGAATAACAGGTAGAGGGCACTCACAAAGGTCACTGCAGCTGTTTTTGGCAAGTCAATGTGCCAGGTGAGGTCTGGGAGATGGATGAAGGCACCCATGCTGTCATCAGGGAACCGGAGCCGTCCGTGCAATGGAGGCAGTTGTGCTTTGTTTATTTTTTATTCAACTGTGAAATGTATTAGCTCACATATCAAGAAGCCCAGAGGCAGACAGCAATGCAACATTAGGGCTCTGGTTCCATATATCTGGAATTCTCTTGTGTTTTTCTATTCTGTCTATTCTATTTCTATCCCATGTTGGTTTCATCCTCAGGTCTGTAGCATGATGGTTCAAGGCATCATGTCCAGATATGGCAATAGAGAGGAAGAAAGATGGCCTTCTTCTTGTGACTCTTCTTTAGAAGGAAAAAAACTTTCCCCAAAGCCTCTGGACAGTATTACTCTCATGTTCCATGGCTATAAGTGGGTCACATGACCCTTCCTAAACCCATGATGACCAGGGGGAAGGGGATCACCAACACCTGGCTTAGAACCATCACAATTCCAGTAGGGCCTAGGGTTCAATTTCCCCAAAGCATGAGAGGTGGTAGATATCTGACCAGAACTGAGGTTCTGGTAGGAAGGAAGAGGGAAAGAAAATGGACATCAGGTAGACAGCCAGCAACACCCTTACAGACCTCGAAGGTCGTTCTGACAGGCCTGGCGAGGTTCTCCACGTCCTGCGCTGGCACGATGACAGCTACCTGTTCACTTGCAGGCTTGGCCTTTCTACCTCCTTATTCCTCTCCCTCTACCCTACCTTCCAGCCTTAGGGCCACTTCTAACCTGATGAAGGAATTCTTTAAGTAGCAGGTCAAGAATCTGAAATCATGTTCAGTGCCACTGTGGTGTGGAGTTGGGTTTCTTTTAACCTAGAAAAAGGCTACCCTGTGTTCAGAAGCTTTCTGTGCTGCCAGAGGAGCTCCCCCAAGGTAACCTCAAGGCAGATGCTGTTCTAGAACCGCAAAGAGGATCACAGAAGAGTTAGAGCTGGGGCCCGGTGCACCGGGCAGAGCTGGGTAAATCTTCTCTTGACTAGAGACAGAGGCCTCAGCATGGGAGTCCCCTGGTCTACACCTGACAGCCAGCTGGAAGCAGACTGGCCTAGGATGGCTGTCCATGAAGCTGGCCTCATGAGTCTGTCCTTCTATTTCAGCTTACCCTCAGTCATTTAAATCCGGGTTTTTAAAATAAAGAGGTCAACTCCAAAAGGATGAGTGATTGGGATCCTTTCAACTCTCCTCGGTTCCTCAAGACCAGCCTCTTGGCCATGGGGAGTCCCTTGGGCTTTGATTCCTCCCCACTCCAGGTGTGAGGGACTCCCTCTAGCACCACTGCTCTGTCTGGGCAGGTGAGGAGCCTTGCTTTCTGACAACCCAAGGAGTGGCCTATGGGGAAGCCCTTGTGGCTTCTAAGGGTGAAAGAGGATAGGAGTAGGGGGTAGGGACAGCAAGCTTAACCAAAATGCCTTGGCTCAAAAGTAGGTCTAATGACACTTCTCCGAAGAAGACATCCAGATGGCTAACTGACACATGAAAAAATGCTCAACATCACTCATCATCAGGGAAATACAAATCAAAACCACAATGAGATACCACCTCACACCTGTCACAATGACTAACATTAACAACTCAGGCAACAACAGATATTGGCGAGGATGTGGAGAAAGAGGGTTTCTTTTGCACTGCTGGTGGGAATGCAAACTGCTGCAGCCACTCTGGAAAACTGTATGGAGGTTCCTCAAAAAATTGAAAATAGAACTACTCTGCAACCCAGCAATTGCACTACTAGGTATTTACCCAAGGGATACAGGTGTGCTGTTTCAAAGGGGCACATGCACCCCAATGTTTATAGCAGCACTATCGATGATAGCCAAAGTATGGAAAGAGCCCAAATGTCCAACAATGGATAAATGGATAAAGAAGATGTGGTATACACACACACACACACACACACACACACACACACACACACAATGGAGTATTAGTCAGCAATCAAAAAGGATGAAATCTTGTCATTTGCAACCATGTGGATGGGACTGGAGGGTATTATGCTAAGTGAAATAGAGGAAGACAAATGTCATATGATTTCACTCATATGAGAAATTTAAGAAACAGAACAGTTAGAACACAAGGGAAGAGAAGCAAAAATAATATAAAAACAGGGAGGCGGGCAAAACATAAGAGACTCTTAAATATGGAGAACAGAGGGTTACTGGAGGGGTGGTGAGAGGGGGAAGGGGCTAAATGGGTAAGAGGCATTAAGGAATCTACTCCTGAAATCATTGTTGCACTATCTGCTAAGTTGGATGTAAATTAAACAAATAAAATAAAAATAAATAAATAAAATAAAGCACAAATCATAAATGTAAAAAAAAAAACAAAAAAAGAAGTATATCTAATGAGAACCCCATGTGGGTACTAAAGAGTGTTTTCCTTAAGGGACCATGGCAGCCAGCAGCCAGGAGTTTAAGTCCAGGCAGGGAGGTGCTGACCACTGGCCCTCTGCTATCAGTGTGCACCTTGTCCGGCCCCAAGGACTTCTCTCGTGGTGCCAGAGGGTCCGATGTGTTCATCCATCTCCAGTAAGAGGCAGGAGAGAGGAGCCTGGGACCACAGGGCTCCCACCCCGTCAATACATGTGCCAGCAGCCTCTGAAGGTATGCTGATGCTCTGCTGAGTGCGTAGGGCCCTTATTTTCCAGAGGAAAATGAGGTTTCTTGCCTACGGGTTCTGCAGAGGCAAATTCAGGATGCAAATGAACATGACTAGTGGAGACGGTAGCCAGAGAAGCACAGAGTTCTCCTGAGCCTTCATTTCAGGGCAGCGAACGGGGCGCTGAAACTGATTGATAATCTGTCACGTTACATCAGTTTAGCTCTGCGGGGACTTTGCAGTGACTCTTCTCGATGGCATGATGCTTTGGGAGGGCTCAAGCCAATTTGGTGGCCTGTGTCATGGAAGTGAGTAACATGGGGACAGGGTCAGTCTGGGTTTGGAGAAGATCCTCCTGCCTGAAATTGAACGAGAGCTTCAGATGCTGATGGGGAAGAAATGATACCAAGGGGTGTTGAGCTCTCCTTTTTATGTTTATTTCCCCGAGTTATTTTTAGCATTGCAGACAGTTCCCAGTTAACAAATGGGTTGGGTTCTGAAAGTTCATTTGTAATTTGGCTGTTTAGATTTTGGAACATACTTTCCCTATAAAAAACAATGTTATAAACGGTGATGAGACTCCCAGGCTAGTTCTCCAAAGCCTATTTAACCCGTAATGTAGCTAAAATACTGTCCTTTTGCTATGAAAAAAAATGTTTAATTGCAACATGAGTAATTAAGTAAAACAGGGAAAACCATTAAAAGTGAATAAGAAGTAGATTTATGTTCATCTTGAATGACGCTGTTCGCAGAAAACCTAATTTAATTTAAGAAGAGGCCTTTCCAAGGGCTTTTTGGGAAATTGCATGGGATTTAGCCTATTAGGGAGAAAGAGCCGTGGGGCTGTCCAATTTTCGGCTCCTGAACATTTGCACCACATAACTGGCTCCCTTTCCCGATTTCAGGCTCGTCAGAAAGTCTTCTGTTGAGAATCTGTTTCCCATGCGGATTCTCACAGGGAGAAATTCACTGGTCAAAACCCATGAAGGTGGTGTCCTTGGGGTGGTTTTTTAACATTCTTAGTCACAGGTCAGCCTCTATCCGTGAGAATATCCTGGGAACGGCTGTGCCCCAGTCCCACCAACTTTGGGGCAGTGACGGGATCACGTGAGGGGCAAGTCCCGGCCAGCCATGGATTCTTAAGGTAAATGCACCCTGTGAGGTTCCCTGGCGGCCAGCTGCCCCTCCTTCTCTCTGGCGACACTATCCTTGTTGGGCCCTTCTTTCAGACCTCACTAGGCAGCTCTTGGTGTGGATGGGATGTGTGTAGCCCCAGTGTGCTTACGTTATGCAGGTCCCATATTGATTTCCTGCACCAGGCCATGTAGAGGAGAGTAACAGATTGACCTGTCCTTTCTGCCTAAGGCATGTGAGCCGTGGCTTTAAGCAAGTGTGCTGGAAAGCCTGGAGGTATGTTGCAGAAATGACCACACATGCTTCCCATCCTTGCATGTCTGCCCCTTTGCAATGCGGTGCTATCGAGAGCCAGGGTCTCTCTGCCCACTCCTGGAATCTGGTTTGGCCGTGAGACTTCTTGAGCTAGCAGGATTTCAGCAAACGTGCCTCAAGCAGAGCTTACAAAAGCCCTCGTGCACGGAGTCTTGCCCCCTTGCTGCTCTTGGAAGCCTGAGTCTACCACGTGGACAAGCCCCAGCTAGCTGGATAGAGGATGGCAGGCCACACGGAGGGGGACTGAGACTCCCTGGCTGACGGGCTGCGAAGCACAGATGTGTGGGTGAGGCCAACCCCGACCAGCCGCCCTGAGCCAACCTGCAGCTGACCGCATACAAATGAGAGAGTCGGCCCAGACCAGAACGGACAGCCAGCTCACAGAACTGTGAAGGTTTAAGCCACCAAGTTTTTGAATGATTGTTCTGTAGCAAAAGCTAACCTAGGTGGTTTACCCCTTACATATGCGGAAGAATGCAGAGTGTTCTCCCTTCTTTTTTGCCCCTTTAGTCCCAAATTTGAGTTCAAGCTACTCCGGTCTGCCCTCCCTGGACTGTAGGTTTTGAAATGGATGCTTTGGAAATCAGGGCATTTTTCAACTGTAGACATTTCATGACTGACAGATGGGTTTGAAGTCAATGAAGATACAATCCAAACCGTGGCGGCACCTCAAAGTGCAGGCAAAACCCATCAGCTCAGCACGAACATGCACAAGCTGCCTCACGACGCGTGATCAGTGCCTGATAATTTATCACAAGGGAAATCACAAATTCTCATTCACGGAGCAAGAACAGGCTTCTGGATAAAATCACGCACAGTCTGGAAATTCACCACAAAGGGGACTGGAGGGATTCTCCCAACCAGTGTGAATACAAGAGTAGAGGGTGGTCTGCTTCTCATTCTGTAACTGTGCAAAAGCGTCCTTATCCGTTTGTGGACACCGGAGCCACACGAGGGGAGGGGCCCGCCGGGCAGGGCTTTGAGGTCATTCACATGATTCCCCACAGATCCCCCACAGAAATCCCAGATCATCTCCCCCACGCAGGGCATCTCTCCAGAGAGTTTAGAGGGTACGAGGAAGACGCTGTTGCCGGGGCTGTCTCTCTGATGACATATATCCACCCTAAAAGTGGTGGCTCATAAATGTAAAAAATCTGGGTGTTTGGCGCTCAGAGGATGGAGCCTACAGACCTCACGGCCCCTTTCGGTTTTCCTCAGGCCTCTGACACAGGCTAAGTCTCTCTCTTACCAGCCCAGATTTATTTTCAAGGGCTTAGCTCCACGGAACGATGGGAATGTTTCAGCACGAGTGCTCCTGACCACAAGGAAAAAAAGCCCCCAACACATTTCACAGGCATCAGCCAGGATTCTGCAAGGTCCGTTCTTCCAAGAACGAAATTGCATTTTATGAAGCCGTCCCTTTTCTGTTTCATCTGTCAGGCAGGTTTGCTGAGAATAATTTAAATTTCATGCAGCAGCAACTGCAGGACAGTGGAGTTTCCTTCCTGCCCCACGAACAGGCCTGGCCCGGGAGTCATGGTCCAGCTTCTCAGCTCCGCCTTCCCGCCCCCGCCGCAGGGGGCTTGACTGCCCTGCAGTCCAGAGTGGCAGCGGTGGGCCAGGAACAGGGCTGTCCAAGCTCTCGGTGACCTCATGCCGCCACAGTCAGGGGGAGGGGACGGTCCAGAGAGGGTCCTGCCAGCACCAACTGCCCGGGAGCCGGGTTTACCCGAATAGGACGGATACTTGTCTGACCCAATCTCTGATTTAGCTTTTCAAAATGACTTAACCAATCCCCACACCATCTTTGCGAGGAAGATCCTATGATTGTTCCCATTTTATAGACAAAGAAACTGAGGTTCAGAGACATACTCATCTCCTGAGAGGCAGAGGTCAGATTCAAACCCAGTTCTGCCATGGTTCGACAGCTTGAAGCCCTCACTAGCTGTACGATGGAGAGTCGACAAAATCTTCGGGCTAAATTTTCCTACCTAACCCAAAAAGTAAATATGCCCATTTTCTTGCACATTGGTATCTGCTGTCGAGGAGGTGGATGGAGGGAATGGGAAAAGTTACCCTAACAATGCCACAGTAACGGTTACCATGGAGAATGCGCTGTGCCAGGCGGCCTGGGGAAAGGAGACAGCCCAGGTGGCCCATTTCTCACTCACTGGGGGCCCTTGGCAAGTCTTGTTTTCTCTGAGCCTCATTCTTCTGACAGGCAAAGCAGAGAGGCCGGAGGGCACGGTCACTACGTTCCTCTGAGGCTCTGGGGACTTGCGGGCGTGTGTGTGTGTGTGTGTGTCTGTGTGCGTGTCATTTGGTCATGCCCTCCCCTACCTCAATGGCCCGGAATATGTGCTTGTCCAACCGGCCTTTCATCAAAGACCAGCTAGAAATCCTCAGGCCACAGAAAAACGAAGAAACATAAAACTCAACTCAGGCCTAAGGCAGAGGTGACAGAAAGAATTGTCATCACCTCACTAACCAGCCCCAGGGCACACAGCTAGCTGTTCCTACCCTGGGGAGCTGGGACGGTCCCCCCATGGTCTGGAAGATGCAGTCCTAGCACTGAGAGTGAGAGGGTGAGCAGGCCCACGGGACTAGGGGCAAGAGAGGGGACAGGCCGTCTCTGCATCGGTGGCGATGGCATCGGATGCCGGTGGTGGCCCACAGCCCCCAGAGAGATGTGACACCTGCTCCATGCCCAGCCTGGGGGGACGCTAAGGCCTGGCAGCACTGACACTTGTCCCTGAGAGTCACCTTGGGGGCCTTTCCCTGAGTCCTTGGGTGTGACCCTGGCCCGCTCGTGGTGCCAGACCCTTCACTGAGGAAGGCATGCCGGTATGTTCAAGCAGCCATCACCACACTCCAGGGCAGCAGGAACACAGGGCGCTGCGCCTGGCTTCCACGCAGCCCCCTCCCTCAGCCACCTTCCACCAGAGTAGGGTCTTGGCCCTGGGTACACACCGGGCTTTCCTTGGAGGAAGGGGTCCCATGGCTGAAAAAGCTTTAAAATCCCTTCACTCCACTGTCAGGCTTACTGGGCAATGCCAGCTTCAGGGTTAGTTTGGGGCCCACTAGATGTCCTCCCTCTAGCTCTTCTTGCTGCCGTGTCCCCTTGGTCATGTCATGCCTCCATGTCACAGATTGGTGTGAACGGTAACCACTCAGAAACACAAGGTGCTTTCCCCGCCTGTGTGGGGCCTACCTCCTGTTTCTTAACTGAAGACCTACTTTTTTCTCTTGGTGAGGTTAGAAATGATCCCTCTTCCTTCCAGGGGCATGTCCTTGTCCCCTAGGCTTTACCTGGGTGATAGTGACAACGGCGGCTGTGGTAACAACCCCTATACAAGACTTACCACGTACCACTCGGCTCTGTTCTGAGCACTTTATATGTATTTTAACTCACACGATCTTCACAACTCTGGCAGGCAGGTAACACTACCTGTTCCCATTTTATAGGAGCAAGGCACAGAGAAGTTAAGTAACTCGTTCAGGGTTGCTCAGCTAACAAGAGATAGGGCAGAATTCAAACCTGGGCACCCTGGCTCCCCAGTCTGTCTTTATCCACAACACTAAGCTGTCTCTGCCAATAACCTCAATGGGAGAGACATTCTCGGGTCACTCAGTCACAGTGTCCAGGCCACAGACTTGTCATATCCTGACCTATGTGTTTGCCGAGGGCAAGTGCTAGCCCTTGGCTACTCAGTAAAGATGCAGCTTGCTGACCAGGGAAACCACAGATACCCCAGTTTGGGCCTGCCTGTCAGTTGATGTGGTGCTGGCATGGGGTTAGACAAATAGGCAGGGAGACGGGCGTCTGGGGGGGGCGGGTAGCAGCTTGGCCTAATGGCAGAGAGGCACCGCCATGGCCCAAATTCATTGACAGCGTTCTGGATAGAAGCTGCCACTGGCTGCTGTCTTCCATTTCTGCTGCAAACCCCATTCTCCTGAGCATCTCGAAAAGTCCCGGATGTAGGCAGGTACCTTTGTTTGACTGGACAAGCCCTTGCAGGTCTGGAGCAGGGCTGGAGATGGTAACAGAGGGGACATGTGCCAAGGAGCCGGCTGTCCCACGGGCAGGAACATTTGGCCCCCTCCCCTATCATTGCAATGCTCCCCAGCTCCCCCAGTTGCTGTTTTCCATCAGAGGCTGGGTTCCTCTCCTCCCATGTGCTGTGGTTTGGGGCCCTGCCAGTCAGGGATGGTGAATATCAAGCTGTTTGGGAGCAAAGCAGGAGCTGTGTGGGCGGGGCAGCCCTGTGTGAGAGGCCCTCACCACTGAGTCCCCTCCAGCTCCCTTGCCTGGAGGGCCAACCCCCTGCCTCTGGTGCAGCCTGACAGCACCCATAAAAAGGCCTCCATCCAGAGAGGGCAGAGATCGTCAAGCGGGCTCCCAGGTCCAGCTTCTCTCTCCCGACCCGGAGCCCCCAGCGGTCAGCTCCAGAAGCTGCCATTGTCCAGATGGCCAACAGCTGGCCTTCTGAGTGGCCGCCAGATGTGGCTGGCGGGGCAGCCGACTGGCTCCACCGGGCAGAGGTCGCTGCATTGGGGAAGTTCTGGGGGCTGGTGCCCAGGGGACGAATGCGTTTGGCTGGTCTGGGGGCGTCGTGCCCAAATAACTCTCCATCTCCTCTCCTGCATCCAACATTCCTTCCCTCCCCATCTCAGTGGGGAGGTGTTTTCATAACAGGAAAATAAAATCAATAAGGCACTGCAGCAAGATGTCAGTGTGCTCCGAGCTGGCCTCCAATAGCTCCATTGTCTCGGGCCTCCGCTGGGCTCTGGGCCGGCAGCGCTCAGTTATTAATGGGAAGCAGGGCTGAAAGGGAGTTTTGAAAATCACAGAGACAAAGGCACAGCACACCTGGAGTGCAGCTTTCCAACGCCACGGCCACCTCACAATGGCTGCGCCGGGCCTCCCCCGCCTTTAACTTCTCCCGCAACTTTTATGAAAGCAGGGAAGAAAACACTAGACACACACACACACACACACACACACACATGCACGCACGCACGCACGCACGCACGCACACGCTGGCTCCTGGGAGGCGGCTGTGAATGGCTGGCTGAGGCAAAGGAGGCCTGCAGAGCCCCTGATCCTCCGAGGAAGCAGGATGGCCATAAACAGGCTTCCTGCCACCGGTGCGGGTCCTGGTCCCTGGAAGGTCCTGGCACCTGAGGGGCTCTGAGCAGCGTGAGGGGGACCAGCTCAGCCTGAAGCCAGGCATGAGACTTGGTGACATTTTCATTTCAGTATCTCAGTCAGTAATGCAGCCTGGTTTCTGCGGTCATTCCCAAGGCTGGAGCCACCTCCAGAAGAGAGGGAATGGCCTGGAGATGATGCCCCTGAAGCTGACTACTGGGGCCCAAGGCCTGGGCCCCAACGAAGGTCCAGCCTCGGACCAGCTCTCACAGACTTGGTGTATCTCAGTATCCCCAACCACCAGGTGGGGACAAAAGTAGCGATCCACGGGGTTATCTGAGGCTTGGAAGGCACGGTGGACAGGAGAATTCTCAGCAGAGTAGTTACCAAGTAGTAGATTTATGACTGTTTATGCCTTACTGCTAGTGACTACCTTCTTGCAAACCTAAGTCACTGGTGCCCCCGGAGCGGGGGGACTTGCATGGTCTAAAGTCACCTATTTAGGGAATCTTTATTGCCAACTTGGAGTTCGCTGTCCCTACACAAATTAAAAAGCACTTTGTCAACATGGCATAAGACAACAAATGGCCTCAGCACCTGCTTGTCTTACAAGTTAGTCACAGAGAGAGACTTTACGGCAAACAAAATCATGCGAGCTTTCACTTGAACCGTCGGCCGGCCCAGCCCCAGGGACGCCAATGCCCTGGAGAAGGTGGTGACTGGTGCACAGACCTTCAGGGGAAGCCACGACCCTCTGCCCAGCTCCTGCTCGGAGGGGACGCCGGGCTTACCTTGGTGGTGACGGCGGAGGCAGAGCTGGCCACGAGGCTGGTGATGGCCTCACCGCTGCCGGTAGTGCAGGGAGCTGGGGCGGTGGCGGGCGTGGGCAGCCGGGACGGCACCACGGGCAGCGGCAAGAGGCCGGGCCGGGCGCTGAGGCTACTGGCTGAGCCGCCACCGGCCCCCGCGGTGGCGCTGCAGATGCTGGTGGTCCCATGAGTACCGTTGGCGCTCCACTCTCGGCGGTCCCAGCCCACGCGGTAATCTCGTTCGAAGCGGCTGTGGTGCCGGGACATCTTGCTGGGCCGTGGCTGCTCCTCACAGGGGAACAGAGGCCGGACCTGCTGGCACAGAGCGGAGAGGAGGGCGGTTTAGTCACACAGCAGCCCGGCCGGGACGCCGTCAGCATCGAGGAAGCGCCTGCTCTGTGTGCAAAAAAGGGTTTTCCAACGACAGCTCATTTCCTATTCACAGCAAGCCCACAACGCATGGATCGCTAGCCCCACGTCACAGAGGGGGGAACAAAGGATTTGTCCAGGATCACGTGGCAAAAGTGTAGTAGACAAGATTTGAACCCAGTGTCAGTTTAGAGTAATGCTTTTTGATTCAGGGGCACCCGGGTGGCTCAGATGGTTGAGCGTCCGATGTCGGCTCAGGTCATGATCTCGTGGTTCGTGGGTTTGAGCCCCGTGTCAGGTTCTGCGCTGACAGCTCGGAGCCTGGAGCCTGCTTCAGATTCTGTGTCTCCCTCTCTCTCTACCCTGCTCTTGCTCACTCTCTTTCTTTCTCTCTCTCTCAAAAATAAATAAGCATTAACACAAAATTTAGAGAAATGCTTTTTGTTCTGCAGTGTCATACTCCTCCAGAGCAACGTGCATATGCTTATCTGAATTATGGTTGGGATTTTATCCCACCATCCCCACCATGAAAACAAGGTCCCGTGGACTCCTCAGGCAGGCCACGCTTCCCCCAACCCTATGACGGGGAGAGCGGCCACACCTGTAGGCTCACTTCATAGTGGACAAGGCCCTTTCCATAAACCTCATATTATCCTCCCTGGAACCCGTGAGCCGGCCGGGCATGGCTCATCCCCAGTGTATGGATCAGGGAGCTGGTTGAGAATAAGTGACTCCCTTGAGGTCAGAGGAAGGGAGAAGGTGGCCAGGATCTCTGGCCTTCGGACTGTGGCTCCATGTAGGGCTCTAGTCTAGAAAGGGGTGAAGCCCCTGGGTGTTCAGAGTTCTTTATAACCCTATGATTTAGTTGCTGGCACTAGAGACCCCAGTGCTCCCTGTGAAGCAGACATTCCCCCCCCCCCCCCGGCGACTTTCGTGGCTATCTGAAAGGCAGGCCCTCAGTGTTGTAATGGAGACCTAGACACCCGGGGATGCCTGTAGGGCCCCCTGTGGTGTGAGAACTGGGTTTTGCTCAGAATTACAGTGAGTTGCCTGGTTCCTTGACCGGCCCAGACCCGCTGTCACCCTCAGTCACCAAGGATGGAAAGATACGGGGGAGGCTGACTTGGCTGGAGAGGTGGCAGCAAGGCTGAGGCAGAGGGGAGAGGTGACGGCAGAGTCAGGGCACAGGTGGCGGCCTGGGGAGGGCGGGTGTCTGCCTTGCGCATCACATCCTCAGCTCCGGTCACTGCTCAGGTGTGGTTTGGCCTGCTCTGCAACCACTTCCTGTCTGGGGTGTGAGCTCCTGGGGGTCAGGGAGAGCTCCTGGCTCATTTTCCTATCCTGCAAATCCAGCTGGGTCATGGTGGGGGGCTCTGGAGTGACTGGCTAGTGGATGGACTGGCTGCCCTATTTTAGAAATTTGTACCTGACTCTACTGTGGTCTTTGCACAGCAGGTCTAGTTGCCAGCTTCTAGTGCCACAGAGCCAGAGCCCCAGCCCAACCCTTGTGACCTGCTACCTTTGTTCTGCTTGGGTGGTTGGGGGCCCCTGGCAGCCACTGTGCCCTCCCTGGGCACCGTGCCCTCTGCCAGACACAAGGGGCACACCGAAGCAGAGCTGACCGTGACCTCTTAAAATGGACATGGGGCTCATTGTTTATTTTATCGTTATGCTTCATGGCTTACCTGCTGCCACCACATTACTGTTTCACCTATCCAATATTACATAATAAAAAATGATTCATAAAAATGAATCCCCCTTTGACCACCCCCTCACAGACTACTTTTAAGAGAGTTGTTTAAATAGCTCTCATCACTTTTCTCCCTCCTGCCCACACTGTGACCTGTTCTGATGTGGCTTTTGCTCTGGCCAGTCCTTGGGAGTTGTTCTCACCGAGGTCATGAGTGACCTGTGTGTTCAATCCCACGGGACACTCACACCTTGTCTCTCTCGACCCCTCTCACTTTTGGCACGGCTGATCTCTCTCTCCCTCCTTCTAGAAACCTCTTCTCTGTGGCTTCCAAGGCATCATCATGCTCTCTCCTTGTTTTCCTCTTACGTCTCTGCTATTCCTTAGTAGTCTGCTTGGCAAGCTCCTGTTTCTCGGCTCATTCTTGGGGGTCCCCATTTCCCCCACATCTTGTCCCACCCTACACACTCTCCCTGGACAATCTCGTCAACTGTCATCTCTTTCCTGATGACCCTCAAGGCTACATTTCCAGCTCCCTGTCCATCCTAAGTGCCACAACTACTATTCTAGAGTCTGAAGTATACCAGTACATGGTTGCCCCACGGGTACCTCAACACCGTAGGTCCCAGAATTAACTCATTGCTCTTCTGCCCACTCATTCTCAGGGATTCCCTCTCCCAGGGAAAGCCACCCCCATTTCCCCATGTCCATCCACATGTTCAACAGTGAGGTCTTTGATTCTATGACCCCCGCTGCTTCTCAAATCTGCCCCCTCTCCCTCTGCACATCCACCACCCGACTCACAAAGATTATCTCCACCAGTGTCCCTGTTCTGGTCTTGCCCTTCTTACCCATTCTCCACCCAACTGCCCATGTGGTTTTTTTAAGGCACGAATCTGATCACCATACTTTACTCTGCTGCTTTAAATCTTATCCTTCAGAATAACGTCCAGACCTCTCAGCATGGCCCAGGAGACACCTGAGGATTCCAGCGTCACCATTCACCCTTCCCACCCCAGAGGCAATGCCCCGCCATTCCAAACACCTTTCTGGTTTCTGAAGGCATCAGCTCTCTCTCTGCTTGGGGTCCAAGTCAATGTTGCTCCTTTGCCAGGGATGGATTCCCACTCTTCCCATGGCCAAGCCCCATATGTCTGTTGGGACTCAGTTCAGGCTCTGATTCTTCTAGGAGGCTGCCTTGACCCACCTCCTCCAGATCAGGCAACAAGAAGTCCTCTTCTAGCCCCACCCCGGGTACCTGGTGCCCACCCCATTCCCAGCATCAACGGCTGTGGTATATTTGCTACCTTGAGAACAGTCCCAGGTTTATTGTCTTTGTAATCCTTGCACCTAACACAATGTCTGGTATAGAAGGGTATTCAGTACACATTTGCTAAATGAACAAACAAATGCTTATTTTTTCTTAATCGCTTAATATTTCCAGAAGAGATGAATGCATTTGTGTGAAGGTGAGAAGCTCAGACACAAAAAACTTGAGTCTTCTGACCGGAAATTCCATGCAGGTATCAGGGTAAGGAAATGTCCTATCTCCCGGGTAAGTCAGACCTGAAGCCCCTGAGGATGGCTCAGAAGGAGAACAGAACCTCTGCATGTCCAGGGTTAGCCAGGCCCCACAGCTTAGACTCTTGTTTCCTAACATTCACCTGCAAGGCTCTTCCTAATTATCAGCACCTCAGGGCCACGATTTCCCTAGGTTGGATCGTAAGTGTGGCAGAGATGCTGCTGCAAAGCTCACCACACCGTGTCCTCTCTCCGACCACCCAGGAAGACCTCCCCATGCCTCCCTTGCAGTTAAGTTGGGAATCCCACGTCTGAATTCAGGCAGATAGAATGAGAGGGGAGGTGATGGAGAACATTTCCAGACCCTGTCCTCTAAGAGCATCTTATATTAACCTCAGTTCCCTTCACCTGCTCTGGCAACCTCGGAGATGCAGCTATTGGTGGAAGCTATTGCCCCACTAGCCTCGGACTTGGAAAGATTGGGACACACATCTTCACTGTGTTAAGGCGCTGAGATGGCGAGGTTATTTTGTTACCGAAGCCTAGCCTTGCCTGACGGATCCACTAAGACAGCCCTTACATTCCCACAAAACAATACAACCTCACCTAATGTCAAGGAAATCATCTCCTTCCAGCTGGTGAGGATGGAGAGGGGGAAGGGCCCACAGGTGGGCAGAGCATGCTTGGGAGCGGGTCAGTGGAGCCTCCTTAAGCCCAAGGACACCTCCGAGTTCAGTAGATCCAGCCAGCTCGCTGCCTCGGGGACTACCTGCTGTAGGACACTGTGGCTCCATTGTACTCGTGGTCCCAGCACCCGCCCCTCCCCCCACCTCCTCCCGCTGCCCATCTTTTCCAGGCTCCGAATGGAGACTCAGGCAGCTGGAGGCCACGCAGTCTGGTTTCAGCCTCATTAAGTGTATTCAAAACAAAGGTCAAGTCTTTGCATGCCAGGTTTGGGTTAGACTTCATTCCTCAATTTAATTTCCCCTTGCAAACGGAATGAAAGAAATGTGTTGCACAGTTTACCCTGGGTGAGACGGCAGAGTGCCAGCTCCAGAGGTGGCAACTTTAGTCATTCCTGCTGGGCACAGAGCCAGCGTGTCAAAAAGGTTCGGTGTGCCCACACGTGCACCCTGGGTGGTGGTGGGGGAGGCAGGGGGAAGGGCTCGCTGGGGCGGGAGGGAGCCCCACGCAGACAGGGCGTCTCAGACGAGACCGGTCAAGCAATTACAGACAAAACACACACAAGTGCTTCCCTGTCAAGGTGAGCACCTTTTCCTGGCAGGCTGCTGGCGAGCTGGTAGAGGCTGGCACGGGGCCCTTTACTGAGGGATGGAGGGGAGTCTGAGCAGCGGCCATGCCTCTGAGTGTCAGGTGCACTTCTAGCTCTGATCCGGAAACTTTGCCTGCTGCCTGTCCCCGGACCCCTTCCTGTGCTCCCGACTCCCAGATCTGAAATGTGCCCAGCCTCTACGCTGAACCGCAACTGCCCTTTTCTCAGTGTTGTGCAGCCTCTGAAAAGGAGGAGTCATCTGCTTGGAGGAAACTGTCTAAGAATTGGATCCAAAGCTTTAGGTGTTGTTTATTTTGTTTTTACATTTTCTGTGACGTGCTTAGGTTGCCTCTATGATGATAGGAAAGGTAATGTGAAATGAAAGCCTTTTTCGTCAGTACTTTGGAGTCCCATAAGAAATGGTCCGGGGCTATGGAACCTAGCGTAGGCATCCTTCCCTGCCAGGAGATAGGGGCTCCACCCCAGTAAGTGCCTGGTTTAAGGCTCAGTTCAGTCTCTGGAAACCCCATGGAGCTGAACCCTCTTCTGCTTATGCTCCAGTCAGATCCTGAGATCTGACCAGGCCCCAGGTGTTCGGGCACCTCGCTGGCCACCTGGTCAGGTTTCAGATCCTGAAACCTGAGTTGTTCCAGGTCATTGAGTTGTTGGGTTTCAGAGTGTCTCTGCAAGGGGGCCTATACTCCCTGCCCTGTTCTGAGTTCTGGAGACTGTCCTGTCTGCTCTGCAAGCCCAGAGCCCTCAGTGACCACTCCAGGACTCAGACCTGTGTCCCCAGGCAGTGGAAAGAAAGCCAAGTAGGGGGTCAAGAGAGCTGAGTCTGAACCCCAGCACTACCCCTAACTAGCTCTGGGAACTCAAGGATGCCTCAGGTTGTTCCTCTGGAAAGTGGGGGTGGACAACTGTACTGCCCCCAGCACCAAGAGAGAATCCAACCTGAACCCCGCGAGCCCTCTGCACCAGGCAAAGAGCCTGGTCACTGGGCCATGATCAGGCCCTAAAGCTACGGGGTGAAAAAAGGCCAACAGGAGGCAGTTTTCCAGGATGAAGACAAAGGAGACTGTCAACTATGAAGTTGTGTGTGGTCTGCTCTCTGAAACGCATGGCCATGGACTCCCTGAGACTCCCGTGCTAGGTGGATGGGAACTGGTAGGGTGCTCTGTCACCCAGGACCCCTGGGAGAGAACAGACTTGGTGAGAAAGGTCATCCTCAGCTGAATACCTGTAACCTGGGGGATCTTGTATCAGAACCCCAAGGCCTGCCTGGTCAGATAGCCTTCTCCCTGCAGCTCAGGGTACCACGACGGGCTCAGGCCCAAGCTTATGGAAGGGCTGGGCCATCTGGGGCCTGAGGATGGCCTGGAGGAGGAGACTCAGCCGACACCCAGGCTCAGCCCCAGTGCCTAGGCTGCATCTGTATTTTGGTCTCCCGGATACTTGCTGGGCCCCAGATCAGTAGCCATGCCTCACAGATCACCTCAACATGAATTATTCATGAGTAAATAATTAAGAGTTGCATGTGCCATCATTGTTAGCATTATCCACGCCGGGCTGGGGCACAGGGGCCACTGTCCAGGAGCCCACGGTGCTGGCCACGTGGACAAGCACACTGTGCACCCCTGAACACGCATCAGGATGGTGGCCCTCTACATCAGGGACGCCCCCGATGTGCTCTGGAGACATTGACATGCCCGTGTGCACATGCTGTAGCCAGGATCACAGGTGGCTAATGACCCTCCCCTGGTTCATGTCAGGAAGGCACGTGCAGCAGCGGGCGCCGGCTGTGCGGGCCCTGAAGGCGTGATTAATCCACAGAAGGTAGGGGAGCCCGCACTGCCTCCAGACAGGGAGCTGAGGAATGAGCCACGGCCTGTCCAGCCCGATTGGAAAATGTATGATTGCCTCATTTGGGGGAGACGTGCTGCCAAGTCGGTTGGAACAGGCCATGCCCATCTTTCTTATTTTCTTTTCCCTCTCTGCATCTTTTAGCCTTTCTTCTGAAGTAAAATAATAAATAGCAGCTGAAACACTATCTTGGCAAATGCAACACAAAGGAATACTCCAGGTGCTTCTAGAGAAGCCAGTTTGGCCATGACTTGGCACAGAGGCTAGCGGGAGCTGGGGTGCCCCTCGGAAATGCTTCCCTGCTTCCTGGGGTTGCTTCAACTCCCACTGACCCCCATCCCTGCTGAGCCCTCACTAACTCAGAAGACTTGCTTCTGGCTGAGGCTGCAGGCGTTCTCTGAGCAGCCCTCCCTTCTAGGAGCTCACAGAGGCAGGCCTGTGACCCAGTGAGGGACTGGCATGTTCTGCCCCCCATGAGAGTGCTGCTCCTGCAAGGCCATGCTCCCTAAAGGCAGGACCCCCTTGCTGCACCCCACCCCCGCCACCTCCATATCCTCCATGTGGCTGGCCGGGCACAGGCTGGGCTCCTGGACCAACATGGCAAGTTCTTTCCAGTTCAGAACACACCGCAGGAGACAAAGGTGCTGAGGGTGGAGGGGAGAGGTGCCTGGGGTGAAAAATGCAAGGAAGGCTGTGTCAGGGTCCACCTTGCACTTGTTCAGCCCCAGAAGTGAGGCCTCCTCACATTTACCTCATTCACCTCACCCTGGTCCTGGCCCTGCCCCTAAGGGGGAGGTATTCCTCGGGGGCGCGCAGGTGTTCAGCGGTGGATATGAAATGTGCAGCTAGTGGGTGCACACAGAGGTGACAACCTGGGTCCAAGCCCCGTTCCAAGTCTTCTGGACCAGCTCAGAAGCTAAGGAAAGTCTGGAGCATTCACAGGCTCACAGCAGCCTCTCCCTGGTCCTCTGTAGGAAGAGTGACCTGAGGTATGGTTTTATTGTTTGTTTTTTCTCGTAAAATACCAAAGCCGCAGTGGGCAGGGAAGTCATTACTGTCACCCTTCCCCTTCTGCTCTGAAGGGGCCTTTCCCTCCTGTCTTGCCTTGCCCAGCCATGAGGGTCTTCACGTGAACCACCGCCACCCCCCCCTCCTGCCACCACCATCAGTCATTCACTCAGTAGGGCAAGTGTGGAGACTGTCCAGCCCAGGTTCCAGGCTGGAGTGGCTCATCCCAGCCTTCTGGCTTAGCCGCTGGCAGGTTCCACCAAGACCTGTTTGAGCTGCAAGGTCTGGACCCACAAGCAGCCTTTACCAGGCACTCCAGGTTGTGGAGAGAAGGAGTCAGGGACGTGACAGCTCAGATTAGAAGCCAAAGCAGTGACCTCTGACCTCTGCTTCCTCTCCCCAGGTGGCATCAATCTCCATAACAGAGGGCTTTAGGGTGTCATCATTATCTTTAAAGGAAGACTGGGCACGTGCTTTTGCCACAGCCAGCTACACCTGCCTGTATTTCCCAGGCCTTGGCCCATGAAGAGCTTTGAGGGGGACACAACTCTGCAGACCTGAGACCCGGGGATGGACTTGCCTCAGGGGAGGGCAGGGAGGGGCCCTTGCACAAAAGGTCCAGCAGTGGTCACAGCAACAACTATACGGCCTTACAGTGTCACCGCTCTCACCCTTCACTAGATGCTTCAAAAGCCACCACATCATTCGCTTCTCACAACATCCCGGTGGCAGGGATGCACCGAGCCTGCATTTCATGAGTGAAGAGAAAGAAGAGAAGACGAGGGCTGGGATAGTGGCTTACGCCCCATAACCCAGACGTGGTCTGTGGGTCTGCGGCGTTGTCCAGGTGCTTGCTGGGGTACAGAATCGTAGGCCCCACCCCAGCACTACTGAGTAGGAATCTGCCTTTTCGACAGTATCCCCCCTGGGGAGGGGGTGCTCAGCTGCAGGTGACAGCCTGAGACGTGCCGGCCTAAGATCTGCCTCTTTATTATAATTATTATTTTTTTTTAACGTGTATTTATTTTTGAGAGAGAGAGAGAGAGAGGGAGAGGAAGACACAGAATCCGAAGCAGGCTCCAGGCTCTGAGCTGTCAGCACAGAGCCAGATGCGGGGCTCGAACCCATGAACTGTGAGATCGTGACCAGAGCCGAAGTCAGATGCTAAACCAACTGAGCCAACCATCCAGGCCTCCCTGATCTGCCTCTTACCAGGCCCGTAGTCGGCCCTAGGACCCAGGCCTCCTGAACTCGGCAGTGCTCACTACTGCACCACGGTCCTCGGAAGGCGCTGGGGGGCAGAGGTATTTTGGGGAAAAGCCATATTCCATAATTACAGGGCTTAATACATGACCTAAAAAGACAAATGTTTCAAAATGCTTTTCTGATGATAGGTTTCAGGAAAAATGCCACCGATTCCTTTTCTGGGCACAATTTCTCACGTAAAAAGCAATCTCCCTGCCTTGGGAAGGTGGGATCCAATGCCCGTTTTAGCTGAACAATATTAAAAGAACAAGCCTCTCATATCTCTCCCTTCCCATGTGCACCTTTGCTTTGAGAAATCTGGCTGTGGGTTTTGATGTAGTGATTTTTTTTCGAAGAGGCGCACATGATTCAGAGACTTTTCTCATGGGACTAATTGACTAGGCATTTGTGCTATTGCTACTGGTGTAAATCATTATAATGGTGATAATGAAAAATAAAAAAGATATTGGAAATGACAGTTGGCAACATAATATCAGCATAAACCGAGGGAAGAAGGGAGGTGTGTGTAAATTAGGGGCTCGTAAACATCAGGATCGATGAGGCTGCTATGGCGGGTGGGTATGGTTTGATCGTTTAGAGGGAGATTAGCCAGAGTTATCATTACCAGGAGCCATCTTTGCTCCTCTGACTCCTTGTTCTTGGGGGCTCTGCGGAGGGTGGAATCACTAAAATCTGGAGCCTGCTTTCCCACGGCCCTGCAGACACACGACTCTGCCACTGGGAGCTGGACTTCCCAGTCACCTCCCTTCTCCAAGCGGGCCTTCTGCCGTCTCGCAGGCACGCCTGATTATTCCGAATCTTGCAGAATTGACTAATTCAACGAGATCTCTCTTCGCAGCAAATGGTGTTCATCAGTGACCCGAGCTGATGAATAAATCCCACTCGGTGCCTGGAGCCAGACCCGGCAGCAAGAGTTGCAAAGAAGAGAGACTGATGCGTTCTCTCTATTTGGCTGCCAAAAATGCTCTTGCAATTTGCTTTCTTCTAGACAAGAGTCTATTCAAAAGTCTATTTGGAAACATTAGGGAACGGCCGTCACATGGCCGGCAGATCATACTGACTGTGACAGGATATTATCTTCCTTGGGAGAGACTCCACCACGCTTTTATTTCCCCGAGTAAGTAGCATCTGATGGCTGTGGAATTGCTCCGAGGTCTGGGGACGTTAAAATCCCTGCCCAGAGCCAGTGTGGAACCGACAGCTTCGTCAGCAGGCGGGATTTGTGGAACCTTCTCCGGCAAGCACACTGCTTCTTCCTCTCCACCTGTGCTGGGACCCGGAGGGCTTCTGCTTATCCGGAATGCCTCCCAGGGGGACCACCAAGTCCCGACCACCTCTGCTCCCACGAGTCAGGACTGCGTGCCTCCTTTTGCCTCCCAAGCAACCCCCTAAGCAAGCAACTTGGGTGAAGACGCGTTCTGTCCTTTTCTTGTCAAACTGCATCAAATTTACTGACCACCTCTCCCCACCCCCATGTCTGGGTCTGTGCAAGCGGGTGAGGACGGGCCCGGCTCCTGCCGTCAGGGAGAGTGAGCTGCTCAGGAGGTGAGCACACCATCAGGAAATAGGAAAGCGTGAACCCGCCAGCGCTCAGGGGAGGGAGTGGCTTGTCTAGGCTGCCGCAGGCAGGGTAGATCAGGGCGGCCCTGGAGCCTGGGGTAGCTCAGCTTCCTGGGGCTCCATTCATTACAGAGAACAGACTGTACTTGAGCTGGGACACTGTGAGGGCGGGCATGTGGGTGAGGAAATACATGTGGTGAGGCCAAGGAAGGAAATGCCGGCTTTGCCCGCCATGCATCTGGCCTGCTGAGCTCACCCCAGATGAGGGCTGTGGAGCACATTTCAACAGAGAGGGACGCCACAAAGGCCCACACTGCTCACTGGGGATTCCCCCCCCGGGATCAGCAGGCGAGGGGAGGAGTGTTTGGGGCCACCTGGGAGAAGGTTTTGTCCCCTGGTGCTGACCACTGAGCCCTCGTCTTGGCCACTCTCCTCCTGACCTCTCTACCAAGGGCCAGGCTTGTCCTGCTGACCTCTCTGTCTCAGAGCCCCTTCGGCCTTTGTTTTGGGAGCTGCTACCCGGTCTAGATGTACTTGCTTCAGATTTTTTCCTGTCTTTATTCTATGTCCGTGTTTCTAATTTAATTTAATTAAAAAAAAAACACAACACACAAAACACCCAGACCAGAGGGCAGCCTGTTGCGAGGTTGTGTGTTTTATCACCACCCAAGCATGCAAACGAGGCAGCCTCTGTTGACAAGTTCACATCTCCAGTGCAGAACTGGCTGTTTGAACAGCTTGTGTGCAGTAATTGAAACATAGATTTTTGTTGCCTTTCTGTTTATTTTTAGATTAACCAAGCAGGGATACTTGGCTTCCAGGCCGTCGCTTCCACCCCTACTGGGCAGCTTGGGACCGCTGGCCCCATGCACACCAGTGGCAAGGACTACCATGTGCCCCTCTGACATCTCCCCCGGGACTGTCGTGGGTTTGCCCTACACCTGACTCTGCTTTTGCCCTTCCCTGTGAGCCCCAGGGCCCAAAGCTGGGAAGCTGGTGAATACAGCATGCCCGCTGGCTGTCCCCTAACTCTTAGGTCCCTGAAGGCCGCCCATCCCCACTGTGCTAGGCTCTCACAGCAGCTCTGGGATCAGCCACTCTCTCGGACCCTAGCAGGAGCTGAGGCACAGGGCATTAGGGCAGAGATGGAACTAGAATGCAGACCTGCCATTCCCAGGGCAAGGGGGCTCCAACAAAAGAGGAGGCCCATGGTTCAGAAGACATTCTCTCACGGCCACTTTTCTGGTTGGGCCGCTTGAGAAACAATTATGGTTGCATCAGTCTGGAGAGGTGGGTTATGCTACGATGATGGCCCCAGATCTCTGGGGCTTAAACTATGTGTGATTTTTGCTCCTGCTGCACACTTACAGCTGGTCAGCTGGGGCCCTGTGCCAGGCCATCCTTCCCCAGGACCCATGCTTACACTGGGTTCTGCTGGGCACTGTGGCAAAGCGAAAAGGCATCCTTTCTGCTCTCATGTCACTGGCCAAAGCAGGCCACACGTCCACGTCTAACGTTAAGTGGGTAGGGGAGGTGCAGCCTATCAGGTCCCCGGAAGGACCTGGTAGGTCCTGATAGGCTGTAGGGGAAGACAGAGTGCCCGGCGGGCTGAGTTCTCCTCCTCTTGACCCTGCAGCGCCCTTTCAACCACATTCTGAAGGCAGAGCCTGCCTCTTCCTCTCTCACTGTCCCAGGGTCCGCTCCAGACTGGGAATATTGCGGGGGCCCCTCTGACATTAACTGAGCCGAACTGTCCCGAGGGTGGGGCTGTGAGCAAGAAGGACGTGACCAGGCACAAGCATCTTCACACCGTGTTCTTCTCCTACAGAGCATCTCCGCTCTGTGCCACCGCTTCCTGGAAGCCCTCCTGGAGCACGCAGACAGCGGGGAGAGCCAACCCAGGCCTCCGCCGGCACTCAGCGAGGCTCTCTTCTCATTATAGATCCCATGAAATGAAAGTTGCATAGCGGGTTTATTGAACAGGCTGAACTCAGTGGGATATCAGCAGCAAACAGATTTCTTTCTCTCCCACTCCTTCCCTTCAAACGTACCCTGTTGGACCCAAACAGCTTTCTGTGTGTGTGTGTGTGTGTGTGTGTGTGTGTGTGTGTGTGTTGGGGGGCACTTTGGGGTATTACTTCTGTTATTATTACTGCTGCTGCTAGGACTGCTACAACCAAGAACTGTCACATTCTGAGCATTTACCGTGTGTCTGACACCGCACAGGGCCATCCACACACCAGCTCTTCTAATCCTCACAAGACGTCTGTGGTGACGGTACTTCTACCAAGTAGCTTACAGGTTTAAGTGACCTATGTGGCCACACAGCGAGTCACTGGCAAAGTCAACTCTGAGAACAATCCCATCCTTGCTTCTCTCCACGGCCAAGTCCGAGCGTTCCCTGAAACCTGGGATTTTGGATTCACGGCTCCCCCCTCTTTATGGCCGGAGCTCAGAAGCTGGTAGGTAGCAGGGCAGGGATGTGTGATGCTCTCCAGGCCCTGCCTCCTCCTTCCCACTCAGGAACTGGCTTCTGGCTTCCCCAGAGTGGCCATGAGGGAGGCTGAGAGGACAAGGGCAAGGTGCGGCGGGAGCACCACCACCCTGAAGAGTGGCGTCCATGTGTCTGCAACCCGATACTGGCTCTTCTGCCTGTGGGCACCGTGGTGGCTTCCGGGCCACGTGAGGATGCTTCTTGCAGAGCGCCAGTGGCTTGCACCCTGGCAGCTACTCTGGAAGTGTGACCATGACATTACCTTGGCCTCCCATGGTCAAGGTCAACTCTGATCCTGCAGAGTCAGGCATAGTGTCAGCGTCCCCAGCTCAAGGGAACACAGGGTATACCCTCCCCAGGGCTCCAGGCTCAGCGCAGCACCAGGAGGATTGTCTTGAATTGATTGGGGGGTGTGGAGGGGGCACCTCCCCAGGAGGAAGAGAAAAGCCTCAGCACTCCTACTATAACTCTGCTCAGGGGCATTCTCCTGTAGTCATCTCAAGACTTATGGGCGGGGGAGGAATGGAGGGGGACTGGGGCTATCCAGTTCCTGTTTTTAATGTGGGGGATACTAGGCACCTTTCATGCTCAGCCTTGAGCCTTGTCTGAGTCTTCAAGACAACAGGAACAGTTTAATTTAACATCCTGCTACAGACGATTCAATCTTTCTCCAGCTCAGTTCTCGCCTCCTCCAGGAAGCCTTCCAGATGATGCCAGGTTACTCTGCGACCTCATCCTTTGGCCACACTGCCTTCTAGCCCTTGCTGTGTGGAGTTCATGTGCCTGATCACCCACTAAACTCTGAAAACACGGCACTGGCTCCTTCCCACTGGTTGTCTGGATGGAAACCCTACTTACATCCATCACTCATATCCTTGGCCCACAGTCACATTTGTGTAGACGCTGGCTGCACAGGGCTCAGCCCCAGGGTCTACTGAGGACAAGGGAGTGGGCAGGCTGAGGACAATTGGGGATGACGGAGTCAGGGCCCCTGAATGGGTGCCGGACAGCTGTGTGCAGGCCAGATCTCAGCTGCAGCAGCCCCAGGAGAGGGGGGCGAGATGCCCATCTGTTCTCAGCTCAGCTCAGCCCAGGCTGCGGGTACAAGCAGTCCATTTACAAGGGACCAGCCCACAGCAGGCAACCAGAGCAGGGCTGACACCCCAATGTCTGGGGGTCAACAAAAGATGCTACAGAGGCCTGGGCTTGGATGTGTGTGGGGGTGGTGGTGGGCGGGTAGGAAGGGAGTTCCTGCCTGGGGCTGGGGAACTCTGGTGTCAGAAGCCAGCCTGGCACCATCGGGGTGGACTTCCGGGGCCAGAATGAAAGGAGCTCAGTATTCCTCATGCCAGAGAAGCGAACTGGCCTGGCACCCCTTCCCTGGCCACCCAGGAAATGACTGGGCACAGGTGCAGCATGTAGGGCATGCCCACCCCGTGGCCTCCAGGGCTTCCCACCTATGGGAAGTGCCTGGTGAGCTCATCATGAAGCCAGAGACAGAGATGCCAACACCCCCTCTGCTTGTGTGGGCATGAGGTGGTGCCCGCATCACTCCCCACACCTGACCTTTTAGATCTGTTTTTAAGGCCAGTGCTCCTCCCACTTCCCTTCCAGGCCTGGACTCCCTGACGGCCCTGGCCCTGTGGGCCTTCACCTCAAACTCACGATGCTTTTCATAGGTCCAGCCACCTTGACCTCTTGACTCTAGTAGCCATGTCTCTCCATTTCCATCCTGGCCACCCTGGCATAAGCTTCCAGTATCTCTCACCTGGGTTTCTGTTGGAGTCTCCAAACTTCCTTGCCCTCATTTAGTGTATTCTCCATGCAACAGCCAGAGTGACTCTGATAAAATGCAGGTCAGACCATCTCACTCTTCAATCAAATGCCTGCAAATGGCTCCCATGTCACCTTGAGAAAAAGCCAAATCCTTACAAGGTCCACGAGGCCACCACTTGCCTCTCTTACTCTGTCTCTCCTTCAACAACTCAGCCCCCAGCACACCGGCTTCCTTGCAGCTTGTCCAGCAGCCTAGGCCCCTTCCACCTCAGGACCTTTGCACATGCTGCTCCCTCTGCCTGCCCCACCCTTCCCCAGTTCTCCACATGGCTAATGCTCTCATTTCCTTCAGCTCTCTTCTTAAATGTCACCTTCTCAGTGACTTTCTCTGGTCATCTTATTTTAAAATGACAAGCTCTTCCCTTGATTTATTTTTTGATAGCTCTTATTCCCTCTATTAGACTACACAGTTTACTTAGATTTCCCTTGTCTCTTTCAAACTGAAATGGAAGTTCTGTAAAGGTAGTGCTTTATAAGTATCGATTCATTCAATCCATATAACACTCAGCTATTATGATGGCTCGCTCTCCACTTTTCAGATAAGGATACTGAGGCACAGGAAGGTCAAACAACTTGCCCGAAGTCATCCAGCTAGGGAGTGGTAGAACTGGGACCCAAACCCAGGCAGTGTGGCTGTTAGTTGCCACACTCTTGGACCACCAGTTCTGTCCACTGGCACCGACAGTGCTTGGCCTCATGTAGGTGCTCAGTAAATAATGAAAGAATGAATGAATGAATGAATGAATGCATGAATGCCATAACCCCATGTCAGTGTGGCCCTGTGCTGTCCTCTTCCTCACATACAGAGATACCCTGGGTTGAGGACTATTGCTGTCCACCCTCTTACACTGCTCTACCCACCAAGCTGCCCACACCTAATGGGGACAAAGTTACTCAAGGCATGCTAAGGGAACGAATCTGCCCTGTGTCTTGAAGTGGTTCCTATTGCCTGTGGCCATGGGGAAGGGGCAGTTTAGGCTGGCTGGACAAAACGCCTCCCTCACACACACCTCCTTCACAAAGCCAGGCTCCCAACCCCTCTCCCTGACCATCGCCCCCCACAGAGCCCTGTAAGTCTACCGGGTGGGTGTAGGGGGAACCTCATGAGCGCGGGTGGGTACACGTGACGGGCTCCTAACAGCCCCAAGCATCCTGTTCATAATGCACCAGCACCGGGAGCACTCAGAGGGAACAGCCAGCACTTCCCCAGGAGCAGACACATCTACGATGCAATTCCTTCGAGGAAAATTACTCAGGCAGCCATTTATTAAAACACAACTGCTCCCGAGGAGGCCTTTCGGCAGTGGAAATACCAAATAGCTTTGAAGCTCCAGCCGTCCCCGCAACCGATGAAGCAGACTCCTAGGCACTATCTGACTTTTAATCTGTCTGCTCTTTCCCCATCTGGAAGGGCTGATGAAATGTTACACTGCGAGGAAACAAGGAAATAAGTAGCTTCGGAGGTGAGGGACATATATTTAATTTCTTGCCTTGGTCTGCTATTTGCATAAACCTCAAGGGAATAACCAGTAGAGGAAAGAGAAGAAAACTAACACTACGTGTCTCCAGGGCCAGGCACGGTGCTTAAAGAACATCTGCCTTTGACATTTAGCGCTCATGGGCAGACTCGGGAGGGACATTTCATTGTTGTCTCTCTGGCAGAGGCCACTGGTGCTCCCCATGTCTGTATCCCCCTCTTCCTTGGGGACCACAGAGGGATAACACTGCCCAGTCGCCCCCTCCATTCTAGCTGGGGCCGCGTGACTAGTTTTTGCCAGTGTGTGCAAACACACGGGTCCCTCCAGGTCTACATGGTTACAGCAGGGCTTCCTTCTCCGCCTTCTCTTTCTCTGTTCCCGGCGGGAGATGATGAGGTCCAGGTACCAAGGAAGGAGTGTTGGTTCCCGTTGGGGTCACAGAGCAGACCCATTGACTCCCTTTAACCGGTGACTTGGGAAAGAAACAACCTTCTATTGGATTAAGCCACTACATTCTGGGGTTGCGTGATTAACAGTTAGCCTGCATTGACTAACACAGTCTTTCACAGATGGAGAAGCAGAGGTTCAGAGAGGTGAAGGTCACTTTCCTGAGGTCACCAAGGGCCCAAATCCAGCGAAGCCTGAGTTGTGTGCTGGCGAGACCTGATTTCCCCGCCTGGGGTGTCTCAGGTGAATGGCAGCTGTTCTGAGCCCATCTTGCAGCTTCAGCTCCCAGGGGGGCTGAGTTACACAGAGGCTGAATCCCTGCGGACCCAGGCAGGAGACCGTCCCTGCGGGATGGTCCCCCTCTGCCTCCATCGTAGAGAGTGAATGCAGGAAGGGCAGAGGCCGGCTGCTGGCTCTCCAGGGATTGTCTTCTTCAAATGCCCGACAAGCCCTGTGGATGGCACGTGCTTTGCAGAAAAGGTCAGCTCCAGAAAGCAGGAGACTCAGCAAATCCCCAAATAGTCAGACCCCGAGCTTGGGCCGCCCCTGAGTGCACGTGCCATCTGGAAACAGAACAAGAGACGGGCAGGGGGGAGAGTGCCTCCCCCACCCCCGACAGACCTGGATCCGGCCGGCGGCTAATCCCCGTTCAGACGGGTTCTCTCTGCTGCGGGAGCATCCTGGGCGTGCGGCTTCCAGACAGGCAGCTCTGTTGAGGCTGGAATAAGTCCTCTAGACGCCTCGTGAATTTCTGCTCCTTAATGAACATGTGCACAGAAGATTCGATGGAAGAAAGGATGGGAAAGACGAACTTGCCAGGGAAGAAGTATGATTGCCAAATTCCGAGAGGCTATTTTAAACACCAGATTAAAGGGATGGAAAATTAAAACAGAGCAAAACAGAGCACCACACCGCCCCGGTTGCCTGGGTGAGCCCTTTAGTCTCATTAACACTGCTTCCCAAGGCCACCGGCGTGCCACCCACACTGGGGACGGCAGCACTCTGCCTGTGCTCTAACCGCTCCCTGGGGTGCCAATTACTTCCCAGGATTAATTCTTCAGTTTACTAGACAGTGCCAGCCGCCGTGCCGCCACGGCCACGGCCAGAAACAAGAGCTCCTGGATGGCAGTCACACCTACTGGTTCCCAGGAGCTGGACTGTGGACCAAAACCCACACGTCCTCTCGCACAAGAAGGCACCGGCCCTGTTGCCATCCACTGGGAGCACTAATTGTGTGGGTTTTTGGCTTGGACTTAAAAAAAAAAACAACACCACGTTTTCAATTGTGAGGGGCTGGAGTAAGAATGGTGAGCATACTGTGTCTGAGACCAGGAATCCAGGGAGAGTAGCTGCCTCAGACACCTGGAATTGCCCTGCATGCTGGTCAGCTCGTCTTACTGTCCTGAGAAAACAAAAGACGCACAGAGCTGCTACCAGACTTCCAGCCCACCAGGCAGCTCTGGCCAGCATGCAGCACCGCGCCAGCGTCCGCGGGGAGGAGTCCATCCGAGGCCTCGCTCAAGGGGCCCACTGTCTGGCAGGGCTGGACCGATCCTCAGGGGGATCTTCCACCATCAGACAGTAAGTGGTGCTTCCGGCCAGCGTGCACGGGAGCTCCTTGAGTTCTGAGGCCTGGTCTTCTATCCTCGCCTTCCCCACAGCGCCCCCGTGGTGTTAGCTAGGCCCAGGGGTACCCTTCCTTCTGTTCATCCATTCACCCCTCCACTCACCCACCCACCCATCCGCCCACTCTTTGATTCATTTCCCTGCCCACTAGGGCATCAGCTATTTGTTAAGCATCCGTTCAGATACTTTGCCAGGCGTCAGGAAGATTACTGTCGAACGAAGAAGATGAGAAAGAAAGGTGTGGGCTGAATTCAACAGTGAACTTTGTGCCGATACCCATTCCCAGCTCCGACAATGGAACTGCTTCTTCCCATGTATGTGTGGCCCATTAGATATGGTTTGGGCATTCCGACCCACCCCTGGGGTGAGCACGTGACCTGGCCAAGCAAATCAGTGTGCTCTATCCCCCTGGCCATAATTACTCATTCAAGTTTCTTGGCTCAGACAGACCCAAATCCCTTAGGTCTGATAGAAGAACTCATAAAACAAAGGTCTCTCTTCCCTCAGAATCATGAACAGTATGGGTGCTGTAAGCTGGAGCTGCTCCTGGCCATCTTCCCTGGTTGTGAGGAGGAAGCAATCTGCAGTGCAGAGAATGAAGCCAGCCAGAGAGGGAAGCAGAGATGAGAGCCTGACAAGAGTTCTGATATTCTAGGAACTCCTGGGTCTAGCTATGGCGGAAGCTGTTGCCGAAACTTTCTGCTACAAGAGCTAACACATGCTCTTTTTGGCTTAAATTAGCCCGAGTTGGGTTCCTGTCTGCTGCATTCACCAGAGTTCTAGAATGTTCTAAGACACTAGCAGAAGAACTAAGTTTCATGCCTCTTAAGGTGAAGTCTGGGATGTAAGGAAACTTGTTTGTGCCTTTCTGAGGAACAGGAAGTATTCAGAGAGGGAGAGGGAAAGAAAGATACCCAACATGAAAGAAAAGCATGGGCCAGAGCTGCCCAACAGAATTTTCTGTGATGATGGGAATGTTCTATAATTCTGCACTACCCAGTACGGTAGCCTCTAGCCAACGCATGGCTGCTGACGACTCCAAAACTGGTTAATGTGAGCAAGGAACTGAATTTTTCATTTCTCAGACCGTTCCCCATGTATGATGGTTCAATTTACGATTTGTTGACTTTACGATGGTGCGGAAGTGATGTGCATTCAGTAGAAACCACGCTTTGAATTTTGAATGTGGATCTTTCCCTAGGCCAGTGATACGCAGATACTGTCCTGCAATGCTGGCCAATGGCGGCAGCCACGGCTCCCAGGCAGCCACGTCATCACGAGGGTAAACGACCGATATGCCATTCTGGTCTTCGCGCTCGGTATAGCATTCAATTCAGTAAGTGACGTGAGATACTCGACACTTTATTATAAAATAGGCTTGTGTTAGATGATTTTGCCCAACCGTAGGCTAATGGAAGTGTTCTGAGCACACGTGAGGCAGGCTAGGCTGAGCTCTGATGTTCAATAGCTTAGGTGTACTAAATTCACTTTTTTTAAAGTTTATTTATTTATTTTTTTGAGGGAGAGAGTGTGTGGGAGGGGCAGAGAGAGAGAGAGAGAGAGAGAGAGAATCCCAATCTGACAGTGCAGAGCCTGATGTGGGGCTTGAACTCATGAACTGTGAGGTCATGACCTGAGCCGAAATCAAGAGTTGGACACTTAACTGACTGAGCCACCCAGGGGCCCCTTAAATGCATTTTGAACCTAATGATATTGTCAACTTATGATGGGTTTATCAAGACGTACCCCAGCTATATGTCGAGGAAGATCTATATTTAATTTGAATTAATTTAAATAGTACATGCGGCTGATGGCTACTGTACTGGACGTTGCAGGTGTGAACGAAGGCCCCTGGGAAGGAAGTGTGAAGAACAGGGGGGCTCTTCTGAGGATGCGGGGGCAGGCATGACAGAAGCAGATTGGAGGATGCACAATTGGAAACGGGGAGATGCCTGGGGACACAGACGCAAGTAGCCTGAGGAGGACTGACGAGGGTCTGACGGTGGCAGAAGAGACAGGAAGGAGGCAGATACGAGCAGTCACGAAAGGAGGAGGCACCGGAGCCAACTCGCAGGACTGGGGGCTGGTGTGATGGTTCACTGAAACGAGAAACGCAGGCAGGAGAGGGTGCAGGTGAGCAAGGGAAGTGGAGGGTTTTGGTTTTGGATGTACGGAATCTGAGGTGGGACAGCGTCAGGATGGAGCCCATTCACTAGAGTGTTGGAGGCTGGAGACACAGGGTTTTGAAGCCACTGGGGTTTAGGGTGTAACCGGTCACACTGCAGAAAGACAAACGTATAGCGAGGCTAGGACCGTGAAGAAGATTTGCAGTAAGATGCTGGAAAAGGAGAACAAGGGAGAGATGCAGGAAGTAACCGAAGGAGGTAGAAACGCATTGTACGGGATTGTCCCAGTGTGCTGGGATTATCAGTGAAAGGCTCATTTTTCTTACCTACAGACATATGTTTGAGATAACTGAAATTGATTCCTTTAAATATCCAATCCTAAACCAGAACAAAGCATTTTAGCCGTTTTAAAGACAAAATGTCTTGAAACACACCGCATGCTTCCCAACATGCTGAACAGAATTTAACACAATAGAGACACCGGGCCACAGAGCACGTCCTGCGGAGAAGCCCGGCTCATGGAGCAGGTCCACACCACCCAGCCCAGCCCAGCCCAGCCCAGGCTGTGGTGCTTGCCACCCGTGCGCGCCGAATGTGAGAGCTTTGCGGCCGCTTCATTTCCCATTAGCTTCCACCAAACACTGCTCGCGTCTGTTATCTTTCCAACTCCCTCCTTACTCTTGCCAGATCGAGTGCTTGCAAAATTTGCTTTGAATTCAGAATCCAGGTAATCAATCTTAGAGTCAATTTGTATTTTTTTTTTTTTAAAGAACATTTGTGAATTAAAGCCCCAGGGATGGATGATGAAGAAAGAACGGATTCTGGGTGCACACACTTGGTGATGCCTATTTGTTCTGTCAGCTCCTCAGAGATGCTTTCCTGTCTTTTCTCAATATAGGCTCTGGGTAGGAGAAGTTTCCAGATTAAGTGAGAACTGGTGGAAAAAGCGAGGCCCTGACAGTCTTGCCACCCAGGACCTCTTATTCTAAAAAAAGATCAATGGCACACATTGTCACATCATCACAAATGCTGAGGACAGATGCCATACGCTAGAGTTAGTCAAGCTATAGCCCAGAAAACTAACAGAGTGACATATTCTATGAAGTGCCCCCACAAACAGAGATCATTTCTCACGCTCAGCCCCATAAGGCCACAGGCACACTCCTCCTGGTGTCTGGGATGCACCTTCTGGGCACGATTTAGCTTCCTGTATGCCAGGGAACATCGGATGTCTGGGCGGTGGGGAAGTTGACCAAGGGCAACAGATAACCAACCCCTTGTTGGGGGACTAGGCCAAAAGCTTTTAGACATCTCAGTAAAATTAAAACAGAACAAGAATGGAGCCAAGTGGATCTGATGTAGAATTACAAATTCCAGCTCTGCACCGAGACCATCTGGCCTCCTTGCCGGTGACGCTGACTTCAGGCAGCTTTGTTTCCCTTGAGAGTGGTCCCTTGAGAGCTTGTCAGAAACGCAGAATCCCAGGCCCCACCCCAGCCTCCTGAATGAGAGTCTGCAATCTGACAGATCCTCAGGTGACCTGGGTGTGCACTGAGAGGGACTGCCCTACCCAGTTCAGAGGCCATTGAGGTGCTCAGAGTGGCCCCCGTGCTGGCTGTCAGGACGAGCTGAGCCCCAGCCCTAATTCTGCACCCACTGTGGGGTGAGGTTAGATATATCCTTCTTTTTTTCTGGCCTCTGTTTTCCCAAACGCTGAATGGGGTCCAGCCCAGTGGGTTCAATGATGTCCCCACGTGCTAACCCTCAAAACGAGATCTGTAGGTACATTCGGTGCTGAAAGAGCCACTTTCCTTTGCAGACCAGAGCCTCCTCTCTCCTCAGGGTCAAATCACCGTGGGATTTCGGAAGCATTTCCTCCCCTCATGAAGGCTGGGCATGAATCCTGACATCCTCTGGACACACTCCACCGCCTCCAGCAGCCCAGAATATCAGACCAAGTGATTGTCATTAGAATCCAGCCCTTCCTTCTGGGCTGGTGTATATGGAGGTGCAGGGCTGGCCCAAGACCTGCCTCTCCAGCTCGGTTCAACATGCAGCTTCCTGGAGGTGGCCAACCCCCAAACGCCCGGAATCTTAGCAAAGAGCCCATGGACTATCCCTCCCCAAATACCCAGAAGGGGCCTCCTGCTTCCTTTAGTCCTTGTGGTTCTGTGCTCTAAATCTGCTAACAGATGAATCCTGGGATATTTTATAGTTAAAACAATTCTGCATTCCAAGCACTAATGCAGCTGACATAATATTGGTCATGAGTGGTTAAACAGGATGCCTCCTCTCAATCTGCTGGAGGTGTGTGTGTGTGTGTGTGTGTGTGTGTGTGTGTGTGTGTGTCTGTCGTGTTAGTGTTCTGTTTTTCACTATTTGTTAGGTGGGAGGAGAAACCAGAAGTTTGTCTCACAATGTCGCTGTCCTGGTTTACAGTGTGTGGTATGTAGTTATTGATATCAACCCTAGAGCAAACAGTATGTAATTTCTTTCCACAGCACGGGCTCGGGACTTCTCGATGGATCCTCTTTGGGTTCCCCTCAAGGCTTGAAGGCAACAGACCTTTATGGAGAGATATCAGGATTCCACATCCCAGGTTTGTTTGGCAAACAAAAAGGCCAGCGGCCCCTTGTGGAATGCCTCTGTGCCAAGACATCCTGTCCTCCGAGTGTGCAAAGTGTTAGCTGTGAGTTTGAGATGCTGACGGGTGCAGTGTTATGACATTCAGGGGCAAAGCCAATCTGGTCCCAAGGCAGAGGTGGGACAGTTGGCCTCCTTAAGGCCTCAGCCATGTGCCTGTCTGGGAGCCTGGCTCCCTGCTGTGACAAGTACTGAGTGTCACTCTGCATTATAGACCAAGAGCCAACCCACCCTGACAGCCAGGCCCCTTCTACAGAGCGTGCTCTAATTTCTGCGGTTGGGGCCCCCCTGGGTCTTGAGGATGGGGTCACCCCAATTACAATGCTGGATGTTTCCAGCAATAAAGGAAAATCCATCCCCCGGCTGTCAGGTTGAGCCTGCACATTGCCTGAGAGAGTCAACATGAGAAAATCAAGTTAAACCAGGGGTGTGAGTGTGTCTGTCGTGACAAAAGGACCCCGCATGGAGGAAAGACATTTGTCACTCTGAAAGGGCCTGCACTCTGATCTTAAGAAAGGGGTAGACAGTCAGACACGGTCTGTGTTTTCTATATCCTGGTTTTCAGTACCAGAAGCCAAATCTTCAGCCAAATCTGGCCTCTGGAATATGAGATGTCAAAATTTATGGGGGCCAGGTGGCGGGCTTAGGACTTAAGGTTTGTTTTTTTGTTTTTGTTTTTGGTTCTTTTTCTTAAAATATTTTTTTATTGTGATATAACATCGACTATAAAATTGACCATTTTAGTCATTTTAAGTATACACTTCAATGGCATTGAGGACATTCAGAAGGTTGTGTAACCATCACTGCTATTCATCCCCAGATGCTTTTCGTCTTCAGCTCTGCACTCATTAACCGCTGACTCCCTATTCTTCCCTCTGCCAGCCCATAGCAACCACCCTTCTACTTTCTGTCTCTCTGAATTTGACTCCTCCAGGTACCTCCTACAAGTGCAGTCATACAGTATGTGTCCTTTTGTATCCGGCTTATTTCATTCAGTACAATGTCTTCAAGGCTCATCTATGTTGTAGTATCTACCCATGACTGTAATAGTTCCTTACTTTTTAAGGCTGAATAATATTTCATTGTATGTGTGTGTGCATGTGTACGTATATATGTATACATATATACACATATATACACACGTACGTATATATACATGTATAGATATACACACACACACACACACACACACACCACATTTTTTTTATCCATCCACCCATCTATCCATCTATCCATCCATCCATCCATCCATCCATCCATCCATCCATCCATCGATGGCCCCTGGAGTTGCTTCCACAGTTTGCTTATTGTGAATAATGCTATGAACACAGGCACACAAATATTGGAGGAGCCTCGGGGCTTACATTAATGTGAACCTTCTGCCCCCTGGTGCAACGTGGCCTCCAGCTTGTGGCTGAGCTGAGAGCCGGTGGTGGGCAGCTCTTGAAAGGCAGGCTAGGGTGTGGGCACAGGGGAGAGAATGGGGGGACACCGATGCACCCAGACCATGTTCAGGGTTGAAAGGGTTATAGTTCCACCAGCGCAGAGGCTGCTCTGCCCCTCTTCTCCTGGAGCAATCCTGTGGCATGCTGGCTTTAGCCATGCTTCTCAATGTCACCTCACCCAAAGTGGAAGAAGAGGACAGGATGACTGGAATATGGTTGGCCAGGGCAGGCTGCACTTTTTTGTTGTTAATTAACTAATTTTATGGAGACACAATTTCCATAAAGTAACTGCTCAGATCTTAAGTGTGCAGTTTGACAAGTTATGACCAATGTATGTACCTGCATAACCTCCACCCCAATCAAGACGCAGCCCATTTTCATCTGCCCAGAACATTCCTTCGTGCCAAACTGCGTTTTCGCAGCTTCTTTAAGAGCCAGTCGATATCACTGCAGCATCAACAGGGTTAGGGGGCTTATAAAAAGCCTGTTGGGGGTTCGAGGTTATGAAACCCGAGATGTCCTCGGTTCTGAGTCACCACAAAAGTCAGGCTTTTTTTTTTTCTTTCTAATTTTGCAGTTCATTAGCCACCCACAGTGGTCTGGCAAGGGAAGTCTGGCATCACTGGAGCCCAGGACAGACGGTGGGACCCCAGTTTCACTCAGGTCCCATTCACCCTACAAGCCTGTCTCAAGCACATGCTCTGCCTGGCATGGGACTGGGTGCTGCCATGACAGGTAGGGGGACACCGAGCAGAAAACAGGAAGAAGAATGGCATCTGGGCTGGAACCCAAGTCTGAATCTTGTGAGACTGCAGAGATGTACCTCATTCTGGCTGAGGCCCCCTGGAAGGCTTTCTAGAGGCAGGGGCGTTCAGGCTAGCCCTTTAAGGCATGCCCAGGACTTCAACAGAAGGCAAGGAAGAGGAGAAAATTCCAGGCCAGGAGGACACTGTGCCAACAAAGGCACTGAGACATAATGAGAGCCATCATTTATTGAATGCCTATTATGTAGTAGGCATTGGGCTAGGTGTTTCACATTCCTGATTTGGTTTAACAAATATAAAATAACGATGACAAGTACCCTACAAGGGAACGCATATGAGGTACAATGTGGCTAAGTGACTTCCCAGGTTCACAGAGCATTGCCCCTGGATTCAGCCCTGGTTCTGGACATTTCCAAAGCCCATGTTCTGCTGCTTACTGTGCTTTCGGAAGAAATGCACTAAAACCGAAGCTCCAGCCTCCTGCACTGAGGGGAGGTGGGAAAGGGTCCAAGGCTGTCCAGAAAGACATTCGAACAACGGCAGAATTTCAGAGCTCGGGGCTTCCTCGCTTGGTTCATATAATTAAAACGGCAGGAGCGAGACTGCATTCACAAAAGGAGATCTGTAAACTCTGCATTATGCACACATATATCTCTGTGCTGTTAATGTCATAGGAAGATCTTATTTAAAATAATGGGGGCTAATTAGTAAAATTACTTTTCCTAAAAGTGGTCTTGTTTATACAAAATGACCCCAAACAGGCTCAGAAAGTTGGCAGCAGGGGTGGCCTGTAGTTAGCATGACTACCCAGCAGTGGACCTTCTGGACGAAATCCTCCTCTCTTCATTGCTACAGATGCCCCGAATTTTTACTTATGCTGTTAGTCCTGAGAGAGGAGGGAGTCCTCAAACTATTACAAATGCCATCTCCCTTCCGTTTACCCCAAACGCCCCACCCCACCTGGAGCTGACACAGGAGGAGCTTTCCGGAAGCTTCTGCTCTGCCTGGCTTCTATCTGCTAGCCAGGGTCAAGAGGCTCCCTAGAGGTGACACAGAACTGTGTCGGAGATCAGGAGCTCCTTGTGCTGCATCAGCCATGTAACTCCTGGGAGGGGCTCGAATATTCCTTAACACCAAATGCCACGAATCTCTTTAGCACCCCAGCTCAGACTGTCCAGCCTCCTCCCCAAGGTGAGTAGAACACCAGCCTAGAAGGGCACTCTCAGGAAGACAGGCATCCCTGGGTCGAGAGTCCACATTAGCCCTGCAGTCCCAGGAATGGCCAACAGGCAGCTACATTACGAGGCACAGCTTACTTTTACACACACAGATCTGCAAACACACACACACACACACACACACACACACACTCACTCTCGCTCACCCTGCACACTCGCACATACACACATAGGCTCTCCACTGCCTTTGGTCACTCAGGCCTGCTGCATATGTATACCACCCTTTTTCCTCCCCAAATATCTCTAAACCACTTTATGTGGAGAGCTGCATCTCAAACGGACACCCTACTGGGTGGCAGACAACTTCACGAGCTCCCCAAATACCAGCCCACACAGCGCCCGGTACTCTCAGCTTGGGGTTTCTGAGACACAGGGGAGCTCTCCCCTGCCCCCCACCCCTCCGCCAGAACGCCTCACTGTCAGCTGAGCTCCCCGTCTCTGCCAGTGTGCACACACAGCTGAGGGGCTGTCTCCTTTCTCCACAAAAGTTCATCTCTCTCCAGTTGGTAGTCTGGAGTCAGGCCAATACCACTCCTTCCCAGAATGCTCCTTGATTTGCAGAGGCCAGAAGCAAATGGCAAACCTCCCTGCCCTGACCCTTCTCACGGTGCAGAGGGCTAGGAGATGACGCTGGGGACGTACCTCCTCCCGCTTGACACCCGTATGCTGACCCACAAACCACAGGCCTCTAGTGTGGATGAGCTCCCGCCCTGCCCGCCACCCCCCCACCCCAGGCTTCAGCCACATCTTGCAAGCTCATTACTCCCATGGTTCAGTCTTGAAAGAAGTGTTTTAGCTGCGAAAGAAAGAGGAATTTAGGTTCTAACGGAGCAGCCAGACACAGTATAACTTTGGCGACGTGAGTCCCGTGATGGCCTGTTTGCAGGGGCCTTGCTCTTGACCCAGGAGCAGGGGGCGGTGCAGGGTGCAGGGGGCACCCGCCTGTCTCCATTCTTTCGCAAGTGAAGCACACTGCAAACCAGAGTATTTCTTCTCCTTGCCAGTGAGCCGTTGCTGTCTGTGTACTCCAGGAGGAGGCCATTACAGGGAGTTAATAGAGTTTTAAATTTGTTTTTAAATTTTATAATGCAATTCATCAAATTCGGTGTCTGAGCACAGCATTCACATTCAGACCAGGCAGCATATGTCAAACTGGCCCCAGCCTTCTCCCACCCCGTCCCATCCCCCCAAGTGAAGAAAAGTTAACTCTATAGGGTGACTGTCAGGCATGTGCCCACATGGCGTGAGGAGGGCAGCAGGGTAGTGCTGGTCTGCGAGCGCCATTCTGAAGTTGGTCTAACGGAAAGGCTGGTGACTTATCTGAGATGCTCTGGGCGCCTTTCGTGAGCATGGCAGATACAGGCAGCCCTCAACCTTGGTCGCCTTGTCCAAATGGCCACCTGGGAGTGACCGAAAAGCGGCTCTTTCAGACACGTGTCTGTCAGGGACCGGGTACCAACGAGAATGGGCAAATATCCAGGGCATAGATGTGGAAAGCATTCACGCAGTCTGCTGATCAGGGACAGATGTGAGCACAATTTCTGCTATTTTTCACCCAGAAGGATTTCCTTTAAGGACATGTTCAGCTGAACTTAGGATCATTATTGTAACTTGGGATCAGCTGCTGCTGAATTGGAAATAAGTGAGATTTACGGGACCACGGATTTGTGAAGAACATCTCGGGCATCAGGACTTGCAGCAGATCCTCTGTATCACTAACGGCAGTCAATCTTGCCTTTTATTAAGCTTTAATAAGTGACTTCGCTTCTAGGGAAAGTTCTAGAATAGACAGTGCCAGGAAGGGAAATCCTATTGGTCCAGGAGCAGACTATAATAAAATAGTGTCCTCCCGGCGGCCCTGACAGCATAGCCTTCAGCTCACTGAGGTCACAGAGACCCAAGAGGGTCCCCTTGCCCAGCACGAGTTGGCAGTGAATGGATGGCTGGGGCATAACTACCGGAGCATGAGTGCCAGCTCTCCTCGGCACAACAAGGGCCCCATCTTGGCACTGAGCTGCTTCTGAAACATATCTGTCCTCAGTTAATGGAACCCACAGGGCAGCGGCGCCCTGGGGCCCCAGCTGTCTGGACATAGGTCAGGGAGTGACCACCAGGTGGCCATGACTTTTGGTCGCTACTGATTGGTGGCTTTGTGCTGGTGACAAGCCCCGGGGCTTCTGCTGAGCCCCAGAAATACTCCACCTGCACCTTGCTGAGCGTTCTGATATCGACTTGAGATTTGCACTTGTTAAAAAGAACAGACACAAGAAGAAAGTCAACCCTTCCTTGAAGCCGCACACCCAATTAAACACCTTGCACTACTTTTCAACTCTTGGAGGACTTTTGCCTTCCAGATGGAGCTCAGGGCTCTCACCCTACATAGCTTTGAACCTCCTGCTTTTAATTTCACACAAATCAAAAACACTAAGGTGGGGTGGGGCAAGAACCCTGCGTGGCCTTGGCAATGCTGAGCAGATTCAGAGACAGATGCAAAGGACTGGGCACAGGTGGGATGCGGTAGCCAGGGTGGGGCTGGGCTGGGCTTGGCAGCCGGCGGTGGGGGGGCAGGGGATGGGCTGGGATGGAGTAAGAACATCTTGAGGTGAAGGAAGTCTTTTTGCATTCAAGGGCTTGCCGGCTTCCAACTTGCTACTTATTGCATTGAAAAATATTCCACACGATTGAAGAACTATTTTCCAAAACAAAATGCTGGTATTCATCAGGAGGCGCGGGTTGTGCAGTGTGAACAATTCACTTTCGTTAAGTACCATATGGCCGCTGGTAGGAAAACGCTAACATGTTTCAACAGTACAGCTGGGGTAGGGCTCCTTTATTCACCGTGCAGATGGCTCTAATTGACATCTCTCCTAAAACAGGTCTCCAGCATTTCTGCAGGATCATTAGAGTAATTAGTTATTAAATACCATCACCACTTTTAGAGAGGGGGTCTGATCCTTGGCAACATTCCACGGTGATGGAGCTGACAGGTCCCCATGGAGGACAAGCCATGGGAGGGCCTATGGGAAGGGTGGGCTAGCTCCTCCTGTTCGGTGCGAGGCCAGGGGAGGAAAAAGACTTTGTTAATTCCAGAACAGCCCGTTGGAGGGAACTTGGGCAACCAGAGGGCTCTGGGCCAGGGTTCTAGAGCTGGGCTCCTATCTTCTTTAGCTGTGTGACCATACAGCTTCAATCATTCAGACTCAGTGTGTGCATCCCTCAAATGGGGGTAATCACACCTGCCTTCCTGCCCTGTAGGGCTGAGATTATGCAGTACAGAGCAAATGGAAAAGAGCTGAAAGGAGGAAAGTGCTGTGGCCGAACTGGTTTTGATGCTGATGTTTGAGGTCCAGCCTCGTCCATGCTCACCTCTTTGGCGAGTGACAAGCCGCGGCCTCTCAAGATCTTGGCCAAGCCTGAGACATGGTCCCTGACAGTGTGACAAGTGAGCCCTTACTGTATTGTGACTAGTGCCACAGGCCAGAAGGTCAGTTCAGTTCAGCAGGCGGAGGACTGTGGGGATCACACGTGCAGCCAGAGCACTGAGGCCATCACCCTCCGCTACCCCAAGACACAGGGGGCGACCCTATCACAGTCACCTTGTAGACTCAGCTCTCCCTGACCTATCTTGGCCTCCCATGACACGTGCAGGTGGTACTGCATTGCGAATCATGCCACGTTTGTGGCAGAGAAAGGCATCTGGGGAACGTGGAGTGCTCCTAGGAGTTTTTCCGGAAAGTAAATACATGTACCCAAAGGGTAATATGGATTTAGGAAATAGCCTTCACTTTGTGCTCTTTCCCCATTGATCAAGGGTTAATAGCGTGGCATTATTAGTTTCATTTCACAGTCTAATCAGTTTCCTGCTTTATTGATCAAAGGACTTGGAGGAACTGTAATTTGGTGAAGCTGAAAAGGAAACTAGTCGGCCAAGGGAATAAAGCTGGGTGGCTCTGGAGCTCAGGGGCCGTGCGAGGGAGCGCCTGGCCTTGTCCACACAGCTCACCTAACAGGGGCCACGCAATCCACAGGCGTGGATCCACAGGCGTGTAGTCACCTCTCCTTCCTCTCGCTGGTGAACCACTTGGAGGGTGCGGTGTCCAGACCTCACAGTGACTACTAACTAGCATCTTGTAAAGAGCCCCTACCCCAGACCACCTGGAATGCCACTCTGAGCCCCGAACCGGCCCGGGGCTTCATTGTTAAACACCCTCCGTCAGCAGGGCCCCATCTGTGCAATGGAATTTTTTTTTTGTCACTTTTTCAAATCAGAATAGAAACAATTTTTAGTCTATAATTATCATTTCTTTTCTCAACAGACAAATGTTTCCTTTTAAATTGTAGGGCGGAAAAAGCAAAGAACAACATTTTAAACCAAAAAGAAAGACTAAAATTAATTTCCTCTTTACAGAAAAATAAAATACAACAGCTCTAAGAAGCCAGGTTTTTTCTTTTCCCAAAAGAGCAACAAATGTAACAGTATAGTCATTGCTACCACTAGTGTCCATATTTAGGAGGCCAGGCCTTGAGGGGTGGTGGGGCGGGGGTTGGCAGGCCTATCTCTGGAGTCAGGCCTTGTACCCTGATCTCCTGGAGGAGGCTGGGCTCCTGATGTCTGATCCGAAGCCCTCGGTTTGGGAAGCGAGCTCGAGATGTAGGGTCCCAGGAGCCAGGGCCAAGCCCTGGGGTCTACCAGTTGGCCCGAGTTTCCTCCTCTCTAAAAGTAGTCCTGCTCCGCTTGCACGGTTGTTGGGAGGATTCTATGGGCTTTGTGACTCTGAAGCGTTGAACAGACCTTGCTGCTTTCACCATGTAGTGAAGACTAACCACACTCACTGTTAAGAAAGAAAGCCTTGCTCAAATGCTTTCTCTGCTGGCAGGCTCCTCGGCCCACCCCAGAAAAGGCATCCCTCCCCATCCTGGCTCTCACGCTCTGACAGCACGCAGCAGGAAAGCTACTGCCAGGCATGTATTTACTGAGCGCACCCTAAGTGCCAGGCCCCGGGCCCAGCGTTTCAGTGCCCAGAGCCGGCACGGGCTACGGAAGCCTCACGGTGGGGTGAGTGGAGGGGGATTCCCCGGGGAGGGACCGCACGTGCTAAGCCTGCAGGGAGGAGAGGCAGGTTGCTTTTGAGGAGTGAAAGTCGTTCAGTGGAGCCGGGGCAGAGCTTGTGCAGGCGAGGAAGCAGAAAGGCAGGGAGAGCATGTGTCTTCTGGGTGAGGGGTGTCCCACGACTTGCGGGACATGGTGAGGAGTCTGGTTTCAGAATTGGCCAACAAATGACATGACTGCTCACCTGTCCGGGCAGAGGTTCTGTCCCTGCCCCTGTCCTCAGTCTCCCGCACAGGGAAAGGGGCACCACACGTGTGCACAAGTGCATCCTCCCAGTTTGGTGTGGTCACTGCTGATCCCATTCTTACTCCCCACAGTGAATTCCTTCAGGGGCCACCACTGCCCAGTGCTGTGCCAGTAAATGGTCACCAGCTGGCTCTGGGGGTGATGGTGGTGGTGGGGTGGGGGGGACAAAACAAAACAGCTAGATCCCGATTTATAGCCTCTGCCAGTCTCTCTTGCATAGACACTCCCACTTCGATTGTGAGCTACCGACAGGATGTCAGTGAGCACGGAGCTGGGAGGAGATGTCAACAATGGGCCCTTGGGAGCCACCAAGAGCTCGCCACACTCTCTGGCCTTGCGGATGGGGTTGGAGGGTGGGGCCGTGAAGATGTTGCCCCGAAGCTGTGGCTGCTGCTGTGGGAAGACCCACAAGACCTGTGGCAGGGAGCAGAGCTGGCCCCTACCCTCTTCACACTTCCCCGTCTCTCCCTGCTCTGACCCTCGGTGGCTCTGGTCCACCAGATGCCATCCAAACACCTCACCTGGCATTCAAGGCTTTTTCCCAGCTGGTGCTACCTCTTGCCCTCCCCAGACTCTTCTCCTGCTGCCCTGGCAGAGCCCCCCTGCGCCAGCCTCGCTGTCTCCTCGTGGTTCCTAGTCACATCCAGGGCTTGTACACTCCCAGCCTGAGAGCATAGCTTAGGAGGTTCCCTCTACCTGTGACACCTTCCCCCCTGCCTTCTCTGATCATACCCTCCCTGATGCACCACTTCCAAACAAAGCTTTCTCCGGAAGCCCACACCCCACCGCATCTGTTGGTAACGAGCTCCACGGCGCACATAGGCATGTCCCTGCTTGACTGCACGCGCTGTGCAACTTCCTGGTAGAGCAAAGGCTCCAGAACTTACTGCTCAATGAACCAACACTCCTCATGGCAGGTTCCCAAGTCAAGATTCTTCCTGACCTGACTTACGCTCTGACCTTTGAAAACTTCCTCTCGAGGAAGCAGAGGAAGGCAAGCGTTAGTGTCCAACATTCGTACTTCCAAGGACAAAACGACCATGGGCCAAGGATCTCAGCAACTCACTTGTCACGGCCAGGCAGGGCTAGGGAGATGGCTGGGTGACATTGGGAAGGAGTGCCGTGGCTGTTCCCACCTCAGCGAGACTCTTAGGCTAGGCAGGCAGGGCTTGTGGCAGAGACATAGGATCCCTGTAATGACCCCAAGCAGGTGGAAAAAGGCAACTGGTATCCTGCGCACCTGATAGCTTTCTAAAAATAGATGGAGGGCCCTGACTCTGCAGGCTCCCCTGTGGGTAGGGGCAGGAGCTGGAACTCACGGCTGTTGGGTCACTAAGCTTCAGAGGAGTGAGGCAAGTCACAGCTGGTTCTGTACCTTACCCTTCCTGGACAGGGATGAAGCTGGGCCCCAGCCAGACACACAGCCAAGGACTGGGCCTGGCCAGCATCACCTCCTGCTTAGCTCTGCCCCACCACCTTGGGTTAGGCACCCTTCCTTGTCTGCTGTCACATGGGAAGGGTAGGGAGACAGCAGATGCCAGCAGGCTCCAGGCACCATCTCTTTTTGGCCAAGGGACCTGGGTACACAGACATTCTCCTCAAACCAAGGCACTGACAGCATCGAACAGAAATGTCATGATCTGAAGCCACGTGGCATAGGAGGAAGCAAGAAAAGAAAGGAATTCTCCGGGCCAAGCCCCAGAAGTCTCCTCTGCCCTCCTGCGGGACCAGGCTCAGGAACAGGCAGTGGGCAGCGGAACAAAGGGAGAGTTCTTCTCTTTCAGGGGCAGGCTGGGCCTTCTCCACTTCTCAGAGTGCCAGTTTCCTCCGGCTTCCTCCTCCCTCCTCCGTGTCTAGACGGGAACACTTAGCTCCCGGCACCCTTAAGTGGTGCCTTTGGCCTCCTTTCCTGGGGACCAGGTCTGTGGCTGCACCTGGGTGCTACACTGACTCAGGGAAATGTTTCAAAAACAAATCCCACTCATTAAAAGTTACAGTATGTATTCTTATGGGCCAGGATGTCAGCAAATTTTGGAGATCGCGGTCACCCAGCCAAGAACCGAAGTCTAAGAGGGTTTGAATAAAAAATTATAGGGAAGCAAAATTACTTTCAAATAAGATCCCTGGCAAATATAAATTGCCTCCCACCCTGCCCGTACCCCCCATCCCCTCCCAGTTCCCCAATACACATATACTTGGAAAATGCCTTTCCAATTCTATCGCTGAGAGGCAAGAAAACTGGGAAGCTTTTGTTTTCCTGGAACATTTTCACAGCAAATGTGCTCCTCTCCTGGCCAGCTCCTTCAGAAACCCTGACTTTTAAACACGGGATGTGTGCTGGGTCTTGGGAGGGACACACAGCATTGCATGTGCTGAAAAAGCTGGCATGGCCAGCAAAGAAACAGAACAGAGAACCAGAGAGCTCCTCGATGCCGCCGCCCCGGCCCCGGCCCCGGCCCCCAGCTCCTCCCTGAGTAGAAGACCACGGCCACCCGGCTGCACGCTCCCCCCTCACTCGCACCGTGCCTTGCCCGGATCATGTTGCTGAAATGTGATGCCTGGCCCACCAGCCTGCCAGCAGCGCGGCCACCCTGGCCCAAGTGAGCCCGTAAGCCACCCACCCGTTAGCTGTGAACATCTATCATCTATCAGCGTGGCACCTCTTACGAGTCCCCGGGGACGCAGCATCTCCCGGCCTTCCTCGGCCCCTCTGAACACCAGCTTCTGCACGGAGCCCAGGCCTGCCCGGCTGGTGCCCGTGCCACCGCGCTGTCTTCTGCCCTCCCGGCCAGCTGGCGGGTTGGTGTTGCGGAGAGATTCAGACGAGGAGCCAGCGCTCCTGGGGCGGGCTCTGGTGCTCGCGAGCATGGCACTGAGCAAGTCCCCTCACCTCTCCGGCATCAGCTTCCTTCTCTGAGAGATGGGAATACTCGGGTCTACCCTATCCACCTCACGGAGGTGTCCTGGGGAGCCAAAGAAACCCCAGGTGGGGAGGGGGTTGGGGAGAGGAAAGCATGAGGGAAAAAGTCATTGTGGTGACAGGGCAGGGCTGGAGGTGCCTAGGCCAGTCCCAAGGGACGCACAAGCCTTCCTCCGTGAATCGTCTCTTTGTGAGAGAAGCACTTACTTCAAGGTTCCTGTTTCCTCTCTGCCAGCAGGAATTGTAGGATCGCTGCCAAGCCCAAGCGGTACAAACAGCAAATAATCACTTGGATGAGAAGCCTGTTGCAATGAGCCTTTGCTGGGGACAAGGTCGGCCGGCAGCTTGGCCTATAAATCAGTGCTCCCTCCTCATCTCATTGGCTCTCACCAGATGAACTGGGCCCTTCCACAGCCCCCACCATCGGCCCTGCACGCAGTAGGGATTCAGGCGGTGTCTGTGGAGCTGAGTGACTGCGGCAGCAGCTGGGGGTGGGAAGGGGCGAAGCCCTGTCCACTCAGATCGGAGATTCACTCCATACGGCCGAGGCAAGGGGACAAATCCCAATCAGACAGCACCTCGGGCTGGCGCTGGGGCAGCCGTTCACCCTGCCAGCCGTAGCTAAGAGAGATTTCAGGGGGTGGGGAGCCGAGGGAGGTTAGAACGAACATACTTACTGTATTATCTTGCAGCAGTGATAAGACTAAAATTTTAGGATTTTCTTAATGAGACTCCTGCATTCGCAGGTTTTCCTTATCAGCGCTGGCAAGAACCCCAGTTTAGCATTTATGTCTTTTGCCTTAGAATGGAAGAAGGATCCCAAGAGGAATTCGAAAAACTCACTCTGGGGGAATACGTCTGTGCCCTCTTTTGCTTTCCTCATGGAATGAGCGCCCTCTGCCCCCGGCCCGCCCCAGACACGCTATGCTGTTTACTCATTGGCATCCGGGTGGCGAGCTTTCCCGGTTTGGGGTTTGCTGAACAAAATGCACATTGGGGCTGGGAAAGGAATCTTTGGAAGTTAGAATGCCAGGCAGTTCAATATGCCTCTGCCCTCCCTCTCTCATCTGAGGATCTGGAACCTCCTGCCCTCCCCCAGGGTCCATAACCACCCCTGAGGGGCAGGTGCACATGCCCTAACACTCCATTCTACTGCTCTAACACCTGTCCACGGGGGCAGTTCTTTGGGGATTGTGATTGGGGCAAGCAACCACAAAATCGGGCTCATACAGTGAGTGCTCACATAGGTGGGGCAGAGTTTACTCTGTGCAAACTCTGTGGGGGTGGGGGGACAGCCACATCCCCATTTTACAGGTGTGCAGCCTGGCCCCTGGAGATGGTTGGTGATGTGGCACCATCTAGAGAGAGCCGACACTGGAGGCAGGAATAAAACTGCAGTGTGGACCTAGGGCTGGGGTTGGAGGAGACCTGGGTGTCTCCTCTTGCACTCCAAGTCCTTGGGTCCCCTTCAGGCACCCAGCTCTGTGGGAAGAGAACCCCGGAAGGCCTGCCTCATCTTCCCATCCCACTTGGATGCCTACCTAACCTTGAAAAAAAGCATTTTTTTTTTCCTGATCAGATTTCAAAAGGCAAAACATCTCAATCCGCCTGGAAATAAAGGAAGAACGACCTCTCCTTTACCCCAGACACAGCCACAGTCCAGAAGTGATCAAACAGAGCCTTAGAATAAGCAAACTGGATGGCATCACTGTGAAGAAGCCCCTGGTTCACCGTAAAGCCCCAGCGCCCTTGCTGGTCACCTACGAACGCTTCCTCCACGCACAGTTGTACCAAGTAGGTCCAAGGCAGGCAAGGGGGTGCTGCTGCTTCAGGTGAGACATGACTGCGGCAAGTTTAATGGATGAGGATGAGAAAAGATGCAGAGAGACCATGAAAAGCAGGATAACCTCAGCAAGCACAGCAACTTTTGGGTTTCAGTTCAGGGTCAAACATCCTAACTACCCTCACAGGACCCCTGGGCATCAAGGCATTGCTGCATAACAAATGATACTTAAAAAAAAATTTTTTTTAATGTTTATTTATTTTGGAGCAGGGAGGGGAAGACAGAGAGGGAGACACAGAATCTGAAGCAGACTCCAGGCTCTGAGCTATCAGCACAGAACCCGAGGTGGGGCTCGAACCCACGAACTGTGAGATCATGACCTGAGCTGAAGTTGGACGCTTAACTGACTGAGCCACCCAGGTGCCCCACCAAGTGACACTCTTAAGGCTGCAGACTGGGTAGGAGGACAGGCTTTGGAATTCAACAAAGCCTTGTGTCCTGGCTCTGACATTTATCTTTTGTGTGTTCTTGAGCAATTGGCTTGAACATTTTGAACCTCTGTCTCCTCCTAGGAAATGGGGATTCCGCTGAGGGAATGAGGCTGTCTGTAAAGCACTCGGTGGACAGTGCCTGTGTCATACAGAGAGTGGGCCCCTGGATGATCACTGCTGTGGAAGAGGGGAGTGGGTGAGTAGTCCCCTCGGGAGGATTTACCCAAAATGTTTCAAACAAAAGAGAGTTAGGGCTCTACTGGAGGTCAAGGTGACAGTGAAGAATACCCAGAGGAGAAGCTGGAGGCAGTGTGGCTGGGAATGAAGGCGCGGCGCCCCCATCACCTATGGGACACCCGTGGGTACCAGGCACTGGTTAAGGTACTTGATATATCTGATCTAACTTCATCCTCCCAACTTGGCTGTAGTTACTATAAAACTCCATTTTACAGGTGAAGAACCTTACACAGGAGTGAAGAAGACACTTTCCTAAGGTTACACAGCTCATAAGTGGGATTCAAATACAGATTTATCGGAGTCCAAAGCCAGTTTCTCAATCCCCACACCAGGTAGAGGGGCAGGGAGGGTGGGGCTTCACAGAAAGTCCGCAGGGAGGTATTTGCAGACACCACAGAGGAGGTGGAGAGGGACAGCCACCGGGCCTGAACAGGCGAGGAGCTCCCGACTCCCGACTTCCAGCTGGCCGTCATGCCAGCAAACAGGCCGAAAGGCAGGCTGCACCTACAGCTTCAGGGTGCCAGAGAGAAGGCCCTTGACCCTGACCCACTTGTGAAGTCCAAGCATCAGTCCTGCCAGTGGTTTGTGGTATGGTTGAAGGGAAGGAAGTCTACCTAGAAGCTTCCAGCACATGAGCCTCACCTCCGAGGGCTCTCCTACACAGCAGGCAGTGCCCACACAGGAGGCCTTGGGCCCAGAGACCTCTGGATTGCCAGTTGGGGGAGCCCCCTGTATCAGCCCCTCCCACATTACCTCCCACATACACCCCTGCCCAGGCTCCTTGCCTCAGATGGCTGGTAGAGAAGAGACACAGAGAACACAGGAACTCTCCATCATAAACCCTCCTAGTTCTCATCGTCTGGGCTGTGAACACAGCAAAGAAAAAAAATACCTACAAATAAAACACCAGAGTGAGGGAGAGGGTCTTCGTAAAATGTGGGCAGTAATCCGAATTTGTATCCAGAGAAAAATGACAACTGTTAAAACCCTAGATGCAACCTGAACTCTGGTTTATGATAATGTAACATTTCCGGCAATAATATTCGGGGAGGAAAGAGATGAAAATGAACTGAACTTTATTCAGGGATCTCATTACTATGAGTATGGTTCCTTTTGCTAAAATACAGAAATATCTATAATGAGGATTTGTGTTGTCCTAAGAAAAATGTATGAAAAAATAGCCTTAAAGCACGGGAAAACTTTTATGTGCTATAATGTAGAAGTTGCTTCCCCTTAAAGAGCTGGGGTATGTAAATAGTCCGCTGAAAAAAGACTTGTGTAATTAATCACTGGAACTACCCTTCCCAGTGAGTTTTGGTGGTCTCACAGTCTTGGGACCCAGGAGACAGGAGTCAGGGCAGTGGCCTAGTCTTGACTTCTGGCCAGGGGTGGGAAATCCCAGTGAGTCCACTCCTTGGATTCCAATACAAGCAAACAAGGCATGCTTTGTTCTCTTTCTCCCCACTGCCCAGCCGAACCCAGCATTAAGGCTTTGTTTTTAAGTAGTCAATGAATCACAGAAGGTCAGACTGAAAGGTTCCTGCAAAGGCTCCTCTCCCTCCAGCCCTCCCATTGCACAGATTAGCAAACTGAGGTCCTGGGAGGCTCAGGCACTTGCCCTGGATCTCGAGAAACTGCAGAGGCCAAGCCTGAGAAAATGAACACAATGCTCACCCCATACCCAGGACCCCATCTCCAGGGGGATCTGGCTCTGCCTGGGCTGCAGTCTATTTGACCAAGGGCTGTACCCTCCCATGGATTGGCCCCAATCCTCCTCAATGAGGCGGGGAAGTCTTCAATCCCATTCTGCTCTCCCTGAGTCTCCCTTACCTGGCTTCCCTCCTGGGTGGGAAGGTGGTTTATGCTGACACCCTCCCTGCTGACAGCCCTCAGGCAGGGTGACACCAGTCCTGGGTCAGAGCCCAGTCCGGACCTGGGGCCGGCCTGGCCTGGCTGGGTGCTGTAGCAGCTGTCTAGAGGCCATGGTACACTGGCCAGCAGGGAGTCAACAGATAACACAGAAGGCATATTCTGGGGCTCAGTTAGCAGGTGAGAATGTCCAGGAGGAGGAGGAGGGGTGGAGGAAGAGGACAGGGAGCCAGAGCCCTGGGTAACCCAAAATCTGAGGGGGTGATGGCTGGAGCTGGCTAGAAAAAGTGTCCTGGACGGAGAACTGTGGAGTGGCCAGGCGAGGTTGACAGCAAGGGAGGAACATGGCACAGGGTCAGTTTCCCCAGGGAGGCCCATCCCCACCTGGAGGCTGTGGCTTCCAGTGCAGCCTCCTAGCACAGGCTGCCTGCCTTAAGGGCCTCGAAACAGCCCTGGGCCTGGAAGTGCCTCTCAGGGCACTGGGTGCAAAACTCCCGGAAACGAGCCCCTGCCTGGCAGTGCTGGCCCTCACTGGGCTCACAGATCAGGCCCCGTCCCTACGCCCGGGGAGTCACTAATAACAAGAAAGCATTGATTGTCCAAAGGGGATGGGGCACTTTGGCTGCTTCTTGACCTGGTCTGGGAGTTTGGGCTCCATTCACCATCAGAGCCACTCTTTTTGGGGGACAGTCCCTGGATTCATGATATGGGGGCAGGAGAAGGGAGGGGCTCTGAGTCCCCGTCCTAACGGCCTGAATGCTCACCCCTCTCTAGAGGACCAACACTTCACTCATGAGTCAACCAGGTGGACTTCAACTCTTCTTCCCTTTACTTCCAAGTAAGAAAAATATGTCATAATGAACCCCCCTCCCCCGAATATTTCATGCAAATCTTGAAGAGGCAGGGTGATGTGAACAAAAATTTTCTACTCTAGATCCCCCAGGGGCCAGAGGAAGGGACCTGCTGGTCTGAAGACTGAGCCCGCACTAGTCAACTGGATGCTCCTGAAAGCTAGTGTTATGCCGGCAACATAAGTCCCCAGCTCACCGCACCTGTCTGCTTCCCAGTGACAATTAATAATAACCATTGCAGTAGGATTCACTATAATTACTACTCCTATCCCACCCTTTTTTGAACACTTATTGTGAGCTGCACATTATCTCATTTACTCATCACAAGAGCCCTCTGCAATAGGTATTCTTATCATGCCCATTTTGTAGATGAGAAAACTGAGGCACCAGAGGTAGAAAGTGACTTGTAGCTGATGCAAACAGAAACACCTATGTCCCTCTCCCATAGCATTAACCTTGCAAAGCTCAAAGAGCAGAAAGCCAAGTGTATTTGAGGCAAGAAGTTGGTGAACTAAAGCACTTTGGTAAGGGTGGGAGCTGGTGAGCAAAACTCAGCCCAGGTAACAGGGCCCCTCGAACAGCTGTCCAGCCACCCAGCGTGGAGGGAGACACGGAGGAGGAATCCCATCACGAGAGAAACGGAAACCAGAAGAGTCTGGTATCCCCCCGTGTCTGCATGTTAAAAAGATGAAAAGAGAATCTGCAAAGGCTGATCATTTCAAATTTTATATTAATTGGGTTCTTTTAAAATTTTTTTCTGTCAAATTGCTTATATTTCTAAGTTTTAAGAAAAAAAGAAGTTCACAGATGGCAGGCCCCTGGACTGGAAGAGTGGACTCTGTGGCCTCTACTCCACAAGGCAGCTAAGGGGCCAGACAGAGGCTCGTCAGTCATCAGCCTGGCCCAGGCCCCTCTGCCTCCCCTTCCCTGAAGCCCCATTGTCTACCGTCCTCAGAGTGGCTGGCACAGATGCACATAAGTGGGGGAGACTCCGTTCTGTGCCCTGGGCACTGCTACTCCACCTCAGGCCAGACCATGAGGGCTTTGGAAGCAGGGGTTCTGTGCTCTAATTCTACCTTCGCCTCCCCAGGGCAGAGACCAAGCCCAGACCAGGGTCCTGTGCATTTGCTGATTAGCTAACTGGCCTGAACGGCTACTTCCCAGACCCTTGCTAGTGAGCAGCTCAAATCCCAAAATATCTGCCAGGAAGTCGGCTGTTTGTAACTCAAATCCTTCTTCCCTGTACAGACAAAGCCATCGATGGTCGTGGGGCTGCAGGGCTAGACCACTAAGGCCAATATCAGAATCTAGCTTGCTGAGTCATGGCACAAAAGCCCAAATTATGTGCATTGCCCCTGAAAGGTCTGCAAAGTGGGTGGGAGGAAGAGGAGAGGGAATGGGCTTCTTTTGTTTCTTGGTGCTGGCATTGAGTTTGGCCAGTTTAGCATTCTCATGCATGGGTGTGTGTGTGCGCGCATGTGTGCGTGTGTGCGTGTGTGTGTGTGTGTGTGTGTGTGTGTGTGTGTGTGTAAATTAAGAGGAGTCTGGTTGAGTGTTTAAATCAACAAATCTGGAAACCATAACAGTTGGCTTTGATCAGTGCAATTGCTGGGCTGCATGCAGAGTGCTGTCTGACCAGCTGCTCCTGGTCAGCTCAGTAGGTACACATGGCCCCAGAGAGTCTTCTGGAAGTGAGACCCTGCCTTGGCTTCTCTCCCCACTTCCTCTACTCCTCTGATAGCCAGGCTGGACAGGAGAGGAGGGATCCATATGATACCCTGAAGCCAAATCAAGGAGACTCAGAGAGTCCCTTCAAGCACTATAGGGCACCAGGGACCCTGTCATCCAGGTCAGTGTCTATTAAGGTCAGGGCTCAGACAGTCTGACCAGCACTCATTGCTTGAGAATCGCCATTGATTACTTAACCCTCCAATAAAGCATGCTTTGCTAGTCCCATCCCTTGTGGGGGATAAATGTCGGCCACCAGCTAAGGCCAGGCTTCCCCATGTTCCTCACTTGTTCACTCATGGAGCTTCCACTGAGGACCACCTGCTCTGTGCTCAGATACCATTGGGGCTGGAACTCCTCAGGCTGAGTCTTTGTCCCAAGTGAGTGCTCAGGCCCTCAGGGCAGACAGGATGGCCTGGTGCTATGCAAGGACCTTGTCCCTGACTGTGCAGAGGTGTGGTATCACTGGAGAGCAGTCTGTGAACTTGCTCTCTCACACTATCATGTGGAGTTTGGGCCTAAATGAATTCTGTGCCCTCCACATGCTCTTTGAGCTATAGTGCAAGTCTGATGTCCATCCACGTTCATGGAACATCTCCTATGGGCGGGGTGCTAGGCTGGGTGCTGGCCATGTTGAATAAAGGAAGACAGCGTTCCCACCTTTGCGGGGGGAAGTTCATGGTTGGTAAGAGTTCCACAGAACACAGGGAGCTGTGGGAACAGGGACAGAGGCCCCAAGGCCTGCAGGCTCGGCTGGAAGAGCTTTCCTGGAGGAGATAGTGATGTATCATCTGCAAAGTGGGCATGCCAGGTGAAGAAGAGAGGAAGGGTATTCTAGACAGAGAAACCACCTTAGTAATGGAAACAGAGTTAGGAAGCTGTACGGAATGTTCAGGAATTGAGAGGAGCTTGGGGTAAGTATAGCAAAACAGGTGAGAGGGGCCTGGGAGAGCTGGCGGGGCGGGGGGGGGGGGGCAGGCAGTGGCCACGACATGGTCCCGAACACTAGCCAGGTCCCAGAGTGTCGGGGTCTGGCGGGGGGTCCTGTCAAGAACAGCCAAGGGCCCGGTCTAGGGCAGTGATGGCAGAGATGGGGAGGAAGGCACGTGGGGAACAGTCAGGAGGTGGTTTTGGTAAGACTTGGCAGTTGAGTGGCCACTGAGTGCAATAATGAGTGCCTTCTGTGTGCTGGGCTAGCAATGGGGTGGAGGGAGACAGAAGTATCTGGGAAGAACCCCAGTTTTCAGGCTGGAAAGAGTGAGGGGTGGTGACACTCTCCTGGGATTGGGAACACTGGAGGAGGAATAAGTTTGGGGACGACGCTGAGAGAAGCAGAGCAGCAGAAAGGCCGCGTGGGCTCTGCCCAGGTGAGGTAGGCAGGATGGAGACTTCCAGGTCGGGGACCCGACAGAAGTGAACGCAGCGGGGACAGATGGAGTGTGGTCTATTTCAATGAAAATGAAACTCAACCCTCTTCCCTGAGTCCAGATGTTTGAGTTATGAGAATCAGAGTTTGCCCATCATGCCCCAGACGCGGCCCCTCTTTCCAACTGCACCTCACTGACTGATGATATCTGTGTACCTTATGTGTCAAGATCCGGGCTTTGTGGCCAAGTAGCTTCTTCCTCAGTTTTGCAGATAGAGGCGCCAGAAATTCTGTCACTGGCTGTCCTTGGACCCCTGCTGTCGGCCCTCACCAAGGAAGCCAAGGACACTTGTCAGGATGAGTAAGATGGAGGGAAGCAAACCTACCGGGGCGTCTACAGCAATTTCCAGGGAAAACCATCTGCGCAGCTTCCTGCGAGGCTGTGGCTGTCCACCACCCCGTGCTCTGGTCCCAGAGGCCACTTAAGGGCTCTCTGATCCCGGGAACCATGGCTCCAAGGCCCCTCCTGCTGGTCCTCCTCTGCCCAGATCTCCAAAGGAGCCTGGAGGGTTCCAAGAACAGGAAAAGTGGGAAGCCCGATGCATACAGCTCCTCAGATGAAAAACCAGCAATTGCATTCCAGGCTCCTCGGAGGCTCCCCAGCCCCACTCCCTGGCAGCATAATTACAGATGCCTCCCTCCTTACAAACCCTTCCTACGCACTGCATAAAGGAATACAATTTCTGGCTGTCCAAATTACAAGAGACCATAATGCACAAAAGCAATAAACACAGGTTCTAACAGCAATCAGATACCACTTATCGTAAACAATGGTTTTTGTGATTTATTGCGTTTGAAGCAGGTTCAGCATTACTCCTTAGAAGATTTGGTTATTCTTGTTTTCAAGCAGAGTTGCCGGCAGCCAGCTGACGTCAGAAAAAATTGCTCAAGCACAGATTTTTAAAAATAGGGCCAATGTGGTGTTAAAATAATAATAATAGAAAAATTGGGGTGGCTGTAGGCTGATGTGGAAGTCTAGAGACAGAGCCATTTGGAGTTTGAAGGCTCCCCTGCCAAAGCCCGGTGGGTCCTGCGTGAGGCTCATCCTCCCTTCCTGATGCCCAGCACTTCCGATCCCTCCCACTGTCCTCCTGTCCCCTGAGTGACGTGGGAGGGAGGAGGAGACTAGTAACCAGAGTGGGCCAAGTGACAGTCCGGATTAACACATCAAGCTGTTCAGCTTCCCGGCTCAGGCCTCAGTTAGCTCTGGTACTCAGATACTAGGGGAGTACAGAAAAGTCAAGTTCAGACAGTGCCTTTGGGCCAAGAAATCTGCAATGATTATCCAAAAGGAAACCGGCCCGGGTCTGGCAGGATCAGTCTCTTCTCTCTTGGACCCTGTCCTGTCCACTCTGCTGGGAAGGTGCAACGGACACCGTCAGGAACAGAGGCTGGCAGTGGGGCTTGGGCTGAGAAAGCAACAAGAATGCCCACCCAGTTTGGAGCAAGTCTTCCAACTGACCTTACAGACATCTTAGGATTCCTTGTGGGAATTTCAGGGGCTCCGGGAGGAGGTCACCCCTGATTCAACCAGGGAGCTCTGCTTTTGTTAATTTTCTTTAATGGGTTTCTATACGATTGTTAGCAGAAAAAAAAAAAAAAATTGGATTAGAGAGTTAATCTCCAAATAGGAGTCAATGTGCTCTGCCTCTTTGATCTTTCTCTGCCTCTCTTCAAATCCACCATTTTGCCATGATTTGAAAGCAGAGGCACAGGGGAGAACTCACTCCCAGAGGTGGGACAGTGAGAGCCTTTGAAGAGATGCATGCTCCCAGGAAGGCAGGGGTACTGCCCTCTGCCCTCATGGGGACCATCGGATGTGGAGCTCCCCCACCCCCCAAGGATAAATGACACCAAACCACCTTGGCCATACCCCATGGCCTGTGCAACTAGACTTGGTTCTGAGGGAAGCGGAGAGAATAGTGTGCATGTGTATCAGGCACGTGGCCTCACAGGAAGCAGAGTCCCCACTGCACAAATGGCAAAAGGCTGTTTGCTCCAGAATCTCTAGGAGCTGGAAGAGACACTCTTTAACCAACACGTAGTACCCTTGGGACTGAAGGAGTACACACATATGTGTGCGCACACATGCACACACACACAAACACACATGCACATATTCAGCCTCCCCCTCGCAGGAAGGCCAAGACCCTGCCCTGGCTGATGCTTCATTTCCATTTGGCGGGGCGGGGCGGGGCGGGGCGGAGGGGGGGTGGTGCGGTGGCAAGCTCTCTCGCCTTAGCTTGGAGCAGAGAGCAGAAAAATTCACTGAGCTATCCAGATCATGATAAGGAGAACGCATGTTAGTGGCCTGCCAGTCCCTAGAGAACAGCCATGATCTCTTGTTTGAAGTGAATTCTCAGAACATCACTCACCCAGGTGGAAAAAAATATATCGATCACTAACATTTACCGCAGACTTACATTCCAGGCACTATTTGTAAACTCCTTTCTTTCGTGATTAACTTATTTAATGCTCAACACACAACTCTGCCATAGGAATTGTTATTCTCTCCATCTTACAGATAAGGAAACGGATGCACAGAGAAGGAGAGTAATTTGCCGAGCTCGCCCAGCCAGTAATGTGAATACAGCTCCCAAGTCCACAGGCCTCGCTGTGTTTCCCACCTGTTTCCACATGCATTCTTTCCCGCTGAGAGGCTTATGGTTTTCTTTCTGTGTGGTCTCCTGTCAAGTCTCGGTTGGCTGGGATCATTTCGGGCATAGGGAGATAGATGGGGTGAATGTCAGTTAAAACAACAATATCGACACTAGCACCTGTTGGAGTCAGGAGTCGCCAGAAGTGCCCACACCCATCCCGTCTGCTGTTTGGCGGCCGAGCCTCCTCCTGGCCGCACATCGCCCTCCTGAGAGATGAAGCCACCACAGCCACAAACCACACAGAAGGTCCCAAACCTTCGAGTCAGCAGACCTCTGCTGAGTGTTGAGGTGTCAGGCACCCGTATCACATTCCGAGACCGCCAACGGGAATTCCAGAAAAAAGCAAAAATCTGCTTTTTGATAAAGACAAAGGCGATACGCTGCCCAAAGATAATCTGAACACCGAGATAAGGTTTTGTACAGAGCCTCGCACCTTCAAACATCCCTGTCCTTCCGTATTTCTAATCCTCGGCCTTGAATTGTTTCTGTGCAGAGGGAGGTGTGAGGAACATCACCCGCTTCCTACTTCCTGGGACCCCCTTCCTTTTCCAAGTTACCGTGGCACTTCGGTCTGTGTTGTCTGATTGGTCACTCAATTGCATATGGTCTTCTGTGCTCTGTGTTCATATAGGTCTTGTTCCTTGAAGCTCCTTGAACGTGTGTCATCCCCATGGCTACCCCTCTGCCTCCCTACGCACACAGCAGAACTTCAGAGGCACCAGCATCACCTGGGGAACTAATTTAGTTTATTTAAATACCAAGTCACGAGCCACGCCCCAAGAGGTTTTGATTCAGTGGATGTGATGCGTGGCTCAGGATTTCACACTTTTATTAAGTGCCCCAGATGTTGGCAGTCTCACGTTCATGTTTTGAGAAACCCTGCTAGCTTGCCTCCCCAGGATAGCATCTGTGTGGGTTGAACTGTGTCCCCCTAGCAAATTCGTATGTTGATGTTCTAACCCCCAATGGCTCAGATAGTAACCCTATTTGGAGGTAGGGTCTTTACAAGGGTAATTAATTATAATGAGGTCATTAGGGTGGGCCCTAATTCAATACAACAGGGGTCCTTATAAAAAGAGGGAATCTTGGGGCACCTGGGTGGCTCAGTCGGTTGAGCATCTGACTTCAGCTCAGGTCATGATCTCACAGTTCGTGGGTGTGAGCCCCACATTGGGCTCTCTGCTGTCAGTGCAGAGCCTGCTTTGGATCCTCTGTGTCCCCCTCTCTCTGCCTCTTCCCCACTTGTGCTCTCTCTCTCTCAAAAATAAATAAATCTTAAGAAGAGGGAATCTGGAAGACGATGTGAAGGTTCAGGGAGAAGACAGTAATCTCCAAGCCCAGGAGAAAGGCCTGGAACAGAGCCTTCCCTCGTGGCCCTCTGAAGAAACCGACCCTACTGACCCCTTGACCTCTGACTTCTAGCCTCCAGAACTGTGAGAAAATAGAGTTCCATTGTTGAAGCCACCAGCCAGTGCTACTGTGTCACAGCAGTCCCAGCAAATGAGTGCTGCCTCCACAGCAGATATTTTGCAAATACTTTTTTTTTTTTTTTGTCTAAACTCATCTTTGCCAAACTTTTTCACTGCCTTGAATTCTTCGCTGGGTATTCCTACCCCTGGGCTGTGACCTGTTGTCACCCAGCAGCCTGCCAGGCCCGGCTCAGCATCCTGGCGTCTGGGCACAGTGCTTTTCCCACACGGCAGAGGTCACCCTCCCCCCGGAGCTCTAGCTTCTCGTCGCTGTCACCCGCCGTGCACTAAGCTCTGCCCTTTGGGGCTAGATGCCACCAGCTCATGCCATCTCCTCTGAGAGGGTGTGACTGCCACCCGGACTCCCAGATAATCCGGGCATTATCACCTGGAAGGCCTGGCTAGGGACAAAGAGGGACTCTGTGGGCAGACCTTGGGAAGGTGGCGTCTCTGCTTGTGTCTGCCTCTGTCTGGGAGATGGGCAAGGCAGCCGCAAAGCTCGCTGGGGCTCTGCTCGTAGTGCCTGCCAAACCTACCAGGCCTGGGGTGGCCCCACACCGCGGGCCATATAAAGCTTTGTGCTCACCACCACTGCAGTGCTAGAGAAGGGACTCCTAGGACCCCACCCCCAGAAGCTACAGTTAACTCTGCATGCCATATGAGGGGGGTGGCTCACCACCAAACCTCAGCAGCCACAGTGGCCACTGGTCATGCTTCTTGGTAAGGACTCCTCCACCTTCTGGACATCTTGTGTGTTTCTCAATTCATTCCTCGCCACCACGACTAGAAATAAGCTTTTCTGCAGGCGAGATTTAAACGAGCTCTCCTGTCACCGAGCACATGGCCTCGCACTGAATAAAGGGTCTTTAGAATGCTCAGATCCACCTTCTTCTCATTTCCTTCTCTCCTTGATCCTGTTTTCTCCCTGGGGTATGGGTGTCTGTGCAGCCAGTGTGATTAACTCAACCGGGACTATAATCTCAGGAAGGAATGGAATGGAAATCATTTTTGGAATATAAATCAAATAGGATTTCAGTTGAAGTTATTTAAAAGAAATTAATTGACTTGTACTCGCCACAATACACTGATAAGAGTTCATTGCCAGACCCATCAGGAGTAATGAAAAAACAGTTAATAAAATTCAGCTGTCAAAAGCAGCCTGAGCACGCTCTCGGGGGAGGTCCCACAGCCCCCGGGGTCGCAGGGGGTGGAGCACACCAGTTTGCAGGGGCCAAGCTCAGGTTTTGCTGAATTTTTCTCTTGTGTGGGATTACTCGAGTTTTAATACTGTAAGATTCTTAGGGCTGAGACTTTTTCCCAAGCTGCTTTGTATTTCTATATAGCTCCATGCACATATTAAATCACAACCGAAGGAAGGATGCGGGCTAGATAAGAATGGTTTTGCATTCAGGAGTTCGGGTTTTTTTTTTTGTTTTGTTTTTTTTTTTTTTTCATTTGTGAGGCCTTCAAAAGAGATATTTCTCCTTCCCCTTATTGACTGTAAATGACCTTAAGGAGGAGGGAGTGGCAATATTTAATTAAAGACATCTTTGGCTCCTCTCCCCCACTCTCCGAAATCCAGGGAGGAGAATAAGTTATGAACTCGAAAAAACCATACATGCGCAAAGAAGAGGGAAGGGAGAATTTCCATACTGCAATCCAGTGCAAGACCCTGGACACGGCAGCCAGCCCCATCACCCCACACGGCACTTCCCGGCCTATGTGGCCATCATCTGCCGTTCTCATCAAAGACATGAGTCCTTGAGACACAGAGGCAGAAATTACCCCACGTCTCTAGGACTCCACAAGCCACAGCCTTCCGGACAGCAGAGTAGCTGCTCCCTGCCCTGAGCTCCTCACCTGATTTTTTATTTTATTTTGTAGCGGTTGCCATGGGCCAGGCAGCATTCTAGGCACGTGCCAAGCAGTAACTCATGTGATCCTCACAGAAGCCCTTAAGTGCACTGAAATGGGCGCCCCGCCCCCCCCCCCCCCCCATTCATGTGTTGACGTCCTAACCCCAAATGTGATGGGATGTGGAGGTGGGGACTTTGGGAGGTGATTAGGTTTAGATGAGGTCATGAGGGTGGGGCTCTCCTGCAAGGAAATGAAAGGATTAGTGTCTTTATAAGAAGAGACACCAGACAGCCAGGTGAGGATGCTGTGGGAGGACAGAAGGCAGCCATCTCTGAGCCAAGAAGAGGGCCCTCACCAGCAACCGGTCAGGCTGGCACCTTGGTCTCAGACTTCCAGCCTTTAGAACTGTGAGCAAATAAATCTCTCTTGTTTAAGACAGTCTGGTATTTTGTTACGGCAGCCTGAGCCGACAAATGCAGGCAGTACCATTTTTATCACCCCTGTTTTATAGACGAGGGAACAGAGGCACAGAGAACTTCAGTAATTTGCCCAATGTCACACAGCAAGTGGCAGCACCAGCCCTTGGAACCAGAGGTCTAGCTTCAGTCTCTGCTTTCACTGATACATAGAAGCTAACTTTTGCTTTGTGTTAAATGTCCCCACAAAAAAAGCCATTGTCACGGGAAACTGGTTTACTGAATTGCTTGTACGAAGTCGCTGGGCCATGGAACCCCAGGTGGGAATCCCAAATGGGGCAGGCCTCAGGAATCTGCTTGGAACAAGGCACCATTTCAAGGCTTTGGGTTTTTATCTGCAAAGTGGAGGGACCCACAGCAGGGATGCTGGGGCAGACTAAGATCTCACATTCTTCTAAAACCTGGTCCCTCCCCCATCAGGAGGAAGAGTCTAACTTCCCTCTTCTTGAATCCAAGAGGACTTGTGATTTGCTTGTAACCAACAGAACAGAGCAGAAGTGACAAGGTGTGCCTTTCAAGGCTAAGTCATCAAAGGCAATGTGGCTTCCACCTGTTATTTGGGACACATCCTTCCCCCCCAGCCCTGAGCTTCCACATCAGAAATTTATCCCCCTTGAGGCCACCACAGTGTGAGGAAATGCAGGCCCAGAGGAGACAGGATGTATGCAGGTGTTCCTGTAGGCAGCAAGTGTCCATACCAGCCATGGGAGAGGAGATGACTCTGGATGATCCCAGGCTGAGTAGTTGAGTCACCAGCCTGTGAGTGTCCCCAGCCGAGGTCCTAGACATTGCAGACAAGCTCTCCCTGCTGTGCCTGGTCTGGAGTCCTCACTCAGACTGTCTTAATTTAACGGTTGGCTATAAATCTAGGTTTGGGGTGGTCAGTTACACAGCAACAGTGATCAGTCTCCCTGGTGCCTGCCACTCTCCGCTCCCTCCCTGTGCTCAGCGTCAGGCCCCAGGGGTTTGGCCCAGACCCCTGCTGGGGAGCTGAGAGAAGGGTCTGATGGACCAGTGGACAAATAATATTGCAGGAGCAAACGGGTTGCCCTGGGTGAATTTCCAAAGGCCAGGCTCGAATCAGGCCGGTCCCTCTGAGCAGAGACACACGTCAGTCTGGGTTTCCTGAACCAAGAAATGGGTGAAGACACACACAAGAGCAGACGCTAAAAATCTGGACTAAAAAATGTCACCTCTTCCCAGAGGCTCTACAAGGTCGGGAAGCTGAGTCTCTGGGGATTTTGGATCCCAAAAAGCAAGTTGCTGTGCATAGTTAAGGATGTGGAGCAGGAGAGGAAGGACGTAGGTCCCACTGTCCCACTGCTTAGACTGGGGCTGGCCCCGAGCTAGTTGGTGGCAGAGATAAGGAACGTGTAATCCTATTATCTGGCAGGTCAGAACATACCGAATGGTCTCTGCAACAGACACTTCTCCCTCGCGGGTTTATTTTTTGTCTTAAATGTTCTTCAAGTCTTTGCTATTTTCCTGCCCCTTGTGTTCTAGGATCCTGATGGCTGTGGTGCTCACAGGGTTTCAGGAGTGTACACACAGCAGGGGCAAAGACGCACCATGTAGCCCCGCACAGGGCATCAACAGGCAGCCCATGGGCGATGCAGCCACGACCTTGCTCCCAACCCCAGGGTCAGCCCCATTCTGGCTTCAGACAAGGTTTTTCTGCATTGTATAAAAAGAATCTGAAGGACGTGAGTCTGGGAGGTTCTCCGGCATAAACTCAGCATCCTCCCTTCCTTGTGCAGCTCCCAGAGAGACTTCTGCCCCACCCTGCAGTGGCCCGACCCAGTGGGCCTGGAGGGAGCTCTGCTTCCATGTCACCTGCTCCCTTGGGTCCTCTGAGGAGTCTGGCTGTTCAGGCTTGAGCTCAGTGCCGTGATGGTGTCCGCCACTGAGCTGGACCCAGGAAAGGAGCTGGTGATTCCTGGAGGAGAGGTAGGTGCTGGAGAGCCAGGTGGTCTAGCAATGTAATAACACTCTTTGTCTTTACCTCCTGGTGCTCTCCCACGGCCATGGGTGAAGCCGCTTTAAATGTTCTAGCTTGATCCCAGTGGCCACAGGGAGGACTATGATGGCGCTGAATACCCATACTTAGTCCAGAGAGCAGCTGGAGTCCTTGTCCTTGACCTAGGACAAGGCTTACAGGAGAGGTAACTCTCAGGGGATAAGGGTCAGGTTGAGACTCTTCACCACTTGGGAGGGCCAGGAACTGATTTTGCTAAGGAAGGCAGAATTTCATGGCCAAGGCAATGGGGTGAGGCATCTGCATGAGACACGTGGGGAGGGTCAGTCAGGACATGAGATAAGCAGTTCGTTTGCTAACGAATGACCTGTGAACGAGGCCAGCTGCCCAGCCTGTTGGAAAATGAACCAGCAGGGGCTGGAAAGGGCTCCCAGTCCTGCCCATCTGGAGTACATCTGCACAATGCCCGCCACTCCTGGGGAAGTTTGCCTGTTTCTCATCATTTTCTTAACAGAGAAGATGAAAGGTTCCGGGTACGCGCCAGCAAAGTGCGCTAGTGGCTGCAGAGGCTGGCGCGAGGCTGAGGAAGGAAGCCGGATCCCCTACCTGTGGTCTGTGGTCCTGCGGTCAGCGGCCCGGCTGCATGAGGAGGGGAGCTGACCTCATTAGCTTGGCCAGGACCTGCCTGACATTGGCAGTGGCAGACAGAACGTCCTCTTCAGAGACCTCTGGGGCCAGGAGGTGGCTCCCAAACTGGGTCGGGGTCCCCTGAAGCCCGTCCTCCAGGATGAGGCTGGGAAGGTGTTGATGACGCCAGCTTGGCAACCCGTACCAGTCTGTGTCCCCAGCCTCTCCTCCCACACAGGTCGGGAGCTGGGAGGAGCCGTGCACCAACTACCCTTGAAAATGCCTCTTCTCATCACCCATATTGACCCAGGAACCCCCCTCCTAGATGATGGGGCTGGGGGAGCAGACTGTGGTTTTGAGAACTTATTCAGGGGGGTAGGGGTGGGGCAGAACACGCAAGGTGGCACCCAAGTAAGAGTGCAGGGTGTCCCGAGGGTCACCCGGACGATGCAAATGAAGCGTTCACCAAAAGGGGTGGAGGGATGAAACCAAGTGTGGACAGAGCACGGCCAGCACAGGGGGTTCTGAATGCAGGGGTGTGGCATAAACCCTGCAGGAGGGGAGAGAGCTGTCAGGAGCACCTGAGTGGCTGAGCCGGTGCCCATCATGGCCTCATCTTACCCCTGCCAGAAGGGAGCCTCCCAGCACACAGCACCCCTGCGTGGTGGGGGTGGGGAGCAGTCACTGGGACCTGGGGACACTCAGGGACCAACCTGCTAGGACAAGGCTAGTCTCCTCTGACACCCCCCATCACAGAGCTCTCCACTCCAGTCCTCCCATCAGTTCCTGGGCCTCGGTTTCTCCACTGAGAAAGTGAGGGATAGGGCGAACACATCCGGATGAGTGCAGAACTTTCAAAAATGGTGTATAAACGTCCAGCATGACAGAGGACTAAGCAGTCTGGCAGAACAGAGGAGAGAGACTAAGGGTGTTTGTTCCCTGTGGGAAGATTAAAGGCAGAAGGACCTTCTGAAAAAGACTGCCTCATGGGGGCAGGTCAGCAGATCAAAGCCAGCCTGTGCCCACTGGTGGATGTTTGAGATGGCCGCCTGCGGGATCTGGGGGAGGCTCCAGGGGCACACCTACTGGCAGGGCTTTAGACCGCAGGCTGGGAGCCTCAATGACACAGCTGCCTGGCCACAGCCCCCAGCCTTGTGCTCAGCATGTGCCAGCCAGAGGGCAGGCCTCCCCCAGGAAGCATCAGAACTATGGGCTGAATCAGTGCCCAACCCTGGCACCAGAACCAGGTGAAAACTGTGGCCCGGCCCATTCTTCTGGTCCAGCTTGTGCCCATTCCCCCTCTAGTTCCAGCTGCAGCAGGAGCTATGACCCATTTCAGGGAAGTCCCTGAGCCTGGCCCCCAACCTCTCCTTGTTTCCAGTTCCTTGGATACCCTAGGAACTGCCCATGTGGCTCCAGAGGGCATGCTTCCCAGTGGGATACACAGAGTTGAGTTCGTGCGTATAGCTGCAGTAGGACTGAAGCAGGAACCCTAGCACCCCATCCCCCTCAGTGAGCAGTGGGACACCAGTGTGGATGGCCCCGCACCTGCCATTCATTCACCAGCAGCCCCTTCAGTGCCACAGACGCCCCCGTTTTGGAAAGCTCAGGCTGGTGGGCTATCACTTACTCTCTGACCTTTTTCCAGATGAGTGAATTTTCCAGGGAACTGACATTTGTTACTTTAAGCACCAAATATTAATTAAAAAAACTTTTTTTTTTTTTTTTTTGGTGAAAAACACTTTTGAAATGTATTGTAAATTTGTTTGGCCCCAAACAGAATGTATGGAACATATATTCCCTTCCCTTCGTGACCTGGAATTGTTCTCAAGAAGAGCCATTATGAGCCTGAGCTGTCATGGACGAAGCTTCTGCACTGTCACAGGGGAAACCTCCAGGGTCTCCCGAGGCCCCCCTGGCCCTGAGGCCCTAAGGGAGCATCCAGAAGAATACAGCTTGGCCCCTGCTCTTGCAGAGCTCACTGGGTGGTTCAGAGAGTGCTTTTCTGAGATGTTCCCAGTCCAGTGGCCTCCTTCGGGCTGAAACCAGAGGCTCCCAGTGGAGGAGGGGGAAGGATTCAGGCACATGGAAGCATTTTATAATTTATATGGCCTCGAGGGCTGGCCTCCTCTTCACTGAAACACAGAAAGCAATGTGAACAGGACTCATGTGCGTGAGGACTGGAGGCCTCTGTGCTGTGCCCTGAGCTCTGCCTGCCTCTTCTTCCTCCCTCACAGCAGCTGCCTCTGGGGTCAGGGCCCTCATTTCTCGCCTGTGGTCTTACTTTATTCCTGAGAGTCTGGGTGGGGGCCAGAGCACGGATGAGGCAGCTCCTATAAAACAAAGTGAAGGTGCCTCATGGCCATGGGCCCCCAAGGCTCCTTTTGCTTCCTGCATTATGGAGAAGTAAGGCTGCACAGTCTGAGCTTGGCTAGTGGGGCCGTTGTACGAGCCATCCGCATGAACCATCCGCCATCGATGTGACAGCTCTACCCATGGCCTTTTCTGTATTTTCCGGTCTGGGTCTCTAAACACCTATGAAATGTTCACCAGTGTCATTGGCAGTGATCATGGCAGACACCCAAGTGACCGGTGATATCAAAGGTATTAGAGAGCCACAGAGGGTCATGCTGAAGTGACTTTAGACGGTTAGTCTGACCTTCCCTCAGATGGGGCGGCTAGGGCACAGGCCAGGGAGTGATCTGTCAGTGGTCAGAGTGACCACAGAGGCATCCCAGTCCAGGGCTGGGTGTGCCGGTACCCAGGGAGCCCCTTCCGGCTTGGATTTGTCCTCACCTGCTGCAGGCCCGTGCATCTTAGTATCTTAATGATTTACATCTTTACTTCTCTTGCCTCGGGGTGACTTTACAAAGGGCCTGACTGTGACATTCAAACAAGGCACATGCATTCTTAGGTTATTTTTCCGGATTTAAATCCTTATGATTAAAGAGGAAAATACAAGTATAGGTAAGAGGTGGAAAAAAAAAAAAGTCATTTTTCCAATCTTGGTCACCCTCAAAAGACTTGAGTCCTAATGGAGTGTTAGTGACCAAACCAATGGAGTCAACTGCAGGAAGTCACAGGGAGAGACCGGACCTAGAAGGGGCTTGGGCCACACCTCAGCCCAGCTATTTGTTCTGTCTTCTGGTTGCTTCTATCTGGAAATGTCCATGTGCCTAGCACAGTGCTGCTACTGATGCAGTGACAGATGAGGGAGTTCGGCTGGGAACCCCCGACAGCTCCTGTAAGAAGGTAGAGTTGCCTTTGGCGTCGTGGAGTAAGACACACGCCACATCTCCAGAGGCAAAGTGGCCACAGTAGTGTGACTCAACCGGGCAGACAGGTGTGCTCGAGGGAATTTTATTTTGGGAGGGTCAGAGGGATAAAGGGGGCACAGAGGCAGAGCCATCACTGCCCTCTGCTAGGCCCCATGTGTGTGGCCCCCTCCTCAGGAATCAGAGAGTCTGGGGCAAAAAAAGGGGGTGGGGTGGGCATGGGGGTTGCTGCTGGATCGTCTGACTCTCTCCCAGGAGAACCGCCCACCAGCGAGCCTCTAAGCCGCAGAGCAGCATCTCAGGAACACACTGTTCTCTTTGTTGGGGCAGAAATATGTTCGATGCTGATTATGCAGGCTGGGAAAGCAGGCCTCTCTCTCTGTCTCTCTCTGTCTCTCTCTTTCTCTCTCTCTCTCTAATCTGGAGTCCTCCCGCTCAGCAGGCACAACTGCAGGCAAGCAGTCCTGGAAAAAGCACAGAATGAATTTTCTTGCTACCCATTGTTCTCAAGGTATTGCGAACATCTGAGGCTCCAGGTGCGGAGGTGTGCAGCCCATGAGACTTCAGACGACCTCCAAGTGTGAGCCAGGGGGCTGGGCAAACTCCAGAGAACGCCCCCCGGGGCCTCGCCACTCAGGGGTTCCCAGGAGTCAGCAGCAGACCTTTCAGTTTCAAAATGCAGGTGATGTTTTAAATTAAAAACACTGACTTAAAATGCACTGTTAAAAACAAACCATTCAGTGGTTGCTTTTGGAGGAGGGGGTTGACTGAGAAAGGGCGTGAAGAACTTTCTGGAACTTTCTGATGGAAATGTTTGTTTCCCCCCCCCCCCCCCATAGGGATGTGGATTGCACTGACGGTTGCATGTGTCAGTGCATAACTGATTGAACTGTCCACCTAGGATCTAGGCATTTCCTTGCACAGAAGTTACACTATACACGTTATTTAGAGAGAGTCAGGGTGGTGGTGGTAAGGAGTTCTGGAAGGATGAGCTTTCCAGATAAAAATGGCAACAGTTTAAAAATCAAAAACATTTTTAGTTTCACTATTTTGAAAGAAAACTAACATGTCTCAACGTTCAAAACCTCAGAAAACAAAGAGCACCATATTTAAGCTTTGGCTGACTTAGTTTCTTCAACCTGAACACCGATGATTGGGCTGAATGATAGTGGAATTAGGCTCCCTTCCATGCCCACGCTGCTGTCTTGCCCTATCTCCATTCCCCACCCTCAGTGAATCTGCCTGTGTCTGTATCCCCTCTTGCCCCATAAACGGTAGTCACGACCCTGAATCCCAGTTAGATTCATTTCAACCTGTATCGGCCGCTACCCCTGCCCCGGAGAAGCTCACCGTCTAGCAAAGCATGTACCCTCAAGGTCCCAGTCTCGATTGGAGGGGAAGCCGGCCCATGTGTCCATGCTATGGGTTTCTGACTTGAGCTAGACTGTCAGCTACTCCATGTCTCAGAGCAGCTCCTGCGTCCCGGATCCCTGAAATGACCCAGTTCATCACAGCACCGACGCCCCCGAACTACCGCAGGAAGCAATTTCAGCTAATCAAGACACTCATCAGCTCTCCAGACTGGGCCACAACTTTTCCAGACAGCACACACAGGCCGGGAGAGGCTCTGCGGCAGACAAGCAGATGCTATTTCCACTTTTGTTCTCATTAAACAGTAGCATAATCATGATTTATAAAAATATTCAAATCTTGAAAAGCATGTCAAAGTGCAACCTCGTCAACTGAACTCGAAAAAGCTACTCGCTCCATGTGCGTGATTTGAAATCTGATTTTTTTTTTTTAAATAGCCTCAAGGAGATGTGGAGTTGGGGAAAGTAATCAGGTTTTAAAACTCTTTTCTAGGAAATAATTAATTATGTTTCCAAACTCAAAATAGACGGGGTTTTTTATAAACCTAGAAATCAACTTCCAAAACTGTTTTAAATCAGGGAAAAATGCGTTAAAAGTGGCTTCAGAGTCACAGTTGATTGGCCATCACATACAAATCATGTCACCGCCATCAGAATCTTGTCTATTTCTCCACCTTTCTGGCCTGGGGGGCGGTGGGTGATGGTCAGGGGGGTCTCTAGAACCACAAACCAGCATCTGACAAATGATCGTAGATGGTCTGCCAATTCATAAGGTTTAAACATCGCAAACTTTCTCCATGGCTTCCCATCTCTTACCTGTTTCTTTTTCCTGCCTCCATTATTGAAGAGCCCTCTGACTCTTTTCGGATATCTCAAGTCTGCTACTCACGTAGAGCCCCAGCTCCAGTTTCTCCCGCTTCCACAAAGCCTTCCTGGACTCTCTGTCTGGCATGACTGCACCACCCGGCATTCTTCCTTGCTAACACTGTCCGAACAGCTTGTTCCTCCACCCAGACCACACTGGGAAGAGTCTCTCCTTTAGGGCAGAGATGATAACATTCACTGTTCCCTTGCTGGTGGACAGGTGGCACCCGTGCATATCCGTGGGTTTAAAGAGAGTTCCCATATAAATTAATTATTATTACAATGCTAACTGAACCCAAAGCCAATGCTCTTAAATGAACCATTAAGCCTTCTACCCTAGGAAAGGCCATCGCCCCCCTACTCATCTGTTTCTACCCTTCTCAGCCAGTGGACAAGTGTTCTATCTCTAGAAAATGAAGCCCAAGATTAAGGTTTTAGAATCCCAAGCAGCCCAGGGAGAAAAGATGTGCCATAAACACAGACTCTTGAGCCATTTCCCTCACCTTCTATTATTTCCCGAGTCTACACGCGGGTCTGGGAGATTCTGGATCTCCAAGCGCTGTCCTACTCGACCTCCCTTCCCCGCAGGATTTACTACCTGGGAGGCTGATGGGGGGAAGGGCAGACCAGATGCTGCTTCCAGCTTTCCAAAGGTCGAGGGTCTGTTTCTCCTCATCCTGGGTTCTGACTGGCCCCTTCCTCCCTAGCATCCGTGCCTGCTCTGGGAAGTCAGACTGTTGTAAGCAGGCAGGGATTCTGACTTCTCCACCAGTAACTCCAGAGCCAGGACACTTCACCAAAGCACCCCAAATCTAGCCACTGCTTGGACCTGGCAGATCTGGAGCAAGAAAATAAGTATCTCTCTAGACATTCCTAACTTATATGCAAAGAAGACAGGCATTCTCAGTGCAATGGCCACCAAATGGCCCCCAACTGCCCATTTCCTGCCAGTGGTGGTGACCAGCCCTTGATCTCCTCTCCAAACACCCCAAGGAAGAGAGACATGGGGGGCAGCTCTAAACCGGTCTGTGGAAAACCCCAGGAGTGAATTGGAACAGCCAGAAATCAAATGGAACGTGGGAACCCAGGTATAGCTTCGGGGAATATGCCAAAGAAAAAAAAGTAATAATAACAAAGCCTTGAAAAACCATTTCCTCAGACAGCCTGAGCAGAGGAAACTTTGCGCAGCAAGAAGGAAAAAGGCTTTGGGGGAAACTGGAGGATCTTTTCCTATGCCTAGCACACTTCTTCTGACTACTGAGGGAACGTGCCTGGTGGCTGGCACCTCCATAAGCGTCCAGCCCATTCTGATTTTCAGGATAACTTCTGTCTGAGAGCTCTGTATGCTCAGCCACTTTGAGGCTTAGAAAGGGACAAGATCTTCTGGAGTCTTGGGAGGCTTGGGGCAGCCTTGCCCGGGCTCTGCTCTCATGCTGCTAATAGTACTGTGGCCGCTAACCCATGTGGCTATTTCAACTGAAATTAACTTAACTTGAACAGAATTAAAACTTCAGTTCCCCAGTCACACCAGCCACATTCGAAGTGCTCAGTAGCACTAGACAATACAGTGTGGAATATCTCCGTGCCTGCAGAAAGTTCTCGGCTGCAGACAGTATTATTCTAGAAAGTTCCTGACTTTTCCCGAATCTCCTAATGGAGGTGCCAGGAAAGCAATGGTGTGGTTGGGTGTTGATTTGGATGTTAGATCAGGACCAAATTCTCCTTTCACTCGATGCTTTCCGAATCCAGCCAGAGGGGCTTCTCTCCACCCAGAGGCCCGGAGCTCCCTACCTGGCTCGGCATTTGCTTTGACTTGCCACATTCACTCGGATGTCAAGGCACCTTGTCGGCACTCCAGCCCCAGCCCATTTGGCACCGAGGCCAAGGTAGAGATGCAAGAATGGAGTGTACACCAGGATTTCAGACAAAGGAGATTTACTGCTGCCCAAATCCAGACTTCCTGATTGTCAGGGGAATCCTTGCTTGCTTTCCAAGTGTTCAAAGAAACAGACACACACAAACAAAACTATCATGGCAGTATTGGAGTCTGAGAGCTCACAGAATCTTGTGTTTATTGCCAGTATATTACATCCTAGGATTCTGGCTTGCAATCCTGAGTCAACCATTCCTATAGTCCTTAGACCAACTGTCATCCCCTGGATATTTTCTACTCAGTGCTAACCTAACACAGACTTGACTTCAGAGCAGGACACAGCCCCAGGCCCTCACTCCTGACCGTAGTCGGGCTCCCAGCTTCGTGCCCTCCTCACGACACATGGACACACACCAGCACCAGGCCAGCCTTCTCTCTCCACAGCTGGCATTTTCACACTTCTCCATAGATCTCAAGCCTATGTTGCTTTATGAACTAGTGGAAAGATGCTTGGGGCTAACAAACCTCCCCCGATTCCTCCAGCCATTTGTTCCCCTTCTCTGAGACCTCTCTAATACCTTGCACCTGGCCCGATCTCTCGAGGCAGAGGAGAATTCTATTTCTGCCACCTCTGCTCACTCTGGTTGGGTCACTGTCTCACTGTCCCCCACACAGGCGCGTATAACTCAAATGTTTTTAGGGGTGGGGATAGGATATGGGGGGCAGGTGCACTGCCTTGGGTGCTGAGCACCGCTCTACTCGAGGAAACCATCAGCTCCCTGTGTGATCCTCACATTCAGGAATTCGGAACCAAGTGAGGGAAGGAGGAATGCAGAGAAAAGAGAAAAGGAGAACAGAACAGCCGGTGGCCGCTGGAGAAGGAAAACCATGGAGAGGCTGCCAAAGAGGAGAAAAGAGTGATTTACTTTAATCCTGTTTTCACTAAACCGCAGTTGCCAAGAAAGAAACCAACTGGCCCAAAACCTGCGAGGATGAAGGGAGTCAGGAATTTTATAGCAAGAGAAACAGCACGGCCAGGTAGAGGTGGCTATGGCTGGACATGAAGTCATTCTGAAAGGGCTCATGGTTTTGTTTTGTTTCCTGTTCTAGGAGACATTCGTGATTCTTATACGGCAGCAGAACAAATATAACCGTGACTTATGTTTCCCAATTTACAGAGCTCATTTCATGTGCTTTCGACAGGAATATGATATTTCTGACAATCACAATTCTTCCTGACGCTGGAGTGTTTGGAGGGCAAATGTCCCATATGCCACACTCCCTGATTTGTTTTTAGGGCCTTCCAGGTATGTGAGAAACTCTCATAGAAATGCAAATTGATGGCATCTAAGGATGCAGAAGTCTGAGCTCCTGTGTCTGCAGGCTGTAAATAACCTTCCCCCAAGCGCTGCCATGGAAGTCACTGGAGGAAAGGGGGATGCTATGGGGAAGTTCACAAAGCTGAGAGAGCTCTTGCCATGTTGCCCTCCCTGGACTCCACATCATAGCTCTGGCCCACCTGCCGGGCTGGAGGCCACTGAGGCCTTGCTTCCTGGCCGGGGCCCCGGTGAAGGGTGGGGGTGCTGTTACTGCAAACGGGGGACCCCTCGGGCAGAGGTCCTTGTCCTCCAGGTGGCCACAAGGTGGGGAGGGGCAGAAGAGAGGGCCCAAGGCCTGAGTCTTTCTGCAGACCTCTTTCTAAATGTTAGGGGGGTTAGAAAGTTGAGCAAACCAGGTAATCTCAATAGTCTGGCACTATTCTAGTTCTTAAGTTCAGAGGTGGGGTCATGTGTGTTCATTCTATTGTCAGGTGATATCATGTACCTAAATGTTGCAGGTATTGTTTTGAATAGGTCCCATTACACCAAAAATTGCACATGGCACCCAAGGATGTCTGATGTCTTGGAATGCAGAATCAAAATCCTAAGGTCAGTCTGGCTCTGGGAACAGCTGCTGTCAGACCGTCTTAGCAGGTAAGCCAGAGGCCTCTCTGGCACCGAGTGTGGCTCTCACCCTGAGACAGGGGAGTGCTGCCCAGGCAGCGTGAAGCACACGGGCGGTGGCCGGGTGGAGAGCTAGCTCACCTGGGGTCATATGGCAGGTGACTGGCAGCAGGAGGAGCGCGGCCAGCCGATGCAGCAGCAGCTCCAGGATTTGGCTTCTAAGTAAAAACAAGCAGTCGCGGGGAGAACAGCTGGTGTTGAGTCTGGTGCTAGGATTAGTCTGCAACGCTAATCACAAGAAGTGGAAAAAATTAGGAGGTCCTGCCTGCCAAGGAGGTTTTCAAACACATGCGTGTGCCGCAGTCACGGTGGGATTAGATTCTCCCAAGTGCCTTCGAGCAGGCACCCACCGCCGTGAGCCAGAGCCCCTTCCTGGGCGTCGCACCCAGAGCCCGGCTCTGACGAGACTCGAGAAGGGCCGGTGCCCTCGCGGTGGCGGGACACAGAGGGGCTACCGTGTGCTGCAGGCCAGCCCTCCAAAGCTCCTCTGTGATGTCGTGGAGAGAAGCTGGGACCGACAGGCAGTGTGACAGAGTGTCCCCAATCTTAGTGGACGCGACAGAGTTGAACATTACACTCGCTGCCACACTGGGCAGAAAATAATAAGAAGGTAACCCTACAGGCTGAAGTGAGGCGATTTTCAGGACCTGTCCCCAAACCTGTGGGAAGCTCAGACATCAGAAGACACGACCTCCCAACCCCCTGCGGCATCATCACGTGCTCTGGGCCAGGCAGTGCAACGATCCAGGCCCAATCCCCCAACGAGCATGACTGGAGGGCGCCCTGTGACTCTGCCTTCCTGTAGTGCCCACAGGCTCCTTACCACCTCCTCGAATTGCCACCACGTATCCTCTCACGTCTGGGTAGAGTTTCCTTTAAAAATGAGTATCCCTGGGGCGCCTGGGTGGCTCAGTCGGTTGAACGTCTGATTTCGGCTCAGCTCATGATCTCACGGTTTGTGAGTTTGAGCCCCACGTCAGGCTCTTGCTGACAGCTCAGAGCCTCGGGCCTGCTTCAGATTCTGTCTCCCTCTCTCTCTGGCCCTCTCCCACTCGTTCTCTCTCTCTCTCTCTCTCTCTAAAATAATAAAAATAAAAATGAGTTTCCCTTCAAACGGAGGTGCTAAAGCAGCACTTGGGTACTTGGGGCTGCGTGGGGGGGAGGTGGGGGAGAAGAGAGATTAGCCCAACACGATGAAAAGGGAACTTCAAAACTGCTATGGACTGAACTGTGTCTCTCCCAAATTCCTGTGTGAAAGCCTTAACCCCCAGTGTGACTATACTTGGAAACAGAGGCTTTATGGAAGTATTAAGGTTCATAAATGAGATCCAGTAGGATTAGTCTTTGTATATGAAGAGACAGCAGAGAAAATGCCCCCTCTCTCCCTCATACTCAGCCATGTGAGGACACAGCAAAACGGTGGTCGTCTGCAGGCCGAGAAGAGAGTGCTCACCAGAATCTGACTGGACTCTGGTCTGGGTCTTCTGGCCTCCACAACTGTGAGAAACAAAAGTTTCCATTGTTTCAGCACCTGGTTTGTGGTATTTTTCTAAGGCGCCCTGAGCAGACTAGAGTATAAAAGCTGACTTCATACAAAGCCAGGCCCATATGAGATGCAGGGCAGACACCTGATGCCAATAGGGTGTGAAAAGAGACAGAGGGACCATGAGTAGTGGGTAGAGGACCGAAACGTGGAAGAGAACAGTAGGTGACAGGTCACCAGAATCCATCTGGAACCAGACAGGAGCTGAGGGAGGCCTCAGTGGTCGTCAAGGTTCAGAGCCATGATGAGGGGTCGGTCACCCACACCATTGCCGGACCATGATGAGGAGTCATCGATGCCACTGCTAAGCCACGATAAGCTATTAGTGGGCCCCCTGTTCTCAGAACTCTCCGGAGAAGACTCAGGAGCCTGCACGAAGGTCCCTCTAGTCCTATCTCTTGGAAGCACCCCCCATGGATATTCATGACAAAGCACATGTCTTTACAGCAGCCCGGATGAGTTTCGTTTCAACTTGGGCTGCGTGGGGATGAAACAATGCTTGGGCCTGTGGTGTGCATGCTCCCAAGGAACTTTTTGTTCAGGTTACAGGACAGCATTTCTGTGGAGGAGCTGCTGGTACAGATGTTCCTCAATGTCCTTCCCTGCCTCTCCCGGCTCCCCCAAACCCTCATTTTGGTGTTGCTATTTGCTTCTACAAAATGTGGAGCTTTTCAAAAGACATTCAATTTCCTTTGTTGCTATTCAGTTGCCATAGTCAATTAAAATCTATCAATGCCCCTGAATAAATTTGTGCTAGGTGAAGAAAGAGCCTCAGTGCAATCTCTCGACATGATCTCTATTACCTTATGTTGCTTTAATAGCTAGAGTAATAGTTTGTTATTAATGGAATTAAGCAATTCAGTTCAAGCTTCCCAGAGGTCTTATAAGACAACTATTATAATTTGTATTCTCAGATTTCCCATTGAGTAGATGCCATGTGTTTTACATTACTTGCTAATGTTTCGAGAGATAGCAATAGTATATTTAATATCTGGCTTTGTTTAATGATTCCAAGCCACTTTCAATGTAGGTAAGTGCTGCTGGAATTTTGAGCAGTTTAAGAGGCTACACTGTACAAATAATTATCTTGAATATTATTCAGTCCAATTTCAATTTGTACTTTTACTTTGCCATCCTTCCATCCTAAAGATTTGATCCAAATGTGTTCTCCACTTTTCTCACCAAAAACAGTCTCCCGTCCCTAGGGAGAAGGCCAGAAGACATGCTTCAAGTGACCACACAGGCAGGCACACACGTGTGTGCAAACACACACACACACACACACACACACACACATACACACACACACACGCCGCTCTGACTGGTTTAGCATATCTGAATAGAGTCATATCTAATCAAAGATTAAAAAAAACTTTTTTCGATGGTTGCAAAAACCTGTTTTTAGAAGAAATAAATGTATGCACTGCATTATGAAACAGCTTGAGAAAACAAGATCTTACATTGTACACCATCTCTGTATTTAAATAGTTTCATTTCTATTCATGAGCTCCCTGATTAGATACATGGAAAATATCATCAGTAAAATATGAATAATTCTGACAAATTAATAGCCGATTTTTTTTTTTAAAGAATGAAAATATGTGTAAGCATTGCATCCTCATTAGGCAAAGCTCCTATCAGGGATGCCTGAAAATTGCAGCCCGCCTGGCCACGGCACAAATCCCTCTTCAACCACGAGCAGTGAGAGGAAGAGCCCCTGCGAGGGGGCCTCCGGGGGATCATGCGAAAAGGCAGCCCTATCTGCAAGAGCGGGATGGAGCAAACGGGCCAAGCATGGGCCACGTTCCACTTTCTGTCATTCCTGTGCGGCAGGTGGAGCGGGAACGACGACACAGCCGTGGGATTTTAGAGCAGGAAAGGACCTCAGACACCATTTCTTCCAACTGCCCATTGCGTCTTAGGCTGCTGGCATTGTTGCAGACAAGGAGAGGCTGTATAACCTTAACGGAGAAGGGCGGCATGGAAACTCAGTCGTACCCACCCAGCACCTGATGGGCAGCAGGGGGAGGCACAGCCCCGTCTTCGAGGAGCCTGGAGTGGGAGAGGAGGGGACAGTGATCACGGCTAACGGGAGGGGGCATGGTGGTGGCCAGTGCTGAGCAGGAGGTAGTGGCCATAGACGAGAAAGCTTGGCCCACCTCTCGGTTCTATTTGTCCTTGCGAGGCATTCCGAGGTTGTCATTCTAGTTAGGGTTCTGGTTGCACTAAAGAGGGCTTACTCACACCAGCTCATGGAGGGGGGGTGTTGTGAGGCAATGGTGAGGTTTCGGGGGAGCCAGCAGAGGGGCGGAAACAAGAGGAGCTTCAGGGAGCAGCCACGATGAGCAAGCTCTCTTGCTCACGGCTCACCTTCTCCCTCATCTCCCTTCTCCTTCTGTCCTAATCACTGCCCTTGAGGCTGGACCTTTTGCTATGGACAGAGCCCTGGAGGAAGCTCTGTCTGGCATCTGTGCTTCCATTTGGCTAAAGCGCATGGCCCCGGTGGTCCCTCAGTTCCCACTCCAGAAGACAGATCTTACTGGTCTAGCCAATGTTTTAGTCAGGAGCAACCAGTGCCACCTCGCCGGCCAATGGAAGGGCACCCTTGGAATCAGGAATCTGCACCTAGTCCAATAAATGAGGCTGAAGGTGGAAGAGGGGTTTGCATGACCTGCTGTCAGCAGCAGGGGACAGACATTTCCAGAAGGTGGTGCGGGAAGGGCAGGCGGCTCCAAACATGTCTGACATGGACGGCCCTCAAAGGTTCATTTCATTTCCTGCATTAAAGGTGTGGACAGCATGTTAGGAGAGACGAATGTGAATGGCTGCTTCTGCCTTGGAAGGAGGCCTGGGTGGGGGTGGCAAAGGCATTCTAGGTGGAGGAAACAACACAGGAAAGGCCCCGAGGTATAAAGTTCCAGAGCGTGACCACAGGTGGTGCTTTCAGCATGGAGGAGGTGCGGGTTTCCAGAGGCAGGTGCCTGGACTCTACCCCATGGAGACTGGCGGACTGACTCCAGTGTGGCTCACCCGCTGGAGAAGATCCTGGGGGCCAGCATGCAGGAACTGGAAGGGGGCGATGAGGGAGTGAGGGAGAGAAATGGGGCAGGGCTACCATGCCAGCCATTAGGGTTAGAACTGATGAAGGCCTGCTGAGCCAGGTCAAGAACGCTGGGAATGGAGGGAAGGATGGGGGAGAGGTGAGGAGGCAGAACCAGGAACCAGGGATGTGGGGGTGGAGGGTGACAGAGGAGGGGGTGCTCCCACATTTCTGACTTGGGATCTGGGTAGATGGTGCGGCCATTCCCGGAGGTGAGGGGCACCAATCGAGGAGTGGGCTGGAGGAGAGCTAACAAATTCTGTGAGGTTTTGTGGACCCTGAGGGGCATCCTGGGGAGTGGAAGGGTGCCATGTGGTACAGAGCTTGGGGGCGGGTCTGGGAGTTGCCCGTTTACAGCTGAGAGACAGGGGATCAATAGTGCTTAGAGGGCCGGGAGACAGTAATAAGGGTTCCAAGCTGCCCGATGGGGATGAAGAAAGCAGCCACCTGAGAGTGGGAGGGTCAGGAGCGGGGCTGATGGCCCAGCTGGGCGGGACGCTGGCAGGCATGGCAGCTATGGGCACCCAGATGGGTGTCCCCCATCACCCTCAATCACTGGTCCTTCCTGAGGAGAAAGAGCCATAGGGCCTGCCTCCACTTTCCTGGAGGGACCGGGGCTCACCTCCGTCTTTCCCTGAGCAGGAGGAAAGAATCACTGGAGAAACTCCTTCTGAAACCCGCAGCCCATGAGCCCCCTGCACTGAAGGCCAGTCTGTTGAGCTCTGGGCCACAAGAGCAGCAAAGCTAGAGACTGCCGCCACTCACACACCCACCCACCTGCAGAGGGGCTCAGAGCAAGCCCACCGAAGCTCTCAAGGTGTGCAGGGTGAGGGAGAGACTCGCCAGGCCGTCAGGGGTGCTCAGTCCTATTGGAGGCTGTGGGCTTCCACAGAGCCGAGGTGACAGCTGCTGGTCTCCCCAGTCATTTTCGCATTAGGATCTCGTGGGAGGGAAGGAGGGGTCGGTAGGCTGGCTTCCTCGACTGGCACAGCGGGTAACTGGGCCCAGGGCTGCCCTCTCTGCCCTCCAGACCCAGCCGCTGGGAGCCTATCCATTTAACCAGCCCTGGGGGGGGGGGGGGGGGGGCCCAGGGCGCGGTGCATCAACCATCATTAATATTGAACGACTGTTTACTTTTACAAGCCCCAACTTCCCATAAATCCAAGTCAGAATCAATCATCTTTTATGGAAGATATTAATGGCAATTCCATTATTTAAATGCAATCAATGTGTTTTTTTCCTTTTTTTTTTTTTTTTTTTGGTTCCTTTATGTTAAAGCCAAGTAGTTTGGACAGGGCTTTTGGCCAAGCAATGGAAAAAAAAAGTCAAATGACCTTGCTCACATCTCAGTATTTCAGCTGGATAACTGCTTGGGAAAAAGGTTTCGGTTTCTCTCCATTTAACCCACAGAGTAGGAAGGTTTGAATTCAAAGGGCCCAAGCAAAGTAAAAATTCTTCTCTTGCATTCACCGTGCCCTGCCTGTGTGCTGTCAGGGACACTCAGCGTTGTTGCTTTTTTAAACTCAGACTTTCCAATCCAATTTTTAAAATTAATTAATTAATTAATTAATTAATTTACCATGAGCCCAACTCTTCCAGTAACTGGCTTCCACAGCCCACAAAACAGCTCATGTTTAGCAGAAACAACTTGAGGTTCTTTGTTCCCAGAAGTAAAAAGGTAAAAAGACACAAAATGAAGACAGAAACCTAGTGGTTCAGGAGATGAACAGGCCGTCAGCAAGGCCCACAGGACACATGTGCTGTGTGTGTCCCCCCCGGCCCACGGCGGCTTCCTGGCAGTCAGACGCTCACTTAAAACAGAACGAGTGGGTGAGGATGTGGAACCCCAGATTCCACGTAAGCTCTGGAGTAAAGGAGGATATAACGAAGAGAACTAGTTTTCAAAACCCAAACGTGGGATCTGGAGTGAATGACAGTCCCCCTGACATCTGCCTGAAATGCCTCCTTTTTTGCCAGCTGAGTCCTCCCGGCCTCAGGACTTCACGGGGTTGTCACCTCCTGCAGGGACCCCCCCACCCCCCGCCCCCAGTCTGGATGGCCAGACCGCATCCTTGCAGGGAGCACCGTGTGGTGCAGATCTATTCACATGCCATCTCCTGCATTCCTCTCAGTGGCCCAGGGGCCACCCTAGTGCTGCGCCAGCGGGACCCCCCCGAGCCTCGTCTCCTGCATTAATGTGAAAGCTGTTCTCTCGGAGGCTCCGCGGGCAGGGATTCAACGGGGCAGGTTTCTGAGAATGCTTCAGTGTGGCAGGAGGTACGAGGGACTGTGACTCACCCGGCTTTCGGAGGCAGCTGGGGACTAGCTGTTCTCCATTTCCACTCCAAACAAAACAAGGGAAAATGGGCTTAAATTGCAGCAAGGGAGATTTAGGTCAGATAGAAGAAAAGCCTGCAGGAGCCACCGGAATGGGGACTCTGGGAGCCGATGGAATTTCCTTCCCTGGAGACCTCTGGGAGCGCGGGCTTCAGTGTCGGGTCGATCCATCCCCAGGGCTCAGAGCAAGAGGACAGGTCAGTGGGCCCTGTGGGTTCCTCTGCACATAACTCAGCAGCCCCCAGCACCTCCTCACTGGGAACAGGGGGGCTTATTACATGTGAACACACGTGTAACAGCATCATTTCGTGGGGGCTGTCGGGATTGTAGCTCACGGACAAGCCACGCTCTCTGCCTCATGACAAAAGCCGATTCCTCTCACGCCTTTGCCTGCCAGGGCTGAAAACTCCCCTTCCTTCCCTCCCTAAGTGGTAGTTTTGTTTTCTGTCAATCTCTCCACAACGGGGCGGGCACGGAAAATCCTGTCCTAATGGCTTGAGGAGCGGCCTGGCAGCAGGAGCGTCCCCAGCCCCCCTGGGAGCAGCACGGCGGGGTCTCAGGTTGGAACTGCCAAGAGTGACAGAAAGTGCAAGCCCCAGGAACAAGGCCCTGAACACAGGCGGTTGTGTCCCCCTCTTTTTTGGTGGAGGAAGCGGTAGGTGGTCTCACATTAGTCACCAGAAGCCCTGGGCGATTCGAATGGGAGGCCTCAGTCAGAAGCACCGCCAAGCCTGGAGGCAAATCTGTGACCCACCTGTAACAGACGCATGGAACTTTCTAGATGTGGTTTCAGGGACGCAGCAGCCCCTGCGTCATTTCCTGCGCCTACCCTTGTCAGCAGCTCTCCTGCTTTGGATTTACATTGTCTTCTTGCACATATCCCTTTAAGTTAGCTTTTCAGTCCTTCCTGAACTGCGTGAGGTG
>NW_024412419.1:18819800-18875086 GCF_014898765.1 Herpailurus yagouaroundi | reverse complement strand
CACCTCACGCAGTTCAGGAAGGACTGAAAAGCTAACTTAAAGGGATACGTGCAAGAAGATAATGTAAATCCAAAGCAGGAGAGCTGCTGACAAATGTAGGCGCAGGAAATGGCACAGGGGTTGCTGCGTCCCTGAAACCACATCTAGAAAGTTCCATGCGTCTGTTACAGGTGGGTCACAGATTTGCCTCCAGGCTTGACGGTGCTTCTGACCTTGGACTCCCATTCGAATTATCTGGGGAGCCTCACAAAAATACTAATGCCTGGGTCCCATCCCGAGAGATTTTGATCTAACTTATCTGGTGTGTCTAGCCTGGATATTGGAATTTTTTAAAATGTCCCCAGGTGATTTTAATGTGCAGCCAGAGTTGAGAGCCACTGTTTCGCCTTGGAAGAGGCAAACAAGAAGCGGATGTTACAATGTGATTCCATAGTAGGTGCCAGGAAAGGCTGAGGAGGAGAACATGTCTGTGCTGAAATCAGAGACACTTCTCCCAAGGGTCCCAGCAAAGAGATCACAGTGACAAGGGTATAAACATTAACTGCCACAAAATCCTAAATGTAGGCACATCAGTATGATCTACAGGAAAAGAAGAACTTCTAACAGCCCAGAGGGTTCAAGTGAAAGCATTTTGGGGTGGGGTGAGATGAATGGGGTTGACAGTGCGATGGCCCAAGTGTCTGGCTTTTGGATGGCTTGATCCAGGGGGTAGATTTTAGAATATCTGAAAGGGTAAATAAAGGAACTTTATTTACCTTTATTTACCAGGAACTTCGTTTTGCTGAATCTCTATAACCTCTGTGTCAATTCCTCAGGACTTAGGGTCCAGGAATTTGGTAAGGCTTTAAAGTACACCAACATCCATTCTCACAAGGACAATTAAATTAGAAGGTCTGGGGGCAGGACCTGGGCATCCGTATGTTTGAAAGCTCTCCGGGTGATTCCAGCAGTCACCGAGAGCTGACACTGCTGGCCCAGCAAGACCTGCCGGTCTTCTCCTGGGAGCTAGGAAGGTCAGGGCTTGCCCTCAGTGTGAGTGGAGGAGATGGAGACTCGGCAGCTCTCTGGGGCTCCCCCAGAGTTAGTACGAGGGTTGGGAGGAGAGCCCAGTGGCCGCCTCCTGGTCCAGGGTCCTGTCCATCCATTGCCTGTGAGGTCTCTCTGTCCTTCAGTCCTGTGATTTTGGAACTAAGATCATCTGATCTCACGATGTGGAGACAAGAGGACGGTCCCTGTCCTCAAGGAGCTTGTGGTCCAGGAAGGAAGATGAGAAACACAAGGCAAAGGAGACAGAGACGCCCAACCGGGGAGGGGTGAGTGGCCTGGCCGCCGAAGGCTGAGAGCAACGAGGCGGCTCTGTGTCCGCCAGGCCAAGTCTGGGGTGCGAATCAGGTCGTGGCTGTTTCTCAGGACTCTGGAGAAGTGGTTGGGATCTCGGCACAGAGATGCCATCTGAGAATGAAGCCCTGGGGACAGATGAAGCAGAGAAAGGAAAGCTGAGGGAAATCTTGTAGCACTGACGCCCTCCCTTACAGGCAGGCAGAGGAAGAGGGGCTGGAGTGGTCACACAGATGGAGTGACACGGCCCACCAAGCCAAGGGAAAGAGGTTCAGGGTCTCCTCGAAGTAGCAGATAGGTCATCTGCTAGTCATTATGTGGACGGGGCAGGCCGAAGGCTTGGGGGGTGATGGGAAAGGGGGGACCCTGCTGAAGGATCTGTGCCGGGGTGCTGATGTGCTTCCACAACATCCTCAGGAGGCCGAATGCCCAGAAGCCCGGTGGATGTGGGGGCTGCCGAGGCAGGGGTGGGGCCGGGAGAGGAAGCCAGGAAAAAGGAAAAGCAGGTGACAGTGAAGGCAGCCCTGAGATGTCTGCCCACAGGTCTGTCTTTGGGTGGGAACACGGTAGCCAAAGGGGGATGGATAAGAAGGAAAAGAAGGATGGAACGAAGCACGGCTGTTGAGATAAAGCAAGTGAGGGAAGGCAAGAGACCGGGGAGTGTGGTCAGCAAGGGCACCTTCCGAATGGCTTGGCCGGGTGAAGCAGCCTTGAGTGCGGACGTCCAGGGCATGGCACACAGTGTCCTCCAATGGAAGAGTTCCAAGCGCCGTTAGCTTTGGAGACATCTGCAATGTCGTCTCAGGATGCATGGCATGCAGGGGGACAAGGGGCCCGGACGGGAGGTGCCGAGACGGTCCCGGGGATGGAGGCTGGGGAGGCTGCAGAGGGGCGCGTCTCAGCACTGATGGGGGTCAGGGCTTGCCTTTCCCCACCTCCAAGGTCTAGGTGTCTGGTGATGTCATTCTTGGCTCAGCCTATGGTTCTGCATAAACCGGGTCCTCGGCTTTAGCTCCCCTGAGCTCCACCCCTGCCAGGGTCACCCACTGCAGTGCAGGGATCAGGTTTCGCTCCTGCCAGCTGGCTCTGGCACCACACTCTCGGTCACGGACAGGCACGGAGCAGCCCTGCTTTGCATCTGAGCAGGCCCCGTTCTGCAGCAGGACACACACAACCTAGTGATCCGGCCCAGTTTCCACAGGAAAGTGATAGCTTCTTCCACTGGTCACAGGGGACACGGTGGGCTGTGGAGACGTCCTATCTTCTTGGGAATCAATGGAGTTCTGCGTGTGAGGCAAAGGGACAAGCACGACCTGGCTCCGGGCCACGGGCTGAGGTGTTCCCAGGAGCAGGTGCGGCTGCGTGTGCAGTGGTGTATTTACCGAGAGCCCCAGCAGGTGCTGTGCGGGGGTGGTGGAAGGGGATACAGAGATGAGATGTGATTCCCTCTCCAGGAACTGGCTAGGGCAGGGCAGATGGCCATGAGTTCACAGTGGGGACACCGGTCCGGGGGTTGATCTACCAGGTGTCCTATTGAGGTCCCTCCCTTTCCTAACATACATGCTTCTTGAAGACTGAGATAAATAAGAACCATGTGCCCTCCCCTGTCAGTGGGAGGGAACAGCAGATCTCAAAATAGGGGCCGTTAAACCCATTCCCCTGGGCGTCTAGATCCCCTTCACCTCACCCCACTCACAGTGTCTAAAACGTGAAGGCAGGGGCGCCTGGGTGGCTCAGTCGGTTAAGCATCTGACTTCATTCAGCTCAGGTCATGGTCTCTCGGCTTGTGGGTTCGAGCCCCACGTCAGGCTCTGTGCTGACAGCTCAGAGCCTGGAACCTGCTTCGGATTCTGTGTCTCCTCCTCTCTCTGCCCCTCCCCTACTCACACTCTGTGTCTCTCTGTCTTTCAATAATAAATAAACATTAAAAAAAAAACCTTTTTTTTTTTTTTAAATATTAAATACAGGGGCGCCTGGGTGGCTCCGTCAGTTAAGCGTCTGACTTTGGCTCAGATCATGATCTCACATTTTGTGGGTTCGAGCCCCACATCAGGCTCTGTGCTGACAGCTCAGAGCCTGGAACCTGCTTCCGATTCTGTGTCTCCCTCTCTCTCTCTCTGCCCCTCCCCCACTTGTTCTCGGTCTCTCTCAAAAATAAATAAACATTAAAATTTTAAAACGTGAAGGCTTATCCTTGGAAAGCTGACTTCTGTGACGAGTATCTCCTCAGTCTCTTCTCAGACACTCATCTCCACCTCTGCCCCCTCTAGGAGCTGGGAATGCCACCATCACCAGATCCAAGATGCCACCATCACTAGATCTGTCTAGTTTGGTAACTCCCCGCCTCTTACCCGACAGTCACAGAAGCAAAGCATCCCCTCGGGCCTAGGATGACGAACCAGGACAGCTGTCCAGCCACTCAGCGGTGCCATTAGATGCATGCCAACAGCCCAGCAGCTCCCGAGGCCAGAAACCCGTCTGCCCCTGCTGGTTGTCCCCACTGGGCTGCTGGGTGGCAGCAGGCTGGATGCCCAGTGGACGCTTCTTCCATCTTGGCAGCTGATCCAGGCCCACCCTGGAGCCTCCTCCTGCTGCTTGCTGACAACCACGGCTACTGACAACTCAACCCTAGAGCTGCGGTAGCTTCTCTCTAAGCCAGGGCTCTGGGAGAGGAGGGCCATCCCCAGGCCCGCCTTTTCTGAGTCCAAAAGGAACATGCACATGGCTGGAAACTTGTCGGTCTGCTGTTCTGGCCCCTGCTGCAGACAGAAGCTGGGCTCAGGCCACAAGCTGGCCCCAGGTAAAGGCCACGGAGGCTCCTGATCAGAGGGCACCAGGCCTGGCACCTAAGAACAAAGCAGTCCTGGGGCTGCTATGGTCTTCTCCTCCCCAGTCCCGGGCCCCACGTGCTATGCAGAGATGGCTTTGGCCCATGGACTTCTAAAGCCTCAAGTGCCATCAGACATGCTAGGCTGGGCCAGCTCAGCCTCACCTGTCCTGAACCCCGGTGCCCCCCGCCGACCCCCTCCAACCTTCATTCCAGGACCATCCTCCTCTTTCCTGAGCAACAGTAAGTAAGTGGATGTCGGCAGCTGCATTTCCAGGCTCCCCTGCTACTGCAGGCTCATTCCTGGCCTGCTGGCTGGGTGTTCAAGCAATCCCTACAGATTCTTGTCATCAGATATCTGCCCTCACACGCAGGCCACGTTCCCCCCCAACTCTCCTGGTTACCTGGTTTTTATCATCTAGGTTTGAAAATCCTGAGTCAAAATTTGAGGCCAGACCTCCATAAATTTAATCCAAGGAAATAATCAAACCACTATGCAAACATATATGTACAAAAATGTTTGTTGTGTTTTGTAGGAGTCAGATATTAAGAATACACTCTATGCCCATCATTAGGGCACTGCTTAAGTAAATCGCGTAGATTATTCTATCCAGATGATATGAAGAGTTTTAAAGTGCTATAGATTTGTATTTACTGACATCAGAAATGTACCCTTCCTACTGTGAAGTCAAAAGCGGTACATACAGTGTGATCCCGTTTACGTGTGCATGTGTGGGTGCATGTGTGCGTGCACACTTTACAGTTGTGCAGAGAAGGAAAGCCCAGAAAGAGACACTAAAGTGGTGATTTCTCGGCATTATGAGTGTTAAGTAATTTATATAATTTTAGGTGCTATCTTTTAAAGTATTTTTACAATGAGCAGTCTTTTAATGATATTGAATACAACTACTTTAACAACAAGAAAAGGTAAACTGTCAAAGAAGCATTACAGTTGAGGAGCTTAAAGATGACCCGGCCGCTGGCTGCCCCCGGATCCCACGTCCTGGGGAGCCATAAGAGCTATAGCAATGCTCTTAGGTTGATCCCAGGAGGACTGAGACCCGGGGGCTTTGCTAGGTTCTAATCCTGCATCTATGTAAAAATCTCCCTGACCAAAAGGCTGAGAGGGCCAGCTACATTTCCTCACTTCCCCTAGAACATCAGTGTTCGAGAACATAGCCGGGAGTGCCCAGGTCTGATGCCTTTCCTATCTGCAGGCGAGCTGAGCAGAGACCTACCTTTCGATGTCCGTCTCTGGCAAGGTCAGGATTCGTCCCCAGGATGCAAAAACCTTGATGGCCACCGACACTTAGCACAGCGTGAGCATCACCCGGAGGCCAGACAGTCTAGAAAGAGAAGAAAAAGGGTGGGGGTGGGGTGGGAAAAGATATCATCTTCTGCAAAAAGATCTTTGGAATTTCAGTATCTTAGAGAGTCCCCACCCTAAGTGGAAGCTTGTCTCTGTGTGGAATTTCTAAGTGTGGACCATCTCACACAGGCTGTACCCAAAGGCGGCCGTGGGCACTCCCAGATAAGGGGGGGCCAAGCAGGCAGTGGAGACCCCCAAGGGGCAGAACCTAGATGTCCCTCCCCCATCCCCCAAACACACAAAGCCCTAATCCCCACAGGGGAACCATTAACAGTGGATAAGAGGGAGAATAAGGACATGGCCTTCCATCTGATTCAAACCAAGCAACTCCAGAGAGGGGGAAAGATAAGAAATTCAGGTCTTTAATCTAATGCTGGAAAGAGAATAGGACACAAACTCTAGAATTACAAAAACAAATCATTACTTCTTTAGATAATGGGCAAGAAGACCTTGAGGAGGCAAAGGATGGGTTCCCTGGAGAGAATTTTTTTTTTTTTAACATAGATTTAATACCTGGTAGAAAGAGCCTATCTATTATGGCGAGGCAGGACTATTCCCAGTTCCCTCTTTCAAATGTAATATATGTGAAAGCCATCTTCACGACAAGAAATGGCATCCTCCACTGCAAAAATACACAACTGTCATTACCTGGGAATCGATATATTTTTCTAAACTGAATATATCATTATCAATTGATTTTCCTGTTTCCTCTTAGCACTCCAGAGTCCCGGATAGCAGGGGAAAGCTTTAATGTGATATGAGGGATTTGGACAGGTAAATAAGTTATTGTAAACTAATTCCACCTTGCGACGAGCTTCTCCCCGACAACGCGACGGGTCTTTCTCAGAGCCTCTTTCAACCCGCACTCTTCCAGCTGCCACTGACAGAGACACACGCGAGCCATATCAAATAGCCATTTTCAAGCCGAAGGTGGCAAAAATATTATTTTTCCCAAGGAGAGAGTGTTCTCTCTACGATTAAGAAATAACCTCTGTGGGGAAGCAAAGTAAGCCAAGGTCACCATTTAATTTTGACACAGAGCCAAAGTCGTGAGTACATTTCCCCTACCAAGCCTACGTGAAGTGCGCAGATAAATCGATCGCTTTGGCCACAAAATATTGACAGTACTGGTGATAATAAACGATTGATGTATTTCTGGGAAAGATCCCTGGAGGTACGTGCTGGTGAAGAGAGAGGTCTGGGAGACAGTGGTCAGATCGTTTTAGATCCATGAGAATCTTACTCATTCACTCATCGCTTCATTCCTTCATTCCATAAATATTTATTGAGGGCCTGCTGTGTGTCTGGCAATGTTCTAGGCACCGGGGATACATAAGTGAAGAAAAACAGAAAGAAAAAAAAAATTCCTGCCCTCATGGAGTTCATCTTCTAGTAGGTGGAAACACAGAATAAACATTAAGCTTAAGAAATTGCATAGTGCATTAAAAGGTAGGCAGTGCTATATATTAGAGAAGCAGAGCAGAACATGAGTGTTGGGGGGCTGGGGTGCAGTTTAAAGAGGGTGGTCAGGGTAAGACTTATGAGATAGGGCATTTGAGCTCACGTGAAGGGGATAAGGGAGTGGGCCATGCAGGAATCTGGAGTTGTGTGTTCCTGCAGAGAGAAGAGCCAGTGCAAATGTCCTGGGGCGGGGGCAGGGGGGCATGCCTGTTGTGTTCCTGGGCCAGCAAGGAACCCACTGTGGGTGGGCAGGGAGAGTCTAGTAGGACATTCAGCTAGAGGAGTGAGTATCTAGATCATGCAGGGCCTTGTAGACCACTGTAAAGGCTACTAACTAACTGAGAGCCCAAAGTCCTGGCCACCCAGCTGCGGAAGGAGCTCTCATTCTCTTGAGACAGACCTCCCAGGACTGTCAGCTTAATCTGCTTCCCTTCCTTCCAAACCAGATGGCTCAGCTCTCCAGGGTGTGCCAGATGAACAGGGCACAGGCCAGGCAGGGGTTCAGAGGGGCAGTGGAGGGAGGTGAGCCACTAGGGCTGCCTAGCTTGTTCTGATGACAATGGCCTGGTCTTCCCTCCTCTGTGGCCCCCAGAGGCCACTTCTGGAGGAGATGATTGAAGCGAAGCTCCCCCCCCCCCCCCCCCACCAAAAAAAATAAACTGTGCGTGAGGCTGAGTTCTTTGGGACTTTTCCCTAACATGCTCATGGAGAGATCCTAACATGAGCTGCTGTGGTAGATTGTTACAGGCTGTGCTGGCCATCTTGCCCAGGTCTGCTTTCCATCCTGTCTGTCCCCATGGGGCTCACCTGATCTGCACGGAGGGCATCACTGGAGCTCTGAGACCCCATGACTCCCTGTTGGGTACAGCTAACGCAGATGCCAGCAGGAGACTAGGGACCCGTGGGGGGTTGGGTGTTCATTCCCTTACTTGCCTTCCTCCTTGCAGTGGCTTGACGGGCTGGCTGTGACCCTTCAGTGCGGGTAGCGGGTCTGGATGGCATGCTGCGGGCCCCACAGAGCATTCTCTTTGCGCTCCAGTCACAGTGGCGTCTACATCCTTATGAACAGCCCTGTCATTCAACTCTCTTTAAGCCACTCATTTCAACATGCCCATTTCCTGTTAAGACCCTTATAAGGATCCGCTCTCAGAGGCAGTAGAAAGCAGGACTTTGGAATCAGGCATCCGAAGTGAAATCCTAATGCTGCCCCCTTAGTTTTGTGACACTGGCTAAGGTAATTTCTATGAACCTTCCTTTCTCGTTCTTAGAACTAGAGAAACTGATGCGTAATTAGCAGTGGCAGCCGCAGGATCACTGTCCCAGTGCTTTCCCCGCCTGCCCCAACCCCCAGGGCAAGCAGCTGCTCCTGGCTGCCATCTTTGCCTGCCCCAACCCAGAAACTCCTCCCTCGAGGGGTTTCTAGCTGTTTTCTGCTCATATTTGGCACTAGTTGATGTCTCAGTGATTTCACTGATTTCTTCTTCTTGCTCTACCTTCACCCAACCTCTATTCCTTGCAGTCAAATCCCAGGTATCCAGAGAACAGACATTATCTTAATATTTGAATCTCTGACCCACAGCGACCCTCCATTTATCATCTTTTCTTTCTAGGAGGCCTACAAGCTATAGCCATGCACCTAAGCACATCCTACTCTAATGAGATGCATGACAGTCCCAAGTGCTTTTAAAATGAATTACTAGAAACTGATTTCTAGTAATCATTTTGTTCCCATGTTAACATTGGGAAACGTTAAATTTCCGAAGAAAGTGGCCTGGGGAAATGAATTTCAAGAATGAACCCAGGAAGCATCGGGGAGACAGGTAAGGTTTTCCATCGCCAGGGGGGCTCAAGGCAGTATCTCAGGGCTTGACCTTGGCACCTGTGGGTAAACTGACCCTTTCTCTTTCACTAATTTCATCATCAAAGGGCAGCTTCCAGGCTTTAGGAAAAAAAAATTAAAAAGCCATGGGACAGGGATGTTTTACTTTGGTTTTAAAAATACAGTGGGTGGTAAGTCAATGCCTGTGAAAGGGGTCCGAATGTCCCCACCTCGTCAAGGCACTTAATAGATGCTAATTGAGTTTGATGGGGCCTAAGGGCCAATATGAAAGCTGGACCCTCCGATGGGGTCTTTGGGTTGAATAACTGCCTATGTGATGCGAGATCTCCAAATTTCAACCCAAAGAAAATTCTGAGACCATTCTAAGTCTATAACCAAAGATGGTTCCTGACATGAACCAAATTGATAGCCAAGAGAATTACAAACAAGGGCCCCAGGATTTTTTATTTCCCTATAAAACGTACCAATTTTTTGGCGAGAAACTGCCCTTAAGAGAGGAGAAACCAATTAGGGAGTCTCCTATTTGATGCAGGATCATAGACTAGCCCTGCCTGGGTCTTGACCAGGCTACCCAATTATTACTCGGGCGTCTGGGCAGCTCACCACCCCTCAGCCAACCGGGAATCAAGGATTTTTTCTTCCTTGGAAGGAAAAAGCAAAGGAACCAGAGGCTGCAAACTGTAGAAGAAAACCAGCGCCCACATCCACCTTCCTGCCGGACCAGGCTCAGGACCCGATGGCGCCCCCAGTACCACGCCACATGCCTGCTCTGAATGCATCCTGCAAGGGGAACACTCATTCACATTCTCCTTCTTTTAAGAAGAAAGAAAAAACCACCCATCCATTAATAATATCAACCATGGGTTCACCAAAGCCTGCAGGCATCTCGCCAACCCCAAAATAAACACTCGCAAAAGGTTTATCCATCAGGTTGGTGACAGTTCATGGGCTGAGGGGTCCGGAAGGCACTGCTTTTAAAGGAGAGAACGGAAACACAAAGATGGAGTGCCTTTCGAGAACCCACCCAACACAATGCAGAGGTTTCCTCTTTCCATTAAGGAGCCAGAATTGGCCACTGATGAGATCCATTACTTATTCTCAATGCTAGGGATGTGCCGCCTGGCCAGCTTTCGTGTGGACGTGAGTTCTTCAAAGAAAGGTAGGATCTTCAGAGGCCATGACTCCTGCCTGAGACGTGATAATGAAATTTTCACAGTGCTTGGCATTGACAAAGCCTCGCTCGTTCACATTTTCTGATTCACCCTTCCTCGAAAGCTTATGAGTTGGATACTATTTTTATTCCTACTTTAGAGATGGGGAAACTGAGGCTCGTGGAAAAGAAGAACTATCCAAAGTTACACAGCAAATACATAAGGTGGGGGGGACAGAATTGGAACTCTACGTGCTTCAGCTGCCTTGTCCCTGGGGCCCCGATCGATGATGAGATTAGAGTTGTCTTGTGCTCATTACGCAGTCACCACCCCTGGGCTGAATAAAAGTACAGGTGTCAGCAGATGGCCTCATTCCACTCTTGGTCCTGGTGAGCCCAGAACAACCCTAGGACCCAACTGGCTGCTGCCCCCCCACCACCCGCCCACTTCTCGGCAGCCCCCAGATGCCCTGGTGGCGGTCCGGCTCCTGAGTGACCCCCTCCCACGACAGAGAAGCCACAGATTGTGCTCCACGTCTACCACAAAACCTCTGTCAGCACTGAAGCAGCTCATTCTCCATTACTATTAACTCAGTGTTTCTCAACTTTTTTTTTTTTATCATCACTGCCCCCACCAAGAGAAAAATTCAATTCAATTCCATTTTAATGCTTTCTAACAAGTGACATTCAATTCTAAGGGTAAGATTTTGACAGGTAGGGTGGAGCTTCAGAGGAGAAGCCATTACAGCCTCTCAGGGTCTTTGTGCCTCCTTCGCTTCGGGAATGGACTAACACCCCCTCCCCCCTTGAATGCATTCACTGACTTTCTCCAAACCCGCTCCTTCTGGACCCTTATCTCAGGACCCAGCACAGCCACCTCCTCTGCCTTAAAACCCCACGTCGTCCCTCTCTCTCTCTTGCCCCCCGCCCCCAGCATTGTGGTTAATCGTGCACAGTCACCTGTCCTCTATAATCTCCACTACCGCTGCCGGGGCCAGGCCTCCCCAGCTCTCACCAGGCCCCCGAGTAGCCCGGCCGCCGCCACAGGGATTGTGCTCAACCCCAGAATAGTCACGGCATTCCTGCCCCAAATCCCTCCATGGCAGGGGCCCCGGGGAGCCCAGGCAAGTCCAGACTCTTTCCACGCCCTGTGTTGTCCAGCCTCCACTGCCTGGGCCACCTGCCCCCCAGACACCCCCAGCTCTCCTTCTGTGACCAGACACACACCTGCTCCCCTGCCCGGACCTCCTTCCACCTGCCTTCACCCCTTCTCCTACTGAAAACTTGTCTTGGAAGTATAGACACTCTTAAGGAAAACAGCTGCAGAATATCAAGATAAGTGCACGTGTGTTACCCAAACAGGCTTCCTGATGGCCCATCTCCAGGTCCCTTTTGGCTGGTTTGGGCAAGGAGAATGGGCAGAGAAGGAAAACGGGGTGCCCACATGATCAGATCCTGAATTATGCCACGACAGTGCTCTGCCAGACACCAGGACTGAAACAGTACAGAAAAAAAGTCCAAATCAACCCCGTCCCCTGCAAACCTGCCCCCCATTTTCTCATGGCACAGCACACCCCTCAGCAACGATATTAACTAGGACTCCCCTAACTCGGCCCAACACTTGGGGCCAGCACATGTAGCCTCCTCAACCCCCAGTTACCACAGATTGGCTCATCACCGGAACTGGGACTGGCATGGCCTTTGCATTTTTTTTTTTTAAATGTTTTTATTTATTTTTTGAGAGAGAGAGAGAGAGAGAGAGAGAGAGACAGAGCACGTGTGAGCGGCAGAAGGGCAGAGAGAGAGGGAGACACAGAATCCGCAGCAGGCTCCAGGCTCTGAGCTGTCAGCACAGAGCCCGACGTGAGGTTCGAGCTCACGAGCCGCGAGATCATGACCTGAGCCGAAGTTGGGTGCTTAATCGACTGAGCCACCCAGGCCTTTGCGTTTTCTGAAGACCACAAGATGAGGAGAGAAGTGGCTTATGCCAGTGGACCCAACAGCCTGACTCGCCTGCGGTGCCGTTTAAGGTGTCGGCACAGTGTGTAGCACCTGGCACGTAGTACATGCTCAGTAAGGCTCTGTCGAAGGAAGCAAAATGCCTACCAGACTCCACTCATTTTCTACAATTTTGCTTCACACATCTGGAAGTTCACACCACAGTTTCATGACTGGAATACAAACCAGCTTAAAAAAAAAATTCAGACACGGCTTCCAGATTTCGCTCTTATAAACAGGCCTGCATCCTCCCTTTAAATTGCAATAATTCCTTCCCAGATGTTGCTTCTCCTTCAGACCCATAAGTTTAGGCTTTTCATGATGACGCTTCACATTCGCCTGTGCTGCTGGCTCTGTGGAGTGCTTCCGCATCTTCTCTCCTTCATTAGATGGCCACATGGACCCCGGGAGAGCAGGACAGGCACTGGCGTCGCTAATTCACGGACAGGGAGTCCGGCTGCGGAGAATGCCAAGCTGGACTGCAGAGCGAATGGGCTTCCCTCGCCTTCCTGGTGCTGAGAGACAGGCAGTACACTCTCCCAGCACCTTCCAGGACTCTCTGTGGGTTGGGCCATCTATGGAGGCTCACCTCCACCACGTTGGCCTCAGCATTGCCACCCACCTCAAACTCTGACTCAAATGTGAACAGGTCTCTCCCGTTGGTTCTGACATTCCTGCGAGGCTATCACATTGCAATAAGGCCTGTCTAGAGTCTTGGAGTAAAACACAACAGTAGGCCAGTTGGTGGGTGACGGCAGTCGTCAGAGAAGCACTATGTGCCCAGACAAGTTGGTTCCCCAGCTGTCCCCATAAGGCTCTGCAGGCCCTGGTCAGGTGGTCCCTGCTCCATGAGGTGGCCCCCATCTTGGCATCATCCACAGAGGAACTCACTCTCAGGCACGAGCCTACCTCCAGCTGCACCTCCAGGCAGAGCCCGAGAAAGTAGGGCTTCTCTCTTTCTTTCCACCTCCCCTGTTCCAGTTTCTTGCCTGAGGCCTGTCTCCTTCCTAGTGACAGGGAGGCTGTTTGTTTTAGTTCTTCAGGGTGGCCTTTGACCTGCACCCTTGGCCCTCAAGTAGCCAACCGCATCACAAGACACCTGAACCCTCCTCTATGTGGGCCACCGCGTCCATGTTGGGGGGCAGGGGTCACCAAACACCATTATCACTGGTTCTGGAGTCTGCTTACTGCCAGGGTCGGGAATGATAGTCTGGTCGACACCCGCTAGTGCACAGGGTCCCACAGCATCCCCTGCCCCCCCTGACACCCCTGCCCACAGTTTTAGAGAGAAGTGATGGGGAAAAGTGACTTCACACAGTAACAGGCTGGGTTCTTAGGCTCGGTGGGTTTCTGGTCTGCTCAGGGAGATGCAGAGAGATCTGATAACCCCTTCTCCCGAGTCTGGATCCCTACGGCCTGTGTGGCACGGGCAGAGCTTCCTTTCTGGATTTCCATCCTAGTCCCTGCTGGACCGGTTCAGGGTCTGGCTCAGCCTGTGTAGAGGTCAAAGGCACTCAGCATAGCCCATGGTACATATAACGGGTGGCTGTGACCATTATTATCACCATGTCTGCTAACTGAAGCACAGAAGAGGTGTCCCTAAAATACCTATGGTGCCATGGTGGGGGAGGGCTGGGAACCACACGAGGTGGTGTTTTCTCTCCTGGCACCGCTCCACAGAAGTGAGCACACAGGGGCAGACACATGGGCAGGGATCTTCCTGGAAGGCAGTCGAAGCAGTGGGCTCACCATGCATACAGGAGCCCTGGGTCGATCTGACACTGCTCAGCTGTCACTCCCTGCCCCCTCCAGCTATGTCCCTGAATTTCCTGAGAGGGCAGCTTCAGCCTTTACTGTCCCCTGCCCAGACAGCCGCGCCCCCCGCCCCCCCCCCCCCCCGCAATTGGTAAACCAAACGGCAGGCCTGTGGGAAGCTGCTGCTACCGCTCCGATTCTCTCATTCCACCTCTTCTGAACCCCAGCCTATAGGGCCAGCGTCTGGAAACCACTGTTTCCTCACCCAGTAAAAAGCTGTTTTATTTGAGTAGATCTGAGGCTGTTTCTATACTCTCAGAGAAAAAAAAAAATTGTGAAAGAAAAGCCTTTGGAGATTACAGTACTTTTTACCCAGATATGATGAGTTATCCATTTAAAAATAAACCACAGACAGGCATGTTTCTCCGTACCCAGGCAGAAAGCAGTCATTACCAGGAATTTCTCTAAGTTCTCTGCTTTTCTTGGCCAATATAGAAACAGCCTAGGAACTGAAAATAGAATTAGGAGCTAATTCTGTTTTCCTGATCTCTACCAACGTGTGCAGGCAAGTGGCTTGATCGCACCATGGCTTCACGTTCCATCTGAAAAAATAAAAAAATAAAACATGGAACCATTGCTCACCGAGCTCACGGCGCTTCTGCAATCTAAACCAGCAACCCAGGAGCCAGGCCAGAGCAGTCAATACAAATGCACGAATCCCCGAGCTGCGGCCTGGCACGGCTCGATGTCCAGATAGAGGCAAGAAAGCAAAGGCCAGAGCGGGTGAGTGACTAGCTCAAGGTCACACAGCTGAGGAGCAGGAGAAGCTGGGCGGCAAGGTTCACCCGCTGATCTCCTTCTCCCCATTGTCTCTCTGCGGCTTCACCGGACCTGAAGTTTCCAGGAAAGTCCCCTAGAAAGGTTAAACAACTTATCAAACCCTGTCTTCCTTCCTGAAGAAAGCTCCCCTGTCTTCCTCTCTCCTCTCCAGCGAGCAGTAAATCAGATATTCCTTGCTGCATTACTTTTCAAGCTCGATGTTTCTAAATCCAAAGACATCTATAAATAATACATACTCATTTATATGTACATTTAAAAGATTTAAAAAAAAAGCCATAACAAAGATACCTGTAGATTCTTCTGAATACTAATGGCCTACTTAAAACACAGTGGGAGCAAATGGCTGAGGAACACAGGTAACCACACATGCGAACTTCCCTCCACTCTATCTCGGGCTGCGCCCGCCCGGGAGCCGGGGAGCCTCCGTTCTGAGCACTCCATTCACTGCTTCTCCCCCACGGTCACATTGAGCCATCTGCTTCTTCTTTTATATGTGGGACTGTGTATTTTTTTCCCTCTTCAGTTTTATATGAAACATTTAGCAATGAAGTAGCAAATAAAAATACTACATATCATCTAGAATTCATATAAAATTGTAGTTGGCTTGAACGCATCTAAAGGTTGATAAAAAGAAACACATAGATGCTTCTTAAAGGCTTATTTATATTTTATTACACATTACACACATCACACTCCATTGAGAAAATTTAGAAGTTGATGTGGTTCGCTCTGTCACAAGCTGGCATGGCAACGATTACTGCGTCTAGAGAACATTCCTCCTTTGGAACACAATGCGTTCGCCTTGCCGGTGCCCCAGCAGACGAAAATGGCACAAATAACCCATCAGCACTCACTTAGTCACTGGGAGGGTTTCTATGCTGTTCTCCCCCCACACCCCCCCCCCCAGAGTGTGCACTCTTGGCTCCATCTGGCCACCCCATCCTCCACCCTGCTGATCCTCACTCCAAAGCCAGGATGTGGCTGGAGCACCATCACCTCCCAGACAGACGTCCAGGTCCGCTAGAAGCTGGCTAGAGCTGCCACCTACCCTGTCACACACCCCCGTGCAGGCATACAGGATGTCACAAGGCTGTGGATGCTACAGGCTAAGCTAACCAGCCTCCTAGGACTGAAGGTGGTCAGAGGAGGGAGGGCTCCCAGCTGCAGGAAAGCTCCCTGCCAGGGCTTACTCTAAGGGTTCGGGAAGATGAGAGAACCTGCAGGGGCAGAAAAGCGGGCATCTGGTGTGGTTTCCCTTCCAAAGCGGATCCTACAACACAGATTTGGATACAATTGTCTTCGGGGTGGGTGGGCGGGGGAGTGTTGATCCAAGGACGAGGGAGCAGGGATGTCAGGCAGAACAGAAGAAAAGCCAACCAAGGATACGTTAGTGAGTGAGATACTGGTGTAGGCAACTGGGGCTTAATCCTGCCGGGACCATTTTAGTGAGCGTGTAGTACGTATCTTAGAGACGTCTCACCAAGATGTAAGGAGCGAAGCCAGGGTATTTATTCATCACGTCCCACCTCTCACTGGTTGGCGGGTGCTTTGTGGATATCGATTCCCCCCCACACCTCCAGCCTGCCCTCACAAAGAGAGAAGCAGGAGATGGAAACTGTCAGCAGGTGGGCCCCAGGGATGGGGCAGGACACTGACAGCCTCTGTTACTGCAGGTTAAGGGAGGGCTCTCTTTTGCACCTGAATACTGGCAGGGACTGCAGCCACAGCACCCGTTCGGGCGTCTTGGTCTCTGGGACCCCGCTCTTCTGCGTAACAGGAAGATACGTGTCACTTGCCACAGCAGGAGACCTTGAGTTTGCTCATCCCCACAGCACATGCCATGTCAAATGCGTTTGTAGTAGGATCATCTGCTATCTGTCGGCCGTGCAGCAACCGTGTATGAAAAATAACATCGAGGAGCAAATTAAGTGATCTGTCTGCAAGCAGCCTGTTTTGATGGGGAAGGGCTACTGACAACAAATCTATGACAATTAATCTATGACAATTACACATAGATTATCTAAGAGACATATATACGTGTTCAGAAGGAGAACCCCGATTATGGGCATTTTATTATTTATTTATTTATTTCAATGTTTATTTATTTTTGAGAGAGGGAGAGAGAGCAGGAGGGGAACAGAGAGAGAAAGAGACACAGAATCCAAAGCAGGCTCCAGGCTCTGAACTGTCAGCACAGGGCCTGATGCGGGGCTGGAACTCACAAGCCGTGAGATCATGACCTGAGCCGAAACCAGACGTTTAACTGACTGAGCCATCCGCACACCCCTTGGTTATGGGCATTTTAAATACGACCTGGATTAAATCATCTTGTCTCCCTTGAAAGGAGTAGTAATAATTAAGAGAAGAACTGGGAGAAATCAATTATACTCATCACCTTCCCAACCAAAAAAAAAAGTTAAGAATTTTCACTTTTCAAGATGATGATGCCTTACTTAATACACTGAGGCTTTTGGATGCTGCCAAGAACCACTACAAAAAGGGTTATAGGCCAGAAAGACCCAGAGAAGCCCCTGGGTGCCCTGAAAATGGGATGGGAAAGCTGGGAGGTCGGGCATGCCTCTCCCTGTGGAGCGTGGCCCGGATAAGGATTCGAGGCAAGTGGTTCACTTGGGGGAGTGATTTCAAGAAAGCTCGGACGGGCGAGTGGGAACAGGTAAGGGAAGGAAGTCAACGCAGATTGCCCTAAGTGAGCAGGTCACCGCTGGGGGCACCGAGGCCAGTCTCCCCGGGGACCTCTGGGGGACACAGAGGGGCAAGTCTCAGGGGCATCCCACTTGGGGTGTGAGCAGCTGGGGTGTTTTCCACCAAGTCCCCTTTTTCCTTGGCTGAAAGCTGCTGCCAGAGGACTAACCTCCTGGCATTTCAGATCTGCCCTAAGTGGCCACCAGAGGCTCTGGGGGCGCAGGGCTGGGGAGGATCCTGGGAACATGAACTTCCAACATGTGCACACACACTGTGTTGGGAACTCATAACCTCTGATTACTTGGATGGAATTCAATTTGCCACTTTCAAAAACCTAACAAAAACAGACTACCCCCCACTCCCATGTAATCAGTGAATAATATTATAATCATTTTGTGTGGAAATTGCATTATTTCCCTGATGGAAGCAAAGGCTTTGCACCTCTCAGGGCTTCACCCGCTACATTACCTTTCAAAGTATGAAGTAGCAGGTTCCAATTATGTGAAAAAAAATTTAAAACAGTAACAGCACAATACATAGTGCGATCCTGACAGAGAGAATACACATTTTCCAGGACGGGCACCTTGATTGGTGGCTGTAACTGTTAAACACGTTTCAGGTAATATAGTGATAATGGACATTAATAGAAGCAATAGTGCTGAAGTGCTAGAATATAATCATTTCTGATTATATTACTATTTCCTTTTGTGCAGCACAGTGCATATTTCCGAACGACTCTGGGCTCATTAAAACGACAGAAAAGCCCAGCGGCAGGTTGGCAGAAAGGTGGCCAGAGGGGACTTGCAGCTCCTGGCGCTTGGAAAAATGGGGCAAGATGGTGGCCGGAGCTCCTGGTGGGCCCAGCAATCCCAGGACCCACCTCGTGATCCTGCTCCAACCAAGACCTCTGCCTGCCTTTGCAGGCACAGGCTGCTGACCAGCCGGTAAAGAATGCTCATACGCGCAAGGCAGCAAGCCGATGGGCTTTAAAGGAGAACTTGGTAAACGAAAAAAATTTTGTTTACGCCCAAACACGTGACCGTCTCTCCTTTCATCTCTCATTAGCCCTCAGAAAAAGGGTGTTGCCTTATCTTCAAGGTACCCAATATATCGATGGGTACATTCTCTAACAAGTAAAGGACTTGTCTTAACAGTGCCCTCTCTCGCCTAATTTAGCAAAAACAGATGTGGTAATTATTCTTGGGATTACGGCTTCATAATTTTAGTGTTCGGATGTTGTAAATACGCCTTAAAGACCACTTTCTCAAAAAAAAATTTTTAATATTTTTGAAAGAGAGAGAGAGAGAGAGAGAGAGAGCGTGAGCAGGGGAGGGGCAAAGAGAGAGGGAGACACAGAATCCAGAGCAGGTTCCAGGCTCTGAGCTGTCGGCACAGAGCCGGATGTGGGGCTTGACATCACAAACCGTGAGATCATGACCTGAGCCGAAGTCAGATGCTTAACGGACTGACCCACCGGGGTGGTGCCCCTTAAAGGTCACTTTAAAAAGACACCCCCCCAAAAAAATAAAAAAAGAAAAAAATAAAAAGACACCCGACAATGGCTAACTGCTACAAGAGATGATGAACATTCATCTGTAAGGCAAATGGAAACAGCAACGACCAACACAGCTTACAGGAATTGGGACCTGTGGCTTGGGGCAGAATTTTAAAGAAAGGTGTAATCCCCTAATGTGGCTTCTCTTGAAAACTTGGATGGAAGGAAGAATCGTGAGCTCTGGAAACTGTCAGAGGACTCAGAAAAAGCAGCTTTAGTGATAAAAATTACGCCGGGAACAAAACACTCACTGGGGTCGAAACTGCACGTGGGTGACAGGTTGGAATGAGGATGTGTGAAATTTGTCAGTGGAAAAGCTAATACTTTAAAGTTAGCATGTCATATATTTTGTCATTTTAAAGATGTGTAACTAAAGCAATTGATTAAATATTTTAAGTAAACAGTAAGTTATCTATATGCTACAACAATATCCTTTATGTCTGTGTATAATAGGTCTATACACTAGAGATGTCTGCATCTAAATTCCAAAAAATTCATATATTCAGGCTGGCTAAAAAAACTTTTTTAGGAGACCTTTTCTTTGGGAAAGTGGGGAATACCTTATACTTGGGTGTAAAGTTAGTTTTCTTACCATGGTAGAGGGGTGGCCACCATCCTGGCAAAGGCCTAATTTAACCTACAGATCAAAGCCACTGGGGACACGAACTTTTGTTCATTGAATGGGTGGGAGAACCGAAGCCTAGGTAACTCTCTGCTCTACCAAGCCATCCTTAAATGAAGAAGTAAAATACACAAGAAAATCTAGAAATCTGAACCCGGGTTCACCCATAGACATACCATGGGCAGTGGTTCAGCCTAAGGCTCTTCCTCTGTCAGGCGGGGATAATTTGGGGCCTAGCCTCAAAGAATCTACCTGTCGTAGGTGATTCTGGGGCACTGCAACGCCTGACTTCTCTTTAGGAGGTTTTCCCTTCGAATCACAGACCAGTTTGCATTTCCAAAGCCCTGCCAGAACCCTGCTACTTCCCGCCTTAAAAAAAAGGAAAAAAGATACATTTATGAAAAGCCTGTCTAAATATGAAAATGTATGTCTGGTCTTCTTTTCAAATGGGAGGCAGCTGCTGAAAGGTGCCAGGTAGGACTTGTCTATCACCTTGGCCTCCCCGAGCTGCAAAATCCCTTCCCCCCTCTGGCCTGGAGCAGTCCCTTCTACCTGCAACCCCCGGGCTCCCACCCTTCATGCCTGTGGGTGCTGGGCCAGGGCCACCCACTGGACCTCCCATCCTGATGGGAGGAGGGGCTGCTGTTCCTAGAAGGCGGGAAAGCCGAATCTGTGCTGGCTCACGATGCATCTCTGGGGGCTGAGACCCACTTGAAATTTGATTAGTAGTGCAGATCTACTTCTTCCCCCCAGCAAAGGCAGAGGAGGAGGGGTGCATTTGATGATGGGGTGGGGTGTCCTGATGGAGGAATTACATGAGCTTCCTGGGCTCCACTTAACATCCCAGGCAGCAAAGAGTGATTATGAGTTCCCAGAAGCGTACACTTCCCTCAAGCGTTTGTCTTTGGATGGGGCATTTCAGCCACAAAGTGCCTAAAAATTAACAGCTACACGAGAACTCCTAATCAGGCAGGATTAAGCTGGCTACCTCAAGGCCACACTCCTCAAAGCCGCAGGCATGGGATTTCTAGAACAGCAGCAGGAAGCCCTGGAACATATGAATTATGAATTGAGACCCTGTGGATGCTGGAGTCTGGTTCCAGAGCCCAGATTCACAGGGCAGATGGAAAGAACCACATTTCGTGCTTGCTTGCAATGTAGGCTCCCCCACCTACTGGTCATATGATGTCGAGCAAGCCTCATGCCTCCTCTGCCTCAGTCTCCTCAGTAACAAGAAGCACTTCCACCATGGGGTTATTGGGACATCAAATGAGGTGATTCGGTAAAGTACTCAGAAACGTGCCGACACGTAGTATGTTCTCAATAAACGTGAGCGATTTTTGTTTGATCTCGTCTGCCACCAGAATGATCTTCCTAAGACACAACTCTGGTCTGCTCTCATTTGGAATCCTTCAGTGGTCTCTCACTGAACAGACAAAATCCAAAACACTTGGCATGGTATCTATGGCCCCAGCCCTACTCTAGTGACCACCGCTCACAGTGCCTCCACTCTGAGCTCCTAAGCACGCACATGCTCTCTGCTACCCTCGTGCCTTTCCACAGGTACTGCCTCCACTTGTCCTGTCTGTCCCTCATCTTCTGCTTGGCCGGCTCCACCGTGCGTGCCTAAGTGCCCATCCACTGAGCTCCTGCAGTTACCATATGCACACATTTGCTGAGGCACCATTTACTCTATTCACATTTTGGACTGGATAATTCTTTGTCGAAGGGGCTGTCCTATGCAATGTAGGAGGGATGGCATTCCTGGCCTCTACCCACTAGATGCCAGTAGCATCCCTTTTCTCCCTTGCCCCCAAGTTGTGACAATCAAGAATAACTCCAAACATTGCCCACTCTCCCCAAGGTAGGAAAGAGGATAAAATTACCCCTGGGTTGATAACCACTACATTAGATGATAAGCCCCTTGAACACATACGCTCTAGCTTCCTTCTCTATCACTGGGACCTGGCTAGATAGTTGGCAAATAGTAAGCACTCAATAAATGCCCACTGAAAAGGAAAGAAGGAAATAAAATGAATTTAGTGCTCATAACATAGTAAATATCCTCCCCCCCCAGGATGAGATAGGCATGTTGGATCAAATAATGAATAAATGAATGAGACCGAGTTTGATGAGTGACTTAAACACACAGCATGAGCACTGAGCAAACAAGTGCCTCTCATCATTTCAATATCTTACAGAAAAATTTCAGCCCCCTATCACCTTCCGGCTTCCTCACCATCCATCCTGTTCAGCCGCTTCGCATCCCCGCGAAACTTCTTCAGGGACTGACTGACCTTCAGTCTGCCCCCTTAATCTGCCATTCCCTCCTCAGCCCACTGCTGTCACACCCCTTCCTCTGACCAAAGCCAAATCAAACCAAGCAAAACAGAAAAACCGGGGAACTTCCCCAGCGTTTCAGATCTCAGTAGGCAGCACCTCTAACCCTCTCGTTGTACAAACTTGACCCCTAGCCGCCCTGCAGGCTCTTCCTCAAAGGTCTCTTATCTCTACCTGCCCCTCTTTACCTGCATTATCACTTGCCTCTCTTGCAACAGGCCTTTCTTGGTCTCCCTGAATCTTCACTTGTTCTTTTCTGACCTGTTCTCATGTTGCAGCTAGGGAGTTTTTCCCAAAATGCAAAACTGATTCTTTTTCTCCCCTGCTTGAAGCCTTCCTCATCAGTCTCAGATTGACTGGAGCCCCAGTGTGGCTCCAAGGTTATGCATGGACTGGTTACTGCCTTATCTTACTTTTCCCCCACTCTCCTCCATACTTTCACCACACTGGACTTCTTTCAGTTTCTGGAATGTTCCATACTCCTGGCACAGGGCCTTTCCATGTGCTGTTTCCTCTCTTTCTTCACCTGGTTATGCTGATTCAAAGTCCAACTCAAACATCAAGACTTCCTTGACCTGAGACTATATCCCATCCCTGTTTGTAGAGTTATGAGAATATATCTTCCTTCAAGCACCAGTGTTCATAATTTATGCTTACGATTATATGATTAACTTGGCTTCTTAGCCTAGAGTATAAATCCGAACAGGCAGAGACTATGTCCACTTTTGTTTACCTCTGTGTTTCTAGCCTAGAGGTCGGCTACCTATGGCCTTTGGACCAAACCCAGCCCCTTGTCTGTTTTTGTGAATAAAGTTTTATTGGAGCAAAGCTACACCCATGCATTTATGTATTTTCTGTGATTGCTGTCACCCGATCAGAGTTGGGTAGCTGCAACAAAGACAATATGGCTCTCCAAGCCTAAAATATTTACTCTACAGAAAACGTCTGCCAATCCCTGCTCTAGTCAGAACACCTAGTGCCTAGCAGAAAGCAGACATTCAATACAAATTTGTTAAATAAATGAGTAAATGGGCAAACTGAAAAAAAAAATGAGCTTCTGACATATCCCTTAGTGTCTGCTGAGTGAGTGTCTCAAACAAGCCCCTCGAGGGCAATGCTGGCCACCTGCAGACGTGCACTGGAGCCCGTGGGGGCCAGTATTTGTGTGCTCTTTTCTCCAGGAGCAGAATTTCTTACATTTTCTTTGGATCCTGCCAACAGGTCACTCCAGGCAAGGAAGGGGCCTTTCCTCTGACTACAGGGTCTTTGCTCTTGGTGCTTCTAAGCCTGGGAAACTCTCATTGGCCATTCCACACCAGCCAGACCCTGTCACAATCCTGTGACAGCCCTAAAGGAAGAAAAGGTAATTCCAGAGCCACTTCCACCTCAGGGATACCCAGGGAACGTGGGACTCCATGGGTCCAAAGAAGTTTCAAACACACTGTGGGGACTTTGGGTAAGGAAGGAGCCCAGAACCACACCAAAACCCCTGAAGGGACAAAACCAAAGGACAGAACTAGAAGAGAAGATGTTAACTCCCAGCTCTCATTCCTCCTAGCCCAAACCTCCAGGACCCTGCAGCTCAGTGCCATCACTACCCAGAGGAAAAGATGACCTTAGTCACTCCGGCCCCCAAAGACCTGGCCCAGAGCCCATTTTGAGTTGAGCCTTTGGTCAAACATCATCCTATAGTGGTCCCTGTGTTTGCACGAGGGTCACAGCCTCCATACCTTGCACTATCTCAGGGCAGGGCCTGCTTTATGCATCACCTGCCTCTGTCACCACTCTTTCCAGCTCCAACCCCTGGATCGGGAAGGCACACTGTGAGGCACACGGGAGGGTCTCAGCACACACCTGGGAAAAGCGAACGGGCCTCGGAATGCACTGGATCCGAGCTGCATGCACTGCCTCTGACACCTGAGAGGCCGACCGCAGCCACCCAGCTCCCTTCTGCCTGGGGCTGCTTCTTCTATGGCACGCCTGACCTGGAGTGACCCTGCTTCTCTCCTCCCTCTGCCCAGCACCGTCCCGGCCGGGTCCTGTCAGCACATTTCAAACCAGCCTGGATGCATCCACTGTCCAGTCCCATAGGTTACTAGACTCCATGCAGGCTTCTTCTGGAGCTGCCATCCTGGCAAAATTTCAAAGTCAAGAAGTAGCCACATCCTTTTTTTCTTTTCTTTTTTTTTTTTTTTTCCATTTTGTGGGGGAAGACTCCAGAATTTTAATACTCATAAGTGGTAGCTAATTCCCAAAGCAGCGATAAAGCTGGATTCAGGCTGAAGTGTTAAATGTGGCAGGAACAAAAAATGCAATGTGAGCATTTACACCAAAGTGCAAATAGTCAGAAACCCGCAGAGTGGGTGCGGAGAATGTTTCCGGCTCTTCACTCATGGGTGCTAGACGCATGCATCACATGGCTTTACTAGAGAAGGAGTTTCACATTTAGTTCTCAGATGTTTTGTTAAAATCCACAGAAAAGAAAATGAACACTCCTGAGCGAAGCTCAAAGCACTGTTCCAAAAATTCTAGAACATTCTCTTCTACCTGCCTCTTCCCAGGTCTCTGGCATGGCTCTATGAACACTTGGGCACTAAAGGGACACTGCTGGGGGTTCCGTGGAGGCAGCTCCCTCTCAGTCCTGCCCCTGCTGCTGTCCCCACTGCATCAAAGTCTCTGGGTCCAAAGTCTTCTCTGCCTTGGCTTCTCCATTTACAAAAATGGAGAGGATGCTGGCTCCTGTCCCCCATCATGCAAGAGTCTGCTCAGAAAAGGAATCCTTTGAAGTAGGCTTGGTGGCTGTATCAGCCTGCTAGGGCTGTCATAACAAAATACCACAGACTGGGGGGTTCCACAACAGAAACTTATGTTCTCACAGTTCTGGAGGCTGGAAGTCCAAGGTCAAGATGTCGGCAGTTTTGGTTTCTTTGGGGGCCTCTTGCTTGGCTTACAGAAGGCCGCCTTATCGCGGTGTTTCACCTAGTCTTTCCTTGATGTGTGCACATTCCTGGTGAGTCTAAATTTCCTCATTTGATAAGGACACCAGTCAGATTGGATTAGGGGCTGCCCACATGACCTCACTTAACCATAATTACTTCTTTAAATGTCCTCTCCCCAAATACTGTCACATTCTGAGGTACTGTGGGATTAGGGGCTTCAACCTATCAGTTTTGTGGGGAACACAATTCAGTGTCTAACAACAATATGCTTTATCTTGTGGTAGAAATAAGGGCTTGAAGCTTCACCCAATGGCAAACTTGCCTGCCCTCAGAAGAAGTTTTTGAACAGGGAGGTGAATAAAATTCATGACCAAAATATCTTCCATTAACTGAATTTCCATTTATTTGTTTTTAACAAAGATCTTCACTAAGACAGACAAATCAATGATGATGATATAAATAACAGTAATAGTAGACCAACCAGCCACACCAAGCAAAGCCACGAACACTTTTAACTTAAAACAGCTTACAATTGCCAAACATTGTTCTAGGCCTGACATGTACCTCTGAACTACAATATATCACATTTATAAAACGTATTAGTTAACTTTTACAGAGCACTGTATATCAGTCACAAGAGACCGTGGACTATATATAAGTGGTCCAACTTTATGGGAGAACCAAATAATCATTGATTATTTAAGAGACCAAAGACAACAACTCCACCAAGAGGAGCCAGACCCGAGAAGAGAGAAGAGATTGTTCTGGAAGCACCACAGGGTGGTCTTATTTAATTCACAGTGAATTTGTCTCCAGAGACTACAAACTGATCGAACACAGGGTATGGACGTGAGGAAAAAGTAAATGTGCCCCTGCCTCCTGTTTCCACAAGTGGCCAAACTCAGCATAAAATCCTTAGCTCCCTTTCAGTGGAAGTGTCTGGAATGCGGTGCCAGGGACCAGTGGGGGCGGCTGGCCACGCACTCCTACACCAGGCACTTAGCATGGAGTCTGGTGGGCAGCAGGCACCCAGAAACACTTTGTTTTATGGAATTAAAAAAACATTCACTCCAGAACAGACCTGGGCAAGGAGGAAGGGAAGACTGCAGGAAAACGCAGGAATACAGGGAGAGCAAAACTCACAGAGAAACCCTGAGCAGAGCATTCTACCCATCACAGGTGACGGTACAAACGAAATAAGTAAGTCATTACTCGGTTTTCTGGTAGGATTATGAAAGGAAGCAGAATAAAGTGGGATAAATAACTGCTTTAAAGTGTGTAATCTGCCTTTTCAGAAACGAACCCCAGATTTTGTAAAGAATGTGTATCAAGGTTATGTAAGACATCAAGACTATCTTATAGGCCAATTTAAAACCCAGATGGAGGTTTAAATAAAATCGAGGCTAGTATGCATAAAAATAAGGTTATTTTAAAAACAATTACCGTGTGAGATAAACAATAAACATACTAGCTTGTTCTTTTACTGAGCTCGCCCTATAACAGAATTCAGGGAGTCTCCATCACTGTGTGAGTGGGATGGTGGGGGAGGAGGGGCGGAGAGGCTAACTCAGGAGGCCCAAGCGGAAAGGGGCTGGGTGTGGGGTTAAGGACTTGGTATTTTCTCCTCCAGCAAGGGGGAGCCAGTGGTGGTTTTTTTTTTTTTTTTCAACGTTTATTTATTTTTGCGACAGAGAGAGACAGAGCATGAACGGGGGAGGGGCAGAGAGAGAGGGAGACACAGAATCGGAAACAGGCTCCAGGCTCTGAGCCATCAGCCCAGAGCCTGACGCGGGGCTCGAACTCCCGGACCGCGAGATCGTGACCTGGCTGAAGTCGGACGCTTAACTGACTGCACCACCCAGGCGCCCTGCCAGTGGTGGTTTTAAAGGAACAAGTGATTACATCAAATTGATATTTTTCAAAACAGGACTCACTAGTTAAAAGCCAACTAATGAGAACAGTAGCCATCAGCTGAAGCAAGCAGGCATGTTCTGTGATTTGCTATCCTCCATGAACATTGGTGAGTGAGTGAGCCATCGGTCTTATGTTTATTTATTTATTTTTAATGTTTATTTACTTTTGAGAGAGAGAGCGTGCACATGCACAAGTCGGGGAGGGGAAGAAAGAGAGACACAGAGAATCCCAAGTGGGCTCTGTGCTGACAGCAGCAGGCCCAAAGTGGGGCTCGAACTCACGAACTGCCAGATCATGACTTGAGCCAAAGCTGGACGCTCAACCCACTGGGCCACCCAGATGTCTTCCCATTGGTCTCAGGCTTAGGGCTCGCTGTCCTGGTTTCAAACACTGTAGACTCCTCACAATACAAAACTCCTCAAACACTGTTCTAAAACATCTTCCTTTTTAAAGAGTAAATGCAGGTTGAGTCAAAAATGTGGCAGCTTGCCAATCGCAAGAGAAAACCTGAATTTTCTTCATCAACGGGAAAAAAACCCCCTAAAATACCAAGTCCCTCTCATTTTATGATCTTGCTTTTTCTAAATATTCATATAAGCTGACCTTTTCAAGGCATCGCCTGGAACTGAAAACACGCTAGTAATAAATTGTGTTTCTCTGGCTTAATTGAAACAGTGTCTTTGCCACGAGTCAGGGGCGCTGGTTTTCATTTCTCAGGGTGCCTGGAGAGGCAGAGTCGGTGAGGCATCACAGGGCGACCAGGACCCGGTGGGGCTTCTAGTTCCAAGGGAAAGGCCCACACCACACTCCCAGCAAGGATCGTGTGTGTGTGTGTGTGTGTGTGTGTGCGCACGCGTGCCTGTGTGTGCAAGACCTTCCTCCTGCACTTCCCATCTTTGAGTCCTCCAAAGTGCTTTCCTGGAAACTGAATGGATGCTAACCAGGGACTGTGGGTGGACACCTTTGGCTGCCTGCTGAAGGCTGTGGACACCTTTCCAGAATAATAGTTTTGAATGTATAAAATAAAGCACATAGGATGATGAAAGAAACCAACTGTGTTTAAGTATAGTTTTCAAAATATTAAAAAAGCAAAATGCTAATGTAGTAGTAAATGTCCTTTTTTTGATTAATGTTTATTTTTGATAGAGAGGGGGCACATGAGAGACAGGGAGGCGCAGAAAGAGAAGGGGACGGTGGATCTGAAGCAGGCTCTGCACTGACAGCAGAGAGCCTGATGCGGGGCTACAACTCACGATGGGATCGTGACCTGAGCTGAGGCTCAATGCTTAACAGACTGAGCCACCCAGGTGTCCCGTAACCAGTTTTTAAAATGCTTATTCATTTATTTTGAGAGAGAGAGAGAGAGAAAGTGTGGGAGACAGAGAAACCAAAGCGGGCTCTGAGCTGCCAGCACAGAGCCTGGTGTGGGGCTTGAACTCATAAAACCGTGAGATCATGACCTGAGCTGAAACCAAGAGTCAGATGCTTAACCGACTGAGCCAGCCAGGCGCCCTGTAAATGTCCTTCTTTATTAACGTACTAAATAATAAAATCTAGTGTCGTGTTTAAAACTATCATAATTTCAGAGCAGCAATGAGCACAATGATACTTTGTGATACGTATGGCAAGGATGAAAATATCTGTGATCCTACTTGCGACAAAGTCACGGGTCCTACGAATACTACTGTGTTTCGTTGCCTATATTCATAAATTGAAGAAAATGTTAACTTGAACATTTTGCCCCCCATTCATATTCACAGACTTCCTGTGCTAGACCAAGTCTAGAAAACAATTAACCCAATAAATGTGCCATGTGATGCTCTCAGGTGGAGATGCTACGAGCCCCCCTCCCCCACTTAATCAGAGAGCACCTCTCTTTAACTTTCTGGGAACACTGCTGCTTGAAGGCTATGGAACTGTAGTGAAGATTTAATGAGAAGTTCCTTCCCTTGCTTTTGAATGTTTAAGAAAGAAGCAATAAACGCAGCAGATTGGAGCCGGGGAACCTTGGCAAGGCCTCGACCGAGACCCTATAATGCTTTGGGCCCCTGTGACATGCTCCTTTAAGGATGCTTACGAGACACTGGTGAGAAAATGGGGTGGTGGCTTTGCCCACCTCGAAGCACCGTTCCAGTCAGAAGGACTGCCATTTGGGAATGCCATTATTCTCTGATGTTGGGTGTGGCCAGTGTGGGCTGGAATTTGGGCTCCACCATTACTGCCTGTGGGGCTTTAAGGTCAAGTGTCTTTTCTACACCCCAGTTTCCTTACTGGTGAATGAGCATCTCTTCTTCACAGACTTTTGTAAGGAGGAGACGAGATGGCAGTACACATCAGTGTTTAGAACAGGGCCTGGCCCACAGTAAGCATTCAGTAAATGCTAGCTACTTCTATTACCTTCACAGCCCCGTCTCAGGCCATGACGATGACCTGGTTACTACACCAATGCTTCCTCCTTCTTCACCTTGTATCTCCATTTCCGTGTCTGAAATGGAGCAAAGGCCTAGAATAGAGGATGGGTTCTCTTCTCTCCCTTTCCCTCTCCCTCTCCCTCTTCCTCTCCCTCTCCCTCTATATATATGTATATAATTTATTGTCAGTTGGCTAACATAGAGCGTATACAGCGCACTCTTTGTTTTGGGAGTAGATTCCCATGATTCATCACTTCTACACAACACCCAGTCAGTGCTCATCCCAACAAGTGCCCTCCTCAATGCCCATCACCCATTTTCCCCTCTCCCACCATCAACCCTCAGTTTGTTCTCTGTATTCAAGAGTCTCTTATGGTTTGCCTCCCTCCTAGAGGATGGGTTCTTTTCCAGAATCCCTGTATGGCAGGGAGGAAAATGCTACACCCCACAATTTAATTGTCAATAGTATTTCTGAAAAGTCTCCACATGGGAGATGCCCTGTAAGCCAACAAAATCCTGAAGCTTCAGAGAAATCCTGCCTTTTGGCCCTGTGCTGGCCACTGCTGCATTTTATGTCACCTTACATAGCAAAGGTACTCCTGGGTTAAAAGACACAGGCAACATACATGAGGACTAAGCCACGGTTGGATAATATTAACCACCTGACAATGGTGAGGTGAGGGAGTGTTTGGCACACAATTTCCAGAGACGCTGGACCCTTATGTCAGTAAGAGAACCTTATAGGCATGGATAAGAAACATTTCAAAAATTTTACTTTCACTTATTTTCTGTGAAACACACACTTTATAAAAGGAGACAACTCAGTTCTTGTTCTTTAGAAGTTTACAGTGTCTCCGGGGAGACAAAAACCAGACATGGAAAGACATAAAAATGCACGAAGAAAGCACAGTCCCAGTACAAATGAGGTGGCTACCTAGTGCTCCGGGGTGGGCGATTCTGTCTTCACACAGTCTATGGAACAGAGCCTCCTTGGTCTCATGAAGTTCTATTCACCTGCAGATGGAAAGACTCCTCCAAAAGAAAGGAAGTAAGTACCTCAGGTTTGAGGGGTATATTTTCTCTTATGTGATCTTTCTAACTACATTTGTACGATTTGTATAGTTGATAATACTAATGTATTACCACACTTTGGCAAATGCGAACAAAGGGAGAGTGGTTCCTTTCAATGGGGGCTGGGACAATACTTACTCTCTCCCAACTTGAGAGTAAAAACATTGAGGATACAAAGGGTGGTGGTAGTGTGAATAAACCAGGTAGTATCCTCCAGGTGATAGCCCCAGGACAATTTTGCACCTTAAAGCCCAAAGAGGGGCCCTAAGACTGTCTTGGAAAAAGAAGATGGGTTCAGGAGGCCGCAGACGTGGGTGAGAACTTGCAAAGCACATACATACAGGGTTCCCCAGACCCTGGGACACAGGTGCAACCCTATGGCAAGAAGTGTGCAAACTGCAGTAAATATTTGCTGAGGGAATGAACGCAGCGAGGCGGGGGCACCTCAAGAAGAGCTAGGCAGTTCCTCAGGGAAGGCCAGGACAAGAGAGATGGCAAGAACTCATATCCAGGCATAGCTCAAAGCCTTTACATGTGTTAACCCAGTGAACTTTATGGGACTGAGCCCTGGAGCACTCCTCACATTAAGATGAGAAACTGAGGCACAGAGAGCTTAAGCCATTTGCCTAAGCCCACACAGCCAGTTGGCTGTGGGGTCAGGATTCAAACCCACTCCTCTGCCTTCAAAGACAAAAACTTACTTAGTTTATGCTAAGTAAAAAGAGTCCAGGCCCTAAAGACCACACATACATACATATGGTTCCATTCATTTGCTGTGTCCATAATAAGGAAGTGCACAGAGACAGAAAGTAGATTAGTGGTTGCCAGGGGTTGGGGGAAGAAGGGAACGGGGAATGAGTGCTAATGGGTGTGGGTTTCTTTTGGGGTGATGAAAATACTGACTGTGGTGACGGTTGTACATATGTGTGCATAGGTTAAAAACCACTGAATTATGCACTTCAAACTGTGTGGAATGTGAATTCTATCTTAATAAAGCTGTTAATTTTCCTTTTTTTTTTTTTTTTTTTTTTTTTTTTTTTTACTTAGTTACGATTAATTTCTCAAGAAGCAAACTGGAGAATACACAACTCTGCTTTCACTGGGGGGGCTAGGGAGACACCTCAACCTCGCTTCAAAGAGAGCCAAATGAAAACATGGGAGGAAGGGGTGTTTTTAGAGTCTTCCAGTGTTGGAGCTGCTAACCGAACCCTGAGGCCCGGGGCTGGGGCAGTCCCTCCTGTTCTGCAAGGAAGGGAAGCCCGAGGACACACTGCAGAGGACCCAGGCCTCCGCTCTGTCCTCACAGCACAACTGCCGGACTGCACTGTCAGGTTATTAAATATGAATTAAGAAAACTTAAGATCTGCCTGCCGAAATCTAAGCTACGGAAAAACAAGCCTGGCCCTTCACATGATCCTGCAGGGCGGGCGAACCATCTCCGCCCGGTGGCACATCTTGCCAGGGCAGAGCGGCCGGCCTGACCTGGGAAGTCTTGGGAGAGTCGTGTTCTGTCTCACTGAGAAGCCAGATGAAAGCTGGACAGCGAGGCCGGCGCCTGATTCATGATTAACTCACTTGTGCTCTCCCCACTTGTGTTCTGAATCATGAATTGTTTTCCCTGGTATTTGTCACATCGAGGACATGAGCCTTTTAATTGGCGAGAGAGCAGACGTGCAGCTTGAGATGTCAAAAGACCGCCTTTGTTGCGAAGCCGTCTCCGTGATGCAGGGGCCTGCAAGTTAATGGCTGTGTCCTCGAGTCAGCTGGTGAGCCTGGCTCGAGCACAGAACCGGACCAGCCAAAAGAACAGACAATTTAGTTATGCAGAACTTTGCCAGACAGCACTTGGGGGCTGAATTCTGCATTAGATTGGAGTCTGCAGGGTTCCAGAAAGCTTGGCCCTCCACACCCCCATCCAAGCAGTGCTTTCCAGGGCACCAGGTGTGTGGACTCATCTAAGAGGTTAAATATTGTGCCTAAGCTTGATGGTCCCAACTAACTGCGTCCTTATCTCCACACTCTCTGCCCTGTGACTTTGCCCTGTGACTAGTACCTTTCCCACTGTGAGCCTGAGCATGACCACATAACTTGGTTAGGAAAAGTACATGTGTATTTCTACTTCCTCTCTCACTCCTCAGCGAGGGCTATAAGAACAACCTGGCCAGACTTGCTGGAGGATGAGAGGCAAGCCTACCCAGCCAGAGATTTGTGAGCTAAACCCTGGTCTGAGAAAGCCCAGCCAAGATAACAGAGTGACCTAAGTGACCGGTAGCTGCCCTCGGAGGCATGGATGCATCCAGCTAAGACAGGAAGAACCAGTCAACTGACAGACTAGATGGGCAATCCTAGATGTTCCTTGTCTTCAGCCCCTGAATTCTGGGGTGGCTTGTTGCACAGCACTGTTGGATCCACAGGTCACTGACACACCCACCCAGTACGTGGTAGATGGAGATAATCCATGGGAGATGGAGATCTAGGATTCTGAGTCTAGTTCTAGAGGCCCCTTTGGGCACAGAGATACATGGACCAGGTAGCTGAGGATCTGCTGAAGGAAGAAAGCTTGGAGAAGACAGGTCATGGGGGCTGGCCAGGCCAGACATCAGCTCATGGGGTTAGGAAAGGCAGCAGAATGTATAGAGCTTAGACTCTGGAGCCAGCCAGCCTGGTTTCAAATCCTGGTTCTACCTCTTCTTGTGTCATCTGTGGGAACTTACTTACTACATGGAACCATAAACTGGCCCTATCAACATCCATTCAACCCTACTCCTGATGTGTCTTCCTGTATTTCAAAGTCAAGGAAGCTAAAATGGCATGCTCCTTTGCACGCCCAGGGATCTAGAGGGGTTTAAGGTTCTCCCAAGATGTGCTTGTATAGGATCTGAGCGGCTAAGGAAATGAGGTGGGGCCATATAGCTATGGATTCTGCTATTCTCCTGCCAAGCAGAGGCGAGCAGACCAGTCACCGACTCTGTGGATGTGTTGGAAAGCAGAGCACCCACATAGCAGATGTGACCCTGAAGCCAGCAGTTGCAGTGAGCCCTCCCGGTCCCTGGGTGGCAGCAAAGGTGGGTGTTCCTGTGGTCTGTAGTTCCCATAGTGGGGTACCGAGTCTCAGCCTTTCCACCTGTGCAAGTAACAACTCTGGTGGTCCAGTTCTGCAGTGTTGTGTCAGGAATCATTCCTGGAGGCTGAGCCAAGATCCTGCCTATCCAATTATTTTTGAAACTCCTAATCCCTCTATTAATGTTTCCTTAAATAGAGGTGTCTATTTTCCAGCTTCTAAACTATAATGGATACACTTAATCTCTCTGGGTCTCAGTTTCCCCACCTGTAAAGGTATACCGATACTCAAAAAAAAAAAATTTTTTTTAATATTTATTTTTGAGAGAGAGACAGAGTGCAAGTGGAGAAGGGGCAGAGACAGACAGAGACAGAATCTGAAGCAGGCTCCAGGCTCTGAGCTCTCAGGACAGAGCATGATGCAGGGCTCAAACTCACGAGCCATGAGATCATGACCTGAGCCGAAGTCAGATGCTCAACTGACTGAGCCATCCAGATGGCCCAAGGGATGCTGATACTTCTATGCCTCCAAGGATCGTCCCAAGGATTTGATCAGATAATCCAATTAGGCAGTTAGAGCAGCGCCTGACATATGGAAAACATTTAAAGTCTTATCATCATTAAGTTTCAGAGAACTGTTGGTGTCAGTGCACCCAGAGTTGACAGATTATGGGGACTGCAAGACATCCAGTGACATTCTGACGTGAGGACCTTTTTCTAGGCTCTTGCGTGTTTTGTGGATCTTCCAGGGCTGAGCAAGTTCTGGGTATCCTGATTGGGTCTGGGTATTTTCAAAGGCTTGGGCCTCACTTACTTGCACTCTTTGTGGCCTGGGTCACTTCCACGCATGAGTTTTCTTGTCAGTCACATGTGGTGGAACTACAGGCATCTCAAGCCTCTGGTTTTATCCAGGTCCACAGTCCCTTAGTCCACGTCCTTGGGACTGACTCTTCTATGGGATTCAACACGAAAACACTGCATTTCATGACATTCCCAAGAGGGTTTGCAACAGCATCCTAGAATCAGACATATTAGTATTTCTGCAGCAACAAGTGCGAATATTTATGTTTACTGGGAGAAATGGGGAATCTAAATTCCTCACGTCAGTTTAGGTCAGGTTTTGCTGTCAAATAATTTGTTTCCAGAGCTTTTTCTATGTCAGTTTTGTGAGTAAGGGATATGGGCCTTTGCATAAGGCATAATGACATGACAATGGCCTACGTGCTGACACTGAGCGGGACACGGTCAGCCACGGAGGGCGAGCAGGGTCCCAGTCAAGGCAGTCGGCAGTGTTCAGAAGACACAGAGGGCTGATGGGTGACTTTTTATATTTGCAAAGGTGCTGGACCAAATGTCACAAATGCAACAAAATAAAACAAGCAGTGACTTCAACAAAACTGTTTGCTCTCTTCAAACATTTAAGAGAACAGGAGGACAAGGCACCAAATGAAGACATATCTGGAAGAGAAGAGGGCGGCACCATCACTTTGGGAAGAAGATGATGAGTGACCGAGCCCAGGAGGAAGGTGCATGCTCTAAAACAGCAGTCCCTGGTATCCATGAACCACTGTGGTGGCAGGAGTTAAATGGGTGATGGGCATTGAAGAGGGCACTATTTGGGACGAACCCTGGGTGTCATATGTAACAGACAAATCGCTGGGTTCTACTGCAGAAGCCAGGAACTACACTGTATGTTAACTAACTTGAATTTAAATTAAAAAAAAAAAATTCTGAGATGTTACCTCCAGCTCCAGGCCTCCGCGTGGAGCGGTCTCAGGACCACGACTCACCGCACCCTCTGGAGAGCCCAGGCTGTCTTTCTCGGCATCCCTCTAGGGCAAAGGTCCCTGTCTTACCCATCTGTTTCCCTCACCACAGGGCTGACCACACAGGGCACTCAGGACGTGCCATTCTAGCTGGGGGATTCTGTGCACATACCTGCAAGGAAGGTGCAGATGAATTTTATCAGCAGGAAAGCAAGGTCAATGTAGTCACCTCAGGTACAAGCAGAGCCCAGGGCTGGGGAGAAGGGAACAAATGGAACTGGAAAAGAATAAGGCAGCCATGGCGTCCTAGAGGTGGTATGCTCTCCACATGGTTAAAAGGGCTGCTGGACCAAAGGAGAAGAGTCAGGAAGTGAGGGAGACACTGCCTTCAGGGTGATGAATGTTGAGCAGAAAGTTCTGCTTTTGGTCCACAGGGCAATGCAGCGTTCACTCCAGCACAGGCCCATGATGGCAAAGGCAAGTCGGGGTGCAGATGTGTTTGATGAAGTCAAAACAATGCCTCAAGCTGACTTTGGTCACTAGAACACTTGTCTGAACTGTATCAGCTTTTACTTTATTTTTAATTGTTTTTCTATTTTTATTTGGGAGAGAGAGAGGACGCATGTATGTGAGCCAGGGAGAGGGGCAAAGGAGGAGAGAGAGACAGAGGGAGGGAGGGAGGGAGGGGGAGAGAGAGAGAGAGAGAGAGAGAGAGAGAGAGAGAGAGAGAGAACGAATATCTCAAGCAGGCCCCATGTTCAGTGAGGAGCCTGACATAGGGCTTGATCCCATGACCCTGGGATTATGTCCCAAGCTGAAATCAAGGGTCAGACACTCAACCTACTGAGCCACCTAGGTACCCCTGAACCTGCATCAGCTTTTAAAGTCCTTCTGCATTCATTCCCCCCAACCATGCACCCCCCCCACCCCGATCTAAAATGGTTAAGATTTAAAGGATGAAACTGCTTGACCTGGAAGCAAAGGTGTTTTTCTACATTGGGTAGGCCTGGCAAAGAAGAGGTTCCTTTGACAAGTGCAGTAAATCTAGCCTGAAATCAAGGATTGCACATTGTTTTCATATTTCAGCAGTACAAAGCCATCAGGCCTGTGTAATTCCCCTTCCTTCCTTCCCTTCTCCTTCGAAAATATAGCCCTGTACTCCAAAAACGGCTTCCAAAGATGCATTAAAATCAAAAGAAAAGAAATAAGTAAGGTCATGTCAGGAAGTCAGGATAAATATAGGCAAGATAAGACAAGGAGTGAGAGAATGGTACAGTGAATGCTCAAGAACACTCGAGTTTCCCTGGTTTCTTTCTCAGAACATCCCTCAATACAGCACCACGACCTGTCACTGAAGTGTTCTTCACCAAAAGCAATTCCACAGGGAGCCAAATAGTATAGATTGGTACCTGGTACCTAATAGTCCAGCATGACCCAGGAAGAACTTTTTTTTTTTTTCAACGTTTATTTATTTTTGCGACAGAGAGAGACAGAGCACGAACGGGGGAGGGGCAGAGAGAGAGGGAGACACAGAATCGGAAACAGGCTCCAGACTCTGAGCCATCAACCCAGAGCCTGACGCGGGGCTCGAACTCACAGACCGCGAGATCGTGACCTGGCTGAAGTCGGATGCTTAACCGACTGCGCCCCCCAGGCGCCCCTGGGAAGAACTTTTAAAGCATCTACCTCCGAGGACTAGATGTGCTGACTGTTCCTCAGACCTGCTCTGTTGTCCTTTACAAAGCTGTTGGTATAATTTGGGTTGTAGAGAGTCTTCTGTGATGTCAATCACAGTCCGATCATGTGGACCACAGCTGCTTTCTGCGGAGGTTAACAGCTTTGTCTTAAGCTTTTGCCTTCTGGGGTTGGGCTGATTCTGGACTATGCAAGGAATGACAGAAACACACTATCCCTCCACTCAGAGGTGGGTCAAGGTGATCTTCACGAATCTCAGGCTTGACAGATCAGCAAACAGAACAAAAAGCTGGTGAGTAGACCCAGTACATGTGGAAATGTGGCCTGTGATTCAGGTGGCATCTCAAACCCGTGGGGGAAAGATGCATGGCCTTTTGGAAAAACAAAACTAAATCCGTATCTGACACCACTCACCAAAATAAACTGCGCATGGATTCGATGATCTAAGTGGACAATGAAATTATACATGTCCTGGGGGGGAAAAATGGGTGAATCCCTTGATAACTTGGGGGATGAAAAGTCTTTCCCATATTAACTTAAAATCTAGGGGCGCCTGGGTGGAGCAGTCGGTTAAGCGTCCGACTTCAGCCAGGTCACGATCTCGCGGTCCGTGAGTTCGAGCACCGCGTCGGGCTCTGGGCTGATGGCTCGGAGCCTGGAGCCTGTTTCCGATCCTGTGTCTCCCTCTCTCTGCCCCTCCCCATTCATGCTCTGTCTCTCTCTGTCCCAAAGATAATAAATAAACGTTAAAAAAAAAAAATCTAAAGATAATACACCATTGATAAATTTGTCTATATAAACAAATTAATGTATGGCAAAATACATGTAAGTCAAAAGACAAATGTCAACACTAAGAAAGGAAAACAGTTGCAACTTCCATCAGAGACAAAGGTCTAGTTTCTCTACTATTAGAAAAAGTTCTTAAAATTGAGAAGAAAAAGACCAAGACAGAAAAAATGAACAAAAAACGTGCACTTGTACAGAGAGACCGCCTTTAGACCTAGACCTAAAAAAAAAAAAAAAAAAAAAAAGCTCAACCCTACACAACATTACACAAATATCAGTCAAAACTAAGCTGAAATACACCTCTTACTCACGATACTGGCAAAATCCACAAGTTTGACAAATGTTTTGTGGTAAGGCTGTGGAGAACCATTTACCAGCAGGGGAACACAAGATGGCATGGCCCCAGAGAGGGGAATTTAGCAATACCTGATGACATTACGTACGTTTTTATCTGTGACCCATTCACTCCATTTGAAGACATACCTTCAGGTGTACGAAAACACATGCTAGAGACTGCTCATAGTGGCATTGTTGGCAAAAGAAAAGATCAGCAACGATCTAACAGGCCACTGGCAGGGACTGGGTGAATCCACTCCAGTGTAGCCACACGGTGCGGTGGGAGCATCCCGGGCCAGAGAGGACAGCCTTGGTGGGCTTACACGGAGACACGTCAGGGCTATGTGGAAAAGTGGGCAAAGCACAGCGAAGAAAAGCATACACACTAGGCGACTCGTGGAAATAAGAATGAATATAAAATCTGCTCATGCGGTGGCACCCGGGTGGCTCAGTAGGTTAAGTGTCTCAATATTAAATTTGATCTAGAAATATCAATTTGAAAACAAAATGTATTAAATAAATATATTCCCTGCTTCTATCCACTAAACAGTCCTAGAATGAGCATCCCTAGTGGTTAGATCTTTGTTTTAAAATCCCTGACTAAAAAGAACCAGGAAAATTCCCACGAAAATGAGTGAATCTAGGTCTGGAACAGTTAAAATACAAGGTCTGTCTGGGACATACTATGCCTAAAAGCAAAGAAGTACTCAAAGAGGGACATGAAGTCTTCCTTACAAAAACTTTCACCTAATAAATGTAGAAAGAATGAAAGAATCAGAAAATCACCATCTACTCCTGAAATAACTGGTTTGGGTAAGGGTTCTCAAGGAATGAAAGTTATTGGAAACAGTATATTTGCCTAGTGCTTAAGTATCCCCCCACAGGTTACCTGCAATCACAGAGGGACAAACCTATCACCACTTTAAACCCAGTGATTAAACTTAACTTTATCAGAGCACCTGGGTGGCTCTGTCGGTTACGCATCTGACTTTGGCTCAGATCCTGATTTTTTTTTTTTTTATATATTTCTTTTTGACAGAGAGACAGAGTACAAGCAGGGGAGGGGCAGAGAGAGAGGGAGACACAGAATCAGAAGCAGGCTCCAGGCTCTGAGCTGTCAGCACAGAGCCCGACGCGGGGCTCGAACCCACAAACTGTGAGATCATGACCCGAGCCGAAGCTGGACACTCAACCGACTGAGCCACCCAGGAGCCCCTCAGATCCTAATTTTGAGGTTCACGGGCTCACAGGTTCGAGCCCCGTATTGAGCTCTGTGCGGACAGCTCAGAGCCTAGAGCCTGCTTTGGATTCTGTGTGTCCCTCTCTCTCTGCCCCTCCCCGACTCATGCTCTGTGTCTCTCTCTCAAAAATAGTAAACATTCAGAAAAAATAAACTTAAACTTAACCAAGGGGCACCTGACATTATGCACCTCTGTATGTGATGCCACATATGAACCATTTATGAAGTATATTCTTGACAAAAGTGTAGAACCCAAACCCAGCCAAGTCTTTAAACCTAACTCCTAATTTATAGGAAATACAGGGGACAGAGGAACAAGTCAGACTCCATTGCAAGGAAATAACTGGGCAAATCTAGAATGTGGGACATTCTACAGGAAAACTAGCCTGGTCTCTTCAATGGCATGAAAGGGCAAAAGGGGCTGTTCTAGAATAAAATAGAGAGACATTAATAACTAAATGTAATGTATGAATGAATAAAAATTTTTTTGGCCATTGGGGAAATGTGAATGTAGAACAGGTGTTAGATGATAGTGGGGAATTATTATTAATTTTCTTAGACATGATAATAACAATGAGGTAACATAGGAGAATGTCCCTACAGTTAGGACACATATACTAAAGTAGTTAGGGATGAAGGGTCTGGGCATTTGAAACTTTCAAAAAGTTCAGCAAAACAAACAAACAAACAAACAAACAGCATATATACATATACCTTAGCTAAATATGCACACAACTATGTGTCAGAATATCAAAATGATTGAATCTAGGTGGTATGTGTTCAGAAATTCCTTTTATTCTTCTTTCCACTTTTCTCTATGTTTGAAATTTCTCATAATAAAACTTGGAGAAAGGAAAAAGAATCTTAGATTGGTTCCAGCACAAGGCCCTAAAGTGGTGTCACATTTGGGGTGACAGTGACAATTTTAGGTTGGAACACTGAAACATAGAAAACTAAATGCTCACCTTGACCAGGAAAAAATTATAAGGCACCCATCAAATATTTAACTCTGAACAAGGTAACTTCCTGGTGAAAACCACATGTTATTCTGGTTTGCAAAACGTACCCTTCCTTCCTTCCTTCCTTCCTTCCTTCCTTCCTTCCTTCCTTCCTTCCTTCCTTCCTTTTTGTGAATACAATTTATTGTCAAATTGGCTAACATACAGTATATACAGTGTGTTCTTGGTTTTGGGGGTAGATTTCCGTGGTCCATCACTTACATACAACACCCAGTGCTCAATCCCAACAAGTGCCCTCCTCAATGCCCATCACCCATTTTTTTCCTCTTCCCCACCTCCATCAACCCTCAGTTTGTTCTCTGTATTTCAGAGTCTCTTATGGTTTGCCTCCCTCTCTGTTTGAAATTATTTTTCCCCTTCCCTTCCCCTGCGGTCTTCTGTTAAGTTTCTCAAGTTCCACATGAGTGAAAACATATGATATCTGTCTTTTTCTGACTGGCTTATTTCAGAATGTACCCTGTTTCGAACTGTAGACTGCTACCTAGGTGACTGCCAATGAATCACAGCTCCTGTAATCATTCTGCACACACCTGTCCCACACGGACTCTGTGCTTGGCCATATGCATTAGTTTCCTATTGCTGCTGTAACAAATTACCCAAACTTAGTGGCTTAAAACAACATAAATTTATTATTTTATGGTTCTGGAAGTCAGAAGCCCAAAATGAGTCTCACTGGGCTAAAATCAAGGTGTCAGCAAGAGCATTCCAGAACCTTTTCCAGCTTTGAGTGGCTGCCTGCATTCCTTTGCTTGTGGCCCCTTCTTCTGACTCCAAAGCCAACCTGCGCATTACTCCCAGCTCTGCTTCTGTCCTCACATATTTTTCTCTGACACTGACTCTTCTGTCTACCTCTTTCACTCACAGGGACCTTTGTGATTACACTGGGCCCACCTGTATAATCCAGAATAATCTCCATCTCAAGATCCTTAACTTCATATCTGCAAAAGCTCTATTGCCAGTGAAATATAACATAGTCACGGTTTTCAGGGATTAGGATGAGGCATTTTTAGGGGCCATTATGCTCCTTGCTGCACTATGTGACTGGCTTTAGCCAATGAGATAAAACAAGCATGATATGAGCAGAAGCTTGATATGTGCTTGTACAGGGGGTTTGTCCTCTGGGAACTTCCAGTCTTAGGATACTTACTCTCAGAACTCAACCACCACAGTGTGATGCTGTGAAGAACCCAAATGAGCCACAGGGAGAGGGCACATGGAAAGGAGGTGAGGCTCTGGCCAACAGCCCCAGTGGAGCTCTGGTCCAACAGCCAGCAACTACTTGCCGTGTGAATGAGCCACCTTGGTCAAGGCACTCTAGCTGACATCACGGAAGAGCAGAGATGAACCGTCCTGGCTGGGCCCTGCCCAAACTGCAGAATCCCGAGCAAATGATGACTGTTGTTCTTTTAAGCCACTAGATTTGGTCTGGATTTTTGCCTAGTGAGATATAAACTGAGACAGGATGTTTGCTATAAGCCAGTTAAATGCTGGAGAACATATGTCAAAAGTGTTGACTTTGGGTTTAGAATTCAGCAACCCTCTTTACGGTAATAATTCAATAGAAGAGCTTGTGTTCCATTAAGCTCTTTCTGAATCTGTGAAAATAAAACCATGTCACCTACAGAAAAGACAGTGCCTTTTCCCCTAGTCTCTCTAGCAAGAGGGAAGCCAATTTATCCATGCGAAGGCCCATGTTAAAATAAAGGGGCGGGTGTGGGCAGAATAGTGAAGAATTTTCACAACGGCAATAGCAATCTGAAACCAACCTCAATCTCATGGCATTAAATGAGTTTCTGGTATAAACTGCTGCTCCCAGATGAACTAGATTAGGATGACTGTTGATGTCACCCAAGTCTGTTGTTTTAAATAACCGATTCAGAGGCTGGTTTGCATAGACTTGGCCTACTTACTATACCTTGCCCACACATTCTGCTGAACTAGGAATTTCAATTGAGCCAGCGACCCAGCTGAGCCATAGCGCGGGGGATTGATTTTCAGAGAGTCTTGATCTTGCAATGAGCTTTTGCTACAGTGGGTGGAAACCAGTTACTTTCTGGTCTGTGAGAATTTGTGTTTACAGTTTCATTCCTCTTGGAAAATATGCTTAAAATCATTCATCCCCCACTCCCCTTCCTTCTGGTCTACAATGCTCCTAGCAACCGCAAAGGAATAAACAGACCCAGCTTCTAGTCAGAGAAATGGCACCCAAGTCTAAGGCATATTTTTAATTTATAGCTCCGGGCATGAAAACGTTGACCTAGCAAGACATGGACTTAAATGGTGCCCCAACAGCAAACAGCAGAAATCACTCTCATTTTTCCCCATGGCTGTGGAAGGCTGGCTGCATCTCCAAAGCATTTTCAGGTCTACAGGTAACTAACTTGACCCGAGACCCTCAAAATCATCAAGGCTCCTCTTCCTGCTTCGCAGCGCTCAATGCACACCTGTGGCTTTGTACAGCTAGCGACGAGAGCCGCCCAGCAGATCCACACCTGCGACTCATCTGCTTTTCTCTGGGCTGCCCTTGGTGCCTAAGTCCACAGACAATGAGGAAAGGCAGTGCTATTAGGCTGCTGAAGCACAGACTTCCACAGTGCTGCAGGCAATAGCGAAATAATTAACACCACATCTGAAGGGAAGAAAAACCGGCTCTCCACATGGCTTTGTAACTGCAGCTTTCAAGGGACTAAAGGTAGACTCCTTTGATGATGGGGGAAAAAATAAACAGAAGGATATTTGCATCTCTTAAATCCATAGATGTTTACGGGTATGGACAACGTGCTCAGCTCAGTGCTAGGCACTGTGGGTAACACCAAAGGAAAACGAAAACAGCCCAGTGGACTCAGAGCTCAGTCGTCTGCAGTAAACCTATGCAAGTAGAAGTAATGGAAGGAACCCGCCAGTTAACGAGGGAAACAACCATGACAATGGCCATGTAGTTTATTTTAGGAAGACTTGTAGATTGGAAAAGCTTGGGGCAGAAGATTAGAAATAGTGGGAGAATGCATGTCTTAAAAACTCTACAACTGAGAAATAACAGCTGGAAGCAAAGAAGGGAAGAACAGGGAGGAGGCAATTGCTTTTTTTTCTTTCTTTTTAAATAGAAGACCCAGAACTAGCCAAGTACAATTGCCTGGGGCTATTCAGTGCTGGGGCAAAGGGTCCCAAACACCTCCACAGGCCTTGAGGCATGTGACAAAGAGGGCAGTTACACTATTCATAGCAATGGTCTCCTCAAACTGGTTAAGACATTATGTTCTACTTCCTTTGCTTAAAAACACAGAGGGTGATGTTCAGTGGTCACTAGTTAGAAAGACTTCTTCCAAAAAGAGTTAATTTAAGTATGGGCACTTAAATGAATAAACTTAGTGGAGTAGAACATTGATTTATGTGCAACAGCCGCTTATTTCCCAAACTTGGGAGTTGAACTTGACTTGTCCTTCACCATGTCACCCAAAAGGATTCCCTAGCCCTGCTGATTCTTTGCCATGACCACTAGGATTGTCCCGTTAAGGATCGTCATGTCCACTTGGAAGCTATGTCTCTCAATGGCATGTAACTTCTCTCCCATCCAGCCTAGCCACCGCCTTCGTTTGACAAAGCATCTTTCTAACGTGATGCCTTCACTCATATGCACAAAACCCTCCAGCGGCTCCTGTAGCCTGAAGGATGGCCTTCAAGATCATTCAAAATATGACCCAGTCTATGTCTCCAGTGTGGTGTCCCAATACCTGTCACCTACCAACCTTGCATTCTGTGCCTTCACTGCTCACCATGCATTCACGCCTCTATGCCACTGGGCATGCGGTTCCCACTACCCAGAAGGCACCTCACCATTCTGCCATAGCTGTTGACATGCCCCATTCCCAAGGCCACACTGAAATGCTGCCACCTTTGGGGTGCTTTCCCCAGTGAGTTAATCATGTCCTCATCCTTCCATCACACTCAGCTTCTACTACACACTGGCCTGCATTGAGCTATGGGACGATGTGAAGGCAGGGGATGGGGCTTGCTTATGACAACACCACTAAGTCCCCTCAGCCAGCCCCAGCCTGGACTTCCTCTCTGCTTCCCAGATCCTCCCTCAGCCCATTTCCACGGACACTGGCTACTCCTGCCCCAGGCCTTGACAGGCACAGGCCACATGACGACAGAGCATTTGTGTGCGGCTCACAGCCTGACCGGTAGCCAATGGGCCCCGAGGAGGCTGGGGATTTAATCACAGTAATGGCTCAGTGTAGCCAGTCTCGCCCCATTATGGACAACTATTTACAGCATGTCAAAACCCAGCCCCCTGCAAAGCCACTTCATCTGACCCACATATTTGTCCTTTTGTAAAAATGTGTATAAAACCCCAGTAACTGGTTCACCAGAAATGGCCTGGGGGAAGGAATCTCAATCTCTCCATTACTCTCTTTCTTCCTTCCTGTCTAAAAGGCCCAAGCACGAAATCAGGAGAAGTTCAGTCCACTCCAGAACTATACGTTACGACTGCCTGAAGTTCCAATTAGGGCTGTATTCTTGATTGGTGCCCTCACCCGACGGCAAGGGGTGGACAAGCCTTGCTCTCCCACAGAACAAAACCATGTCTCGTTGCCTTGTAAAGCACAGAGTTTGGAACAGGAGCCACAGGCCTGGCTTATTTAAAAGACTACACACTCACACACACCCCACCACAGACACTCTCTGAGACGGAGAACATTTACTGGACATTTTTCACTTTGTGAAAAGATCCCATTATTAGTTTGTGAAATCAGACTGGGAATCTATTTGCCTCTGTGAGGTGCCTTCTATCGGCGCCCTTCTCTTCCTAGCTACTGCCAGGGATGCAGGCTATTCCTTGTCCTAATCCTCTGGGTGCCTGGGCACCCAAGACAGCACTGCAAATGGCTTCTGGCCTCTGCTCTGCACCCCCACTCCCCCAGCCCCACATTCCCTCCTAGGGGAGGGAGTTTTGGAACAACAGGATCCGGGGCAACATCCTAATGGATCTCTAGTCCCCATAACTCAGGTGCCCTGGCAGCTTTGTAAAGAGATTTAAGTACATGCTTTGTAGGATTTTCATGTCACAGAGCTAACCCTTCTGCTGTTGGAGACTCAGGACTAGTATAGACGTCCATCCTCCAAGGGGCTAGAGAGACTTTGCAGAAGAGGCAAATGTGGGCACATCCACGGGCACTCTCCCTGCTGAGGGTGCTGGCCAGAGGGAAGGAGGCTTTCCCTGGACGGGTTGGGGCACTCACTCTAGAAATCGTCAAGGAGGCAGCACCAGGCTCCTCAGGATGAACCCAGAAGTCTCCTTTGATTTTTCTCTTTCCTTGCCCCATCCCCCTACATCCTCCTCAACACCCTGTAGGTTCCAGCCCCAAATAAATCTCAATGCCTTTCCTGTCCCTTCTTCCCCCCAACCCTGCCACCGCCATGTCACATGGTTCCCAGAATGAAATCTACATAGTGACTGCAGCCCATGGGGTCCCAAGGGCTCTGGTCCCTCCCACTTCTCCAGCCTCTTCTTCAGCCTGTTATCCCCTGGCTCCTTTCCATTCCTCAGCCATACCAGCTCCTCCTGCCTCAGTCCCTGTTCATCTTGCTCAGCCCTGGCTTTTTGTCTTGCCGGTCTTGTTCAAACACACCTCCTCAGAGAGGCTTCCTCTGACCTCCCATCCACGGAAGCGGCCCGGCCTCCTCCCTCAATCCCTCCAACACATCACCCTGTCGGTTTAGTAGAGCAGTTCCCACAAGCTGCAGTGGTTTTTAAAATTTACTTATTTCTTATTTACGAACCGCGTGCCCTTTCTGGAAGTCCAAAGGTAGGGATCTGGTCCTCCTGTGCAATATCGTAGCCCCAGCATGTGCACAATGGCTGGCCCTTAGCAGGAGTTTGGTAAATATCTGCTTGAATGGATGAATAAAGAAGGTTCACTATTTAAAAAATAGCCAATGAACTAATGAGGTAACTGGGCAGTACACAAAGATGTGTGCATTGTTCACAAGGAAAGTTTGAAAATAATTTAAATAGCCAACAAAAGAGGACTCCATAAATCAATGCTTTAGCATTATGAATTATTGAATGCTATTTAACAAGGATGAGTTAGATATTCAAGCATTGACATGGAAAGGTGCCTGAGATACTCTAAGTGAAAAAAAAAAAAAACAGGTTATGATATGCATAAGCATGATTTCACTTATGGTGAAAAAAAACACACCCTGTCACACTAAATAGCATGTTTATACATCCATAAAAACCTTAAATGAAAGAATGAGGAAAAAGAGAAAAGATAATCTGGAATTGATACCTATAGTTTTAGAGTGTGGTTACCTTTGGGGTAGGTGGTATAATGAAGTATTTTCATTCACTTCTTTTTTGTTCCTATTTTCTGATTTTTTAAATAATGAACATATATTGCTTTTGTAATAAGAAAAAGATAAGGGTCAGTTTGAAATGAAGAATAATCTTCCACCATCTGTATTCATGGCAGCCACAGAGAAATTGCTGCTGGTGGAGGGGGGCAAGACCAGCCAGGAGCCCTTCGCAGTGGTCCCCCGAGAGGAGGTGGTGGTGGGGCTGCAGGGAGTAATTATTCTCACCCCATTTTGAGCCCGCTTCAGAGAAAATACACTTGTTAGATAATAAAAACAGAAGCCTCCAGGCATATTTCCCTCCCACGGAGAAAGACCAGCTGTGGCTCTCTTCCACATTATTCACCCCATCGCGGCTCTCCACCCTGGGCTGTGCACACAGATCACACACGTTTACATGAAGGACCCATCTGCAAACTCCAGGGCACCTGTAAACCCAACTCTGGCCCCTGGAGGGTCAGAAGAGCCAAGGGTGTCTTGGCTCCAGGGGACCCCTTGTAACTGTTTGAAACAGAATCCAAAATCTGGTGCCTTCTTCAGCAGCTACCCACACAGGTGCTAGAAAGCCTTTGGGCAATACTGTGGCAGTGGTTCTTCAGAAGCCTCCCCAGGTTGCATGGCAGGTGGGGAGGGATAGCTGCTAAACCACTGTCTCAAGTCTGTATGCTTCTCAAGTCTGTATCTAGAAAGTCATTTTATTTTATTTTATTTTATTTTATTTTATTTTAATTTCTTTTAAAGTTTATTTATTTTGAGAGAGAATGTGTGCACATGCGAGTGTGTGCACATGAGCCCATGGAAGAGGAGCAGAGAGAGAGGGAGAGAGAGAATCCCAAGCAGGTTCTGTGCTGTCAGCATAGAACCGACTTGGGGCTTGATCTCACAAATGGTGAGATTATGATCTGAGGCGAAATCAAGAGTTGGATGCTTAACTGACGAGGCTACTCAGGCACCTCTAGGAAGTCATTTTAAGAGGTAATTGTAAATCAGTTGTAAGGTCAAAAAACAAATCCAGAGTTGTCATGAGTTAATTCAAAATGGAGTTTTACAGGGACAGTTCTGTGTGTGACCAGGAACAATTCTCTTTGCCTCTGGGCCTCAGTTTCATCATCTATACAATGAGGAGTCTAGACCAAACATCCTCCAAGGGACTTGCACGGCTGATGGTCTGTGGCTCTGGGATTTGAGGGTCATTTTTTATTTAAAAAAAATTTTTTTTAACGTTTTATTTTTGAGACAGGGAGAGACAGAGCATGAACAGGGGAGGGTCAGAGAGAGGGAGACACAGAATCCAAAGCAGGCTCCAGGCTCCGAGCTGTCAGCACAGAGCCTGACGCGGGGCTCAAACTCATGGACCGCGAGATCATGACCTGAGCCAAAGTCGGCCGCCTAACCGACTGAGCCACCCAGGCCCCCCGAGGGTCACTTTTTAGAAGAGACAAAATTCATTCCCAGGCTCTAACCTAGGCCATCAACCACAGCAGCATGCTACTATTCTCAGCAAAGAGATCCCTATGGTTTGGTATATGCAAGGTAGGCTGCCTGGTGGAGGTGAAGGCTGAATTGTGCTTTGAATAATGGGTTGGATTTAGCTAACTGGAAATGGCATTGGGCACTGATGTAATGACCCAAAGTACTGTCACTTTTGCACCAGCTTGAGGGCCCCAAGAGCCCTTCTCAGGGAGGGACGCAACTGTGTGGGGTTTTCCAGGGTTCTGAGCTGAAGAAGGCATGGTTTATGAATTCTAAAGCATCGGATAATCAACAGGTTTCTTTTAAAGAACACGCAGCATACCATGCAGCTATAGAAAGTGATGTTTGCGAAGTTAAACAGCCACCTAGGGCAGTGCTTTCTGAAGGAGTAGGGAAACCAGGAACGAGGTCTATGTAAAGAAGAAGTAGAGAACAGTACACTTGTTTTCAAAGTGTGGTTCACGGGCCAGCAGGAGTAGCAGCATCACTGCTGGGAGTTTGTTAGAGAGGCAGAATCTCAACTGAATCCGAACTGTCGAGGTGGGCCTCCTTATTTGTGTTCTGACCAGCCTTCCAGGTGATTCTCATACGGGTGGTATTTGAGAATGGAGGGCGGGGGAGAGTATGGGATCACAAGGCCGGGACTTGAATCCTAGCAGCTGAGTACCCTCAACAACCCACTCAACCCCAGTTTTCTCTTTTATAAAACGGGATCTGTTCATTCCTCCCCAGAAGGATTGTTGCAAAGACTCAAGTAGTGAATGTGTATCAGGTGCCTAGTACAAGCATGAAAAAATTAAACCCATTTGAAAAGTCATGAGAAGGAAACTTACAAAATGAGGGTGGTAGCTGTTGATTTCCTTCTTATCTCTATTTTCTAAACTGTTGAGGGGCAGTTATGATACTTCTAAATCAAACAACCCCAATAATATAGGACAGCGAGAGCCCACATTTGGAGCCTGCTCTATCCTTCAGGGCCGGACAGTGGTTTACCTGGCGAGAAGCACACCTCGGCTGCCTGCTGCAGCCTCCCCCAGGACATGTGGGGGCCCAGACCCCCATGCCAGCAGCCACTGCTCCAGGGCTGCATAGAAGGGGCTCACATGGGGAGGATAGTTCTTGAGTTCATCAGTGAGGGATCAGGACCAGCTGAGCGTGTGTGTGCGTGTGTGTGTGTGTGTGTGTGTGTGTGTGTGTGCGCGCGCGTGTGCACGCACTTGCACACATGTGCCCAAGTGCAGGCTTACACTGGGGAGAGGTGAATATTCATAATTGTTAACTCAAAGAACTGGTCATTTGTTCCAAGCCCCTTGTTGTGCACAAGGGGGAAGTCAAGGCCCAAAGAGGGGAAGACATTTGCCCAAGCAAGGTCATAGTTAGCACCAGAGTCAGGGAGAGAACCCAGAGCCCAGCCTATCTCAAGCCTGGGCTCAGAGAGGGAGCACAGAGCTTTTCATGGACTGTCTGGAGAGGTGCCCTAAGGGGAAAGTGGGACATTTGGAAACTGAATACCAAAAAGTATTTGGAGGGTCAGTTCTGTTAGGGGAGCCAAAGCCCTCAGACCACTCCTTGCATCTTGTGAAAGCTCCATGGTATCCTGAGCTCCTGGGTTTGGGTGCGAGAGTGGTCTCATCACCCCAACTCAGCCACACGTTCCTGTTTGTACTGAGTGTGAATCTCAGCCCAGGTAACGTAATATAATATGTGTGAGGGGTGTGGGAGGAAGAGAAGGCTGCCCTTCTTGACCCAAAGAGAATTATAACCCAGATGCACTCTGGCAATGCTGGCTGCACACAGTGGGTGTGTGGTCATTGTTGGTGTGGGTACATAGAGGAGACGGGACATGTACGCCCCTCGTAAGACAGGTTAAAGCAATTATGGAATGCCAGGCAAAACAGATGGACGTTGGGTCAAACTAGAAAAATCCTATGCCCGCGTCAGACCCTAAACACCTCAAAAACATTTCTAGGGCTACACGGGCCTCAAGCTCCCAGAGCTACATGCAGGGGACAGGGAAAGACACAACAGCCTGTCCCAGGTGACTCTGTTCCTTTCCACTTCTGCCCACGCAGACTTCTGGAAGCCGCCCACCTCACCACTCCCAGGCCTCCTGCAGACACAGCTCCAAATTCTTTCCTCTGGATGGCTGCTGTCGTGGGTGAGGCCGGGTGGCAGGTGCTGTCATTAATCCATCAGCGGTGACGGCCTGCAACGCTTCATCAGGGTGTGACACATTTCCACACCAATCAAGAAACGAGCTCTCGAGCATGCTGATGGCTAATCAAGGCTCCAGACAGGGACACACTCCGGCACGCTTGTTAATGGCATTCTCTATTAAACTGGAACCGCCCAGGTATAAAATAGCTGCCCTGATGGGAGCCTCCGTGAGCGCAGGAAGATGGGCAGACAGACAGCTGATGGGCTCCCCACATTGTTTTACTTAACTACAACACGCCAGACTATTCCTGCAGAACAGCTTCCAGTGTTTAAAAATATGTCACAAAACTGACATCAAAGACCTTACTCGTGAACCAACAGGATTTTACATTTTTATCTTTAAATATTTCCCAGTAGGTGAATTACCCAAATTAGTCAATAATAGAACCCAAAATGACTATGTTTAGCCAATTGAGTGTGACACCAAAATGCCTGACCGCATGAGCCATCTCTCCCTCAAAGCCATTTTTAACGTGACTGTCCGCAGGCACTGACAGGTTGCAATTTTTTGCCGTGATGATGGACCGCTGCCGGGGAAGGTTACAAACTAATAAACATGTATGTGGCCACTCGGGGCAGGCCACCCCCCTCCACTTCACACAGAACGCGAAGTTACTATTAATACCCAGAAGTTTTAAACATGGCATTTGCACCAATACCAACTTTTCATCAGGATACATCATCCAGAGCACAGCTTCCCACTGTGATAGACTTTCCTGACTCGGGTTAAAGGAGTTACTCAGTAAAGAGTGATTTTTGACAGATTCATTCATTTCCTGTGATAACACCATACTGTGACGTTCGCTTCCATTTTGGTGTAAATATAGAACACTGTGAAAGTATTTGGAATGATCGACAGGACCCGCGATCGAGCCACACACATGATGATCCTGCTGTGTAATTAGCTGGCCCCTTTTTGTGAAATTTAAAGGACCCTGAGCTCCAGTTAGGTCCTGGGGTTTGGGAAAGAGGAGGGACATTCAGAGGTGCTCTGGCAGTTGGTCACCTGGCCCGTGGAGTGCCTGATCAAGAGGCCTGGGTATCATTGAATAAGTCATTTAACACCTCAAGTCCGTGTCCCCCTGTAAAAAGGTGACATTACTTTTCTGGTTAGAACAGAAACAGGCCTTGCAAAGAAATGTTCTTTCTGAACGACACATGCAGTCCTTTTCAGAGGTTAGATTCTACTGCCCCTCATGTGCACCCTACCCCCGTGCCAAACTGCATCGCCCCCACTGGAACACGGAAGCTTCCAGAAGAGCTGTCAGCTGTAACTAGGCCCAGCTGTTCATTGAGATCCTGGCACAAAGAGCTGGCAACCGTGCCCTTTGCGGTCCTGGTTATCGCTCCAAGCACTGCATTTGGATCTCAGGCCACGCTTTCTGTGGGATGTGGACAAACGACAGCCCATTTAGAGACAGGTGACTGGGAAGCTAAGAGGTCATGAAGAGTTTGAGTGAAGAGCAGGGGAGGGGGGTGTCGTTGCTGCCCTGGAGTTCATTTGCAGCAATGGAGAGGGTCTCATTCCCGTCTGCACACATCCGAAAGGCCATCCTATGGCATGTGCTGGGTGACCCCAAGGGGCAGAGAGAACCAGAGCCACAGGGGACAAGCCGGTGGAGGAGGCTGTGTCTGAAGGAATGGACAGCCGTGTGGGCAGCACGCTCCTGCCCCTGGAGACGCCCAGCAGCGGCTGGGAAGTCACTCCGCAGGGGAGCCCTTGGGGAGCTTGAGAGTCAATGATTCCATAAATAATAGCACCTTGGATTGATACATTTGAGGATGGGCTGTGGCAGGTCAACCAACTGGAATAGATACAAATAAATGTTCCCGCAGGATGGGTCACAAAATACCGACAGAGCCAGACCACAGTGGAATGGTCTCTGCTATTACTGAAGTTACTCCTCTGTCCTAAACATACCCCTTCCGTTTAGTCCCTGCAGCCCCTCCCTCAAGAGCTCTTCCCAAGATGAGCCCAAGGCCATCTCCCAGGGCACAGAAGGGGACAATCCTTCTGTAAGTAGTACTCTCTACATGGTGCATACTCTTGAACTCGAATACTCTTGAGAATTCCCTGCACACAGGAGACCCTCTAGGACCACCACAAGGCCCCAGGCAAGCTCTTCCCACCTCTGAGCCCCCATTTGTCCCCTAAACAGAAAGAGAACTGGCTTGGATGACCAGCGCCCCAAGGTCCTCCAAGCTTTTTTACAAATGGTTTGGGGACAGAATCATGCCAGCTGCTATTATCCAGCCAAGTCACGTGACAGCCAGTTCTTGGAAATGACGTCACCTGCATCCTGTCCACCTGGCCTAATCTAAGGCAAGCTAGCAAAGCAGCTTAGCTGAGGATTAGCCTCGGGATGCACCTTTTGGGGCTGCTGCTGGGGAGACATCCTTCATCGGTGGCTACAAAAACGGGGCTCGGTCCTGCTGTCTGCTTGGGTTTTCCATCTCTGAAGGATGCACTCTTTTCCATGACTTAATTTCAGGAAAGAAGAGGGAAAGGCAATAATGGAAAGTACCCTTGCCTCTGGCTAGCTTTTGGCATTTGGTGTGGGGCTGCGCTCTGGCAAGTGTGAAGTGAGCAGGTTATTTGCCAGAGCCCAGAAGAAGCCACGAGCTCTGTACCCCACGGGGCTGGTCCCTCCTCAGCCTCATGGCCCGCAGCTGGCCTCTCTTCCCTTACTCATGCTCCCTGCCGTGAGTTCCTGGGTTTTGTGTCTCTAGATCAGCATTTCCAATCCTGTGTTTGACTAATGAACTCCATCCGCAGTAATCTATAATTTCACAAACTCCCTACAATTAAAAAAATCGTTTTATCATTTTTGCATGGCTTACAGTAAAAAAGACTTTTAGTTAAATATTTTATATGAGTATATTATTCAAAGATTATATTAAATGAACATTAAAAGACGATTTTTAATAACGTTCATTATATATAAGGACACATTTCAACATTTTTCCATTTAACAAGTTATACACAACATTTCATTTCCTTTAAATTAGTTGTGCAAGGAAAGACTGATTTGTTGACAAATAAAAAACGACATTTTGGTTCTGGGACCAACATATATTTAAAACATAATTGAAACTTAATTATGTGCATCAGCTTCAAAAATAGATGGAAACTGTTTGTGACCTGATCTTTAGAATTCTGACATTTTGAGCTTAAGAAAAATCAACTGCATTATTTTTGTAATGTTCATGTTATCTTAATGATAAGGTGAAGTAGGATTCAGAGAGAGCTGTAAGTTCTTCAAAATAACACATTGCTGGTAATCATCTTTTCCAATCAATGAAAACACAAGCTAGTTAAATTATCTCTGTATTTTCTGTACCCATCCCACCCCCCCGCCAATTTCCTTCTCTCTTCCTCTCACTTAATGTACTGAAGACATTTAGATGACCTATATAAGAACTTGGATCAGATAAGCACAACTTATGGATCTAGAAAAAAAATGCCTTTGAGGCAAATTTGCAGAATTATCATTCTTAGGCTCCTCATTAGCCTGGGGTGGCTCAACATAAATGTTCTTTATGTTTCCTGTCTTTGTCACTTTTTATAGCCAAAGAGATCCACTTTGGCTATAAATGAAACCATATATGACAAATTAATAAAAACAATGTAAAAGTATAGAGCAGTCAAAGCGAACCAGAGTGATAAACCAATTGGTGACTGAGTCATGAGCATGGCTGCCTGATCTCCACCAGGCATGCCTTCTCTCATGATACATGTACACACACATGCATGCACACTCACACACATGCACACACACACACACACACACACACACACACACACACACTCCAAGGTGCCAAAGTTCCATTTTAGGGCAAACTATGTAAATAGCCACTTACTGACTTTTAAAATCCATAATTAGAAACAAATGCATTTGCCACTTTTAACAACAGTAAGTCCCGAGCATTCATGCTAGAAGTCTCTTGGTTCTACCCACCCTGGGCTGGAGGAGTGGTGGGTGCTGCTTTTATCACAAGACACAGACTGCCCTGTACCGAGCTGTGTGTGGAGGGGCTGGCAAGTCAGGCCTGTGGGGGTGGGAAGGGTGGAGGGCTGGGAAGGAGGTGAGTGCCACATGAGGGCCACAACAGTAAAGGCACGATGTATGGTGAATGGGAGGGGAGAGGTGTGAGCAGTGGTGTGGACTGGGAGACTTCCAGCAGGTAAGAGGCTCCAAAGAGATTTGGGGAATGTGTCGTGGGGATGTGATGTGTGGGATCCCTGGCAACCCTTTTGAGGAAGTCTGTAATAAAGTTCCCATGATTCTTCAGGACAAAGATGGGCTGTTTTCTATGCATCCCTGCTGGAGACTGGGCCATGGGGGAGGGTGGTGGTAGGGGATGCATGTCTGTGCTTGGGCTACCTGCTTAGGACACTCCAGGCTGGAGGAGGAGCTCGGGGGAGTCCCTGAGCACAAACCACAGCCCAGGAGGGCGAGAAGCTCCAACTCAGCACTGCCCCCAACCCAATTAGTGAAGAGCTGGATGAGGTTCCCACGCACGCCTCTTCCCTGTCCCAGGCTCGGCCTCTGGGGACTGACATCATGACCAGTAAGAGACCCACCAAGCCACAGGGGAATCAAACGCTCCAAAATCCCTGAGGCCATTTCCTGAGGCCATTTTCCATTGAGGGACCGGGAGTCCAGAGGCCTTCTTTAAGCTGCTTGAGAATTTGAGAGAAAAAAGCAGTGACTCTGCAGCTGCTTAAGAAGGTATCACAAAGGATTTGAATGTAAGGGCCAACAGAGCCCTTGAGCACCGCCAGAGGGGCCGAAGGGGCCCTTGTGCGGACAGAGGAGACCCCGCACCGGTAGCCGGCCCACAGGGGCCTGTGGGTGAGGTGAGGGCACACAGTCTGGGGGGGTATCTCCTCGCTCAGCACACACCACCTGTGCCAGCGGGGCCCCGCAGGAGGCCTGCCCGCCCCCAGCCCCAGCCTGGTAGTTTAGCAGAATCACACAGGCTTTTACCTTCCCAGAGAGAAGAGAAACAATAAGCAGGTGGGCGAAAACCACTTCCCAGGACACGAGCTTCTCCAGGGACCACCTGTGGAAGCCAGCCAAGGCCTCCCCCTCAGCTGTGCCTGCGGCTGGGGCCGGGTGGGGATAGAACCCAACAGTGCCAGCTCCTGCAAGCCTCCCCCACACCAGCCTCCCCCCGACAACCTCCCCCACACCAGC
>NW_024412419.1:18800138-18814800 GCF_014898765.1 Herpailurus yagouaroundi | reverse complement strand
ACACACACACACCATACAGACATACACACACCACACACATACACAGAGACACATAGCACATACAACACACACATACAACACAGAGACATACAATCCCCACACAGACACACAACACGCACAACGTACAGAAACATGAAGACACACAACACAGAAACACACATGCACACAACACACACACAGAAACACACACACAAACACAGACACATAAAGAAACACAAACACAGACACACAGACACATATACAACACATACTTAGAAATACAGAGACACAACACAGACAAAACACACAAAGACACAGACATGTAACATACAAACACACAGACATATAGACATACACACAGAGGTACACACAACACACACACAGAAACACACAGACACAGAGACATACACACAGACATGGAAAGACACACACAGAAGACACACAGACACACAATGACACATACTTACGGACACACAGACCTAGAGAACTAGATATAGATACACAAAGACACACTCAGACACAGAGGTACACACAGAGACACACAAACACACACAAAGATACACATACTGTGTCACAGACACACACAGACACAGACACACAGAGACAAACATACAGAGACACACACAGGGACAGACATGTGTATACAAAGACATACACACACACTCACACTCATCTAGAACTTTCTCCCTAACATTCAGGACAAGAAGAATGTACTGTGTACCAGGAATCCATCACTTCTTCCCCCAGGAAGAAGGCAGCTTAGGCAGGGGTCAAGAGCAGAGGTGGCGACTGCTGAGAATCTGAGCTCCGTTCACCTGCATTGCACAGTAAACCCTGAGGTGCCCCCATCTTGCCCTCCCTGTGTCATCCTGTCGGGGAGAGAAGCAGACATCGCTTCAGCAGTGGACCAAGCGGAGATCACGACCACACAGACCACCCCAAGAGACGGCACAAAACGGGCCCCAACAGGTGTCTCCTGTACAACAGACATCGAGTCCCTAGGGGTTCCGAGGCCCTGGAATAGGATGGAAAGAATGTTGGGGTCACAGGGTGGACTCGCACCTTGGCTGTCCTACTGAGGGAGCCATCGGGCCTCTTGGAGCCTGATTCCCTCTCTGTAATGAGGGAGTACAGGGCTGCCTACTTCCCAGAGGGTTATTGTGAGGACGTGCTAAGGAAGGCATCCGAATCAGGGCCCAGGCCCACCTCTGCACGGTTTTTGCCGAGGACTGAAGGAGAATGCGAAACGGACGGGCTTTGTGGGGCCCGGGGTCTATGCTGGGATGTGAAGCTTGGCTAGGGTTTAGGTGGGTGCGGGGCCGGAGGTGGAGTTCTATACACGCCACCCTGCTGGGGGATGTGGCCCCTGCAGCCATTCCTGGAGGAACAGGTGGACACAGGACTCCAGACGGGCCCTCAACCAAGACCAAAAGGCAGTCAATACACAGCGCGACAGGCTTTCCGTGGAGATGTGCTGCCACAAAGCACTCTGGCCGATTGGCTAGGCCCGCTGGACGCCCTGCCTGCGGAACTCTCGCCAGAAAGCACACAGTCTGCACCAGCAGATTGCAGGAAGAAAAGAAAGATCAGAAAGGCGAGGCTGGGGACGGAGGGCAGCAGTGGCTCTGTGGGCGGAGCCAGAGACGAAGATGTGTGAAGGCCCCCTCGCCGCACGCAAGGACACCAACTGGAAGATCTGATCCTTGCGGCTGGCAGGTCTTGGGTTCCCCTGGGATGCTGCCTCCCCTATGTGAGCCTCTGACCCTTGGAGCCGGGAGGGCGAGAGGCAACAGTAACGCCATCAGTTGGGGGGCAGCAAGGAAGGCAGGATGCCGGGTATTGAGGGGCAACCGAAATGCTGGGTCTGTTCCAACCCTGGAGAGCTTCGAATAGCTGACTTGGCTTTTCATTTCATAGTGTGGGGGAGTCCATGAGGGTCAGGGGGCAGGAGTGGACGGGAGAGGACACATTCAGAGCTGGCGGGCCTCTTCAAGGTCACCTGGCCCAGGGCACCCCGATGGTGAGCCGAGGCGATGGCTACCATGTGCGGCCATACAGCCCCTCGGTCCCTGGGGCAGCCAGAGCCGCCAGGCCGGTCACCGCAAGTAGCCCGCATCTCTGAGCGTGGGAAGATATTTTATTCTGCCCGTGTCCCCTGAGGGGAACAGAAGGGGAAGGTGCTGACCTAGCACGTGTTACATAGGAGGCCCCTGAGGCTCGCAGAGAAGAAGGGAGTTGCACAAAGTCACCCAGGTGGTCAAGAGCCAGCTGGGACGAGGAGCGTGGTCCTGGAATGATGGACGGGCCCCAGATCCTTTCCTCTCCACAGACGACCTCGGAGCCGGTACAAGCACATCGTGAAGGAGAAGACGTCAACGCACAGAAACAGAAACTGGCTGCCCCCCCACCCCCGACGTGCAGCCTGAACCCGAGCCACTTCAACTCTGCTCAAATGTGCCGCCTCGAGCGCGGAACAGAAAACCGGACTCCTCACTAAGGCCCCGGTATCCTGAAGACTAATTTTGCTCAACATTTTTCAGGGAAAGGGCAATTAAAAATCTATTCTGAATAGAACGAAGACATATTTTTAGAATGAGATTGAGAACACTCCCTGAAAATAACATAAAACGTCCAAGTCCAAAATGATTAAAAGGACATAAATCAGCTGTGTGCTCTAAGAGAGTCCCAGAGATGGGCTGTTCCCTGGAGCCACAGGAAGAACAGCCTCTGGGGGCCCTCCCCGGACACTGCCAGCCTCCTTGCTCTCAAGTCCAGGGCAGGCTTCTTGGCTCTCACCAAGCACAGCGCGACAGGGACAAGGAAGGGGGTCCCTGTCCCAAGGGTGGCGAAGATCCACCTATGGGCCCAGGCTGGGCTCCCCCAGAAAGTGTGGGCGAGCAGACCTCCCAGCAGGTCATGACAAGGGGAGCACCTGGAAGGACGGGGGTTTTCACCCAGCCTTGGCCTTCCCTCACTCCGGACATGGCGAAAATGTGAGAAAGCCAGAAGGAAGGTAAGACTGAGCTTGCGCCAAGGTGGTTCAAGGATGTGCAGGGTCAAAATTTCAAGTCACAAATTACACTTCAGTGAAGCTCTTCTTTTTGGGTGAATAATACTGGCCTGGGAATCTAGAAGCCTGGTTCCTGACTCCACCCATTTTCATTTAGTTAGTAGGACAATTTGCAAGTATTTGTAGTTGGCAGCTCCAGGTTCTAAAAATGCTGATGTGGAATGTGACAGGGCAGGGGACAGAGCCGGTAGTCTTTCAACCCTAGAGAAGGAAGCCCATTCAGATCTGTTCCTTTACGCTGAAAACATCATCAGGCACATCTGGAAACAAATGTTCCGATGTGCCAGATTAACATGGGTACTGAGGGACAATTAAAACGGTATAAATATTTATTAAGCACATATTATGAATCAAGCACAGTGTTCTGCATTCTTTCTCCTTTTAATCTGTATCATAACACTAAAGAGGAGGGTATGGTTAGCCTTATTTCACAGGTGAAACAGCTGAGGCTCAGAGGTTAAGTTGCTAACAAAGGTAGTAAGTGACAGTGCAGGTGTCCACTGAAGATGGTAAAGTAGCTTCTGGAGTTCAGCTTTCCCCTCTACCCCACACTGGTTACTGTTTAGCACAGGCTGAAATCTAATCAACAAAGAAACTTCCTGTGTCAGCAACAGTCCGTGGAGGAGAAAGTGAACATTAACAAATGCCTGATTACTGTAAACTAGCTCAGAAATGTCAGGGCACTAAATCATGCTGAAGTCTAACATTTCCAAACTGAAGCATTAGATCTTCTGGCTCCCTCGGAGCTTCGCGGGTCCCTCTACAGGCCATAGGTTACTTGTGGAAGGGACCTGCCCCCAGGCCCAGACCCAAATGGGAGTGCCAGACTTAGGATACATCCTCCCAAGGGGGTCCTAACAGAGCCCATGCCCACTCCATCCCATGCAGGGTGGGTGGACACAAAGACCAAGAAGGAAGAGATCCAGAGGTGGGATGGGGAAGAAGGGCCGTGGTCAGAGGGTTGAAATAAAGAGGTATCCAGGGAAGAGGCTCCGGGTTTTATGGGTCTCACGGTCAGCCACGGGGGCTGTGCTGAAGGTACGGATTTAGGAACCACTGTTTCTGGGAGTTCAGATCCTGACTCAAGGAGAATAAGTACAGGGAGAACAGAGATGGAGCCCCGGGAGGGGGAGGAAAAGTGAACCTAGCCAGGAGGGTCACTATGTGCATTGCTGGCAATGTACTGAGACACTCGTGACTCCTGACAGACCACAGTGGATTAAAAAAAAAAAAAGCAAACTCAGGAAGAGTTTCAATAAATGCATAGACATCTGATCTATGGGGTGTTATTGACTGAGAGTCGGGAACATCTCAAAGACAGGGTGATGTGCACCTCACAGGCAGTGGAGGACTGAGGTCCTTCTAACCCTGTGAGTCTACCAAGCACCTCTTACATTTGCATGAACAAAGCCTGAACTGGAGTCTGGGGTCTGCCACCAGCTCACTGGACTTTTGCCAAATGAGGAGACTGAGGCAAGCCGCTGGAGAGGGCAAGAGAGCCCATCCTGTCTATCCTGACAAAGGCTACAGAAGGAGAGAGAGATACCAAATGCCTCCACAGGGTAGGGCCTGGGGTGGCTGGCTGTGTTTGTGATAGTGGGGCTCTGTGGGCCCAGGGCTTCTGAACCTGGGCTCCTTCAGTGTCTGCAACACAACAGCCTCCTTCCAGCCGCCAGGTGTGAGCAGAGAAGAAATAAATGAGGCTACCTTGGGGTTAAGGATGTCCTCTGATGCCTATTACTGTGACAGTGTACCTCCAGCAGGCACCAGAGCAGATTCTCAGGTGTCCGGGATTATTTTGGATCTGTGTCTAGAAAGCTGTTCAGGTCAATTTTGATCCCTCAACCTAGTAGTATCACCAATTCCTTATTGGCCATTAATTATGCACTTTACCCATGCGTTCTTATTTACTGCTCACCCCCACCTGGAGAAAGGAAGATTATTACCTTTATTGTACATATAAGAAAATGGGGCCTAGAAATCTTTATGTCACTCGCACCAACCCACTCGGCTAGTAAGTGGCCGGCCTGGGATTTGGACACGGCTGTCTGTCACCTGAGTGCATTGTCAGAACCCATGTTCTTGGTTTTGTGGGTTTCACAGACTACTAAACCTCCAAAACATGTGGGGACGAATAATAGGTTGCCAACTTCTTTTTTGTCCAATTAATGCTAATGTTTTAAATGTCCAACGATCACCTTCGCTTCACAAAAGGAAAAAACATTTTTGACACACACACGCACACAGATACGCGTGCACCTGCATTCCAGGAAGAAAGAGACACAGAAGCTCCTGTCATTCCATTTGGCTGTCACACCTGGATCTCTGTCCTGTGTCTGAGAAATGGCAAACACACTTGGCCTCCCTCAGTCCACCCATCAGACCCACAGACACACACTTTTAATCAGAAGCCAGTGATGCCAGGAAGTGGAGATGATACAGGGTCACGGCAGTAGCAGCAGCCGTTGTTTGGGGCTGGTGGTGCTGGCGGGACAAACTTGGGGTCTGGCCCCGCAGGGCAGCAGTGGGGTGCTTGCTGGCTCAGATCTGGGCACGACTGGTTGTCATCCCTGGCTGTGTGGTCTCTGAACCTGGCTCTTCATCCACTCTCCTGGCGACGCTGGGCTGCCTTATGACCTTTTAATAAACTCCTTTTCTGCCTCAATTAACCAAAATTGGTTTCTGTTGCCTCCTTTGCATCTTGACTGATAGTACATAATCTCAGAAGAAGGGATGACACTTTACATGGAATGCATTTAGTTCTATGAAAAACTCACCACACAGCATCTATCCCCTTCTTTTGATGCAGACCAGTCTGTGTCGGGCAGGGAGGGACCCGCAGACTGGAATTGGGGACTGCGCTATTCTGCTTCCCTACCCTCAAGGGGTTAGAGACCAGAACCAGGAGCCCCACCACGGGTTGCACCCTTTGCTGAAGCATCACCAGGGGGTCCCAGCTGCCCAGTGGTAAAAGGTTAAAACCGACCTCTCCAGCCCCATCTCTGCCTCCTGCTCTCCCTCTAGGAACTCTGGACTTCAGCTAAGATGGTTCCCCACCCCCATCTGCAGGATGCAGGCCACATATCCCCATTTCTCATCTTTATTCATATTGCTATCTGCTCCTCGCCTCTTGTTTTCTGCATTTAAAAGTTCGGCTCATCTCTCCAGCCCTCCTGCAGCCCGGTTCTCTCAGCCCTCGGAGAGCTCTCCAACTCCTGAGGTCTCACGGTCTTACTGTCTCCGTTAATTCCTTGTTTTTTAAACATTTTCTTTCGAAGGAAGAACTGAGCTATCGCCTTGTCCCACAGCATCCCGAGAGCAAACACGTCTGCTGGCAAGGCCCTCCAGAATGGCCCACCCTGCCTGCCCAGTCTCCCTGCACCCTGCAGGCAGGGGGCAAGCCGGAAACTTTGCTCACTCCTTTGAGATCCACTTTGTCTCCTCTCTCTCGGTGAGATGGAGAACGGCTCATCTCTGTGCTCCTCAGGAGCATCCTTCAAAGACAATTAAGTCCCTCCTCAGCCTCCTTCTTCTGAAATGAAATTATCCCTAATCCTTTCTCCCGTCTTCAAGGGTCCTGTTTTCCGGTGCTTTAATGGAGTGGACTCCATCCGAGGAACACCATGACTGGGAGGGCCGAGGGGCTGAGGCATGGGGTTTGCAGACATCTGTGAGAGCCGCCGCCTCTTCTCTGATCATTTCTGAAGTGAAATTACCTGGCTGTTTACCGGAGACTTGCCTCCAGTTCACTACCTCTTTGGCTGAGGCTGGCCTGCCCCACAGCAGGGCACCCAAGCCTCACCTTGACCTATGAGGAAGAGAGGGAGGGGGCTAGGGACAAACTGAGGACCTTGAATGCCAAGTTCCCATGCTGGTCCCATGGTTGGCTTCTGCATGGAGGTGGCCTCATTTGATCACAGTGGCCTCAGAGCCACTGTGATTGTGTAAATGAATGATTCTGACTTACAAATGATTCCTAACGTGGGGCCAAGGAGTTGCCTTGATCTGTTTCATAGCAAAAGCCTTCCAGCTTTGCCCCACCCCAGTTCACCAGGCTCAACACCCTGTGGTTCAACAGGTTCATCGTATGCATCCTGGGCCTCACCTTTCCCCAAATGAAACGGAGAACTGTAGGCATTTTCTTGAAGGCAAACAAGAAAATTGCCCAAAGAACCAAGTAATCTTCAAATGTCAAAAACATCCAGTGCGTGAATCACGCTTAAGTAAGAGTACAGGAATTTGGCAAGGTGACAAGCAGTGGTTTGCAACATTAAAGGTGACTTGGAAACAGTCAAGTAGTCAGATGAAGAAGGAGAAGGATGCCTGAACCAGCACGAACCAGCCATCTCCCCTGACAGGCCCACAGCCTGCCATTTCTCCATTTGTGAAAGGGCGCTCTGGCTGGGAACATCCTTGGAGCATCATGTGGATCCGGTCAGCTTCATCAGACCCAGAGGAAGAGTTCTGCAGCACTGCCTTTGACCCTTGAGCAGAAGAGACCTGGGCATGTGCTCACGCAGTGGCCCAGGCCTGGTACCCACCACCTTGTCCCTTCACCAGATGCAGGATGATTACCTCCCGAAAGAACCCGTGAAACACTTTCATCCAGGCTCAGGTCCTCAGGAGGGTCCCAGATGCTTCTGGTTCACAACAATCTCCACCTGCCTCTGACTCTCATCCCAGCTCTGGGGGCTGCAGGCCTTTTTCCCTCAAGGCAGTGATGGGCAGACGTGTGGCCTCTTTCCAGCTTTGGAGGGCAGTTTGGATCGCGTCAGTGCTACAGTCTGCAGGCTGGTGATGCTGACCCCACTGCCTTATCACCAACAAAACTCGTGACTCCTCTCCTCCTTTTCCTCTGCCCCCCCTGCACCACAGGGCTGGGAATGCAATAAAAAGCCGTTTGGGGCCTAGTTCAGGAATCATAAACACTGTTTGGGACCCAAACTCAGAACAATGGCATGGATTTGTTTCTACTCCTTCTCTGAAATTCCTCAACCATTGACGAACTCCAAGCAGATTCCTGGGTGAGCTAGTTACTCCATGACCCCGAAGTCCCCCAGTCCTTGGATCTCCTTTACTTCCCCACACCCAAACCACCACCAAGGCCTGATGACTCCATGTTTTAAGTGTCTCAAACATATGTACTTCCCACCATCTGCAACGTCATGGAAGTCTCCACTGCCGCCACCAGCACTCACCCGGGCTCTGGCAATCACCCTGCAACTGTGCCCCATATTCTTCCTCGGTACTCGTCAGTAGGCCCCCACGTGGTGGTCTCTGCCATCATCTCAGAATGCCATTCCCTTGCTTTAACACTGTCCAAGTCACTCAGTGTTCTTGCAATAAAGATAAAGATTCTGTGTATGGCTGACAGGTCTTTCCCTGCCCAATTTTCTGGTCTCCTCTGGGACCACGCTCCCTCTTGCTTTCTCAACCTCAGCCTCCCTGACCTTCTCTCCATTCTTTGAATGTGCCGTACTGTCTCCGATATGGGGCTACGGCACACCTGTAGCCCCATGCATCACCCACCCACCATGCATCATCCCCTCCCCTGCCCCAGCTCAGCCTCCCTTTAAATACTCATGTCAACTGTTCCTTGAAATTCCTGAGGCCAAGATGAGGCAAGGCTCCCTGTAACAGCACAGTATGGCTTTTGTCTGAACTCTCCGATCATCGTGTCTCCCCAACTAGACCGTAAGTTCCTTGAGGGAAAGAGCCAGCCATGTTTCTGCTCACTGTCAGGCTCCAACACCAAACACGATGCCTGGCACACAGAAGGCCCTCCGAGATTTGTTGAACCACGAATAATGGGTTTCGGTTTTACTGAGGGAAGACGCATCGCCTTACAGTCTGGTTTCATAGGAGACAAGTTACAACATAGAGGGCTTGCTGATGGCAACATATTCCTTCTGAGGAAGATTTTCAAGTGGGTGAAAAACAACCTTCCCAAACTGGCATACAAATCAAAGAGTAGAAGATGAGTCGTTCGTCCAACAGAGGAAACGCACAGCATTGGTACGTTCACAAGCCGTCTGTGTGGGGATGTGGGGAGATTCCGCCCCCACCACAGCCATATGCTAGGGAGAATCAGGATGGGAGAAATCCTTCCTTCCCCATAACTGATAGAAGGCCTTAATTTGGGAAGATGGCAATGTAACGTGAGCCCAGCACAGCTGCTGAGAACAAAGTGCCTAGATATTACGCTTATGTTTCTGGTCAGCCTCTCTTCCTATTTTGCTCACTTTGAGGGGTTGTCTTTGCAGTGGTGAATGGAAGTCTTGAGTGTGCATCATGGCTCAACAATGTGGCAAGTGGTATCCAGCTGTTTCTTCACTCTCAGGTTTTTCCAGCTGTGAGTGTACATCTGGGTGCAATTAAACCTAATGTCAGCAGCAGCAAACTCTACCCCGTGAGTCTGGGACAAGTGTCCAGAGGTGGCTCCTCCATCGTTCTTTGTGGTTCCCCAGCCACCCTCCCCATAAGGCGGGACCGTGGGCCTCAAGCTCCAACCTGACGAGGGTGCCCCGTAGCACATCAGAGACCCCACAGCTGCCTGTCGCTGCAGAAGGGGCTAGGTGCTGACTGTGTGCCACAAATAAATGCTATTGCCGGGATTCAGACTTAAAGCCAGGAAGAAACTTCACTGAAATGGCATGTGAAACACAATGAGATGCCATTTTCCTCCAAATGAATCAAGATTCTTAAAAATGATAATATAAGCTCCCCCAGACACTACCGGTTGTACGTACGTTTGGTGAAATGATTAGCATGTTTTGAAAGCCTTGGAAAAGTTCTATCTGTAAGAAAACTCAGTAAGCTGGCAAGATACAAAACCCACCCATAAGAACTCACAGCTTTCTTATTTGTCAGTAGTAACTCATTAGAAAATACAACTTAGTCTAACTATAGGTAGCATCTAGGAATGAAGTTTCTAGAACAGTGCAGAGCTCATATGACAGAGTGTTTACAGAGAGATATGGAAGTAAATTTAAATAAACACACACACAGAGCAAAGGAATGGCATGTTCCTGAATGAGAAGACTCAATATTGTAGTCAGGATGTCAATTCTTTATAAACCAATTTATGGGCATCATCTAATTTATATGGATAGCATGAAAAAAAAAAGTCTAGATTTTTTTTTTTTTTTTTTTTTAGCTTGGTAGAAAGAAATGATTCTGAAGTTCACCTGGGCTATTAGATGTGTCAGAGACAGTAGCTAAAAATATTTTGGAAAATAACTTTAATGAAGATGATCTGTATTACCAGTTTTTAAACATCATATAAAAGTTTCTATAGTTAAAACGATGTGATGTAGCATTCAGTCAGATGGAAAAAATATGGAAGAGAAGAAGTGGCCTGGAAACAAATCCTAGCCTATGCAAGAATTCAGTGTATGAGAGAGGTAGCATTTCAAACTGCTGGGGGGGGGGGGGGCCCCCGGGCGCGGCCAGGAAGAAAGATCATCCAATAAACAAAATTGCAAGAATTATGTAACTACTAGGAAAAAAGTTAAATTCCTATCTTCTGTCTTAAAACGAGATGGCTTAGAACTGGATAAAAAGTTGAATCAGTAAAATGAAATCATGAAACAAACAGGAGAGAATGTTAAATGAAGAGACAGGGAAAGCCAGGGTAGGGAAGGATTTTTGAAGCATAATGACAAGAATAAACATCGAAGTGAAAAAGGCTTATAAATAGGAGGACAAGCAAATTAAAGGCTTCTATACAACCAAGAAACCATAAATGAATTAAAAAAAAATGACACTGGGAAATATATTTCTAACATTACAACAAAAGGTTAATATCCTCTTAGGCATAAAGAGCTCTTACAAATCAAGAAGAAAAAGATGAATATAAATAGAAAAACAGACAAAGGACAGGAATGTCAATAAACATAGAAACAAATGCTCCGGCCCACTGGTAATTAAGGGAGCACAGATTGAGACCATGGGATACCATGACTCACCTATCCAACAGACGAAGATATTTTTAAAAATTATAACAGGTAAGAGTAGGGTAAAATGGGTGCTCATGGGCTATTTATGGGAAAGCAAAACAGCATGGGCTTTCTGGGGACGATGTGGCAATACAGATCAACATCTTCAGTGTGTTCCCCAACCTTTGATTTGGTAATACCAGTTCCAGGAGTTAATCCTAAAGAAATAATCCAAAACGTCTACAGATATTTATGTTCAACAATATCTGATTGCAATGTTATTTATTATAGCAAATAGTAACTGAATTGTCTGAACATCTGACAATAAGAAGTTAGTTAAATAAAAGATGGCACATTACTATAATGGAATGGAATGAAATATAGCCTTTTCAGATCATGTTTCTGAATATGTAATGACAAAAAAAATCAGTATAGGGTTAAGAGGGAAAAAATGTAGGAGATAAAATTATACATAAATATATATATATATATATATATAAATATATATATATATATAAAACACCAATTCTGCTAAAAGTAACAAATAATTCTAAAATGTTAATTGTTTCTATGTCTTAGTGATAAGATTAGCCATGGTTTTTCTTTTTGTTAGAAATTTCCATAAAGAACATTACTCTTATAATTGGCAAGTTATATAATTTTTAAGAGCTCAAACCTTGGTAATTCTATTTCTAGAACTCTATCCAAAACATTCTCTGTATCTCTCATAACCACCCCATGAGGCTGGTAGTAGTATCTCCGTGGGACAGAGGCCCTGGGGGTGATGGGCCTCATGTTACCCTCAGAGCTGGGCCTTGTCAGATCTGACACCAAAATTATGAACCAAAATGATACACAAGACTACCCACCAGAGTGCTAGAGTAGAAAAAAATACACCTGATGGAAATGGCTGAATAAACAAGATCGCAGGCATGATTGAATACCATGGAGCATTAAGAAGTGATGTTTAAGAACCAATTTTAAGGATACGGGAAAACGTTCTAACGTAAAAAAACAAGATGCAAAATTTCATCTGCAGCATGGCCCCAGCTACTGTGCAAATGCAAAACAAAAGGGGTGCCTGGGTGGCTCAGTTGGTTGAGCATCTGACTTCGCTCAGGTCATGATCTCACAGTTCATGGATTCGAGCTCCACATCGGGCTCTGTGCTGACAGCTCCAAGCCTGGAGCCTGTTTCACATTCTGTGTCTCCCTCTTTCTCTTTCCCTCCACTTGCACACGCTCTCTCTCTCTCAAAAATAAATAAACATTAAAAAAATTTTTTTTAAATTCAAACAAAAAGAAGACTAGAAGAAAATATGATAAAATATTAACAGTGGTCATCTCTAGGCAATAGGCTTTTAGAGATTATTACTTACTTTGTTATGCTCAAAAATATTACACACTGGGCATTGCTTTTGTTACCAAAAAATGTTCCACATTCACTTAAAAAAAATGAACCACCCATTATAATCCCATTACCCTCTTTCTTAACACCTATCTACCCTTTCAGGTCAAGTTGAAGACTCACCTCCTCTATGAAGTCCTCCTTGATTAGCCCATACAGCTCCGCCCTTCCAAAACATGTCTTCAAAGTAAAGCTTTGACTCCTGGCTTCAGAAAACAGTCACATAGGTCTCTATGGACATCACAGCTCTTACGCTAGACTCCCCCATCAAGTATTCTAGAAGCACAAGGTTGGGGAGCAGGCAAGACATTATTCATGTCTTATATGTGTGGCTGTGAGGTGAGCAGGCTTGTGGAACTGGTGCCAATAGAGCTGCCATTACTATACCTTCTGTGGTTTGGTCCTCGTGGTTGAGGAAAGGGTGGATGATTATTATGAGCAGGAACCAGGCCACGATGAAGTTCCCATAGTCCATAGAAAGTGAAAAAACTCAATATGGTGCAAATTTTCCAAAACATTTAAGTGTATTCAACTCTCCTGTGTTCTGGGATTATGTCCTTCCTGCTGTTCGGTGTTAAAACGTTCACTGTTCATTGCAACGATGGGGTAAAGAGTAGATGGCAATTTTAATGTGTTACTTAATAAACTAATAACTGATGACTCCATGCTATTCTCCCCAGTTTCATCGTTTCATGGTCTATAAAATAGTAAACATTGAAATAACTTATTTGGAAAAAAGAAGGGAGTTTAAAGGAGATATAGATGTAGATATAGATATATAGATAGATATATAAATATAGATATAGATATATATTTGCCATCCAAATAGTACTGGTGCTGATATAACAAAACTAGAATATTAGTTGTTACTCTTCAGAGAAGTGAGGAATACCCAATCTAGAATAGCTAGCTCCCTCTTCCCTTTTCCCAATCATTTTCCCTCATTCCATTTACAATTATCTAGATAATACTTTAGTATTTATTTGTTTTTGTTTTTACGCTAACTTTCCTATCGAGAATGTATGTTCCATGAAAATAGGGTCTTAGCCAGGCTCAATGTTGACACACAATAGGTGCCCAATAAATGTTCGTTCAATAAATAAAGGAAGGGACTTGGAAGTAGAGAAGGTGCAGGGTCACTATACTGGGGGACTTTGGTCAGAGTCTTAAAATAACAGAAAATGAAATTTAGTGCTTAAGTCACTGATGGGTAATACCAGTTCTAGGACTTAATCCTAGCTACATGCTAGCACGTGGTATCTCCTATCTGGAGGAGACTCTTGTAAAGGTTTTCCTTTGGTTCCCAGTCATTCTGGGAGTAAGACATTAACAACACGGTGAGTAAACACAGTGGGCAGAATCCCGGGCCGGTAGCACTGGCTCGCGTGCTGGCAGGACAGAGTAAGTGGAAACCTACATACAACTCAATTGCAAGCTTTTCGCCATCTCCTGCTTCTGATGAACACTCTCCTCCCTCCAGGCCTCTCAGCTTCTCTTTGGGAAACAAATAGTTTTTTCCAGTAGTTGATGAGAAAATGCCCTCTTGTGGGCGTGACTGTGGACCACCTCGACAGTGTCAAAGATTTCTGAAAATGTGGCTATTCAAGAGAATTCCTTCATTAGATAGGAAGATTTTTTTTTTAATCCCAAACACCAACCCTTTGTTAAAGTGAAAATACATTTTCTAAAGGGCCATTAAAGAGTACTCAATTCACTTCTGCATGTCTAACTTAGGTATGCAAGTTCTGAATATCTTAAACAGCATCATCACAAAGAAAATTATTCTCCTTTCTAAACTTCTGTACGATGTGCTAATGACTGGGTGACTTTTTTTTTTTTATCATCACCCAGAATCTGCCTCCTTTCTGCTCCCAGGAAACCATCACCTGAGATTGACAGGCAGCAATTGAAAATAATAAAATTATGTAAGATGAGCTTGTAATCACCAGCATTTCACAAGAAGCAAAATGCATTTCGCTCTGGCTGAGGAACAGAAAGTTTCTTTCTCATTTTAAATCTGTATCAGAGGTAAAGCCTTCTATTAAAACACAATTCTCTGTACACTTACAGTCTTTGGAAGACTGCCAAGGAGACTATCACGGAAGTGCTGCTGCAGAGAAGCAGGCCGTGCAAGACTTGGGGAGAGCTCCCGAGGAAGAAGAGCAAAGTCTCTGGAATTCTTGGGAGGGCTATGCTCACGGTCACCCCGCCCCTTCTGGAAACACACACACACACACACACACACACACACACACACACACACACACAC
>NW_024412419.1:18783997-18800128 GCF_014898765.1 Herpailurus yagouaroundi | reverse complement strand
CACACACACACACACACACACACACACACACACACACACACACACACTTTCTGGAGGGATGTGGGGAAGGTAAACATTCAGAAAATGCTTCCCTATCTTGCTTTCCAAACACACACACAGACACACACACACACACAGCGTTTCTTTTTCCCTTTCTCACTGCTTTTTGGATATGTAGCATCGTCGTCATCATCATCATCACCATCACCATCATCAAACTGTAAACCCCGTGGTCCAAGATCTGGTAATTGCAACCTTTTTGCTGGATGCAATTTACAGGTACAAGTGACCACTTGGGGGCATAGTTAGTGGAGAAGGCAGGCACCACATTCAACAAGGCAGGCTTTTAGGGTTTGAAGCCTGTTTCATCAGCTACCTTTAGAAAGCCACCCCTCTCCCCGCCGCCCCCCACCACCCCAGTCTTGGATCCTGCAGGAGCCACTGGATGGAACATAACCCTGACAGAATTGTTCACTTAAGGCGAGTCTGATATTCGCTGTGAGGGAGATGTTATATGGAATTATATGAAATGATTCAATTCCTTCCTCCCTATAAAGCTGGTTGTTGAAAAATTCCTTCCACATTATGGCTTGTCTTTTTCACATTTTCATCAGTGTTAGTGTGGGCATGGACACAATATTGCTCACTGTAGGGGTGGTGGGTGGCAAAAATTAACCTTATTAGTGTAGTTAAATTTCTTTCCCTCTGTTAGATGAATTTTTATTTTTCCCGTTATAAAAAATATGCTGATCATTTTAAAACTCCAGAGAATTTTAAAGTAGAAAAATGATCACTGTTAACATTATGGTATATTTTTAGCCTTTTTAATCTATGTTCTTTTTGGTTTTAAATACTTGACATCATAGTGCATATATAACATGTGCTTGATTTCCTTTAATTAACAAAATTTTCCTTCTTAATTAACAATTCTCTCAATATCCAAACTCATGGTAAAGTCACTTTAGAAGCTTTGTTCTCAATCCCCCAAAAAGTGTGTTGTATTTTTCTTTTTGGTTTCCTGATCAGAAGAAAGGCAAAGAACAGTTTTCATGCCACCATCTTGCCAACCCCACCCCAGTGCCCAAACACATACTCCAAGGATAGGTTTTCCCCAAGACAAACCAGGCTGTGAGGTTCGTAGCTAGGCAGAGGCGAAACATAAACCCAGGCTGGGGGAGAGACAGGAAAGAGAACTGGGAGGGAACAGACAATGCTTGGGAGCCAAATACAGGCTGGGCTTTCACTAAAGACCCCAAAGCCCAGAGATGGAAGATGAACACACAGTTTAGTGTCCTGGAAAAAAGTGTGTCTGGTATGTAGGAAAAAACATGGAACAAAGATCATTCTTTGTGGCTCAGATTTGGATGCATGGTTATTTCACACCCTGGTGAAGGGATCCCTTATTGAGCCACACATTTTAGGGAATAATCCCTACTTCCACATGACAATAACCAACACAGAGAGAATACTCCACAGGGTTTGCACTTTTGCACCCAGGAGAGCTTGAAATAGCACTAGATTCACAGGAAAGAACCCCTCACTTAGACCTGTTGCTCCCGCCCCTCCCCAAGCTGTTCATGATGCTTTTCCCACGTTCTAGGATTTGGGATTCCAGTTCCTGCTCTGCCCCTGACTGGCAAGGCTTAGATGTCATTTCCCTTCTATGGGGCTCGCTTGCTCAAACTGTGCAATGTGCTCCGCGCTGGTCTAGGCCCTTAGGGGTAAATCAACAAAGGTGAGGCAATCAGTCCCCCAGGGGCACACGGTCAGCTGGGGCTCCTATGAGGCGGTCACACGGACAATCCCTATGGGCAGGTGGCCTCTCCCAAGGAAGCCATACAGGGCAGGCAGGCTCTGAACTGGGCAGGGAGATGACCAAGCCTTGTAGAGAAGGAAGAGGGGGAGGGAACTGAGGCTGGCCTCAGCCGGGCCAGAGAACAGCTCCTTGGAACTCGCTGAGAGTCACTGTGTCAACAATGCACATTTCCTACTCCTGCAGCCACTTCAGGGACTCCGCTCTCTCAAAGAGCAGATCCTTCCTGCCGTCCAACCCATGGGCAGGCATGACTTGCTGAGATGGGCTCCACACTCCACTCCACCATCCTCACGGCCATCACAGGCTCATACACGCCCAGCCGTGCCACCAACATCTCTCAGAGGTGAACTCCATGCAATGCCTCCTTTACCTCCTATGCAAAGCCAAGTCAGGTCTTCCAAGCTTACTTTTCACAGGGGGAGCAGATCTGTTATCTGTATTGGGCTTGTGAGCTTTTGGACCTGGGCCAGGGGCTGGGGATAGACAGACTGAGGCTCCGGAGTGGAGGGAGGGAGACCACAGCAAATATGCTTGCCCTTGTAGGTCCTCCAAATTCTTGCTCCTCGGGGCTTCCCAGTGACTCTGCCCTTCCCCACCCCCCACCCTGTGTCACCACAGCTCTCCAGCAAAGAGCTACAGTTCAGACCTTACCCCCACACTCTCCACTTGCATCGTCTGCGTCTTGAGATGAGGCACTGCCCAGGAATGTGGAAATTAGGGAAACAACGGAACTGAGCTTTCATACAGATGAATTCTGTCTGAGTTCCTGGAAGGCAGGAATTTCCCTCCCACTCCTAATTTCCTATAAGCCCGATACAGGCAGAACAGAGGGCAGCAAAGCTATTATTAGTGTCATTACATGAGGTAGCTATGTTCCAAGAGACGAAGTAAGATCCCACCATTTCTAGGAGGCCCTGCTGGGATGCTGAGGCCGGATCTACCTGGCAGTGAAGCCCACGGCTCTTCAGCATAAGGCCTCACTTCTTCATGACAGGAGACACTGCCCAGAACTATGTAAAAAAGAGACACTGACTTCAGAGTCAGGCTATAGATTCGCTGGAGAATGGGCAGCAGAGAGGGCAAAGTCACTGTAAGGAGAGACTAGCTGATGCTTCAGTCTCAGACTAAAGGTGTTAACGTGGCTGCTGAAAGAACATGTTAACGGGGCCAGAGGCTCCAAACCAGAGGAAGGGGCCAGGCTGGGAACTGGCCACGCCAGTCATGCCCTGAGAAGAGGGTGCTCTGCCCCCACACTCTGCCCCACAGGCATCCAGTCACTTCTGCAGGTGGCCACCTGAGCTGGGGATGGTACTGTCACAGCCCAGGGACACTGACTTTTAAGGCCACCCACCAACCTTCTGCCAAGCAGCCTCTTGATATTTAGCTTCCCGGTGATGTACCTTCAGGGGAGAAATCAGCTCAGTGGCTATCTTATTTCTAGTGTAAATCACCAAAATGCCATCACCTAGAGACTGTTGAACTCTGGGTATGCTGCCGGTCAAGTTGGAAAACCCCAAGCGTGGAGAACTTGTATGGTAACCCCAACCTGTGGAGACACCCTCAACTGGCTGACTAAAATCCTCACCTGCTGGTGGGTGTCTCCAAACATGGGGCCACATGATGTCTATCCATAGGAGAACGGACACGCGGCAAACTGTGGTACCGCCATGGAATGCTACTTAACAATAAAGAATGACCTACAGAGACACGTGTCAACATGGATAAGTGGCACACGGTATGCCGAGTGAAACCAGCTGGGCACAGAAAGAGAACACAGTGTATGTTTCTGTTTCTATAAAAGTCAACAGCAGGCAAAGCTAATCTATGGTGAGTGACATCAGAAGGCAGTTGGAGAGCAGAAGGGGGATGGCTTGGAGAGGGGCACAGGGAACCTTCTGGGGTGATGGAAATGTTTTAGATCTTGTTTCGAACAGTAGCCACGCAGGTATATACAATTACTGACACTTGCAGAAATGCACATTTAAGATCTGTGGACTTGATTGTATTGGCCTCAACTATTGTACTTCAAAAAACAAAAAAAGTAAAAACAATGTGAAACCACAGGGCTGAGGACACAGCAAGTGCTCTCAATAAAAGCTACTGCACTGCTAAAATACATGCCTCCCGCCACTGCCCGGGCAAACTGTTTCAAGAATTTATTAGGAGAACCAGTTTGGAATATGTTTTTTGAGAAGGCTGTTTTTTTTTTTTTTTTTTTTTTTTATTGTGGCTAAAATACATAAAATTTACCATCTTAACCATTTAAGTGTACAGTCCATCGTCATTAAGTATATTCACATTGTTGTGCAGCCAATACCCACCATTCATCTCCAGAACTTTTTCATCTTTCCAAACTGAAAGTCTGTACCCATTAAAAAGAAATCCCCATTCCCCTCCCCTCCCAGCCCCTGGCAGCTACAATCCTACTTTCTGTCCATATGGATCTGACTACTCTAGGCACTGCATATATGGGGATTCATACAATATTTGTCCTTTTGTGACTGGCTTATTTCACTTAGCACAAGGTCTTCAAATCTATCCATGTCATAGTGTATGTCAGAATTTCCTTTCCTTTCAAGGCTGCATAATATTCCGATGTATGTACAATCCACCTTTGATGTATCCATTCACCTGTTGATGGACACCTGGGTTGCTTCCAACTTTTGGCTATTGTGAATAATGCTGCGACGAACATGGGTGTATAAATATCTATTTGAGTCCTTGCTTTTCCCTTCTTTTAGGTATATACCCACAGAAATTGCTGAATCATACGGGAATTGTATGTTTAATTTTTTGAGGAAATGCCACATGGTTTCCATAGCGGTTCTGCCATTTTGCATTCCCACCAACAGTGCATAAGGTTTCCAATTTTTCCACAACTCCACCAGCAATTGTTATTTTCTGTTTTTTAAAAAAGCTTTATAATAGTCCTCCTAATGGATGTGAAGTGGTATCTTCACTATGGTTTTGATTTGCATTATCCTAATTATCGGTGATGTTGAACATCTTTTCATGTGCTTATTTAGCCACTGGTCTTTCTTCTTTGGAGAAATGTCCTTTCAAGCCCTTTGCCCATTATTTAATCAGGCTGTTTGCTGTTGAGTCGAAAGTAAATAAGATTTAATGGTAACTCCGCGCAGGTCTGAGAACCCAGTCTTGCCCTCCCCACTGTCATAAGCTCAGTCCCCAGATGTCAACCTCACATCCCTTATACCTAACTCACCCCCTCCCACCCCCCCGCCATGGGTCACATGGAACACAGGAGCAAAGAGTTAGGATAAGCAACTTGCCTTCCCCCTTTTCCTAGGACCGAGGAGACCATCACTGGCTCAGGTGTCTATTCCAGATATCAAAACATGTTTCTGAAGTCCCGATGTCCCGGGAGGCGTATCCGAAATAAAAACAGCTGACAGTTAGAGCTGGCTCTCGAACTGTGACTTGACAGTTCAGTGAGTGCCTGCCCCAGCCCTGCAGCCTCCACTAGGAGTCTGCACCAACAAAGATAGCTTTTTGTGGTTTCTGCAGAATCTAGGAGAGAAGGCTTAAATTTGTAGGTTGAGAACGTGAGCGGGGCAGGAATGTCCTTCTCACTCCGGGATGTGAGGGAGACAGCATGGGAAGAGGCAGGGCTGTCGTCTAGAAACCTAGGGCCGGAGCCCTCACCACAGGATGATGGTTTGTGTGGTCTATGTCAGCAAAGCAGAAGCCTGAGCTGCTTCCCTCCTGGTCTCTCCACGGCCACCTGTAACCTTCCCTGCATGTCCCAGTTATAGGCGCCTTCCGTGTTGTACAGCCCACATCCATGGATCTCTGCACGGCCAGCCTTCTCCCCAATGGGTCTCAGAACATGACCTGTCAGATACCTGGGGCCAGGGAGGAAATGTCCCTTCCAGTCACGAGGGAGGTAGTGCTTCATAGAGAGGAAAAAAGTGACTTCCATGATGCACGGTTCCCATGAAAATAATTGTTCTCCTCTCGGGGTGGGGAAGGAGGAAATTTTAAATCTTAATGCGAAAAGCAGTTTCCCCATGGCTCATGAAGCAATCCAGGTGTTTCTTTGCAATGCATTGCCATAGATTGGTAGATTGAGATGCTCTGGCTCTTTCACTTGGCACATCTAGGCTTCTGCAAGAAGTATGTTCCTTTCACAGTTTGAATATTACTCAAGTTTTGATGATTAAAGCTGGTTGGAACAGCATGAACCGAATAGATTACAGCACTCTATTTACAGCAGACTCTTCGCTAGCAAGATCAGCCAGACACACGTGCTGCACGCAGCCTCTGCATCTCAGCAGCCTGGCTTCCCAATGCGGTACTTACACTTCCCAAATTCTGTGGTGCTCTTTGCTTTGGGTTCAGAAAGCCAGACTCAGAGCATGGGCATCTTATATTTCTTCACATCAACCAAATAAGCGAAATTAATGGGAAAATAACCTGCCCATATCTCAAGAGGTCAAAATCGTGCAGAAATGCAACGAAATGACCTCAAGATCGACATGGGTATGAGCTCGTTCTCACTCAGCATCGGGGAGATGGACAGGGGATGCACATGAACCCCGAGCAGGCGCCCCTCATTACGGCCCACCCAGAATGGCAATCCTATTCTGGACAGGACACACCAGGCAGGTGCCCCCACCAAGGTGAGCACTGCTGCACTGGCCAGAATTCAGTCTGCTTGTTATCCTGAAGGTAGAGAAGTTGGTCTCATTGATGAGGGATTCTAGACGGGAGCTTTAGAAAATCACCGCACAGGATTTGGCAAGACAACCATACTTGGGCTTCCATGCTGCACTCTACACCCATCTGTGATGAAGGACCAGGTTTGGGGGTTTTGTTGGTATCCTGAATCCATTAAAACCATACTGTGGTCCTGGCACATATGGCTAGACCACAGCTCACACCACATAGCACTCTCTGGGCAACTTATGTGGGAGTCTGACCGGGCCCAAACTGGTCTGTCTGTACCTTGTTGAATAAGCCTCAGAATCATGCTCGTGGCTGTCAAGGCGATGTCAAATGCAACATAAGTTTCTAAACGCTAACTTCCAATTTATCTTGTTGCACACTGGTAACAGTCTGAGGACTAGGCCCAAAGTGGCACTGCTTTCTACTCCTCTCTCCTGGCTTGGAGAGCCTGGCCAATGGCAGCAGTAGCCAACCCATGTGGTTAGGCAGAACTGAATGGACCTCCACAGCAGCACTCATGATCAGGTTACTTCTCCTTTGGTCTGTCTCCCAGAACTTCCCAGGAAATTCCTGGCCTGGATCACTCGTTGACCTTACTGTACCTGCTTTCTATATGCTCCATGAGAAGCCATAAGCTTCTGTGTTAGTCTGGGAGTTCTCCTCGTTGGGACCTTGTCTCAGGGTGTCTAATAGGGAGAACCCAACATTGGCTAAGGTCCGAGGCTGAAAGACAAAGATGGTCCTTGCCCTCTGGGGGACCATGATGCCCAAGACGAACCCAGCAATAACCATTTGTTCATGTGATCTGGAGCAGAACCCAAGCCATCCGTAGACACAGACAGCACTTGTGACATGCTGGGCACTGTTCTAGGCACTTTGTAAACGGGAACTCATGTAATTCTCAGATGTTCGCTTCTGGTACGTTTAAGTCAGCGCCCCTTAAGAAGCCTCTGGCCATGAAGAAAAGTGATCAGTCAGACCCAAGCCTTCAAGATAACTCAGAATCAAATGGTGATGGCAGCACGTTTAAGTGTGAAGATATCTGCAATCATATCGGTGGGCCTCTGTGTCTTTGAGTTTATTGCAGGCCTTCAAAGAAAATTAGCTGGACCTCAACTTATCACACCAGCCACGGCAATCAGTGAGCAATGAGGCTAAATGTGTAATTACTGTGTTATTTTAATTAGCAATTTATATTCTGTATGAAAGGGGATATTGGCTCCCTTCCTTTTGCAGAGGTTGGCAGTTGTTGGCAGGCCAGACTTGTTCATCCCTTTAACCCATCCAGCACCGTGTTTGTCGCTCTGACCTCTGGCAAACGCTCTGTGTCTCTAGAACTCATCTGCAAAATGGGAATAATGCCGCCGTGTCAGCCGGTGAGCAACGAGTGAGATGCCACGGGAAAGGAGCGGGTCCTTCCACTGCGCCTGCTCAGTAAATAGTTACTGAGCCTGCACTCATTTAGAAGCTCCAGCAGCTGAATATCTATCATTAAAGTTCCTCCAGAGGCTCAGTTCAGTTGCAGTTTTGCTCCACGAGCAAACGCGCAAAGCTGATGGGTGAAAAAGAGACGGTAAAAAAGGAAGTGTATTCAAACCCCGGTTTCACGGTCCCCTGCCACCTCTCAGTGTCGCTAAACATCCAACAGGAAAACAGGGCCGATCCGGCAACAGTTAGCTCTCTAATTTGGCCTAAGCCTTTGACTAGGTTTTGCTTTTTCACATGACAGAAAGAGTCCTCTGGTCTGTTCTTGCCTCACTGCCTCTGCCCTGACCCTGCTGCTCAGAGCTTTGCGGGGAGGCTTGACAAAAAAGAAAGCCTCATGCCTGATTTTACCTTTAGGGTGGAAACCAGCCCAGGAGCGAGGATGGGGGAGGTGTGGAGCTAGACAGGCAGGTGCACAGGAGTGGCCTGCACCAACCCATTGCCCTCTGCAGTCCAGCCCTTCCCTGGCACTTCCTGTGTGGTCACTTAGTTACAGGTTTGATCACAGACACCGAAACCATGCTTTTCTTGTGGTGAATTTCAAACTGGTGGAGCCTTCCTCAGCTGAACGAGGTTTGGAATAGTTAAAGTAAGGAGCAGACATAGCTTTGTAGTGTCTGTTCCAAGCTCTAGTCACATCCTCTACCCATCTCCCCCTTCCCTCCCAAAAAAACGAACCTGAAGAATAAAAAAAATAGGAATTTCTAGCTGTACTATTTTTCTTTAAAACAATGCTTATTTTAAATTAAAAAATCTGGTGGGGATAACACCTTGCAAATATGATACAAAGAATGGACTTTGTGTCAACTCTCAAAAGTGCCAAATAGATTCAAGTTATCATGGGAATGAAGAAGCTCCAAGAAAATTAGTCTTCAAAGTCTCAAGTCATAAATCCTAGAAGATTCCATTTAGATTAGTTGGAATTCATCAACAAGCATATTTAATAGATATGTGCCCAAATATAGCATCTGAAATTCCACACAATGGACAACCATGAAGATATAACTGCATAGCCACTGAGTAAAAAGAAAATCCAAAAGTAGGCTTCGATGTCTATCACCTGACACCTTCTCTGGGAATAAATTTATGCAGACAAACATTTTCACTCTGAAGTTTTGTGCCTAGCACTGTGTTAGGCACTGGGATTCAAAAGTGAACAAATCCTAGATCAGTCTTTAGTGCAGATACATCCAGAAGGATGTATCTTGAATTCTTTGTACATCATTTCTGTTCTTCAATTTGCTATTTATTTATTCCACTGTCTTAATACAGAAACAGATGCCATTCAAGCATCCAGAAGTTTTCTCTTTAGCATTCCAGGAACTAGAGTAAATGGAAGCAGGTGGGCAAATATAAAAGTACCGTGAATGTTGGTCAGCCCTGGTTAATATTCTTATTTAAGCTCACATTCCTTCTAACAGAATTATTTTATTTAAAATGTTAATTAGCACAGGGGCGCTTGGGTGGTTCAGTCAGTTAAGTGTCCGACTTGGGCTCAGATCATGATCTCCTGGTTCATGAGTTCAAGCCCCGCTTGGGGCTCTGTGCTGACAGCTCAGAGCCTGGAGCCTGCTTCGGATTTTGTGTCTCCCTCTCTCTGCCCTTCCCCTAACTCACACTCTGTCTCTCTCTCTTTCAAAAATAAACAAACACTAAAAAAAAAAAATGCAGAAAATAAAATGTTAATTAGCACAGACAACACAGTACCTGGCAAATAAAAGGCAGTGTGAGGTAGTGCAAATGCACTGAGACCCAGTCTAGAGGATCAGAAACACATACACACACATGGAAAAGACAAGACAAAACAGAGTGGTAGCTGATGGATCTGGGTACAAACAGCTGTACAGCGTGGCTAGATTTGTGGTCTCGGGCCAGCTGATTACCTTTCTGAGCCTCATCTTCATTTGTAAAATGTGGATAATCCCTACCTTGCAGAGCTGATATGGGGATTAGAAATAATATATGTAAAGTACTAAAATATAGTGGGCAATCATAACTGGAAGCTATTATTATTATATTATTGGCATTTGTTATAGGTTTGATGATTGAATAATAGGTAAATTAGCTGACCTCTAAAATCCATGTCAACTCTAAAATTATGATACTAAAAAATGGAATTAAAAGTTCATATATCAAATCCACTTAAAGATATTTTTAACCATTTTAATTGTGATGCAAATCTCTATGCTTTTCAAAGTAAGTCCTGATAATGAGACTCATAAGAGTACAATATATATACACACCGCGGTGTACCATGAAAACAGTCATGGTCAAGTTTAGCAGGATGAGTATCTACGGCTTCTGAGGTCTCCAGGGGTTGCTGCTGCCAATTCTACTTCGCCTAAGCTCTCCTTTTGAGAACACTTCTCTAGGCCAGACACTGGGATGCACGTTTGACTGGGGTAATCTTGGCCACGATGATTCCCTTCATCTTCAAAAGACAGAACGGAAGCTTACTGAGATTAAGGATCGTTCCAAGGTCACACAGCTAGGAGGCAGCAGGGAGTGGACTTCAATTTTGACTCTAAGCCCTTGTCTTTACCCACTCTGCAATGTTGCTGCAACTCAGACAAGCCCTAAAAGCTAAACATAAGAGATTCGAGAGACTTGCCAGGAAATGTACACACAGAGAAGGAAGAAATTTCAGTCACATCTACTGCATTCTTTATTTGACTCTATTCTGTTGTCTGCATTCTCACCAAGTCTCTTAAAGAGAAGATCAGTATAGGGGCGACTGGGTGGCTCAGTTGGTTAAGCACCCGACTTGGGCTCAGGTCATGATCTTGTGGTTGGTGAATTTGAGCCCACAGCTCAAACCACAGCTCAGAGTTTGAGTCTGAGCTCTGTGCTGACAGCTCAGAGCCTGGAGCCTGCTTTGGATTCTGTGTCTTCCTCTCTCTCTGCCTGTCCCCTGCTCACGCTCTATCTCTCCATCTCTCTCAAAAATAAATAAACATTAAAAAATTAAAAAAAAAAGAGATCAGTGTAATATATTAGTGTAAAAAGTGGTAGAATACAGCTATCCTTCCTCTCGGTAAATATCCAAAAGAATTGAAAGCAGGATCTCAAAGAACTATTTCTACACCCATAGACATATATTGGAAGATTCCACTTACATGAAGTATCTAAAGTAGTCAAATTTATAGAAACAGAAAGTAGAATGGTGGTTGCCAGGGACTGGGAAAGGGGGAAACGGGCAGTAGATGTTTAAGGGGTAGAAGGTTTCAGTTTTGCATGATGAGAACATTCTGGATATCCATTGCACAACAATGTGGATACTAATACTACAGAACTAAACACTTAAAAGGTAAAGATGGTAAATCTTACGGTATGTGTTTTTTTAACCAAATTTTTTAAAAAAAGAAAGAAAAGTGGCAGAATATATATTTGTATATATGTAAGTATATATGTTTTTATATATATTTATGTATATGTGTATGTGTATCCTTAAAAGAGTTAATGGTTTAAAATTTTCAAAACCCTATAAATAATTATAAAAACTGATACCTGTGGGGCCAATAGCAGCCTTTGAATGTCTGGGGAGCTGAACTCTTTCTTGGCCCAAACCCGATGCCCTGCCCTAACAGTGCTCAACTGTTCTGTTCTAGCTTCTGAATCACTACCTGCTACCCCAGAATACCAAGAATCTATGAACTGTCTGAATTTCATGCAGATATCCTCTCCCAAGGGAAATGAGAACTCTTCCCCTTCCCACCCTAAAGGTGGAAATGCCCCAAGACAATTAAGTTCATTTCACGAATAGCTGTGTTGCTAATGATCAACTTGCCTCACCTTCATTTGCAGCTCCAATTTCCCTGTTTTCAAAGTGATTTCTTTGAAGAAAGTACAGACTACCTTCCTGACCTAGGACTTTGGGAAAATAAGCGTGTAGCTGTGATAGGAAGAACCACAGGATTTGCTTTTAGAGCGGTCCTGATCTCTGGTCATTTTTGATACAACAGAGAGATAAAGAATTCTGACTCACTTTTCCTTCTTAACCAAAATTATTCAGACCATTTCTATGGTAAAATTTACTTCAGATGAAGTACTCTCCAGTGATTAGGTCATCCAATTTTTGTAGCATATTGGGAAATGACCCTCAATTTCCTGAGTATAGCAAATGGCCATCTACTGCACAAACTGCAAATATTCTCCTGGTTTCTAAACAATTTGGGTCTCCATGTGATTTATCTGTTCACAAAGAGATTTCTTATCCTCCAGTCATCTGACATGGTTTCTGCCTTGGTTTATCTTCACCTGTCACAACCTATGGCTGGATTTCTTACTTATGGTGTTTCTTCCTCCCCCTACCCCCAAGTAGGCATTTAGTTGACCGATTATAGAATCACAAGGTTGGTTATAATTCCGTTTCTCCATCTGACTTTGAACTTAAGTGTTCCAATTACTTCGCTTGATCCTAATAAGTCAGTAGCGTGCTAATGCTTGCCTTGATATTTCTGAAATATACAGGGTGTGATTAGCATGGGACTGCATCATTAGAAAGCAAAATGAAAGCGGGTGAGCAAAATCATGGCTCGCATTTAAGCAAAGCTGCCTGTTCAGTGAACTCACAATGTTACAATGATCCTAGGGACACTATATGCTATAACTAAATGTATATTGTATTTGGAAAAATCCTCTGACACTCTGGAGCCGTCTGTCTTTTGCTACTACTAGAAAAGATCCTAGAAGGATCGGCCTGGCCCAATATACAAACTTCAGAAGTCTGTTTAAGCATATATAGCTGAAGACATAAAGAATCCTTAAACCATAATAGGGTAGGGAAAAAAATAAAATGAAGAAGGAAAGAAGGAAGGAAGGAAGGAAGGAAGGAAGGAAGGAAGGAAGGAAGGAAGGAAAATCTTTAGTCAATTCTGCTGGATTGTACTAATATGTGGGGGCCATAAAACAAGAAAGCTTTATGGTAAGCCTGTTGGAAGAAAAAAAAATACCCATGCATACACACATATCAAATGGGATGCTAAAAAACTACACTAGCATCAGTGGTGCTGAGGCTATTAAAATTTTTTAATCCCTTTATATCTGTGTATAACCAGGAATAGTATAAACTTTTGGAAACTAGCAGGAAAAAAAAGGAACCAGTTTAAACTGGGAATGATATACAGCCAAATCAATTGATAAATGAAAGAAAAAAAAGATCGCACAACTGAAATTGATGCCAAAGATTTATAAGGTTGACTAAATAAACAAAAATGGAATGGATCACCATGGAAATGCATGAATATTGAAATAGGCAAGATTTGAATAGACTAATGATACGCCTCACTTAGACTGACAGGTGTTGATAACAACTCTGACACTCAATCCACACCAACATCCACACTTCTAACATGTTTATTCCTAGAAAACAGGAGCTGATTTAAAGGTTCCTTTGGTAAGAGCTTCTACAAAAAATACATTTTCTAAATCTTAAAGAGACTAACTCAATTCTCATCTACTTGAAAAACAAAAAAGGGTTTTATCTATTTGCTTTCTGGATATGAGGAGCTGCAGTTAGCAGAAGTCATTCTCTTGGGCTCCAGTCTTTGTTCCAAGAAACCTCTCACAAAACTGAATTCTCGCTCTGGCTTATCTCCCACACTGAGTACTTGAAGTATGACCACCACTCATTAGAAACATAATTAAAAAGACACAACACTAGATCCCCCCCCCCCCCAGCACATACAGATGAAAACCAATAATCCTTAATCTATTTGTTACCATAGCTACCATAGGATTTTTTTTTTTTTAATTTCAGTACAACTCTAGGTATTTCGTTTGGATTGTTGCTTGTAAATGAAAGTTGGAGACCTATAAATTTCTGTTAACTGTGTAGAAATGGGGAGACAGAAGAAAATGTTTCTCTTAATCACAATTATGGTTTATAAGATGCTTGTAAAGTTACTAAAATTGGTTAAATGCATCAGCCCATAAACCAATTTAAATGTCATTAAATTCATATAGAGTTTAAGGACACATATGCTAGTAATTCCCTTATTTACAGCAGGATGATAAATCAAGTGCACTCAGAACAATGCATGGGACAGAGACTATTCATCAGTGGCATACAGCTCCATACATGTAGAAACACCTAGACTATGTGACCACTCATATACACGCATATCAACCAGCCTTTAAAAGTATTCACCTGTGCATTACAGGGCAACGATTTCACCAGGTGCCAGGATGAGCAATCTGTAAAATTGTTCATCATCCCCCTAAGAGTGAAAAAAGTTACCTTTACACTCCCCCAATATCATTTTTTAAAACATCAGGAATGAAGTGGACGAATTAAATCTGCCATTCATCCTAAACCGAAATAATTCCTTAAATCTGCTCTCCTAGGGCTGAGCTGGACAGAAGACCACACAGCAAGGGGAGGAACTCTGTAGGGACCAGACAGATGACTTTAAAGAGACTGAAATTAGGGTAAATACAGCTGTAACCAGGACAGATCTGTCACTGCAAGAGGTGTCCAAATCCCGGCGAGGCTCGGCTGATGAGAGGCTGGAGCCTGTATCAGTGGAGCCTGACTGTCCCTGAGCTGACGAAGTGGAAGTTTCGCGGGCAGAAGCAGCAAGGCGTCCTCAACGGTCCGGTCCCTCCAGCGCCGAGGTCTCGCCTAATACTACATAAATACCTGCGTCCACGATTCGCCCCGGGCGCGCCGCGGCGCCAGCACCGTAGGGCAGGGGAGCGTTTGCAGAGCAGCAGGGATGGTAAAGGCGGCGGCTCCTTACCCATCAGCATCCCCAGAGACCCGCCAACTGACCCCGCCTGCGATTGGGTTCCAGAGCCCAGGAAAGACAACTGGCTTCTCGACTGGTGGACCCAGGCATCCGAGACTTGCTCTCTGAGCCCACCCCTCCTCGGTGACGGTTGGACGCAGGCAGGCAGCGCGTCCCCGCCTTCCCCAGCCAACGCAGACCCGACCTGCCCCCGGAGCAGCCTCGGACCTGCCCCGGCTCTCGGGCCCCGGGCGAGTGCGCCCCTCCCTCGGGGCCCGGGGCCCGCGCTGCCCAGCGCCCGCACCCGCGCGGCTACCGCAGAAAACCCTCGCGCTCTCGGCCCGCTCCAGGCCACGGAGACACGGACGTGAGCCCTCGGCCACCCTGCACCCCCGCCGGGGTCGGGGCGCGCGTCCACACTCCCACATTGCACACCTCGGGGTCCACACTATCCCACACATAAACAACCCCTCCCCACCCTACACCACGTCCTCGTCCCTTCACCATCCCCGTGGGCTCTCTTTTCGGCGCCCCCCAAAAACGCTGGCACCCATAAGGTGTTAAGGGAAGGGGGGTCACAACAAGGTCTGTGCGGGTTCCCTCCTCATGGTTTTTCAAGCTCCTCCACCTCGAAAGTTACTTCGGATGGAGTGAAGAGACCTGGTCCCCAAATGCGGGGTCTGCGGACGCGAATCGGCAAAACCCCAACCCGGCTTCCGGCTGCACAGAAGCGCGCGCCTCCCCAAAGGGCACGGCGCGCGGCCGCCCCCGGGGTCCAGTCCTTCGGTGCCTCCTCCTGGCCCCCAGCCCGGCGCGGGCCCTGGGCCGCTCTGGGGAGGTGGCCTGGAGAGGAACGCGCACTGCCGGGCCCAGCCAGGAGGGTGCCGCGGCCGGGGTCACACTTGCCTCCAGCACCCCCGACCATCGCGACATTGGCCCTGGGCAGCCCCAGCGCATACACACCCGGGGGCAGGAAGTTTTTTTTTCCCCTCTTTCCCCCCTTGGAGCAGCGCAGGCGCAAGGGCTCCTGCAGCCTTGCGAGTCCAGACGCGGGAGGCTCCTGCCGCCGCAGCCGCCGCCGCCGCCGCCGCGGGAGCCGAGCCCAGCGTTCCGGGTTCTCGGGCCCCGCTCCCAAGCCCGGCCCGGCCCCGCGCAGCCTCCAGGACCCAGGGTCCCCGGCGCCGCATCCTTGGCGCCCTAGCCTGGCTCTTACCTCCGGCCGCGCCGCTCCGGCCCCGGCCCGACGCGCAGAGAGCCGGGGGTCGCGGGTGGGCGCAGGAGTGCTAATGGATAGGGGACGGCGCCGGCGGGTAGCGGTAGCTGGGGCCGCTCGGGTCCTGGCCGGGAGAAACGGATCCAGGTCCACCTCCTCGCGTTCCTGCTCTCCGTCGTCTCCCCCTTTTCCTTCTCCTCCTC
>NW_024412419.1:18753329-18783597 GCF_014898765.1 Herpailurus yagouaroundi | reverse complement strand
GGTCCCGGCTGCTCGGCCCCGGCCTCCCGGCCCCGCCGTCCCCGGGTTGGTGGACGCGGCCGAGGCGAGCTCCCCGGCTGCTCTCAACACCTGAGGAAACTGGCGGAAAAGTTTGAGAACGAAAAGTCCAATCGTCTTTCAGCTTCCGCCCTCCCTAGGACACTCCAGCCACGGAAGGGAGCAGGAATTGTTCAAATCTCCGAAGAACCACGACTAGCCCAGCCCGCCCGTCCAGACCACAGGCCCCCTCGTCCGTGCACTCGACTCTCCTCAGTGCACGCGGACTTTCCTGTTTACACTGACCCACTCGAATCCACTCGACCTCGCTGTTTAGTCAGCCCTTACTCAGGCCACACCAGCCTTGCTTGCCTACACACCCGTCCCCCTCTCACGGTCTACACCGACTTTCTCAGCCCCTTCACCTTTCTGTCTACACTTGCCGTCCACACAGATCCTAACGTCAACTCTAACAGGAAAGGTTTGGCTGGAGGCCCGTGGCAGCCCCCAGTGCGGACTTTTCCATTAGGCCAGAACATTCCATTTCAGCACCAGCCTTCCCTGGTAACTCTCTAGCTCTGGTTTTTATTCCCTGACCTCTCCCTCCTCCCCTACCTCCCCCTCGTCTGGTTTTGAATTTCAGAGGAAATATATCCCCTACCCCCAGTCTAAATGTAATGTTTGTGGATTTCAACCTCCTTCCCCCACCCCACCCCCACCCCCACCGCCACCCGGCTCTCCCTAGTGAAGCTGTGGATGCCTGAGGCCTGGGTAGCAACTGGGGAGGGGTGTGGTAAGGCGGGGAGCGGCGGGCTTCTGGGCTGGAACTGGGAGGAGCCGGCCCGGGGCGGGCTCTGCCGGGCCCCGCCCCCATCCGCTGGGGCCGCGGGAGCACTCCGTCCGCAAATCCCCTGCGCTCGGCTCACTCCTGTGATGTCTGAATCCAGGCCTCTGCTCTCCTTGGCTGTAAACTCAGTGCAGGGATTGTGTCTTCTTTAATATCTTGTGGGAAGCAGAGTACAGTGTGGCGGCTGATAAATAATAAATAATAATAATCTACTGAGGGTAGCAGGAGGACTGTCAGCGAAAGGGAATGAGGACACCAGGGAGATGGCACTTTGGTGTCAGAGTAACTGCATTTCCTGCAAGAAGAAAATGTGGAGTAAAGTTTTGGTGTGTGAAGCCTGAGGACAGGGGAGGGGACGAGGCAAGGCACTGCAGGGAGGAATCCACCCGTGATGAGGAGGTCAGCTGGGCAATCCGGTGTCTCTTCAAGAAGAGTGCCTGATGGAGGGTGCCTGGGAGGGGAAGCAGGGGGAGGGGGGGGGGCGGGAGTAGGGGAAGGAGAGCTTTCCAAGGGTTCTCAACAACACCTGAAGGGGAAGAGGTGGCTTGAATGCTAAGTTCTTAAAATGGTGTATAAAAAGTGATTGGAGAGTAATGTAGATAAGAAAATGGAGAAAAAGGCATTACTTGGGATTTTTTAAAAGACAGGTAACAGGTAACAACAGGTAACACCTCAAGCAATGTAAGGCAAAGAAGAGGGGAACAAAGGCCCAGGGTGAGTTCTTGTTCATTCATGTTGTAGGAAGCCACCCTCTAAATGATCCACACGATTCACCACGTACGAGCAAAAGCAGGAATCCCCTCCGCGGCTACGTTCCGGAGCAGTGGCATGTAGGACAGCAAAGTGTAGTTTGGGTGCGCAGGGTCTGGGGTAGGTCGACTTCCGGCGATCTGAGGCACTCCTAATGTCTTACAGATAGTTTTGAATGATCCTCAAATGAAAGAAGGAAATACACACTCCAAGAGCTCTTCCATAGCTACATCTTTCTAGGTGAAGGTATGAGGATTCTCCCGGTTTGCCTGCTGACTTTATCAAAGGAGAGAGTCCTTGCTGAATCCCCATCTACACAGAAGACAACTTTTGGTCTCTGTGATGCCAAAGGTGTCAGTTCCAGAGTGTTGCAACGGCTCCAGGGCTCAAGGTAGATAATGGCTCACTGGGGGTGCCAGCTTGTCAGTAGAATGGGAAAGGATCACACAGGGCTTGTCTACCCTCCCTCCAACCCACCCTCCTTTCATCCCGAGAGCCTCAATGCAAATAAGGATGTCCAGGGTCTGAAGCCAAGATCTTCCTCTGCAGTGGGGCTCTCCCCTGGTGGGACTGTTCAATTTGGACATAGCTGCCTGTGAAGGCCTAGACATGAGCTCCATTTCACCTGCAGCACCGTTGTCCATGTTATCGGCCCCAATTCCCCCAGGGTCTTGGCGACACATGCTGGACCTGCTTTGTGTAGTGTAAGGGAACTCCTATCTTTCTCCATAGATCTTGCTGATGTCTGGGATCTGTTCTGGGTCATTCACTGTCCTTCTCTGTCGTGTATGGAATCCATGGTTGGCAAGGATCTCGCTTCATGGTAAGTGGGATTTGTTGGGTGTTGCACATGGGAACTTCTTCTGCCCGGGTCCAAAATTTATCCATGAAGCACAGGACCAGCCATGTGGAATGTGCTTCAAAAGGCAGCCCTCTCTGTCCTGACAGACATGCCCCAAGCTGGGCTCTGGGATCAGGACTAACGTGAAGGAGTGGACTTGTGGCGCACAGGGAAGTAGAATGGAATGTTCTAGAGCATCCATTCCCCTGTTATATGTGCCATCAGTCAGGCCAGGGCTGTGCACTGGAAGGGCTACTACTGTCCCCCGGAGAGGCAGCAGAGGAAGCCACATCAGAATTGCCTCGAGCACCCACTGTGACTGAGATGAACTTCCCTCCTTATTTGCACTTATAATAGTAATCGCAACAAAACAATCATTTATTCGGGGGCTACTACATCGTAAGCGTTTTACCAGATATTCTACCCACGAAATCTTGTTGGTCATCACAGCAACCTGTGGAGTTAGTGTTACCAGCCCCAAAAGCTGAGTCACGGAGAGGGTAGGTGATCTCCTGAAACCACATATCCCATAAATGGGCAAGCTGGAATTTGAGCCTAGTTGGTTACTTCCAAAGCCTCTGTTCTCTTCACCACACTCAACACATGAATGCAATTTCTTTTGTCATTAGCCTGGTGATTTTCCCTTGGAGTAGACACAGTGGATGCTGATTTTGCCTTTCTCAGCAGCTGGTCCTGGACCCAGACCTGGAAATCAGTCTTGGGATACAGAGGACTGAGATAGAAGAGGGAAAAACATCATTTTGATTTCTGGACACACAGGTCACTTGGAAGGGTGGACGCCTCATCAGAAACCCTCAGGTCTGAGAGGACATCTGTTTCTAGGAGTGTAGTGGGTGTAAACAGAGCAGGAGCCAGCTTTTCTGTTGGTTGGGATTTTGTATTTGCTCTTTTGTTTTTCTAACATTATTCTCCACTTAAACTACCCCCATTTGACATCAAAAGCATTCATAAATCCTATATAAGTCATTGCCCCTCCAGTGCTTAATCGACCCATAAAAATCTATTTAGCACCTACTGTGTGTCCAACATTTCAACCCCATGGTGTTGATTAAAGCAGGAAGCAAGAAGTCACAGTTGCTGAATTTTCACTGCAGCCACCCTGCTCTTTGATGTGTCACAAAAGCACATGCTCATCATTCAATCAGCCGTTTGTTGAGGACCTCCTGCACACTCAGCTCTGTATTGGGTGCTCCAGAATATGGGGAAGATGTAATGAGACGGTTTGTTTCCGAAAAGGGGTCGAGGCAGCTGAATACCATACTTGGTTCTCGTTCTTGACAGAGGTTAAGGTAAGAGTGGTTGTTACCAAGAAACATAACTTAGTGATCAGTTGTGGGGAAAAGACTACAAGTGCTGTAGGGTCTAGGGGGTGCTTGGAAGAGCTGGGAGGGTCAGGATGGCTTCCTGGAGGAAGTCAGCCTCAGATTGGACTTGAGGAGTAAGGAGGTTTTCATGGGAGGCAGAGGAGCACAGACCAGCCAGAACAGAAGGCAGGGGCTGGGAGGGCAGAGGAGGTAGGATCCCTCAACTGGGGGACTCATGGTATGATAGTTTCTGCAACATGACTTGTTGTTAACAGTCATTTCCTTTGGGTGGAAATGATAGTGTATTTTCCTTCTCTGCCCAAATCAATGGACCATTAGATTCTAAGATTCAGAATAAAGCCAGTGATCTCTCTCTGTCTCCTCTTTTTTCATTCTCGATGGCAGGAATTCAGCACCTTTTTTTAGTACCATTTTTTTTTTTGCAGGTGGCAGAGTGCTAATTAGAGCCACTAACAATTTTCCTGGGTGGTTCTGACTCCCAAACTGTCAGGAAACACTGCTTGGGCGTTTTAAGAGAGCAACTGTCCCCATTGATGAAGAGATTCTTCAAACAAGGTGGTCAAAGAAATGGATTTAATTGTTCCTCCCTACATATTTATTGGGTAGTGAATTGTTGACCTTTTTCGATATTTAAGAAGGGGCCAGTGTTTTCCCCATGAGAGTGAAAAAAGAAAACCCAGAGAAAATTCAGAGAGTGAAATGATTGGTAGGATAGGTTGTAAGGAGAGTTTTGTTGGAGTGTTAGAGCATTCTTTGACTCACTGAAGCAGGTTCACTAAAGGGAAAATTCGGGAGACTTGGGAGAAGGTTGCATCCTGATAGTTCTTTGCGTACACATATTTTTGAGCTGTTTTTGAGAATAAAGAGGTAAAGGGCTTGCCTGTTCCCTGTTTGACTCCAGAATCCACTGGTACCACTGTCTTTGATCTCCTTCTGAGTTTTCAGTAGAACTTAGGGCTAGGACCATGTCATTAGTGTGGTCACTTTGAAGCCCTGAATTGGGCCAGAGGCAGGACAGTGACCGTCCAGGGCAGGTGACTGCCCTGCTTTGACTATTTCCAGGACACAGACCCTCATGCTCTCTGTCCTCTGCCAGGACTCAGGCTGCCCAAGAGGGCATCACAGTCCACATGGGCTGTGGGGGGAGCACAGCCAGAGGCAGAGGATCATAATTCAGAGCCTTTGGTAGCAAATCCCATTTTCATTAGCTATTTAATGAGCATGGTCAGGTCCACGGCTCTGACTCAGGAGTTATTGTTTATTTCCACGTCCCCAGAGCTGAGGCTGCCTGTCATGTTCGCAAAAGCAAAAGGCAGCCCCTCCTCCAGGGGACAAGTTCACTCTTCTCCCCAAGGACAGAGGTGTTGGGAATGAAGCTCCACATACTCTTGGAATCTGAGATATTTGATGTATCTAATAGTTTCAGCTATTTTGGAGTATGTGACCCTTATTTCATCTTCACACTTCTCCCCACTAGCGTTTGTGAAGCTGCATACACTTTCTGTGAAGCGGGTCTGGGAGGAGGAATTTGTAGGAGGAGGGATCTGTGAGGTCATGCCCAGTGGGAACATGATTGTCAACACTTTGGCCCCAGAGGCTCTGTCCTCAGGGAACTGGAGGCAACAAGGAAGTAAAAAGCAATAGGGCCTGAACTCAGGGTACCTACAGAATATTTACTACGGGCCTTAAATATAGCCCAAAGTCAGTGATAACAGTCATCATCTGGTCCGGGTGCGTCTTGCTGTAAGAAAATATGATATATGAAAATTCAAAATGATTTAACAGAAGGGCTTGCCAGTTTGCATTCCAAAAGGACGTATGGGCTTCCCTAAGTGAAGCTTTCTCCTTTGATACTTAATCTGTGGCTGATTTATTAGAAATTCTGTTCATATCCAACTGGTCAAAAACACATTCATTTATTTTTATTTATTTAAGGCTTGTCACCTACTTACTTTCAGGTCTTGAGCAACTTACAGGTTAAAACATGGGGCAAAAGGAGACATTTAGGAAAGAAATAGAACAGACAGAATCCAAAGGGAGGAGGTGGGGTTAGAGACATCAAGCATACAAGATGAATGGGTTCTACAATTAGGCTCTCTAAGGAAAAAAAAGGGCACATGTGCTAGGTTACCTGAAGGCACATTTGTATCAGGTAATAAAAGATGTTTTGAATAGAAACTACTTAAAAATCAGAGACTGTTATAAATTGAAGAATGTAGTATTGTTGAGATAAAAGGTTTCTCCTCTAGACTTTTGGAGACAAACGTGGAAAAGTGTAACACTACAGGCCTGTTATGTTAACATTTTTCACTACTTCTAAACCTTTGAAAAATATTTACCCGACGATTTCATTAAAAAAACATTTCAATCCTTTATAGATTTACTTATTGCCAATTCAGGGAAAGGGCTGCAAATCAGACACGTTTCCTTTAGGTGGCTGTGAATTTTCCTAGAAAGCAACAAGTATCTTCTGGCTAAAGTCTAAACCCCTGATAATGTCAATGTAGCTTTAGGTCAATTTCAAAATTAGCCAGAGAGTTCTGGCTAATGTAAAATTTCACTGAAAACAACCAGAACTTAAACATGAGAAGAGGCAGGTTAGAAAAACCTAGGAGGGCTTGGAGGGAGTCAGAACAATATTTCGGATCTGAAATATTTTATACCAATCTGCAGATACACACACACACACACACACACACACACACACATATATATATCTTAATGTTTATGTTTTTTTTTGAGAGAAAGACAGAGCGTGAGCAGAGGAGGGGCAGAGAAAGAGGGAGACACAGAATCTGAAACAGGCTCCAGGCTCTGAGCTGTCAGCACAGAACCTGACGTGGGGCTTGAACTCGGGAACAGTGAGATCATGACCTGAGCTGAAGTTGGTCACTTAACCGACTAAGCCACCCAGGTGCCCCCCTGTACTTAGGGTTTTAAAAGGGTTGCAGATATGACCTCAGCATTATAATCAAGTCTCTTTTTCCTGGGAATGAAGATTAACATGAGGTTGTAGATGTGCACGTGTTGTTCAAAAGCAACAGAGATGTTAGCTGGGGTGACAGTATATGAAATAATGACATAGTGCTGATGAAAATATCAACAATAGCTGATATTAGCTTAGCACTTACTATGTGCTGGACACTGTTCCAAGTCTTGAAATTTCCTTTTAAAATTGTTTCTGGTGTTCCTTACAACAAAGGATATGAAAATTGGTGAATCATGACCCCAAGCATTTTAATGCAGACACATAAAGAGACAGGCAGATGCCCCTGTTGTCAGTATGGAATCTGATGCAACCCATGGCTAGATGGGAGATACAGCTGGCTCGTTCTGGACACATGCTTCAAAACCAGAATCAAAGTTGGATGTCCTGTTGTGCCTTTTCACGACCTAGGCATATAGCAGGTACCTGGCCCTGGAAAGCTCTGGGTGTACCTCTCCTGCCAGGGAAGTCTGACCGAAAAGACCCTGGAAGGTAAATTTAGAATGAGAGGCAGAAGCCCAACTGTATCAGTTATCTATGGCTGCATAACACATTTCCCCAAAACTTAGCAGCTTACACAGCATCTACTATCTTACCCAGTGTCTGATGGTCAGGAATCCAGGAGCAGCATGACTGGGTGGTTCTGCCTCAGGATTTCTCATGAGGCTGAAGCTACGGTTATCCGAAGGCTCCACTATGGCAGCAGGATTTGCTTCCAAGCTCACTTGCATGGCTGTTGGCTGGAGACCTCAACTCCTTGCCATGTGGCTTTCTTGAGAGGACAGCCTCAAGACCTGGCATCCAGTTTCTCCTTGAATAGAAAGTGATGAGAGCGAGCGAGCGAGCAAGAGAGAGAACACAGGACAGAAACTGCAATATCTTTTATAGCTTAACCTCAGATGGACAATATAGACCAACAGAAGTTTAGTGTGAGAAGGGACACAAGGCTGTGCATACCAGGAAGTAGGATCACTGGGAGCCATTTTGGAGGCTGACTACCACTGCAATGGTCTTAGCTCCCATGACTTCCACACAGGGGATAAGTGGACATGGTAGGACGTATTTTACTGGTTTTCAGTAATTCAGGCTTCTGAAGGTCTACACAAAATCAGAGAATATGATGTGAGACTCCAAAAGGGAAGATGTCTCAAGAATTCTTATTGATAGAATTCTTACAGTATAATTGCAAGTGCTCTCGAAGAAAAATGATGAGGTGAGAGCAGCTGTTGATGAAAGCAGAGTGGCGGTTGGAAACCTCACCTTCGAGTGCAGCTGGCAAAGGAGAGAAGGGGCATCAGTTTAGTAGGGTCACATAGACTCTACGAAGTCTAATTACTGAGGGCAGCAACATTGTAAGGGTAACAAAAAGAGCTTTTCTTATTTGACAGGAGAAGAACATCAAGAAAGGACCCGACCAGTGATTGTGGGAAGTTGTCTCCTACTAAACATTTCTGTAGAGCAAACTCTTGCTGAGAATCACTATGTACCAGGCAAAGTGCCAGGTGCCGAGGATACAAAGATAATAATTAAGAAAAGGTCGTGCCTTCGAGGATCTCCCAGTCTAACAGAAAGACACTCCTATAAACAAATGCCATACAGCAGGATCAGTGCCATAATGAGATGTAGTGCAGGTAGAGCAGGGACATTAGGAGAGATACTGCCAGTGCTACTTGAGGGCAGGCAGGTCAGGGAAGGCTGTACAGAAGAGATTACACTTGAGCTGAGTCCTGAAGGATGAGCAGGATTTTGCCAAATGAACAGTAGGAGGAAGATGAGAACAAGAATTGCCAAAAACACAGATATGCGCAAGCAGGGCAGGCCGGAGAAGCTGCTGGTGTTTCATAAAATTAGAGCAAGGTGGAGAGTGCAGATGGGCTAGAGAGGCTCTGCATTGGGGGTGCACAGGGCAGTGTTGGTCTAAGTGGGATCCTACACCCGGGAGGCTTCTGAAAATGCAGACTCCCCCAAGCCCAATCCTATGTCCACATCAACAGATTGTTCACCTTAACCATTTTCTCTTCTTCCTGGATTAGACTACATTTCCCAGTTTCCTTTGCAGTCAGACTATACTCCCCAGGCTCCTTTGCAGTTGGACTACACATCCCAGCCTCCTTTTCATTTAGACTATATTTCCCAGTCTTCTTTAGAGTTAGGTGCACTCATGTCAATGGAATGTGAATGGAAGTAAATACGTGCCATTTCCAGACCTGACCCATTAATAACTGCCCCGAATGTTCTCCGTTACCTTGTCCTTCTCTCCATGTAGATGAAGGTGAGCACAGGGATCTTGGAAGCCACATGTTGAAGAAGTCAGAGCAACAACACTGAGGAAGCCCTGGGTCTCTGCATTATTGTTTAGAGAGGGTCGCTCACTGATCTGAAACACCAATATTTGAGCTTCATGGGAATAAGAAATAAAACTCTATTGTGCCTGAGCAATTCTACATTTTGGGGTTTGTTTGTTTTAGCAGCTAGTGTTACCCTAACTAATACAGCAGTTGACTTGACTTCTGAGAGAGGAATTCTCTGGAGAATCTGCCTTTTTAACAAGTACCCCAGAGAAGTTTGAGAGTCACTGATGTAGGGCAAAGAGGAGCCCACCACTCGTGAGTGGCAGACCAAGTAACATGATGCTATTTGCATTCTGGAATGGCAGTGAGAAAGCAGAATTTTACCTCTTTCTTCTTTGCCAAGGAGAGCAATCTACTGACTAAAAAGAAAAAGAAAACTGTGGTAAGAGAAAATTGAAGTTCAAGATGAGTAAAGAGATTATAACAAGCACCAACCTGCTGTAAATGAGCTCAAGTCTCTTGGCCGGGACAAATTACACTCCAGGGAGTAGAGAACTCACCACTGATGCTGTAGAGTCTCTGCTGATAATCTTTAAGAAGCATGGAGACTGGGAGAGAAAATGGAACACTTGAGAAGCAAAAATGTAGCTTTTCTTAATGGGGAGAGGGGATGATTCTGCAGGTTACAAAAGGGGGGGGGTATCCTACCCACGTCATTCAGCTGAGTATTTAAGGTTTATTTGTGAGCACATGAAAAATGGAGAATCCTCTAGAAGCCCATGCAGCTTCTTAAAGAGCAAGTCACAACAAGGTAAAAATATTCCCAGTTTGGTGATAGGCTTGCTAGATTACTATGTCAGGGAATTGTATTAGTTATGGTAGAGGCAAAGCATACCTCAGCTCAGTATTTGTCAAGGAATCTCATGAGAAATTTGTGCACAAGACAAAGCAAATTGTAACTTCAGCTGGTATGCATAGTAGGTGAATTTAGAACTGTTTCATGGCCATACCGGAAGATGCTGATCTACCTGTGTGAAAGTAAATCTCTAGTGAAAGGCCACAATCATGGTTCCATCTGACAATTTTACTAGCGATGCAGACATAGATAACTTGGTGAATAGTTAACCAATCTTCAGGTGACATGTGGAGAATACATTAGTTGGCATAACAAGGCCCAAGGAATAGGCCGGGGCACCAAGATATGAGATGAAAGAGACAAATGGTAGGATCAAGCATGCGGGTCCAAACAATCCACCTGCACGGGTTTAGGGCTAAAGATGTAGTAGCTTCGGTTTGAGAGAAAAATACGGGAATGTGGCACCAATGAGCAGTGTGGTTCAGCTGCTCAAAGCCCAGAATGGACTCAAAGATTCGCTGTGAGGCCTCTGGGCTTAGCTGAGTCCTGTGTGCGGTTATCTGAAGGGTGACAGGAGCAGAGGGGCCCATGCAGGTTTCACGGGGTCTCTGTTGGGCCGATTTTGGGTCCATGTGAGCATGAACTCCCTGCAACCATCTTGCTGCTGTCCCAAGGGATGGGCTGCTCAGGAGACAGGAGCACTTGTCAAGGGACATGACCAAGTGGAAAGAGAAAGTCCCTCAGCGGGACATCATGGAAGGAATGAAGGGTATTTGACCACTAGATAAATAAATAAATAAATAAATAAATAAATAAATAAATAGTAAAAGTCCCTCCAAATATATAGTAGCTGCTAATACCGGCTGTCATTTTTTTTTTTTTTTTGAGAACTTAAAACGTGCCAGGCCCAGTGCTAAGTGGGCTCAAAAGCCCTGTATTAGTTTCCTTTTGCCGCTGTAACAAATTACTAGAAAATTAGTGGCTTAAAACAATACAAATGGTTCTGGAGGTCAGAAGTCCAAAGTCACAGTGTCTGTAGGGCTATGTCCCTTCTGGAAGTTCTAGGGGAGGATCCTTTCTCTTGCCTTTTTTGGCTTCAAGAGCCTGTCTGCCTTCCTAGGCTTCTGGCCCCTTCCTGTGTCTTCAAAGTCAGCATACCGTCTTCAAATCTCTGTCTACCCTTCTTTCTCTCTGCTTCTGGTATCATATCTCTTCTGACCTTGATCCTCTTACCTCCCTCTCTGAAGGACCCTTGTGGTTATATTATTTTGGGCTCACCCAGATAATCTAAATTCAACTCCCCATCTCAAGGGCCTTAGCTTAATCACATCTGTCAAGTTCCTTTTGCCTTGCAAGGTACCATGCCCACAGGTTTGGGAGAACGGGACGATGACATCTCTGCGGGGGTGGGGGAATTCTCATTGTGTCGACCACAAGCTGGATTTGTGTATATCATCTCATTTAATTTAATCCCTCACTGTCTTGAAGATTTGGGCATTAGTTGCACTTAACAGATGGAGAATCAGAGCCGCAGGAGGGTTAAGTAACACACTGCACCACCGTAAAACAGTGTGGCTGGGCTTCGAACTGGGAGCTGACTCTAAAAGCTGGGATTGTTACCAGCCTGATGCTGCAGTGCACATAATAATATCATTCTTAGAGCCCATAATTCTGAGCACTAATAATCATTTGTATTTAATGGTGTTAATTTAGTGGTGACATTAATGCAGCTTGTTTTTCTAAAATGTCACTTAAGTCAGACATTTCCAGCGACTCTGAAATTTAACTGGCCTCCCCTGGTTTCTCCTCAGCATCCCCAGCCTGTAGCAATTCCCCCTCCTGGATTTTGTCACCTTGGGCCTCCTCAGCTACAGGAGTTTGGAACAGTGTTATTTTCTGAATTCAGATCTGACAATCTTTGTAGACTAAAGGTTACACAGCTGTAAAAGTTTGTTTTTAACCCAAAGTAACAGCATTGTCAGGGAGAGTGTAAAGAGATTCCCAGAAATGCAGGTTAAGAACCTAGCGATTCAGCAAGGCAGCGGGAGCAGCATTGCGGCAGTGGCATTTAGGTCCCAGGGCAGACGTAAAAGTGGCAGCATCTGGTTGAAGCCTGCTTTCCCCCAGCACTGGAGCTCAGTCCCTGCAGCGATGGGCAGTGGAGGTGTCTCCCGCTGAGGACTTCTGGGCTGGAACATTTCTTCCAACATCTGAACATCCACAGCCTCATCCACCCCACTGTGAAACTGAGAGAGAGAGACAAGCCAGTGGCCCTGTTTACACATGAGACCCCGAGGCTCAGAGCTGTGCGCCAGGTCACCTGACCAACTCGTGGCAGAGACTGGACCCAAAGTCAAAGGCCCTGGGTTCTAGTCTTGGCTCTGCCACTAGCTGCCGCTCTGGGACAATAAGTGCAGCAATGAGCATGTCATGCCTTTCTCTGGTCATCCTTCCAGGGTACTCCCAGTTGACCATTAGGAACACAGTGTGTCGTCACTGTCTGCACCCCACCTCTAGCCAGTTCTCAACTGTGCTTGATGGTGCCGGGCTGGGCCCTGGGTCAGAGCTGAGTTGGGGTGAGCTGAGCCTAGCCTGGCTGGAGAGAGGCCCCAGGCACATGTCTGGGAGGGGGGTCTCCGACGACACCAGGAATTATTTGCCAGCAAGAGATTCCACAGGGTAGAGGAAGGGCTTGGCTGGGGGTGGACCCTGTGAACTGACTGGGATGCTGAGCCATGGCTGTTTGGCTGGAGAGGACAGAAGAGCCCTGAGTCCATGGGGTCCAGTTCTATTCAATTGCTGGGACCCAGCTGGCCCTCCTGGTGGGTGGTTTCTAGACGGTTCGTACAGCAGTGCGATGGTGGCTTTTATCAAGCTTATGCAATAAGGGTGGTGTTGATTGGGCACCTTAGAGTCTAGAAGGAAAGGTTTTGAATAAATTGTTTATGCACCGGGCTAGAATGGACAGAAACTGCCCTTACTAAAAACCTATTTTGTGCCTGGCACTGGCTGGGTGTTCACTGACCCTTAGTGAAACATTTCCCAACAGGAGGCTTGATTTCTTAAAAGTAACATTCTGTTGCTGACTTGAGCTCTTGGTTTAGCTTGTGGTCCACTAGGATTCTTAGATCTTCTTTTCTCCACACTTGCACCTACCTTTTGTATAGTTGCCATCTTTCCCTGGAATATTTCCTTCTCAACACTCAACATTCCTATGACAAAAGGGTGGAGACAGAGGAAATAATTTTTTAAATGTTCAGTCGATTTTGTTTTTTTCCTTTTTTCTCCCAAACAGCTTTATTGAGTTATAATTTACAGACCATAACATTTACCCATTTTAAGTGTGCAATTCAATCAATTTTAGTAAATTTACAGAGATGTGCAACCATCACCACAAGCCATTTTAGAACATTTCCATCACCAGAGGGAATAATTTAAGGGCACAATACAAGAAATATGGGTTTATTCAACCTGCTTGAACATGCATTTCTGAAATTATTGTACTTAAAATCTGTCAGCAAATTTTGAGTTACTTCATGGTATACTTTTGCAAAAAAAGCAAAATGAAGTGGAAGGAAGAATTTCTGTCCCTGAAATCTTAAGAAACCATTATCCATTTTGCAGATCACTTCATTAATAAACAGATTATTACAAAAGTAATTATTTTAGAGATGGCAAGTGCCATTAGCTAATACTATGTTGTTGTCTACTGGGACTTATAAAAAGTCTTTTTAATTTGCTCTTCAGAAATCACTTACACCCACAAAACCACTTCAGTCAACGAAATACATCTAGGTATGGGCAAACCTTAGTTACCATGGCAAAAACAACTTTATCTTTTTACCTTTTTAATTTGCTTCCAGTGAGATTTTCTTTCCTCCCCAGAAATCCCTATTTTTGGAAGGGCTTGTCTGGTGAAGTCCATCCCTCTGTAAAAGTGGCCACCCCTCTGGCATGGAAGGCACCATTCAGCAGTCTTCTGATCCTTTAGGGGTGACACATACACTCAATAATGAATGCCCGGATGGTTTTATTGTAAGTACCCATTTTTGAAAGTCCAATAGTTAGAAGGTTCAGAATTGTTTGCTGGCTCCTCTTTTAGGTACCTTTGCTTGGATGGGCTGACCCCTCTAATAGGAATTATTGGATGGGGTAAACCCCTTTTCTTCTAATCTTACGTTCTGTCCTCCTTATGCTATGAATCCATTGAACACAGAGACTGGTTTATTCCCAAGTAGAAGAGAAATCATTCTTCCAATAAAGGCATAGGAAAGGCACAATCCTAGGTTGGAAGCTCTTAAAATGCTCTCAAGTTCTATTTCTAAGAGTGTATTGGGGTTAAACGCTGTACTGCTGTCTGATTTTTGTTAGAAAGAGACAAACGCCCAGAAACAAAATTGCATCAGAGACTTACTTCGTATTTATTTGTAAGATTAAAATATGAAGTCATTATACATTCAGAGAAGTGCACAATATCAAGGATGCCTCCTGATAAATGTTTACATAGGGAACACGCTCTGATCAAGACAGAGAACACTGCACACAGTCCTAAAGTCCCCGTGTGCCCTGCCCAGCATTCCCTCCACAGGGACACTCTGTTGACAGAGCAGTCAACATCTATCTTCTGTCAAAAATATATTTGTGTTGCCATACAAATGGAATCACACAGTTCAGTAGACCGCTCTTATCCATGGTTTCACTTTCTGAGGCTTCTATTTCTGTGGTTTCAGTTACTCAAGGTCAACTGGTGTCTGGAAGAAGATAGTCCTCCTGACATACCGTTAGAAGGTCAATAACAGCTGAATGCTATGTCATAACACCTACATCGTGCCCCTCATTTTATCTCATTACATAGACATTTCCTCATCTCATATCATCACAAGAAGGATGAATCCAGTACAATAAGCTATTGAGAGAGAGAGAAACAGAGGGAGAGAGAGGGAGAGACCACATTCGCATAACTTTTTATTATAGTATATTGTTATTACTCTCATATCTTATTATTAGTTATTGTTATTAACCCCTTAATGTGCCTAATTTATAAATTAAACTTTGTCATAGGTATGTATGTATAGGAAAACAAACATATTACATGCAGGTTTGATACTATCCATGGTTTCAGGCCTCCACTGGGGGTCTTGGAACATACCCCTGAGGATAAGGGGGAGGACTGTATGTATCTTTTTGTATCTGACTTTTCTCACTCAACATAAGCATCTGTGAAATTCATCTATGTTGTTGCCTATAGCAGTAGTTTAGTTTTTACACTGTTGTATATAGTATTTCCATTGTATGACGATACTATGGTATAGTTAGCCTTTCTATTATTGAGGGACATTGGGGTAGTTTCTAGTTTTGTTTTGTTTTTTTCTAGTTTTTATCTATTAGGGATAGTGTCCCTATAAATGTTTCTAAAACCCAAAACAAAAAAGATTATTTATTTTGAGAAAGAGAGAGAGAGAGAGAAAGTGAGTAAAGGAGGGCACAGAGAGAGAGAGAGAGAGAGAGAGAGAATCCCAAGCAAGCTCCATGCTGTCTGCATAGAGCCCAACATGGGCTTTGATTCCATGAACCAAGAGCCAGCAAACTCTTGACCTGAGATCAAGAGTCAGATGCTCAACCAACTGAGCCACACAGGTTCCCCTCTATGAACACTTTTTACACATTTTTCTGTGCACCTAGGTAGGCATATCTATTAGAGTAGAATTGCTGAATCAAGGGAATGCAATGTTTAGTTTTAGTGGATAGGATAATTAAGACTTTCTAATTATTCTTGTGTCAATATTTTCAGGTTTTGATTTTATAAAAAGAATTTGTCCATTTCATCTAAATTATAAAATTATTGGCATGAAGTTATTTGTAGCTATTTTCTCATTGCCCCTTTGATGACTATGTGAATTTCTAGGGATGACACCTTTTTTCATTAGTGATATTAATAGTGTGTTTCTTTTTTTTCTTGATCAATCTTTCCAGGGATTTGTAAATTTTATTACTCTTTTCAAAGAACCAATTTTTGACTTAGTTTATTTTTCTCTATTCTATATTTTTTCTATTTCATTTTTGCTCATATCTTTATTATTTCTTTCCTTCTAATTAATTTACCTTAAATTTGATGTTGTTTTCTAACTCCTGGAGGTAGTCACTAGATCACTGATTTTCCACCATTATTTTTTTCTAAAATATATATTTAAAGGCCTAAATTGTTTCCTTAGGTTTAGTTGAAGCTCTATGCTACAAATTTTTGACATGTTTCTTCTTCATTATTATCCTGTTCAGAGTATTTTCTAATTTCCATGGAAATTTCTAATTTCTGATTTGGCTTGTGAATCATGGGTTATTTAGAAGTGTTGCTTAATAATTTCCAGGGGCGCCTGGGTGGCGCAGTCGGTTAAGCGTCCGACTTCAGCCAGGTCACGATCTCGCGGTCCGTGAGTTCGAGCCCCGCGTCGGGCTCTGGGCTGATGGCTCGGAGCCTGGAGCCTGTTTCCGATTCTGTGTCTCCCTCTCTCTCTGCCCCTCCCCCGTTCATGCTCTGTCTCTCTCTGTCCCAAAAATAAACGTTGAAAAAAAAATAATTTCCAAACATTTGAGGATTTTAAGTGTTTCATATTATTTCTAGGATTTTTCCCACTCTATTAAGAGGACATACTCTGTTTAATTTCAATCCTTTGCAATTTATTGACATCTGCCTTGTTATTCAGAATATGGTTTATTTTGTTAAATGTGCCATGAACCCTTGAAAATAATGTAATCTGGGGTGCTTGGGTGGCTCAGTTGGTTGAGTGTCCGACTATTGATTTCAACTCAGGTCATGATCCTGGGGTTGTGGGATCAAGCCCTGCATCAGGCTCTGCACTGACATCATGGAACCTGCCTGGGATTCTCTCTCTTTCTCTCTCTCTGCCCCTTCCTCCCCCCCACCCCCCGTAAATAAATAAACATTTAAAAAATAATGTAATCCTGCTCTTGTTGGGTTCAGTGTTTTACATATGTAAACAAGGTCAAGTTTGTTTATCAGGCGGTTCAAGTCCCCTTTATCTTGACTGATTCATTGTCTGATTAGTCTATCAGTTGTTGAAAATGGATTTGAAATCTTCAACTATGCTATTGGATTTACTTGTTTTTCCCTTTAGTTCTGTCTGAGCTCTGCATGTTTTAAGTTTTCTTTTCAGATACATAGACATTTCGTATTATTAAATCTTCCTGTTGAATTGAATTTTTGTTATTGTGAAATGCTTCACTTTATCTCTGGGAATACTTCTTGCCTTAAACTCTTGCTTTGTCTGATAACAGTATAGATAAGCCAGCTCTCTTTTGGTTAGTGTTTCCTAGGCATATTGACTTTCAATATTTATGTGTCTGTCTTCCATAAGCAACATATAGTTGGGTCTTGCTGTTTTGTCTTGTTTTTCTGGTCTGACAGTCTTTTCATTTTAATTGGATAATTGAGTCCACTTATGTTTAACAAATTCCAAAATTTTTTGCTGTTAATTCTATCATCTTATTATTTGTTTTAAATTTGCTTTATCTGGTTTTTGTTCTTGTTTTCTTTTCTGCTGCCTTCTTTTAATAAAATGCTTTTCAATATTCTAATTCCTCCATTAGTGTGTTAGTTATACATTCTTTTATTATTTATTTAGTGTTACCCTAGGCAGGGGTTGGCATACTTTTTTTTTCTGTGAAGAGACAGATGGTAAATATTTTAGGTGTAGAGGGACGTACACAGCCTCTGACTCCCTCCTCCCCCTCTCCTCTTTCCCTCCTCCTCCTTCTTCAACTATTCTTTAAAAATGCAAAACCAGGGCACTTGGGTAGCAAAGCTGGGTTAGGGGATTAGGTGGGTTAAGCGTCTGATTCTTGATTTTGGCTCAGGTCATGATCTCATGGTTTGTGAGTGAGTGAATTTGAGCTCCACATCAGGCTCTGCGCTGACAGTGCAGAGCCTGCTTGGGATTCTTTCTCTTTCTCTGCCCCTCCCCCCGCTGCTCACATGTCTGCTCTCTCTCTTTCTCTCTCTCAAAATAAATAAATAAACCTTAAAAAATTAAAAAATAAAAATGCAAAACCATTCTTAGCTCCCAAGATGTTTAAAATAGGCTTTGGGCTGGATTTGGATGTGGGTGATAATTTGCCTAACTCTGCTATAAATACACCATATGCCTTCACAGAATCTACTTTCAGTTAATAATTTTACTACTTCCTGGACAATATGTGGACCTTACAACACCTTAATACCATTTACCCAACTCCGTTGTTCCTTTTCTCCTGTTTTGATCATGTATTTGACTTCTTTATACATTTGAAATCCCATAAGACATTATAATTTTTGTTGTTTTAAATAGTCAATACTCATTTTGATTTGCTCTTATATTTACCACATATGGTGCTCTCTATTGCTTTCTGCATTACTTTTCTTCCAAGTGGGATTGTTTTATCAGAATAACTTCCCTTAGTATTTCTTTTCATGTATATCTATTGATAATGCATTTTCTTATTTTTTATTTGCTTGGCATTTTTATTTGTCTTCATTTTTAAGGGTATTTCCACTGGATGTAGGATTCTAGACTGGCAGTTACTTCCACCCCCTCCACAGCCTTTTAGCTCTGTCATTCTATTGTCTTTTGCCTTCTATTGTTTGTGTACAATGGGTCTTATTACTGCTCCTGTTGAATTTTTTTCTCCCCTGACTATTTTAAGATGTTTCTTTTTATCTTTAAGTTTTTGAAGCTTTACTATAATGTGCCTTTGTGCAGTTTTGTTTGATTTTGCGTGCTTGTGTTTGTTAATGCTTCTTGAATCTGTATATTCTTGGTATTTGGCTCTTCAAATACTGATCCTGGCCCATCTGCTTTCTTCTGGGATTCAAATTCCACACATGCGGGTTGTTTTCACTATATCTTTGTTTTCACTGTATCTTTGTTTTCACTGTATCTTTGATGCTCTTTTCCTCTTTCTTTTTTCTTTCTCTATCCCTCTTTTTGTGTATATATATATATGTATATGTGTGTTTAATCTGTTTTCTTCTGTTTCAATTTGAAACAGTATTTTTCTACTGATCTATTTTCCAATTTACTAATCCTCTTTTCTGTTGTGTCTAATCTGCTGTTAAACCTATCTCTTGCTTATTTATTGAACCCTTAGTTTTAGTTATGAAATTTCCCAGATCTAGAATTTTTGTTTGCTTCTTTTAGAATGGATTCCAGGTTTCTATCTTTCCATCTCCTTGTTTGAATATATTAATGCTAGGTTTATAGTCTTTGATAACTACAGTATCTGGGTCACCTATATGTTTTTCTACAGTCTTTTGTTTTTTAATTTGGTTTTATTTCCTAGCAAGCTGTATAATTTTTTATTGAATGCTAGATATTGAGAACGAAGAATTACTGAGAGTCTGGATAATTTTGTCTTCCTTTGGAAAGGAATTTTTTTTTCCTAGCAGGCAGAACACCTTGATCCTGTCAGGAATTGAGATACTTTGAAGCTGGATTTCAGGCTTTGTGAGGGCTGGTCTCTGCCTGGCTTGTCTTGTCTCTTAGGGTATAATCCTTCATCTGTCTCAATAAAAATCTAGGTTATTCATGGCAATGTCTTCTCTTTGGTGGGCTGTAAACATCAATATTTTTTCTCCTTAGCACTTGGAGACTGCTCAAACTCTGACTGGTTTTTCAGCCTTTTAGAAGCTGTTTACTGCTTAGTTTCTTGGCTGCTTGCCTATCATGTGGAAAGCTTAGGAATGAGAAAATTCCTTGAGGGGAAATCAAATACAGAATGCCTGGCTTATTTCTATACAGGCTTTTTCTCCAGGATAAGGGTTCCCTATGTTCTGGCTACCCCTTGAGAACTGGCAAATGCCCGGAAGGGAAAACATGAGGGAAACTTTGGTTTTACTCACTGCATTTCCCTTTTCTCCAGAATCTTGGCATCTAAAGTCCTGCCTGCTTTTAATCTCTGATGACTTTTAACAGCTATTTTATGCAATATATTTAGCTTTTATAGTTGCTCTCTGTCAAAGACTCTAGAGATTTATTGTTTGTTCATTTTTGAATTTTGAGATTCATATTTTATTTACAAGCAAATGAAGGATGTCTCCTAATGGGTGCCTGGGTGGCTCAGTCAGTTGAGCGACCTACTCTTGGTTTTGATTCAGGTCGTGATCTCATGGTTTGTGAGTTCGAGCCCCACATCAGGCTCTGTGCTGACAGTGTGGAGCCTGTTTAGGATTCTCTCTCTTTCTCTGCCCCTCCTCAGCTGGCTCTTGCACTCTCTTTCTGTCTCTCAAAATAATAATAATAATAATAATAATAATAATAATAATAATAAAGGATGTCTCCTGTAATGCTAATATGGGACAAGAAGAGTAATATGAAGAAGTAGTTGCTGGCTCCACAGTGATGTGTGAAAGGAGCCCATGCCACTTGAAAAAAAAAATTTTTTTAAATGTTTTTATTTATTTTTGAGACAGAGAGAGACAGAGCTTGAGCAGGGGAGGGGCAGAGAGAGAGAGGGAGACACAGAATCCAAAGTAGGCTCCAGGCTCTGAGCTGTCAGCACAGACAGTGGGGTTTGAGTTCGATGCGGGGCTTGAACTCACGGACTGTGAGATCATGACCTGAGCTGAAGTCAGACGCTTAACCGACTGAGCCACCCAGGTGCCCCAGCCACTTTTTTTTTTTTTAAACAATGGTTTTGCCATTAAAAAGGGGGAAAAATCCACATGATTTCTCCATGATGCACATATGAAAGAATCAAAATAAAAACGAGTTTTCAAAACTCTACAGGTTCCAGTCAAATGTGTGAGGTGGCCAGATGTCATTTTCATTCAGTGACTGCCCCTTCTCCCCAAGAGCAATAGCCTCTGAGCAACTAACTGACTTAATGCTCACTGAGGGTATCTGCCTGAGGAATGGAGAGACCCCGATCCTTCAGAGCCTGGTCTGCTCCTCTACCCTTTGTTCTCCCAGGATTTCTTCAACAGACACTTGCCGGTGGGGTGTATCGCTCTGCATTTCCAAGTCTGTTTCTCTTAGTAGGACCACATTTCCTCTTCTGACCACAAAAATCCCTTGAGGAATATCACTGTACTTTTTTACCCAATAAATATGCTCCAAAGTCTGAAAGGTAGCACTAAATTAGCATATTTATCAATGCTTCTTATAAAACTAATAAGTGTCCTTCCGTCTCGAAGCAAGATCAAGTGCTTTTTGTCCACGTCCTTAGTGAGCCTGGTGGTGCTGGGCATATAGTTCATTCTGAGCTGAGATAAGACTGTAGTGTAGAGTGGAGGTGAGCTAGCGCATCTAACCCCTCCTTCTTCCTACCGCAGTTACCGCCTGGCAAGACTGGGACAGGAACCCTGACCAGGAATAGCATGTCTGTCCCAGTTTTAGCAGCCGAGGCCTACTGGAAACCCCTCTAGAGATTTGTTAGTTTTTTACTTTTGAAAGTTTATTTATTTTGAGAAAGAGACAGAGTGAGTGGGGAAGGGGCAGAGAGAAGGAGGGAGAGAATCCTAAGCAGGCTCCATGGTGTCAGCACAGGGCTCGAACTCACAAACCTTGAGATCATGACCTGAGCCAAAACCGAGCTGAAAGCTTAACTGACTGAGCCACTCAGGCACCCCCTAGAGATTTATTTTTAAAAGTGGTTTCCAGGACATGTCCCAAGGCCAGGGCACATTAACTGTCTCTTGCATGTTTTGAGACACCGCCAACTGGGGGCTGAAAAGGTCTTTTGGCTTCTTCAACACCTTCAACAATAAATTATAAAACTCTATTGAATATGGGGGCTCCTGGGTGGCTCAGTCGGTTAAGCGTCCGACTTCAGCTCAGGTCATGATCTCGCCGTCCGTGAGTTCGGCTCTGCGTTGGGCTCTGTGCTGACAGCTCAGAGCCTGGAGCCTGTTTTGGATTCTGTGCCTCCCTCTCTCTCTGCCCCTCCCCCTCTCACACTCTGTCTCTCTGTCTCTGAAAAAGGAATAAACCTTAAAAAAAAAAAAGCTCTATTGAATATAATTTGTAAGTATTAACCACTTTGTATTTTAAAATTCAGATTAATGTGCCAAGTATGATCATTCTCAATCAGATCACCCAGTTTACTCTAACACTGATTCTTTGTGAAATAAAGCTTACCATCTTTCACTATATATTGGTGTGAGGCATTCCATTTCAAACTTACACACACACACACACACACACACACACACAACATACATCATGCCTCTTTTGGCCCTTCTGTGAACCCTGACCTGAGCTGATATTCTGACTCTGTTGTTACATCACAATATGACCATGGTGAAGCCTCTTTCAACTCCTGGCCCTCAATTACTTTATTTAGAGTATGAGGTAGGGGTGGGGAGTGGGATAGGATCATGCAGGGGCTCACAGGGTCCTTGTAGCCTTGGTAGTCAATCTGTCTTCTATGATTTGGTTTGGGGAATCCTTTGTGGAACAGTAGGACACTTAGACTGATCAGAACAGTGGATCCTTACTCAGACCACAGAGCTCACTCCCTTAAATCAACTAGTCTCATGGCTGAGGGGCCATTCTCCCTGGGACATGGGGGCTGAATGGATGAGCTGGAGGCTGTGTTCCTGAACAGACAGGCACCCTTGGCAGTGGGCCTCCCAGGAAGCCGCACCCTCATGTGAATGAGAGAAAACGTCTCACACTAAAGCTAGCCCCCCTCCTTCACCCCCCACCAAACCTGCATCTTTCAACTATCTCAGCCAGGGATTCCACACTGAGAGGTGGTTGCTTCTCACGCTTGTTCCAAATGTCTTCCTCCTGTTCTTCCCGGGTCTGCCATCTTGTAAGAAATCTACGAAGAAGATTAACCTCTCCTCTGCCCAGAGATAGTTTTAAAATCTTTGGTTTAGGATTAGCCCCTGTGCTGCCCCAGAGCCTGTTTCCTCCATCCCCTGTCCAGCTGTGTATCATGGGATGTTGACATGGCTGCTTTCCGAGGCCCCCCTGTCAGCGGACTTCCCTTGGGTTTCGTCAAAGAGAGACACTGGAGGGAGACTGAAGGCAAGAAGGGAGAAGCCTGTGCATTTCCCTCCTTTTCCCTTTGCCTTGAGTTTGATAGAGTGCTTGGCAGAGGCTGCAAGTGTCGCGGCCCCAGCTCCTCAAAGATTGGCTCACTGTGGTTTTCAGCCTCTGTTGGGTGACCCCAGCCCCCAGCTCAGGTGACTCTGGATTTTCTTTGTCCCTCCAGCTTAAGGATGACAGTAGTTTCCTTTGCATTCATCTCTAGGGTATCTTACCATCCCCTGTTTTCTTCCCAGCCTCTTTGATCATGTAGAATACCAATAAGTGTTATGGAATACCCTGTGTATGAATACTTGAAGGGCTTGCTGTTTCTTGTTTAAATCTCTCCTAATTGAGTTGCTAAAAACCATGCTTCAACCATCTTTCTCCTTCATATATGTATAAGCACCACAGAAACACATTCCCCTTCATTTCCTTTAGCACCTCCTGAAGGAGACAGAATTCATTCACTCATTTCTTCACTCAGTCAATGAATATTTGGTGAGGTGCTACCTAACACCCTAGCCAAGTCCTGTGCTACAGGATAGAGCAATGAACAAAACAGGTAATGTTTTTGACCTTGTAGAGCTCACAGCTCTGTGGGCAAGCCTCATACCCTTAGAATAAAGTGTATTGAGAGTGAGACACTATTGTAACACCCAGTCCTGGGAGATAGACAGACTTGGGTTTATATCTCAGTCCCGTAAATTACTGCAGGTTACATGAACATGGGCATGGTGTTTTGCCTTCCTATATGCCAGTTTCCTCTTCTTTAAAAGAGCACTCAGTTATCCAGTTCATGCCTGCCCCAGCCACTTTACATGTTCAGTGTGGATTCTGATGCTACTAGCTTCATGGGGTTGCTCATGATTAAATATGTTGCTATTAGAGAAAGACACAGATTCCCTGAAAACAAACTCACACTGAAGATTTATTTCTAAAATCAGTTTCCAGGGGATCCTACATTCACCATTGCTGAGATGCAGGTTGGAAAGGTGAGGTGAGGCTAGACACTCAATAAGAAGGGGTGAAGTTCAAAGCGTGGATAGAGACAGCTGCTGGGAGAAGCTCCCGACAAACTTAGGATCACACCATGGCAGTTTCTTCTGGCAGCCAATCTGTAGCCACGCTGGTCTGCCTGCAAGTGGAGGTGGGGGCCCTTCTTTCCTCTTTGCTTGTCAAGACGTCACCCCCTCAGGGAAGGACTCCCTGATTTCTCATCCAGGCTAGGTCTCCCCGATTCATGTTCTCTATTTTCCTTGTGATCGTTGTGATCACGGCCACCACCGCCGCCATCATCATCACATCATTGCTAACGCTTGTGAAATGGAGCACCCCGCCGTGTTCCAAACGTTATGCTGTGACGTCCCACGGCAGAGTCTGGGAAGCTGCTCGGCCCTGTGCTATTGTGATTAAGGAGTGTGTGCATGTATGTGCATGGGCAGCATAAGTAAGTCAAGGCAGGACATTTCAAATCATCAAACACTTGAAGTGAAAATATGCTGACTGTGAATTTACTATTAATTGTGTTGTAAGGTTTTGAAAATTCCGATTCCATGTGAGTCAGAGATACACATGTATTGGTCATCATCAGGGTTCAAAGACCTGGATTCATCACTTGTTCTTTGTTCTCATTCTCGAGGCTGCAGATGGAAAGGCTCACGGTGCATTCCCTGCCGCCCGGGACCCATTTTCCTGCCAGCCCCTTGTCTCCGCTGCTTGGCCACACTCTGGTCCTTCTGGTGGCTCTGTTGCTTCTTTAGATCCAGACTTAAATGAATCATTTACTTACATTTCACTCGCGATTTTTAATCATCCTACCAACAATAGTCTAATACCATTAAATACTTGCAAAATCTAATAAAAATCAGTCTTAACCTCATTGGAATCTCATTAAGAATAGGGCTGTTCTTTTTGCTAAATTGTTGGACATTATTTTATCTGGGTTTGTTTTGTTCACATTGTCCAGGCGAGCAGGTGGATAGATGGAATCCTAGAGTGTGGGTTCGCACTCTCAAAAATTCTTTTATCCCCTTTCTTGAGTTTACAGATGAAGACACTATAGTCTAAAACAGGGGGAGGACTTTTCCAAAGTCTCACATGAAACTTGTGGCCATTAAGGACCAGAACTCAGGCCTCCTGCCTCGGAGTCTAACATCTCCCCTCCAAGATCTGGGCTTTGAGCCCAAGCACTGATTTATGGATTTGAGGAGCCTATCGGCTGTTGAGCAATTACTAGCTGATCAGCCAAGCACTGTTTCACTGAACACATCTGGAGCTCGGAATGGACACCGGCAGGGTTAGGAGATGAGAAGAAACTGACTGAAAATCCTCCAGGGTGAGGTTCATGTGCGGGCGATGAGTGGTAGTCTCCTTAAAAGTCACACCGCTCACCCCTTCTTTTCCACATCAGCGCAAGGGTGGCATGTCTTCTGGTCCTGCGCAGTCCCACGGGGCAGGTATTGACAAAGGCCTCCCATGGCCCCAGTGCTGGGACAGGCAGGAGCTGTTTGTCCATCCTGATGAACAACATCTCCAATAAAAGGACTCATGTGGTAGGATTGAGCAGTTCACAGACAAAGAAACAAGGGGAGAAGGCTCAGAAGGGAAGCCTTTTATGATTTATCAATGCACAAATACTGGCATCTCTCTCTCCCTTGAAAAGAAAAAAAAAAAATAACGACAACCCAGTGCTAATATTAACAATTATGCCAGCTTTAGTATAGCACTTTGCGGTTTACGATGTGCTTTTGAATGCATTATCTTATCGCATCGGTGGGAGATTGGGGAAGGGGAGAGCAAGGGGGCTGGCACTTCTGGGGAATCAGCGGCCTTTGTTTCCCTGGGGGTCCAGCCTGGCTTAGTGGGTGGGTGCTGCCGCTGAAGTTATCTCGCTGTGAATGTCCCATGTGGGACGACCCACTGAGCTGCTGTTTTCCTGTGGAAACTTGAGCTAGTCTCTCCAGATTATACACTGGAGTCTGTTCTTATTTTCCGGCCTGGAACTTCACTCCTCCTTGAGCTGAAGGCTTGGCTGGTGCTGGACATCCTTCCCCACCCCTTGCGAGCTGCTCTGGGAAGGGCCGGGCCCCTGTGTGTGCCTGTGGCTGCCGGCAGAATCCTCCTTCCACAGCTGGACCCGCACTGGGACAGAGGTGCCGCCACAGCTGGGACTGTGCCGAGTGGCGCAGTCCTGAGATTTTTGTTGCCGTGTGCGCCTGTCCATAATGGGCCCTTTAGACCCTGTAGGTGGTGAAGGGGCTGAAATGCTACTCCCAAATATTAACATGTGCAGGAAAATGTAGGCTTTACAATGTTTTCCTCCAGAACCAGTCTCATCTTTGCTTTCCTCCCAGTGGCGGGGGAAAAAGAGTAATGACAACAAAAAGACAAATGCCACCCCCAGTATGAGCAGTCTTTAACCTTGCCCACCCAAGGCAGCATGATTTCTTCTAGTCTGAAGAGTGCCCCCTCCCTGCACCCCAGGAAATAAAGCAATTAAAGTGCATACTCTCCTTCAGGTCTGTGACTTCCCTCCACGTGGGCTCTTCTGCCCTTCTTCCTCCTGCCCAGGAAAGTGGGCAGGAGGACATCTCCCGGTGCCCGGGCACAGGACGTCTTCACATCTCTGGCTTTGATGGGCTCGCTAGGCCTCCGGCTGACATGCTTGGGCACCTGTCCTGGGGCAGCCTCTGGCTTCACCAGTGCCACTGCTGAAGTGCCCACTGCTGAGGGTGGGGGGACTTGTCGTCTGTGTTCTCGGCTCAGGCAGAGCTTGGCCAGTGACCCTGGGGCTTGGAGGGAGGAAGCTTCTCCGTTCCTTATGCAACACTCCTTGGGCAGTGGGAGATGAGGAGGCAGTGCTCTCTTGGGCCACCTGGACCACTCCTCAGGCACTTCTAGTTTATTGCCCTGTGCCTCGGGGAACACCTTGCCTAAGGACGGTTTTTCTGCGGGCACTCTGGTTTTCCTGAGATGCGCCCTGGGGAGTCAGGAGGAAGCTGCTGTTGCTGGGGTTTCCCTGCACACCTGTCAGCTGACCCTACCAATTTCTCTTCTGCCCGCAGAGGTTCCAACCACTAGAGAGAGCCAGAAATTCATGCCTGACTCTCACTGCACTTTTTTTCTCTCTACCAGCCCCTCCACTAGCATCGGATGAGGTTCTACTTCAGTTTTCAGGTAGGTGCTTCTCTGCTCTGCGACCTTCTACGAGGCCTTTTTCCACCTTCTCTGGGCAACCAGCTTCGTTGTCTAGCCTGGCGGAAGGGATGCGGGGAAGAGGAAAAAAACTTGGATCCATGAAATCACATTGGGAGCCATTTCCAAAAAATCATGACGCTTTATAACATCCGTATCAGCACGGAGTGATGAGTCTTTGGGACATAGTAATTCGGTCACCTTCTTTGGGTCAGGTCTCTACAGCTCCAGCCCTGCCAGGCCAGCACCCCCCACCCACCCACCTCTTGCCTACGTGTGGCTCCCGCCTGCCCTGCCGCCAAGCCCTGTGAGTGACCACAGGCCATGGGGCAACTCCTCACTCTCAGCTTTCCTATGGGCCCAGCCCTCTTAACCCAGAAGTCTGCCAAAAGCTGGGCTGGTGAGTATTCTGAATAGAATTTTGGCAAATGGATAAGGTTTCACATTTACTAAATTTCTGAGTCTCTCTTTATGTGCACTCAAACTGGGAATCTGGAACATGCATGCTTTGAATTTTTTTTTTTAATAAAATAACATGTTTTTGTTATTTTGGGGGCAAACCTTTCACCAAACAGAGTCAGAAGTAGTCTGCACCCTGCATTTTGTATACCCCTTGTGATCTTTGAAAATAAAGATGAATAGTGGGCAGTGAATGCCATGGCTTTATGAGAATCAGTTATCTTAGGAAATCGGAGTGGGGAGAGGGGGCTTGGGCTTTACTTTGGGATTTACTAGACAATTTGTTAATCTGCTCTCTCTTTCCTCCAAAATGTCTATATGATTTGAAGCTTGGCAAAGGAGAGTAGGTTTGAGTTCTAATAAAATGCATTACAACTTTAAGCCAGCTGGCCCGTGTGTTTTTGGAGAGTGAATGTGGAGTCCAGACAGAGTTCAGTTAGGCCTACTGAGGGGTTTCAGGTGGGATCACTGGCTGGGAAAATGTATATATATGACTTCGGATCAGATTGGATCCCGCCTGGGGACAGAAGCCTGTACTCCCCTCTATCCCTCCCCTTGGTGCTTACCTTATCTCTCTGCCTGCTGGGTCCCCACCTTTCCATTCTGCGTCTTATCTACACTGGTCTCCCTGCTGCCCCCGCCGCCCCCCCCCCCCCCCCCCCTCGCCATACAGATCCCTACCTTGCAGCTTTGAAGTTTTGCTCGGGCCCATTCACTGCTGGTGGTGCACCCTCTGTCCTCTCCCGAGTCCTCCAGCATCCTCTCAGCTTGCCCTGTGTGGCTTGCTCTCACAGCCCTGCACAGCACTCTCTCCCCAAGAGCTCCTGTGATGTCAGATTCCGAATGACTTGGCCTTTTTCGTGCATGCAGGCTGGCTTTGCTGTTAACTTTGCACCTGCCTGTGTCTTAGCCTCCTTTGCTCTTTGGTGTCCCTGAGACGAGGACTGGGTATTCTTCTCCTCTGTTCTCGTGTTGTCCACCTTGGGTCTCGACTCATCGTCATGGTCAGTAACTGGTGACTGGGTAGTGGCAGTGTCTTTCTTTTCCTCCATCAACTAAACCCCAACTGACACTAGTTCATTTGTATCTGGATCACCCCCATCATTCAGAAATGATTGGACAAAGCCACATCTGAACAAATTCTGCTAATTCCTCCTCTGTAGCCTGTCTGCTGCCCACACTCCACCCCCCCCAACCCCGCCTCAAGGCAGGGGCCCTGTGACAGAGAGAAAAGCCTGAGTCATTGCGTTCAGTTCGTAAACAGTGAAAGTTGGAATTGTCTTTGCCTCTGGAATGGGAGTCTTGAGAGGTTTTTTTCTTTTCACCTTGGTTTTCTGGTAAAATCATGAAAACAATGTGATTGTGCCTCAGAAATGTAGAAATATATCTAGATTTCTCCTCAATGGTCAAATTTTTTAGTAAATGCTTATTTTTCAAAAAAATAAAACTTGGGAGTGTTTCTGTAGATTTGTATTGGGCAAAACCAGTGACTTCCATTAGCAGAGCAATGATGATGGTGGTGGTGTATTTTGGGGGACGGGACGGGGGGAATATGGATGGTCAAAGCCGGCCAAGCTTCTTCCTTCCTTTTGTTACTCAGTATGGACCCATGGAGCTCCTGTCTCCTGTTTCCCTAAAACCCAGAGAATGTCATTCTGGTGTGCGTGGCTGGTTGGTAATGTTTGAATTGTAACATCATTTCTGCTGCAGTGGAAATGTATTAACATGCAACCTAACTGCTTGGTAGGAGCATTTTCCCTCATGTTGGGGAGCCAACGCACTTGCTACCTTGAGTCTGGCCAGCTGTCCCGGTCTCCTTTGCTCTCATCTGGTCAGGGGGATAGGAATGGCTTGTGTATCTCTATGTCCTCAGGTGGAAACAAACCCGTTATTGACTGCAGAAAAAGTTGCTCAATCAAACTGTTTTATTTACACAGCACCAAATGTCCAGAATCATCTGTGAGTTTTTTTCTCCTCGAAACTGACAGAATTGGCTTATTGTTTTGGCACCTGGAGGCACAGGGATAAAGAAATGCTTCAAAAGCTTCAAAGATCTCCCCAGGTGATCTCATCCATACCCAGTGCCTTTAAATGCCACCTCTATTGTGACAGTCCCTAATTTGCATCTCTAGGAAGGACTGTCTCCTCTGTCCAATAGCTTCTCCAGATGGGTGTTATAAGCCTCTAAAACCATCCACGTCTCTAACTGAGCTCTAGCCGGTTCCCCACACTCTTTTCTTCTCATGCTCTTTCCCATGTCAGAAGATGGCATTAGCGTTTACCTAGTTCCACAAACCGTATCTGGGAGCCGTCTGTGAGTCCTCTTCTTTACGCCTTCATCAGAGAGGCCGGTTGATTCTACTTCCAGATTTTATGTGACTCTCCTCCCTCCTGTCCAGTGGGACTCGTGTCACCTTGTCGGTGGCAGGTATCCCTTCCCTGAAGTCCACTAAGACTTCCCATCAGTGCTTCTTGCACCTTCTCTTGCTCGCCAGTCATTGTGCACACAGCAGTCTTTTCAAAACTTACATTGGGTCCCATTACTCTCTTCCAAAACTTTTCACCCTATTGTACTGAGAATAAAACCCAAGTTGCTTGTCTTGATTAGTAAGGCCATTCCTGATCTGCCCCTGGTTATCTCTGCAACCCTATCTGGTACCTCTTCCCTCCCCC
>NW_024412419.1:18629229-18753229 GCF_014898765.1 Herpailurus yagouaroundi | reverse complement strand
CCCCGGTCCAGCTGCTATGGTTTTCCCCGTTCCCGGACCACCTTTTTCACCCCAAAGCTCTTGCGCATGCCATCCCCTCTGTAGCAAACACCATGTTCCCTCTGACCACGTGGCTGGCTCCTTCTTAGGGTCATAGCTAAAAAGCTACCTGTGTAGTGAGGACTGTCCTGAGTGCTCCAGGTGAGTATGTTCTCCGTCCACCTTGATCTTCTCCATCACTGCTCCCTCCCGGTTGTGTTACAGCATTTCACCTTTTGGAATCGCTTAGTTTTCTTCTTGTTCACTCTGTTTCCCTCCCTAGGTCATGATTTTGGGGAGGGCAATGGCATATCTGTCTTGTTTACCACATACCCCAGGCCTGGCATAGTATTCAACTTGGAACAGGTATTTGTTGAATAAACACTAAAGACCTACAGGATGGGGCTGGTAATACTGCCCAGGTAACTACACTGCATTAAAAGAGATCACGTATGGAAGTGCTCTGTAAACCAGAGACTCATGTTAATGATGTCAGTGGTTAACTGTATACAGTGGGAGAAACAAGAATAGGCGAAAAAAAAAAAAGAAAAAAGAAAAAAAAGTTTTTATGTTTGATTGAAAACTGAAGGCAACTCTGCTCTCCTAATTCTAGAAGAGTCGATGAGAGAGCTGTGTCCAACCCAGCAGCGATGACCATGGGACAATTTCATGATGTACATTTCTTTATTTTTTTAAGTTTATTTATTCATTTTGAGAGTGACAGAGACACCACAAGTAGGGGAGAGGCAGAGAGAGAGAGAGGGAGAGAGAAAGAATCCCAAGCAGGCTCCATACTGCCAGCACAGAGCCTGTCGTGGGGTTCAAACCCACAAAGCCATGAGATCATGACCTGAACTGAAACCAATAGTAGGATGCTTAACCGACTGAGCCACCCAGTCGCCCCCAAAATGTATGGTTTTTTTGTACTTCTTCTTTTGCCTTGGCTACTAAGAAGTCTAAAGCTAAACTTGGGTCTCAATTGTCATGCAAAAATTAGCCAAAAAACTTCTGTTAAATACAGATAGTGTTTTGTGAGAGTAACTAGCACTCTGCCTGACACACAGAGGAAGCTCAAAATTAAATAGCAATGTCCATGTGAATAGTCTTAGGTTTTATTGTCCCTTTGCCATTTTCATGGTAAACGACCTCATATCCTCTTTGGAAGTAGGGAAAGCATCAAGCAGTTTTGCTTTTTATTACTGTAAAAATAAAATTATCCGTAATAGCTAAAAGTGGAAACAACCCAAATGTCCATCCACTGACAAATGGATAAATGAAACGTGGCCTATCCATACCATGGAATATTATTTGGTAATAAAAAGAAATGAAGTGCTGATACACACTACCACACGGATGAACCTAGAAAACATTATGCTCAGTGAAAGAAGCCTGTCACCGAAGACCACGCATATTGTACGATTTCATTTACGTGAAGCGTCCAGAATAGGCCATGCACGCAGACAGAAAGTAGAGGAGTGGCCGTCTAGGGCTGGATGGTTGGAAGCCATGGAGAATGACCGCTGGAAGCGGTGGAGTAATGAAGATTTGGGGAGTAAGGAAAGTGTTCTAAAATTGGTGGTGGTGGTCCATGCCCTGCTCTTTGGATGTAGCAAAAACCGTTGAATTGCACTTTAAATGGTGAATTGTATGATATGTGAATTATATCTCAATAAAGCTGTTAAAATTGATTAATAAAATTATAGTAAGAGCCCCGCTGGCTCTCTGAGGGTCGCATGACTGAGCAGGCCAATCAGAGTGGGTTTACAGGCGGCAGCTTTGATTGGGCCTGAATAATAGCTCCTCCCCCTCTCCCTTCCGCTCCCTCCCCCACCTAAACGTTCTCTCAGCCTTCTCCTGGGGACCCTGACCAGAGAGAGTTAGACATGGGCTTCCACCCTCAAGGAGCTAGGTCTGTCTGGGAGCTGAGCAGGGTGCAAGGGGTTATGGAAAGGGTGCTCGCAGTCAAGACCCAGCGCAACTCCCTGGCCGCAGGGAGGGTATTGTGGGGCTTCTGTGTGGAGAAACATCTTTCGCCACAGCAAATACTGTTTTATTTCTTCATTCTCGTGTGACTTCCACAGACGGTTACCGTGCGCGGTGCTGGGGACACAGAGATGACTGTGTGTCCCCGCGTGGGTGGGGCGCCAGAACCCACCGCGGTAGGGGGAGGGCTGGAGGCCGCGGGAGACCCCGAGACGATGCTCAGGGGCCCCTGCGGGGCTGCCGGCGCACTTCGCGCCGGAAGGACGAGAGCGCTTGGCTTGGCCCGCGGCTCAGGGGCGCAGAGAGCTCCGACCCGGGCAGGTCACACAGCTTCCCGGAACTGGCCCCAGGCTGAGGGCCGCGTGGTGGCCTCTCCCGGTCAGGGGATGGAGCTGTGAACGCCCGGCGGGAGTGGCTTTGAGGCCGGACTGGCTCCCTCGCTGCGAGGTCCTTCCTCGGGCACAGGTGAGGGGCCCCTGCTCCCCACTGCTGAGCGGGTCACCGCCTGCCCCCGGGAGGGGAAGGGCGGGCCGCGCGCGGTCCCGGAGGGAGAGGGCCCTGCCGGGAAGGCTGGCCGGCGAGACGCCGGGCTCTGTGCGGGACGTTTGCCACTAGAGGGAGTGCCACGTCGTTCTCCGTCCCCAGCACTGGGCTCCCCGGCCCGCAGACCGGCCTGGGTGGCAGCCAGGGCTCCGGGGTTCCTGGGAAGCTCACTCGTTTCCATTTAAAGGTTTCTCAGAAGCAGCAGGACTCGAGAATCCTTAGCGTTGTTTGGCAGGCATTCGCAGAGCCCTTGAACTAGGGATGCAGCCTCTGGCCTCTTGCAAACCTCTGGGGCCTTGGGCAGGGATGCTGGTCCCTAGAGAAGCTGTCCTTCGCTCCCAGCACTTGAAGACCTGAGAAGCGCAGGGAGCCTCACTTCTGTTTCCCTGTGCGGAGTCTGGTCTGGCCCTCAGAGCTGCAAAGGACAGGCCCATGGGTTCTGGAGAGCGGTTCAGCTCTATGCTACCTGGAAAAGTAGTTTAGTGCCTGATGGGAGAAAGCAGGATGGGGACATGAGGTGAGGCCAGGCTGGCAGGATGTGTAGGTGGTGTTAGAGACCTGGAGACAGGAGAGCTGGCTCCCAGCATCTCAACATGGGGCTGGTGGAGCTGATGGGCACGGTGGGGGTGGTTAGACCCCAAATTTGGGCAAGAACAGCTCTGCTGTGGCTCTCTTGGCTTGGCCCTTAGGTAAAGGGCAGCAGAAGATTGCTTGCGGATGCCCCTAAACCCTGCCATGAGAGGTCCCCACAGGTCCAGGTTGGGCTGGCTACCTATGGTGGCTGGCTGATGGTTGCTACCCTTTAGAGGCGGGGCTAGGACCAAACAGGGTGTCCCAAGCATAAGCCCTAGGCCCTGGCCACTGCCAACATGGTCACTAAGATTTTGGACCACATCCCAAACTTCTGACCCAGGCTCTGCGAAGGGTGCAGGAGGCTTGGGGTCCATTTCCCCCTCCAGCATCGACCCCTGGGTCTGGGAGAGGGACCATCCTTTGCAGTCCTCGGGCACAGGCAGCAGGGGTACAAGAATGCAAACCGGGGACTGCACGTTGCAGGAAGCTGGTGTGCCATCTGCAGTGGGAGTGGGTCAGAGCTGGCCTGCTGAGGCTCCTGTCACTGCTGTGGTTAATGCTGGTGATTACCATGGTTACCCGAGGCTGGAAGCTCTGACAGTCAAAGGCAGAGCAGGAGAAAGATGTCCTCTCCCTGCTCTGAGCCACATGGCTGCCTCTGCCTCCCTGGCAAATAGAAGAACCTGAACCAGAGAAGTTATTCTGCCAGGGTTCAGCCGATTCGTGCATCATCAATCACCAAGCATTGGGGCTTTGGGGGGCCCTGTCCTGAGCACATCCCATGTGAGGGAGGTGAAGGAGATGTCCTCAGTTTGCTCAGTCTTGGGAGGACAGGTCCTCAGGGAGCTCAGAGTCAGAGGAAGGAAGCAGCTAGAAGGACAGGTGGAGAATTCAGCACAGGCTCTTGAAGATCCAGCGATGACTCTCTGGTCACATGCTCCAGTGCCAGCCCGAGGCGGTGAGAGCACCCTCTCCAACCCGGGTGCTGTCTGGGGTGTCAGGACACCTGCTCTGCCACTGGTTGGGAGTCCCAGCTCCTGCTGGGCCCTGGTTTCCCCATCTGCAAAATGGGGTTAACGGTTACTAATCCCCACCTAGTCCAAGTCTGTGGGGAGGAGTTTTTAAATGAGTAATTTTGTGCATTGAAATGAGACAACAGATTTCAAGTCTTCGGAGAAAAGGCTTTATTTATTATTATCATCAACTCATTGAGCAGAAATTCTGCTTATCTCCTTTGCTGCCTCTCCAGTGCTGCATGAATTGAGAACCATAATACCTCAGTGAGATGGTAGGGTCTGCACAGCTGCCCAAATCCTAGCCCTGGGGATTCCTGGGGGGCTAGGGAGGCCGGGCGGGACTTCCTCTGAGCTTGGAGGGGCTACCAGGATCAGGAACAGTGCGCCAACTCCAGGGCCAAATGCTACAGTGGAAATCTGTAGGTTCTCAAGCAGGGTGCCTAGCTGGAGTTGTGAGAGCTGGGGCGAAGGAAGCAGGAGCTGGTGGGTGGAGGAGGCCTGCTTTGAAGCTCTTTCTCTTTGGTTCATTATCATTATATGTTCATTTTAAAAATGAGAAAATGCAGATATGCCAAAAGAGAGAGAGAATGAAGAAAGAAAATTAAATCACTTATGTTAAATTAATTAAATTCTGATACTCTGTTCTGGTAAGGAGTATCGCGTAGAAGGTCTCCATAAGTGGCTGAGGGAATGAATGAACTCAGGTGACTGTAAACTGTCTGATAGATACCTGCCAGGCTTTTGAAAAAGAAAGATTTTTTTTTTTTTTCCAGAGAGGCTTTAGGTTCACAGCAATATTGAGCAGAAGGTACAGAACCTTGCCGTGTACCTCCTATACACGTGCATAGCCTCTTCTGTTATCAACACCCCCCACTAGAATGGCACATTTGGGCAATCAATGAACCCCTATCGACACATGGTTATCACCCAAAGCCTATGGTTTACATCAGCGTTCACTTTGCTATTGTACATTCTATGGATTGGGACAGGCATCTGCCATTCCGGTGTCATATGGGGTATTTTCACAGCCCTAAAAATCCTCTGTGCTCCGTCTCTCAGACATTCCCCCCTCCGCACATCTGCACGTCCAAACACTCCCCCATTATATTAATATCTATGGTTTTCAAGATAGGAGTATGCTCTACACATTGATGGGAAACCTGTTTCCCCTCTTAAAAATGAAATGGGGATAATAAACATGAAACACCCCCGTCTCAATAATTTGGATCGGACCGCTGACGTCTTTGTGTTATTTGGCTATGGTCATGAGGCTGAAGTTAGGAAGGACAAGGATAGAACATGAGGAAGGACAGAGTCCCTCTAAGGCTGGGCGGGAGAGGAGACCAAGAAAGGCAAATGGTGGCACAGGACGTCCCTTGGGGACACAGTGCATTGCGTACCACTGCCCTCTGCAAGAGCTGTGTCTGCCCCCAGGTGTGCATCTCTGTCTTTATTTCCTTCTCCAGAGTTCCTTGCTCCTTGAGGGAGGTCAGTCACTGAAAAAAAAAAAGATGCCTGTTGGGGTAGTTATATATGTGTCTCATATATGTGTCCTGATGCAAACCCAGGAATTACACCATGAGCTAAAAAAAAAAAAAAAAAAAAAAAAAATCCTGCCCAGGGCTTCCTGCATTGGTAACAAATCGGCAGGTGTCCCCTAGTGTGTCTGAGGACCTTCGTGCATGTGGAGGAGAGTTCCTGATGTCTAAATCTGTCCACAGCACTTCCTCTGTCTTATCTGTGCTGACAGCTTCTCCTTCATCTCCGAGGGTCTGGATCCCAAAGCCCTTTGACCACTGGGCTGCGTTTGAAGGACTCTCCACTTCCTCAGTAAGCCTCTGGGCTCACACATCCTATCTGTATGGGCCAGACCCACGCGGTGGCCCACGCCGATGGCTGCCGGAGAAGGTGGAAGCAGTGCTGTCCCAGCAGAGCAGTGGCCTGCCAACCAGGTGGTCACGACGACATGAGCACAGAAGCGGGGCACACAGTCCTCTTGCTCCTGGACAAGACTCCAGGGGCGTCTGACTGATTGCACACAGGCTCTGGGTCCTCCCTTGAGGATGCACACCTTGCATTTCCCTGAAGGTGTGGCTTTGCTCATCACCCAGAGTCTATCCCCAGCCATTGAACTGGCTGTTTAGGGAGAGGTACTGTTTGGTCCTGAAAATCATGGCTCCTGATGTCCCTGCTCTTAAATTTCTTCTGTAAGATCTTATGTCTTTTCTACCTCAGGTGATGTGCCTGAGGGCTCTGTGGTTCGCCTCATTACCATCACATTTCCTCCTGGCCTGACCCGTGTTGGTGGCAGGGAGCGGCGACAGAGAGCTGGCTTGTTGGCGGAAGGGGTGGCCTCAATTAATGACGAGAAACTGAGCTGGGGCAAATGTAGAGTTCTCCCGTCAGGCCTCCCCTCCTCAAAGGACTGCACAGATACATGCACACGGGAGGCTGGAGACGCTGCTCAGGGTCCGGGTCACATCACGCCTTTCTCTGCTTGCTAACCAGAGCTGCTGACCCCTCCTCCTCGACCTGTGCCCCTCCCTCCCTGCTCACCAGGCACCTGTCGCCCCGGCCTGTTTGCATCGGCCTTTCCCGCCCAGCTGCTTCCTCAGGGTCCCTCTCTTCTGGGCCAGCCCTCTCCCCAAGCCTCAGGAATCCACCTCTTCAGAGAAGCTTCCCGGCCACTGTCTGAAGTAGCTTTCCCTTTTCCCTCCTCATGTTATCAATGCCTTTTCTTTTTAATAGTATGTATTTCAATTTTCTTATTTTTTGGCCTCTTTATTTCCTTATTATCTGTTTCTCCAGGTAGCCTCCAGGAGAGCCGGGACCTTGTATGTGGATTTTGTTTATCACTGTATCCCCAGCATAGCAGGATGCGAGTCTTATAATAAGTGCCCCGTAAGTAGTTGATTGATGAACGGTTTAGCAACACATGTAAGAATGTCTTGACTCTAGGTGACTTTAAGCTCAATCTGAGTAAGACATATGACCTGTCATTCTCTGGTTGATCCTTACTTGGAATGAGGGGGAGGACCTCCCCACTCTGCTTACACAAATGTTGTAGCTTTGGAGCTCTGAGCACAGTGCTGAGGTTAGAGCATAAGTAGCATGTTAACAAAATGGCACATGCCTAGGGGAAATTGTGACTTGGAACCATAGACTTTGAGGACAGTAAACTTAGGGTCTTTCACTTGGAGAAGGGAAGGCTATCCCTAAGGATACCTATGAGCTGTACACAGATATCCCAGACACATTGTAGAAGAAGAGTGTGTGTGTAGGGTGGGTTGCCTGGAAGGCAGTGATCTCTTCCTCACTGGAGGTGTTACTAAAAGCTTCCCTTGGTGCGGACGTAAGACTAGATGACATTTAAAGTTGCTTTCAGTCTGAAGTGTCCACATATATCAATGTGATTTTGGAGGAGCCTGGGTGGTTCAGTCAGTTGAACATCTGACTTCGGCTCAGGTCATGATCTCACGATTTGTGGGTTTGAGCCCCATGTCGGACTCTGTGCTGACAGCTCAGAGCCTAGAGCCTGCTTTGGATTCTGTGTCTCCCTCTGTATATGTGCTCTCTCTCTCTCAAAAAGAAATAAATATTAAAAATTTTATAAATGTGATTTTAAAATGTTTTTGTTGGACTGTTCCAACCAGCCCAGGGCAGGTAGGAAGAGCAAGCTATTCCTATACCTACTATCTGAAGTAGTTTCTGGCCCTGTAAGTGTGTGTGTGTGTGTGTGTGTGTGTGTGTGTGTGTGTGCGCGCGCGTTTGCGTGTGTGTAATTGCGGTGGACTGGATTCTTGTTGAACAAATATTCACTCAATATTCACTTTCTCTTCCTCCTTAGGATGGCATATACTTATATTTACCTGCCTCACTCATTTTGGGCATGGCCATGTAACCGGGTGCACAGAAGTGGGAGTGTACTGAGGCTTTGAATGTTTGTTTAGCCTCTGGAGCTCCTGCCTACTCCATGATGTAAGTACATCCAGGGTAGCCATAGTTCCAGGATGAAGAGACATGGGGAAAGCAGACCTGACCCAAGCCCAAATGAGTCCAGCCAACTCACAGGCCCATTACTGAAAAGAAATAAATGCCTGTTGTAAGCCACTGAGATTTTGGGATTATTTGTTACACAGCCTTATCACGGAAAAGCTGACTAACGAGTGTTCATGGTAGTCTTTAAAGGGAACTAGTCCAATACTCAGGCCTTTTCACAGAGGGCTTCAGGATGGAGGCACCTGCTCTGTTGCATGTCATTAAGGAATCAGGTTTTAGTAAATAGTTCCTCCCCCTTTTAGACTCTGTTCCCTGACCTCTTCCTCAAGTGCGTATCTCCCCCCTCTTTAGGACAACTAACCACATTCACAAAATTTCACCTCCTCCTCCTCTACAGGCCACTTCTGCAGGCTCTCAGAACTGTCTGTCTTTGACAAGGGCTTTCCTTGCTGTGGGAGGCCCTCAGCTTTCCGAGGAGGTTGGAAAGAATGGAGCTCAGAGAAATGGAGGGGCCCCCACAAGCTGCAGCAGCAGGAGGCAAAGGAACCAGCAGCAGGGCCCTCTGGAAAGATCGGAGGAGGCATGTAGCTGAGTGCTCACACAACGTGAGGATGTCGCAACTCCAAACCAGGGTGTTCTCTGTGATGTCAGGTGAGCAGCAACTTAAGTGCCTCTACCTCCAGCGTATCCAGCACAGACACGCTGAAAGTGGCTGTAAAATGCCTTTGACTCTTATCTCTCTTGCATCACCCTCTGAAATGAAATCTCAAACACTTTCGCAGGGTTTGATGCAGAGAACAGTAAGCAGATAGAGGTTCAGGCAGAAACAGAACAGGAGTCAAAAGCCCTGGAGAAAAGCATGAATGGGCTTGGAGAGGACAAATAAAATAGCAGAGACATTTATACGGGTCTCCCCTACCTCTCCGAACAAAACAATTATGAGATAAGAGAGGCATGGATGGGAGGAAATTCTTTCATTTTTCACATTGCAAGCTGGAGAGATCCAATAGCCTGTTTATGAAGAACAATAAAGAAGATACATGAACTCAGTAAAGAGGTTGTTACAAATATATCTGGTGGTTTTGAAAGGCCAGGGTTTTCTCCCCGCTTTTGGATAAAGCTGTCAGCTAAGTATTAAAAGATTTTTTTTTTTTGCTTTGCTTTTTTTGTTGTTTTTTATTTATTTTATTTTTTAATTTTTTTTTTTTTCAAAAAGCAATAACTGGCACCAGCAGTTTGTTACAATTGGCAGGAAGAGTTATCACTTTTATTTAGGATTTGGAAATGCAATCAAAGAAGGGCAGATTGGAGCTTGAATTAAATGAAGCTTAAACAGCACAAAGAAAAATCTCTGCTGGTCTTTTAAACAAACAAACACAAAAATTATAGCTCCTTGTTGTTAATTTGAGCTGTAAAGCATTTGACACTCATACTTGATAAAACAGTGCCAAACAGAACGGTTGCTACTTTTTTTGTGTTAGGTACTGAACGTTCTGATCACTTTTACGAGGAAAAAAACCCCCTTGTTTTTAGAAACTCTTTGGCTATTTATTATTGCACTAGCTTATTGCACGAGAAATCACAGTGAAGACTCATTCTGTTGGCTTTAGGGGGAAATTATTTCTTCGAGGATACTTTCCACAGAGCAAAAAGCTGGGAGGATCAGTTCCACTTAGCTACCTGTTTTCACGTTTCTTGTGTTTTGTAATTCCTGAATACCAAATTACCCCCTGACGTCATGGTAGCTGGGAGTATGACCCTGTCTATGACTTGTCCTCACATAATTATTTCAATTTTTTGTGATTCAATCTGATCCAGGAAGTTGTCATATTAGCTAGTAACTTCCTTATCTATATCACAGCTCTGAGAATCAGCACAGAAACATAAGGTTCCCCTGAGAGGAGAAGAGAGATGTCACAGTGGTTGCTCTACATCTCGAGCATTTTACCCAGAGGTCTCTGGACTCGTTCAAGATTCTTAAACCGCAGCAAGAGTAGCAGGCTGGTTTTAAAACCCGGAATGAATCAGAAGTGAAGAGAGGTCCTTTTACGGGCAGGGATGGCGACTACCAGTGGTAGACAGTAAACAATCTGGTAATAAGGGACAGAAATACTACAAAACAGACACAAACCCACAGAACTCAGTGCTTTGGTTGGATTTAGAAAAGGGGTAAATACTTTCCCAAGTATGATGGTTAATTTTATGTGTCAACTTGATGGACCGCAGGGTGTCCTGTTATTTGGTTGGACATCATTCTGGGTGTATTCTGGGCATGTGAAGGTTTTGGGATAAGATTAACGTTTGAATCAGTAGACTGAGTAAAGCAGATTGCCTTCTTCAACATGGGTGGGCCTCATCCAATCAGTTGAAGGCCTGAATAGGACAAAACGCCTCACCCTCCCTTGAAGTAGGAGGAACTCGTTTCTTCCTGACTGTCTTTGAACTGGGACATTTGCCTTTGCCTGTCTTTGGACTTGGACTCAGACCGAAACGTATACCATCTGCTCTCCTGGTTCTCTGGCCCCTGGGCTTGGAGTGGCATTACACTCTCCTGGGTCTCCAGCTCATCACCTTACAGATCTTGGCATTTAGCCTCTATGAGTTCAGGAGCCAATTTCTTATCATTCTTTATAATACCTCTATCTCCATCCTTATCTTTATGTATCTCTCTCTGTATATATATCACCCTGGATCTGCCTGGAGAACCCAGACTAATACTCCAAGCCTTGCTTTGGTCTTGGGGCTCCATGTGATTGAATTGAAGGCACCCAGCCTGTGTCTTGAAGGGAAGGCACAGGGCTTGTCTTCCTTGCCACTTGAGTCTCAGATCAGTTGTCCCCTCCCCTGGACTCTGCCAGCGCTGGGACCCATGTCTGTTCTGCCTGCTCAAGGTCGTACCTAATGGTTGCAGATTTGAGTATCAGATTTGAGTATCACTCCACCTTCCAGAATACAAGCTCTAAGGGACTCTGAGCAGCTTGTTTTTTTGCTTCCTTCCTGGCCCACACGCAGTGAGTTGTCTCCCACAAACACTGTGGAAAACATGAATGTTCTCTACTCCCTTCCACAATGGTACTGAATAGAAATAGCTTAAGAGTTTTTTCATAGCTAAAAAAATTTTTGAAAAGTGTCAGTGCTTAGAGAGAAAACTCTCAAGCTTTGTAAACATGCCTACCTTATCCCCCAGCACCCTTCTTCACCTCTCGCAACACCACTTATTACCCTTTAGTGTGAAATGGTGCACACGGCACATTCGGTTATAGCAAAAGATGCGGTACAAAGAAAGAATGTAAATTGAATCTTATTTTCTCAATGAAACAATACTATAATAAGGGTTATATCCCTTATTCATATTTTTTATAGAAACGCTTGATAGTTTTTTTAAAAAATTTTTTTGGCGTTTATTTATTTTCGAGAGAAAGAGACAGAGCATGAGGGGGAGAGGGACCGAGAGAGAGGGAGACACAGAATTGGAAGCAGGGTCCAGGTTCTAGCTGTCAGCACAGAGCCCAATGCGGGGCTTGAACTCACAAACCGTGAGATCATGACCTGAGCTGAAGTCAGATACTCAACTGACTGAGCTACCCAGGTGCCCCAGAAACACTTGAGAGTTAAATCCTGAAGTATATGTTAGCTTGGAACCAAAGCTACAATTGAATTCTGCTTTTTCTAGAAGCTTTGTAACCTTGGGCAAGTCCCCTAGCCTCTGTGGATGTCAGTTTCCTCCTTGACTAAATAGGGAAGAGTAGAGCGGCTGTGGGGGTTAAAGTCAGTAATGTATGTAAAGTACCTTGTGCTCTACCTGGCACATAATAAGTGCTCAATAAATTTTAATTCCCCTTCTCCCTTCTCCTGTCTCCAATTCAATCAAGTATTATGATAGATGTATTTCCTGTTCAGTGTAAAGCTTTATAAAGTGCATATAAATCAATTAAATAGGGCAATGCAGTAATTGATCATGTAACATTTATTTAAGAGATCCTGGGAGAGGGGGAGAAGATTAGGGGCTCGTGGAAACCTCTAGAGAGACCCTAGGAGAAGTCTGCTCAGATGGGTTTCCTGTGACACGGCATGGGCACTCACTGCCATAAATTCTGTGAGAAAGGACACGGTGGGGTTCAGGACTGTGACTTACGATTGGGAGTTTCTAGGTCCAAGAGTGACCTGAGTGGTCCTTCCTGCCCCTGTAGGAAAAGGCAAAATGATCAGAGGAGTCAGAGAAATGGCCATCTGACCTGTCTTCTTTTTTTTTTTTTAATTTAAAAAAATATTTATTTTTGAAAGAGAGACAGAGACAGAGAAAGAGCATGAATGGAGGAGGGGCGGAGAGAGAGAGTGGGAGACACAGAATTCAAAGCAGGCCCCAGGCTCTGAGCTGTCAGCACAGAGCCCAATGTGGGGCTTGAACTCATGAACCGTGAGATCATGACCTGAACTGAAGTCAGATGCCCAACAGACTGAGCCACCCAGGTGTCCCTGACTTGTCTTCTAAGTGCAAGATTTGTGAATGAGTTATCTCCTCAGTGAATGCAGAAGATAAGCCAGATATGATTCAATTGAAATTTCTCACCACTTGTCTGCTGTGAGGAGGGAGGCATGTTTGCAGGCACCCTTTCCCTCTGGCTTTCAAGTGTGAACCTGGGAGGGGGCAGCATCCTTGAGGCTTCAATTGGACAACTTTAGGAAATGCCATTACTGGGGGCAGGGAGGGAGGTGTGCCACAGACAAAGTGAAAAGAGATTGGGGTCAATAAGGAATGCTCATTCCGTGGCCAGAGAATGGCGTCCAATGTGATTCAGATTCTAGGCAATCCTGAAAAAACCCTACACTGTCTTTTTCCCCTGGGGAAAGTCAGAGGGATTTCTGTTTGCTCACATATGGTTCCTTGCTTCTCTGTACCCTCGCTGATCCATGTTTTAGAATGGAGTTTGGAGGAGGCATTCCGCAGAAAGAGCCAGTCTGCCATGTGAGATTGTCTCTGCCATGCTTCCAGATCAGGTTCAAGGACTTTCCTTTGACAAAGCATCGCTCACCTGCACTGTCCTGTGCTTCTCCCAGGGATGAGGCCAGAGCTGTCGCGGGGGGCTAGGACTCTCTCTCTCTCTCTGTAGTTTGAGAGTGATGCGAGACAATTCTTCCTCTGTTCCTTGCATTTTTGCCCATCTTGGCCTTTGTTCTTGATTCTGTCTTCTGGGATATTTGTGTAGCAAACAGCCTTAGAAGATACAGATTGTGTCTCCCTCTGGGGTGATGGGCAGTAGCAAGTATTTTTACTGTCCAACACAATGAAGATAATGTCTCCCTCTAGGACCAAAGTCAGACAGGCTGTTGCCCATTTTAAAAAGTTCAGGTTTCCTAAGCTTGGATCCCCTTAGCTATGAAGCAAACCCACTGTGCCTGCAGCATCTGCCTGGGCCCCTCCACGCTCCCCCCTTCCCGGGACCTGGGCAGGCAAATGCGAAGCTCATGCTGCTTGCTGGACCCTGTGGAGTGCAGGGCTGTGTTTCTGGCCAGGAGTCTCATGTCTTCTGCCCACATTCAGAACACTGTGGCAGGCTAACTTGGTAGCAAGCAAGTAGGATAAGACCAGGGACCGTCCACAGCTCTTGCTAGTGATTTGTCACAAGAGACTAGTGACTGTGCAGGGCTGTGGGGCAAGGGTGCGTCCACTCATAGGAGGCCAGTAACAATCTGGGCAGTAACTTTCCCAGACAGGTCTCTCTCTCTCTCTTTCTCTCTCTCTCTCTCTCTTTCTTTCTCTCTCTCCTGGCCTCCCCCGAACCTCCCCCATTAGTATTTTTTGCATCTCTGTGCCTTGTGAGATAGCTGCGGGTTTTATCTTTCCCTCTCTCCTGGAGGTGGATCTCTGGGCCCCACCAAGCTCTGACGTCCTTGACTCTACAAGGAATGGTTTGCCTCAAGGCTTCTGGACCACTCTTCCCCTCCCACTCTGCTGCCATCCCCTGTCTCTCACAGGCGTGGCCTGGGGCCTCTTCTCTTAATCCTGTCCTCCAAGGTCCACTTGCTCACATGCCTGGCAACCCTGTTCTTTGGTAATTTTTGTTTTGGTAGTTTTTCCACCCTCCAGGAGTGAAGAATGTTCTAGAGATGTCGGTGCTGAGGGCAGACTTGCTGGAGAGACTTGTGCTAGGCATGTCCACTGTCCTGCCTGGTCTCTTCACAGCTCGCCTCAGGTTGCAGGCATCTGAGCGCCTGTCTTGCGTGTCAACCACCGGGAGCGTCTGGCAGGCAGGGCCTGGGCCTGCTTGTTCTGTGCATGCCCCCTCCACCACCCGGTACCCCCCACTGTGTCTAGCACTCAACGGGGACACACCGTGGCTCAGCTGGATAGATTCAAAGCTGTTCTGGAATAGGCAGCTGGCACTGTCTCTCACTATTTCTTCTCTATCTGTACCTACATCATCGTTATTCTAGAAACTATGTTATGCTGTAGTACCTTTCTTAATCTGCTCTTCCTGTTGAAAAATACTACTCCTAGAATCATGATGAAGCAATGGACCAAGGAGCCTTGTTGAGCATGCCCAGCCATGGGTCCAGTCATGGTGATGCTGCGTAGAGCTGTGAGCCCACCTCTGCAGGGAGCACGGGGGGGGGGGCTGGGGGTGCCAGGAGCCAGATGCAGTGACTCATCAAGGTGCAAGGGAGTGCAGCAGAGAGGTCAGCAGGCTGGGGAGGTCAGGAGAGGCTTCCCAGGAGAAGGGACCCCTCAGCATTTGTCTATAGCAGACTGGAAGTCCCCAAATTTGGTACAGTAGTTACTTCTTGAGGGAGGCAAAACTTAAAGTGGTTTTGCGTAGATCTGCTTGCACTTTTCTCAGTGTCTAGGAAGATACCTTTGGGTCTTTCCCTCCCCTGGGCCCTTCCTCAATCATCCCAAAGGACAGACAGTTGCAGTTGCTCAGTTTTGCTTTGTTTTTCCCCTTTTTCCACAAAGAGCAGTGCATTTCACTTGTTTTAGGTGAGAAAAGATTCTCCCTGTTTAATGGATGAATGGAATGTATGGATTAAAGAATGTGAAGAATTCTGGAGGCTTTCAGTCTAGACTATTCTTAGGGTCCCTCTTGGTATTCATTCATTCATTCATTCATTCGACTCAGTGAGTATTACTTAATGTATCTCTACTCTGCACTGGACTCTGGGCCAGGCCTTGTGCTGGGTGCGGGCAGATAGTGGCAAACAAAATTCTTGGGGAACTTGCACGCAAACAAGGGAGACAAACCATCAATAAATGCAAACTGTTATCATGCTGTGCAGGAGAAACACAGGGTGCTCTGAAAGCAAATAAATGAGACCTGTCTGAAGTTGGGTGGCCAGAGATGGCCTGGCTATGGAAGTGACGTTCCCGCAGAACCCTAAAGAGTGAGCGTGACTAGCTGGTGAGGAGAGGGAGAGGGGTGATGGGCAGAATATAGTGGGCTGCGTGTGACAGTGCAGGGACACAGTCAGAGGAGCACAGTGAGTGCAGGACGAGACGAAGCACAGACAAAACGTCAAACCAGCTCAGAAAACAAAGAGTTCCTTAATCTGAGGAGGGCCTGAGAAGTGGGTGATGTAGGTCTTCCTGTGTGATAGGCACACTGAGTTTCTTGCCCTCTAGCTGGACCCAAGCTGTGGCTCCCCTGGGGTGACACCACGGAGGGCACCGGGGCTGTGAGACAGGATGATGGAAAATCACAGGTGGTTTTCCAGGCCCCAGTAATCATGGGCTTCTCATCCCATCACCTCATATCCTACAATATACATTTTTGAAAATGCTTTGTCAAACTGCACTCCCTGGGCTCAGCTACCCCCTGGTGGAGTCTTTGATTAAGATGGCACCTGCCCTGAGTTGAGTCTGAATCCCGGCTGCAGAGTTCAGAGGCCGGAACAACTATGACACGAGTCAGAGGGCAGAGAGGCATCTGTCGTGCAGGTCACGGTACGTGGTACGTGGCAGCTCTCTGCGCCGTGGTCGGGAGAAACTCATTTAACGTTTTCTAACATTTTCCCAAGTGAACGAGCGGTCTGTGGGTGCCACGAGAATGCTCATCTGTCAGTTGTGACAATATAACAGAGTGTACATTATTTATGCTAAAAATAGTCTGTATGAAAGATGAGGCTCCAAAGGCAGCACCAATGAAATCCTAAGCTTCTGCCAGACCCCCTTCCCTCAGAGGTGATTGACAAAGTAATTTTCCGCTGTGCTTTACTGAACCAAGAGCACATACCGTGCACACCAGCAGCCTTTGCAGCCTGATGAAATCACTCAGGACCCGTTTCGAGGCCTCCTACCCAGGACGGTCCGTTGACGTATCCCGTCTCTGTGGTCCCTCTTTAGCATGGTAGAGTCCAGAAACAAGGGTGGCTTTGCTTCAGCACAGAGCATGGGAACCTGGTGGCCTCTAGCTCCGGGTTAATTATGTATGACCCTCTCCTGTGCCTGGTGAGGGAAGGAGCACAGGGGACACAGACAGGGGACTCTGGGCACCCGAGTCCTCCTTCTGCTCCCTCCATCAGGGCCATGGTCGTAATAGCTGCCGTTTGTTGAGGGCCTATTCTGTGTCAGCCCTGTGCTGGGCGCTTTATCTGGATGATCTCATGTCTGAAGCAGTAGGTACTACTAACATCGGAGGAACTGAGGCTTCTCCAGGACTCACACGGGAATTAGTCGCTCCCGCAAGCGTCCCAGCGCAGGGACCGGAGAGGTCTGAGTCTGAAATGAGGGCTGGAGGCCGATTTGTTTTTCATGGCCTCAACGTTGGGAGCCAGAGGAGGTGGTGAGGATGGTTTCCAGGGGGAGAGGGCAAACCGACGAGCTCCAAATGCTTCTTGCACATTTTTTAAAAGGCTGATACTTGCTTTTAAATTTAGCCACATCATCCCCAAATCCCCGCAGTGTGTTTTGGATGTAGAAAGTGGGACAGAGAAGCTTCCGTTTCAGTTAATGTGAGAGAAGACCAGCTCAGGCAAGCTGTCTTAGCCCTGGGGCTGCCATGAATACCGAGAGGCACACAGTAGGTGCTTAGTTATTGGTGGAATTAATTTGAGTTGCTAGTTAGGGCTGCACGCCTGCCCTCGTGTGTGTTTCTGAGTGTGGTAATGGCTCTCCCTTGGCCTCACATGTGCAGAATCTCACGTGACCCTGTTAGGTGGATGCTTGTGACCTGGGACCAGCTGGCAGCTGTTGTCAGAAGGAACCTGTCCGGTTTACTCAGAGGCCATGACCATAGATCTGAGGCCATTGAGCACTGGGGTCAGGCCAGGAGTGTGAGGCTGGGCCATGTTGCCTAAAGATCTGCTCCTGCTCCGAGCATCTGTAGTTCAGGGTCTCAAGAGAGCCAGACCCGCAGTCTCTTCTTAATGTTGCTTTTGGGCAAAGAAAAAAAAAAAAAAAGAAAAAAGAAGGGAGGCCTGTTTGCTGGCTGTGGGGAAAACCCCGTCTTGATGTTTCCCTGTTCCTCAGGAGCGAGCTTGTTTGTGGGAGCAGTAGGGCCAGGCAGGCTTTCTTTAGAGGCTGGATCTGCCTTCACCCTGTGTTTGTCTGCTGGCCACAGATCACGGCCTGATTGGAAGTGACTTTCCCCCAGGCGCTCAGTGCAGGCCTATTAGGCTGACAGTCTGCAATGGGCTGGGAGAGGCCCCCAGTTAGTGTCGCTTCCAGGTAGGCCTCTCGCTGCCCTCTTGGGCCATATGGCAGATGCTCCCTGCCACCTGCATGTGCTGGGTCCTGTGCCAGGCTGAGTGGGGGCTGCCTGGAGGGCTGGACTGAGGCAAAGGGCTGCCCTCGATGACCTCGGAATCCAGACAGGAAGCCTGTCTGGGCACAGCTGACCCTAATTCCAAGCAGGGGGCTCTCTGATGAATGGAAGTCCTGGGTATCATGGGGCAGCTGAGCTCTCTTAGCCCAGGCTACCTGCCCCAGGCTAGACTGGAGACTTCCATCAGGCCAGGAGTTCCCAGGTACTTCATGCTCACTCTGCTCCAGCAGTCAGTCAGCCTACATTAAGCACCACTGTGTGCACTTTTGCCAGACCCCAGGACAAGGTGGAGATAAGCGTGAGGTCAGAAGCCCTGCCTTCTAGTCCTGGCCCTGTTGTCAACCAGCTGTTTGGTCTTGAATAAGTCTTTCTGGGCCTCAGGTCCCCATCTGTAAATGAGAGGAGTGGACTGTAAGATTTCTATGAGTTCTTCTGTGTTTGATATTCTAGTTCATTCTCATTCTTTCATGTCCTTTCTCCTACTCCTGCTTCCAGAACCCAGCGTGGAATTGATCACACATTTGGTGCTTGGTAAATGCTCACTGGCCAACATTATGCACAGCAGCCCAGAGCTCTGAGTGCAATGGTCCTTCAGCCTTACTTTCTACCTCCTAGAGATCCAGGACTGGAGGGCACACCCCCTGCCCTGCTAGAAAATAGACCATGCTAGTTTATGGGACTCTCAATTACTCACTTAAGGATGCCTACTCTGTCCATAGCCTTGGGCTGGTTGGGCTGTGGATGCAGGGGTGAAAGAGACACCCACCATTTGGTATCCTTGGGCATCCCAGGAGGAAGGCCCAGCCCTTGGTTCTGTGAGCACTCTTCTCATAGACTCTGGTAGCATCACACTCGGTTTAGGAGACATTTATGTCCTGGGGCCTCCCGACAGTGCTCTATCTTCCAGAGCACATATTCAAGGTCTTTGCTAGGCTTTCAGCCAGCAGCAGGTAATTGCATAGACTCCTGTTACTTAAAGCAACATCAGCATCACCTGGGAGCTTTCTAGAACTGCAGGATTTCCACCCCCATTGCAGACCTACTGAATCAGAATCTGCATTTTAACAAGATCTCAGGGGATTTGGGATCCACAGTAAAGTCTGGGATTCCCTGGCATAGACCATTCTTCCCAGGCATGATGCTCAGGGCTCCAGCAGCCTGTCCATAGCCCATGGCCTTTATTAACTTTTTAGGTGGCAGACTTACTCTGACTGAGGTCTGCAGGGGAGGCACTCATGTTACCAGCTCTTCTGAGAGTACCAGGGCTAGGTGTTGACTCCCTCTGGGTCTGTCATTGTTGAGCACAGCTCACACAGAACCCCCCCCCCCCCTTTGGACCCTCACACTCACTTATTTGCAGAAAGGCTTCCAAGATTTCAAATCGAACAAATTAAAACATCTTCTTAGGAAAAAAAAAATCCCTTAGACTATGCCTGAAAAAAATTCGATTCAGCCTTTTCCTTATATATGTGCACATGCACGCGCACGCGCGCGCACACACACACACACACACACACACACACAGAAATAAAGCCTTAAAAAAAGACATTGTCGGGGCGCCTGGGTGGCTCATTTGGTTGAGTGACCGACTTCGGCTCAGGTCATGATCTCACGGTTTGTGAGTTTAAGCCCCGTTGTCGGGCTCTGTGCTGACAGCTCAGAGCCTGGAGCCTGCTTCGGATTCTGTGTCTCCCTCTCTCTCTGACTCTCCCCCATTCATGCTCTGTCTCTCTCTGTCTCAAAAATGGATAAACATTAAAAAAAAAGACATTGTCTATATTATGGGTTCTTAACCAGGGTCTGTGGTTAGGGTTCCTGGGGGAGTCTATGAGACCCTTATTTAATATATGGAATATGTGTTTATGTGCATTTTCCTAGTGAGAGAGGGTCCATGTTTTTCCAGATTCTTGAAGGAGTCCATGACCTAAAAAAGTCAACCCTTGGTCTCGGTCCAAGTCTGTTTCTTGGGATTTATTTAACACCTTGCTGTTGGAGACAAGTCAGGGACCAACTGAAGGTCTTTATGAAAACAATGTCTATGCTGCCAGTTAGGCACGACTTCTCTTCCCTCTCTCTGCTCCTCTAAATTTCTCTTTGTTCTTCCTATTATCTCTATCAAGGGCTATTTTCAGGGCTGATTGGAAACGGAGAGTGGGTCTGGCGGCACAGCAACAGGAGAGCGTGTTTGCCGGAAAAAGCATGGGCTCTAGTTGAGAGCAAAGGCAATTAGCCCTCAGAATTGGCCCATATTCCTTACTTTCCTTCCTTTTCCTTTTTTTTTTTTAAACAAGTGAACCAGTGAAGCCATTTCCAGAAAATGGCAAAGAGCAGATTCAGGCCTGCAATTTCCGCATCCCTGCCCAGATGGATGTTCTGGGACAGGCGCCATGTCACTGTGCTCTGGACTGGTCTGGGCGTTCTGGTCTCAGGGTCTCATTCTCTCTTCAGCCTCCAAGGGCTTTTCTGTGCCGTGGGTGGGGGACACTTCTAGGGTATGTCTGTCCCCTGTGGCTGTGAGGCCTGTGCTCCTGGGGAGAAGTGAGCCCACCACTCTCAACACTGTTTGCCCCCAACCCCCCTGCTCCTTTAACCCACGTGGCTGCAGGAAGGACACTTCGGACATTGATGCTGCAGCCAGAAGCACTTCCAAGGATCCCCAGCCTCGTTCTTCCTTCCTAGTTCTGACTCCGTGGTGGCTTGACCTCTTGTTTTTGGGTGCAGATGGCTGGCTCCTCACTCTTGAAGGTAGAAGTTTAGTGTTCTGTGTTTGTGGCATAGCTCTCCTGAGAATGTGGCACTCATTTCTCCCCACCTGTCCCACCTCTTCAAATCTTCCTGGCCGCTCCCAATAATCACCCCCTTAACCCAACCCCGGTGCCCTGCTAGGTCTTGCCCGTTACAAGGGGAGACTCAGTCAACACAGAGTCTTTGCTTCAGCCAATTAGCTTTACTTACTTCCCCCAGGCACACCTGTGATCCCTATGTCTGCTTCTTGGCCAACCCATTTACCACCTTCCTGACCTTTCTACTCAAATTCCATCCCTTCCAAATCCCACTTTACCCAGCAATGATAGCATTTCCCATCTGGAATGCATTTGCCCAACCTCTTGTCAGCCCAGATTCTTCTTTCACTTGCTTGAGGACCTTCCAGGCTCTGAGGCTCTCTTTGGGAGGTGACTTACTTCACTTACACAGCCTGTTCCAAAGCTGGGTGATTATCAAGTCTTTCTTCATGTTGAGTTGAGGTCTGCCGTGGAGTCTTCTCTGCCCTGATACATGTCCTCTGAGGCTGCATGGTGGGTTGAAGCACAGGCTTTGCAATACATAGAGTGTGGACTTTGAATTTTGGCTGTCTTATTTACGGGCTGTGTGACCTCAGGAATGTCACTTAACCTCCCAGGCATGAGTTTTCTCGTTGCAAATGAGGCTAATAATAATACCTATTTCAGGAGGTAGTTGTGAAGACACAGAGTGTCTTTGAGACACCGAGTGGGTGTGCATTCCAGGAATAGTAGCTCTTGTTGCAATTTTACTTTCTTCCCTTAAATGTCTCGTTTGGCCTTAAGTTGCTCTGATTTCATCTCATTTCTCAGGTGTGTATCTGATACACTCACCTAGACTGAGCTCTTGGAGGATAGGGTGGCATCTTCATCGCTATCCCCGCCCCACTGTGTTGGCAGGGTGGGTGCACCATACATGCTCATCAGCGAGTGGATGACTGATTCAAACCAACAAGAAAACATTTGCTCTGTAGGTATTTGAGTCAAAGAAAACTTGCAAATACTTCAGATTCAATGTTGACTAACCAAGCCTGGTGGGTTTGCACCTAACGGGGCAGTGATTATTCCCCAAATCAACTCTTAACTCTCCGCCTGGCTCTGAAAAGGCACAAAAGGGGGCGCCTGGGTGGCGCAGTCGGTTAAGCATCCGACTTCAGCCAGGTCACAATCTCGCGGTCCGTGAGTTCGAGCCCCGCGTCGGGTTCTGGGCTGATGGCTCAGAGCCTGGAGCCTGTTTCCGATTCTGTGTCTCCCTCTCTCTCTGCCCCTCGCCCGTTCATGCTCTGTCTCTCTCTGTCCCAAAAATAAAAATAAAAACGTTGAAAAAAAAAAAAAAAAGAAAAGGCACAAAAGTAGAGTTGAAAGGGTGCCTGGCTGGCTCAGTCAGTAGACTCGCAACTCTTGATCTTGGGGTCATGAGTTTGAGCCCCATGTTGGGTGTAGAGCTTACTTAAAAAGAAATAGTTGTGCCAAAATAGAGCTTAGTCCCCCGAAGGAGGTGGGGACGCTCCAAGCACTGTCCTAAACAGCACTGCATCCCAAACTGTGGCAACCATCCATGGGTAGCCTGGCAGCAGGTGATGGCACTGCCTGTCCGAGAGCCAGGGGGGTACTTCGGGATGCAGCCAGCCCCTCCCTGCAGTGGGGATGGGAATGGGAGGTACGGGGAGCTCTGTGGAAGAAATGCTGCGGGCAGGGTCAGCAGACAGCTCAGTTGACTGCAGCACCACCAGGCTGTGCACGCTCTCATCAGAAGCAGGTGTGGGGAGTCAAGGGCCCGAACAGTGGTTGGAGGGTACCTGCCTCCAGCTCCTCTTACATGGCACCATACTTACCGTGGAGCATCTCAAAGGTACCTCCCTGGGCTGCTGAGACACACAGAAAACCACGCTCCAGCAGGAAGCTGCCTGGACCAGTACTCTTGCTCCTTAGGTCTCCTGGTGCCTGTTTTTCTCCAGGCCCTGGGCTGGCTCTAGCACTTGTGATGCCTGTGAGATTCTTCGGCGCTGAGTCTTATTAGTGTCTGAACCTCTGGGAGTGTGCTTCCCGAGGGAGAGGAGGCTGTGGTTTTACTTCCATGCGATCAAGGCAGACCGTGGGGAGGAAGAAAGTATGGGATTAAGGACTGACTGCTTTAACGAAGAGAACGGATCGTTCATAGTTTATGTGCCACCCAGGCCTCTTGCAGTGAGTAGGTGTGTATGCGACGAAAACATTTCCTTTTATTTTTTATTTATTGTAAGGGAATTTGGATCAGGGGAACATTAAAATTGGGGAGTGAAATGCAGAAAGCAGAACTCACAGCAAGGCACAACCTTGAGCAAGCGCTGCTCACAAACCAAGGAGGGAAGCAGCTCATTAGAATGTGGCTCGTCCTGGGTTCCTGGATGCGAGGTCTCTGTTCCTCTCGCGGGACTGCCTAAAAGGAAAGGGAAACAGAGCTCAAATTGGGCAGTGGTTCCGAGAACGAGCCGTGTTCACTGTTCTCACCTGTTACGTGCCTGCCTGCGAGGGGCTTGTTCCCCTGGGCAGACATGTCAGCCAGGCCTTTGTAGTGGGAGGCTGGAGAAGGCCCTTCTGCTGACCAGACACAGGGCACGCGCCAAGGGGCTGGGAACCCCAGCCAGAGGGGCAACCTGGGCCCCAGCCTGTTTCTGCCCTCGGAGCCTCTTGCTTTGGCCCCAGTAGCTCCTCTAGTGTCAAGGGAAGCTTGTTACGATGGAGCATGCTGGGAAAGACCTCAGAGAGGGCCTGAAACAATGGGAGGTCATTGTTCAGGAGGAGGAGACCCATGCTAAACAGACCAGCGGGGAAGACCTGGCGGACAGAGACTCGGGAGTCTCGATGAGGGGCTTCTCTCGGGGAGGAGAGGGCAGGAAGGATGGTGAGGCTTGGCAGGTCGTTCCCCTACTCTTTCTTTATCCACCGAGTGGAGAATACTCCAAGGAGCTCTCAGGGAGTGCGGCAAGGGCCCTGGGGCTCTGAATTTTGCTGCTTCAGGAGAGCCACTCGGGAGAGCAACAGACTGCACAAGGGGTCATTGAGAAGCAGATGTTTACTGTGTTAAACCACTGGACTTTGGGGTTGTTTGTTATAAAATAGTGCGTCATGGCTGATACAATGCTTAGTTCTGCTTCGGACTTCAGGGTGTTAGCCCAGCACTATAGACATGACTCATTCATTCAACAAGCACTGTGAGTGCCAGTTGTGTGCTAAGCAGGCAGTGAGGGGGCCTGATGAGCCTAAGCAGACAGTGATAGGGAGGACTTCTGAGTAACAGGAGAGGGTCATCGGGATAGGCAAGCACACACCGGGCCCAGGTTCCAGGTGAAAGACATTGATATTGGTTTGTTCGGCTGCAGGTCTGTGCCTGCCTACTGTCGGTGGCAAGGGCTGGGCGGTGTGATTAGTCCAGCCATCAGACTTTAGGCTTTATCTGGTATCTTTGGAAGATGTCACATGCCACAGTCAGCAGGTCAGCCTGGCATTTGGGGCCTAGATCCCCCTTAGAGCCACTCAACAGAAAAGAGGACAGCTTTCCCTGGTTTTTAAATGATAAATGCACTCCGTTCACCCCCTTGGCTTTACATGGGAAGGGAGAAGTGTGTATTAAGGAAAGAGATACCATGATATCCTCAGCACGTTCAGCTGGAAGTGGTGAGGATAGGCCAGGGGAGGGTTTTCAGTGGTTGACCAGGTGCCCCGTTCTGAAGCGGTGCTGGCTGTGGGCCGTGGAGGCGCTGGCACAGCCCACCCCCGCCAACCGAGCTTCCCACCAGCTTCTCCCAGGGCCACCCCGGGGGTTGCACCACATACATCTTTAATTTTTTCAATTAACAACAATAGAGAACAAATGGAGTGGAGTTTTAATTATTCATAATTCATTTAGGAATGAAATCTTTGTAAACTAAAGGAAGGGAAGGAACACATTACCTGTTCTTAAAAAAAAAAAAGCAGTGAAAGAGGACAGGAAACCAGCTTGTGGAGATGCTTTCTCTAATGCTCTCCCCTTGGGCCGTGTGGTTAGAGACAAGACAAGTAAGTGGCAGAGAAGCACCTTCTGTGCTGGACGGCCAGAGGGCTGCCTTCCACCCCTACCCTGGCCTGGACACCGCCACACTGTGTGATGGCCGATCACTGTCCTTCCTGTTCACGCGAACTGTCCCTGCCAAAAGGCTTGAACTGACCAGGACCACTGGTACAGAGTCATTGGAGACCCTGCATAGTGACAGGTATTCACAGAGCACCTTCAAGATGTGCACATGCAGTGGGTTCCGAAGGGGCACTGACAGGACCCTTGCCTGCTCAGAACCTATGGGAAGGTCGCCCAATAAACATGTGCCTCTATATATACACATATGTCTACATATTACATGCAGACACATGCACCCACACATGGCAGCCATGTTCCCTTGGTTGGGAACCAACCCTTGGCTGGGTTGCTTTGGGTTGGGGAGATGGTGGAGGGGGTGGAGGAGATTGAAAAGGTAGTTGAGGAGAAAGAACTGTATTAGATCCCTAAACATCTAATGTGGGGGGAATGGGGTAAGTCCTGCCATAGACAGGCCTCCCACACTCTGCTGCTCCAGCCCTTTCCTTCTAGAAAACCACCCAGCCTTGGAGGTTGGCCACTGCCACAGCACAGCACAGCACAGAGATGACATGGCAAAGGACACGATAGATATGAAGACTGAGAGTCACAGCTGTCTGAGCCCAGAAACAGAGATATTGTTTGTGTAAAGTACAAGACATAGGTTCAGAGACTGAGTCACAGACCCCAGAAGGTACCTCAGAGGCAGAGCCTCCCAGTAAGGCTAGGTGCAGGCCAGGGCACAGAAAAGCTGTCACAGAAACATGGTAACAGATACCCCCATGGTTGCAGGCACAGAGTCCCTCGTCAGAGAGACAGACATAGTCATAAACACGTGACATGGAGAAAGAGACAGAATCCCAGATGCCTGGTCACAGAGAGCCTGGAACAGCAACAGGCAACAGACACAACGATTAGAACTGATACAGGCCGAGGAGTAGATGAAGACTGTAGTAGGGAACTGGGTGGGGAACAGGGTTTTCTCTGTTGCCCTGTACTGTCACCTCAGCCCAAAGCTAAGGAAGAGGGGCTGAGGACCCCACATTCTAAAGAACAATGGGGGCCAGGTATCTCTCCAGCAAACTGTGATCCTGGCAGCCAACAGCCTCACCTAACCCTGTCTCCAGCTTCCTTTTCCATAAACAGAGCCAGTTAGGGAGAAGGGGGGCTTGTTCAAGTTGACCGTAGTGCAGGTTTCATGGCAAGCAGGCTTCATTTCTGCCCACTGCTTCCCCCAGAGCCCTGAGAGAGGTCTCCATAGGGTGGCTTGGGGGTGCTGGTGTCTTGGTCCCCCATGGTCAGGGCTGCAGAGGGAGTGAGAGAGATCAAGGGAGAGTTTGACCATGATCCTTGGGGTTTCAGGGTCTACCTGGCTGTAGGGGTTGGTGCTTGCTTGTCTTGTGGAGATTTCTGAAGTCAAGGCCTAAAAGGAGGGGCTGAGAACAGGAGGCTGTTGCCTTGGGTCTTCTGATGACAGGAAAAGAGGCCAGAGTGACTCCTGTGACTCTCTGGGCAGGAGCACGGGGGATTAGAATACAGAGGCCCCGGGGGCTGCCCACGTGGCTGCTGTGTGGCTCAGTGATGGCCCCTGAGGAGGAGTTGGGCTGTGGGCTGCTGATGGCACCAAAGGGAGCTCCAAGGAAGCCATGGGCACCATCTACCCAACGTACAATAAAGCCACAACCAGTAGCCAATGAAGCCAGATGGAGCCGGGGCAAGATCAGGGACACCTCTTCACTGCCATAGGTGACCAGTCATGGTGGAGGACATCTGACAGCTCTCCCACCTCCCTCCCTGACTTCTATTTCCAGAAGAGAGCTGAGAGAGACAGGTCAGTGCCCCTCTCCCCACCAGGCAGCCTGCCTGCTCTGGGTTGAAATCAGGTATACCCTATCGGCTGGACTAGACTTCCAATAACTGAGAGTGGCCAGAGACCAGTGAGATCTGCTTGAGATGTCATTAAATGACAGGGAAGGATTTTGACAGAGCATGGTTGAAGGCAGCAATGGAAAAAAAATTCAGCAGTTTCAGGATTTTATGTCACCGAATTGAGACTGCTCAATAAACTATGTACAGACCAGCTGGAATGCCTCGGTATAGCCATGCTGTTCACGGTGGGCATCTGTTCTCATTGGCTGGTTCTGGACCAGTAATTAAATATTCTGAATATCACCCCCATAGATAGGTATAATCACAATGGTGGGAGACATTGACCAAGACAGTTACAATCAGAAATGACCACATGTATAATCAATTATAATTTTAGGAGCAGACAATAATTAGGTACAGACACAGCTCTGGACCTGGAAAGTCATGGGAAGGATCACAGATTTGGTCAGTCTTGGGTAGTTCTGGCTCAGACCCAGAAAGGCAGAAAGGCACAGACCAGGGCACGGGTTGGGGCATGGAAATGATGCACAGACAGGTCCCACAGTCAGGGCAGAACAGTATGAACAAAAACTCAGATGGGAACTCACACGGGCACAGACTGGCCCAGACATGGAAACCAAATGCCCTAGACCTTCTCTGCCTGGTGCTTTGGGGAGATGGTATTTCAGAGGGATGAGGTGTTTTTTTTGTTTGTTTTGTTTTGTTGTGTGTGTGTGTGTGTGTGTGTATGTATGTATATATATATATATATACACACACACACATATATACACATATGTATATATATACACATACATGTATATACACATATGCATATATAGACACACATGTATATGTGTGTGTGTGTGTATATATATATATATATATATATATATATATATATATATATTCTGGGGAATAACAAAGGAAACTCAGCACGTCAAAGATCTGCCTTTTGTTCCTCGCTTCCTGGCTTGTCCCTTCCCTGGGAAGTCATCGTTTACTCCAGTAGGTATGGCCTGGAGATTTCAGAGACACGTGGTCATGGGGAGTAGGCACTCCATGGAGGGGCAGGGAGCCAAGAGAAGATGTGGGAGAGGATTTCAGTCTGCAGGGATCCTCTCTCGTAGATGTGTCAGCAGGCTCCTGGGAGTGGGTGGTGGAGGGCTCTCAGACAGAGAGCCCTCACTTAACTAGCTTTCTCTAAGGAGGTCCATCCCTGGCTTTGCTTGTCTGGGAACAGTATACTGAAGGGATGTCAGGACTCAGACCTAAGTCACATGTTTGTCAACAGCAGTATGTGGAGGAGTTCTTTCAATGAAGATATTAATAGAGATGAGTCAAGGAGAGTGTAATGAAAGGATCTAGAAATGGTTACCAGACAGGAAATACGAGTATCATTAATACAACAAATGATAATACATTGGGTCTGGTTACTAATTCTAATTCCAATTCCTTCTCTCTTAGGTAAGAACCTCTGCTCTGGTCTAGTTAACATTCTTCATTCCTCCCGAGTGTTTTGTGCTGTTCTCATCTGATCAGCTCTGGATTTCAGGGTTTTGACCTGGAGAAAATTCTCTGTCCCTGCTTCTGCACTTTCTCAGAGGTCCTTTATGAACTAAATCTTTGTTGTTATATTGCCGAGGAGCTGTGCATCCCTTGGGTCCCCTCTGCACATGGCCATGACCTGCCCTCTTTGGTACCAGACAGTGGCTTGTCTGCCTGTTGGCTCGATATTGCAATGCCTCACACCTACCTAAATGCTCTGTGCTCACTGGATGAATGACCCCACATTCTGATTGAGGTCCAAGCTTACAATATATTCTTCCTTGGGCAGACATAGTTGTGATATCAGTTCTCGTGTACACCAGTGAAGATCTTCATAAGCATGAAACACACAAAGGGTTCCAGTTCAACCATTTTACTTCCAATAATATCTGGACTGTGTGTCCACTGGGGATATTTGTGGATCTGTGACCCCAGCTTCTCAGAACCTTTACTATGTGCCCTTAGGTCATGGCCATGGCTTGCAGTGAAGTCCAGGGAAATGTGTGGAAATCTCAGATTTTCTGGTATGTTGGTTAGCTCCTACTGATTTGCTAGGGATTCTCAGAGGACACCTTTCTTCCTGCAACCTGGTTTTGTAAGTCAAAATGATGCCCTTTGAATTCAAAGTTATTCTAGGAAACTAGAGAAACAGATGTGTCTGCATGTTTCTGAATGTTGGTGAGCCTGTGAATGCCCTTGAGGTTGAGGGCTGCCACTGAAGGTGTGGCTGGGCACTGTGAAATATCCTCAGGCATTTTAGGTTCCCCTTTCAGAGAAGGAAGCCTTTGGTTGTGGCTGAGATCACCAAAGCCTTGCCATCATTACCTGTGAACTGTGTCTGTGCATTGGTGGCATGACTGGAAGGTGTACATTGGGTAATGAAAACGTGGAACTACAAAACCTGAAGCACCTGGGTTACCTGTTGGCCTTTGGCATTTCCTCCCCCGACCCTCCTCCCACTGTGTCTGGAACAGAGCAAGGCAAGGTAGGTAAGGGGAAAACTCAGTAGTGCTCAGAGGTCTTGCTTTCTTTCTGAATCTCTTGCTATGATCTCAATCTTTTTCTCTTCTTGGTTTCCAAGATGCTCCCTTGAGAGGTGCCCCAGACTATGCAACATTATTTATTATATTGATCACTTGTAACATCCCCAAGGCTCGATGTAGAGGGAAGTGACTGGTCCTAATGGCCCAATTAGGTTTATTGTCTTCTGGCTCCTGATGTAATGTTTCTGTTGCAGACTCTGCAGCAAGGGAAAGGAGGCTGGCGTGGGGAAGGAGTCAGGAGGGAGAATCTGGGGACCAGAGTTGTGGTTCTAGCTTTGCCGCCAGCTCACTGTGTGACCTTGGGTGAGATTTTCCTCCTCCTTGGTCTTAGTCTCCTAATTCTAAAAACAATAAAGAACTTTATTGAGTCATGGGGCAGTGGTCTAAATGCATTGTGTGAATCACCTCACTGAAATCTCACCACAAACCTAAGAAGTACATACTACGATTTTATCGGGGTGAGGACACTGAAGGTCAGAGAGATTAAGTGATTTGCCTAAGTTCTTACTGCTAGAAAGCCATAGGCGGGTTTGAACCTAAGATGTTTAGAGACCCCCTTGGAAGCCCTGTACAATCTTGCCTCTTCAGCTGCTCTTTGGGAGCCCTGCTGACCCTGGTAAGAGGTAGCACTTGCTGCAAATCCTAACGCCATTCCAACAGCTCCTGCTCCTGCATCAGCTTCCACAAACATCGCGAAGGTCCGTCCCATCCTGGGTACTGTAACTGAGGCTCCCGCTAGCCCTCGCAATGTGCTGCTGGAATTCAGCATCTATTCACATTTTTATTATACTTGTATTGACAGACCTTTAATAAATATAATATTTACATGTAGAAACACATTTATTATTTGGTGAGACCACTTCCTCCCCATCATGCTTCTTTCCTCCCTACCTTCTGTATCCTAGCCTGCCCAGCAGTGGCTGCTGCTTTGGACCAGCCCCCAGGAAGCCTGGCTGGAGCTGAAAGTTGGTCCCATTTGCAGTGGTGACCACTTGACCTAAAGAGATCGGTTGTTGTGGAAGATCACTCTGGAGGCAACGGAGAAGAAGGCAACAAGATACATTTGCCATTAGTTTTTGGATGTAGAACCTCAAAGATTTTCGCCAGAGACTCACTGGCTGTCATGTGTGCTCAGCCCTATGCCAGACTTTGCTCATTGGGGGTTTCACTTTGGATTCTGGGAGCCTACAGTTTTCCATGAGGGCCCTCTCTTTCCCTCTCTCTTACCCCACTTGTTGGCTTGCACACCAGGAGCCCAATCCAGGTGCATCCTGCCTGGGACAGTGTTTGTGCCCGCATTCCTGGCATGCCTTATGCCTTTGCCCTTTCGCTGTGTCTTGCTTAGTGCCCCCGGAATTCAGTGTGCACACTTACCCAAATACGGGTGGCCTTTCAAACAAAGAGAATCCCGAGAGCCCCTGGTGCCTGGTGGCCGCTGTGACAGTCCCAGATCTGCAGCCCGGGGCTCTGTGGGGAGAGGGTGGGTACTCTTGTCCTGTGTCCCTTGGAGCCTGGAGGTGGGGGCGGGACCAAGGGCTGCCAGGTGCGCTATAATGATTGTTTTCCCTGAAGAATTTTGGACTCCGCGCTATACAATTTTCATCCTTTTTGCAAAATGGATGATAATTTGGGTCTGTCTTGACTGCCGGTTTTGCATTGCTAATATTGATGGGAGGAGGATTTTGCCCAAGTTCTCTTAAAATATGAGAATTTCAGTCCAAAATATGTGAATTTTTAATTGCAAGCCTGGCAGCCCTGGGTGGGTTTTGTGCACGGCATCTGTTCCTTCCTCCGTGCTCCTCCAGCAGCCTCTGCCTCGCCTCTCTTTTCCTTTCAAGCCTTTTCCCTGGCTGGGGCTCCTGGGGCCTTGCAGACCTCTTCCGGGCAGCGGGGCCCAGCTCTGCCTCCTACCTGGTGCGGGACCCGCGGGCTGTGCATCACCGTCGCCTTTCCCACAAATGCTATTTTGCAGGGGCTCTAAACCAACGTGCACACATTTGTCTGGGCTGGGGCACCTGGCATCCTGAGCAAGGTCTCGGCCCTCACACAGCCTCGCGGTTCTGTGTGAAATCTCATTACTGTCAGTCCGGCCATTTTCCTGCTTGAGAAACTAGGCGGCCGACACGTTCCGATGCCGTTTATTTGTCATGTTTGCATTGCAGGGGCAGCGACTGTTAGAGAAACACCCTCTTCTCCTCTGATCCTGCCCACCCCGCTAGTGATCAAACACGGCCTGTGCTGCTGCTGTCAGGAAGCCCGAGAATGTACGTTTTTCCCGAGCGCCTTAGCTTTACACAGCCACGCTGGCTGACATTTAAAATTAATCTACGCGGTAAAGTTATTAACGTTTGAATGTTAGCGCTGGAATATCCACAGTGACCTCTCCTCCCAGGCTGGTGTTTGTTTGATAAGGATTCCCAGCCTGTGTCAGAGCCGAGAGCAACACAGTCATACTTGCATTTTATTAATTCTGAGACTGGGCCTCACTTCGGGAGATAGCCAAGAGCTCAATGGGAGTGCTCTGATTTCTCCAGGAGGTAGCTGGAGCCCCCCTGTATGTGCCAGTAGCCTTCTTCTACCGGAGAGACAGTGAAGAACCAGACAGAAACCAACAGGATTTTCGAGCCGCTGGGGGACCAGCGTTCCGGGGCTTTAGTTGAACATGCAGATTCTCCAAGCTGTAGGATGTGAGCTCCCACATACACATTTCTAGATGTCCAGGAGGGTGTGCTATTGCATATCATGGCTATAGACAATCAGCTGGCTAATATCTATTCTCGGTGATTGGAGGAAAGACTGGTTTCAGGTACACGTCGTAGCAAGCAGCCGGGTGACTTACAGTTGACGTTATGAAACAGACTTAGGGAGCACGTTCAATCACTCCTCTAGCAGGCAAGATAGTCAAGGCAGGAAAAGCCTTCTAGAAGGTGGAACAGCATGCATAAAAAATGGTGAGAAGATGGGGTGCCTGGGTGGCTCAGTCGGTTAAGTGTTCGACTTCGGCTCAGGTCATGATCTCGCAGTTTGTGGGTTGGAGCCCTGTGTCAGGCTCTGTGCGACAGCTCAGAGCCTGGAGCCTGCTACAGATTCTGTCTCCCTCTCTCTCTGCCCCTCCCCCACTCACATTCTGTCTCTCAAAAATAAATGAACATTAAAAAATTTTTTAAAAAATGATGAGAAGAAAGGGGCAATGGTGAGGATATGATTTAGCTGGAGCAGGGTTTCTCTGTGGGTGTGCGAAAATTAATAAAGGGAATCTTCACTGAAGTGCAGTCTGGATGTTTGGCAGGGGGAGCTCTCACACCCTACCCCTTGACCTCAATTGCAAATCCAACAGGAAGAGAGGGACCTTGAAAGTCCACACTACTTTAGATATGACTTTACTATCCCAGCAGGTAGTATAAAGGCTTCCCCCTCCCTCAGCAAAGGCTAGCCAATGAGAGACTGTCACAACCCAGCCAACAAGAAGCCACTATGCTTTGAACTCCCAGTTTACTCCAAGAGGATTTTTGTTTGTAACAGTTCTGCCAAGCCCCTGCCCCTATAAAAGAACGCTCCTGTCCTTTGTTGGGCAGACTCGTCTGTGGTTTTTGCCATAGTTTGCCTGTCTTGGGTTGCAATTCTTTGCTATTTCCAAATAAACCCATTTTTGCTGGTAAACTAACTGGTAGTTTATTTTTTAAGGTTAAGAGGAGGAATTACAGGGTGAGGGTGGAGACTTTTGCAAGAACCAGTTCACAGAGAACATTAAAGCCCATCTAAGTGGAGAGTCTCTTGAGGCAAGCTCAGCAAGCGGATGTCATGGTCCCAACTGCATTTTCAAGGATTAATGTGACAGCAGATTGGAGGATGGGTTAGAGGGGGACACCAGAACCAGCTATGTCCAGGTGACGTTCTCGCTGAGCTTTCTCCCTCCCTAGTCTCTGAGCTCCTCCACTGCTGTGTTTCCTCCTACCTCTGCAGCTCAGACTCCTTCTTATTCACCTGCTCACCGTCGTCCCACCCCGGCCCATCCCTTAGTGTTCCAGGGTCCTGTCCCCTGGTTCCTATCCTGCATCTGCACTCTCTCTCTGATGACCTTACCCACTGTCACAGCTACAACAGCAGGGGTGTGGCATCTGCATCTGTGAACCACCCTGGAGGGCTAGGTACTTAGTTATATGACAGACTTCCTCTGGCTTCAGAAGCTGCCCCACCCCTGCTCCTCCTGCCTTCTGTCCAGATGCTTGTACTTCCCCCTTCTGCTTGGATCCTGAAACTTGTCAACATCTTCTGCATTTCTACCTCCATCCCTCTGTTCACAGTCTTTATATGTCCCTTACATGCCATCCCTCCCTTTGATCTCCACCTGTAGAAATCCTTCTTGGGCCACAAACAGGTTCAAATGTCAGCTGCTGCCCGCCCCCGCCCCCCCAGCCCTGTGATCTCCATGACCTTCCTTTTGCTGTGTTTCACATGGGGGCACACGTGGTCCTCATTTCTCTAGGGTGGGTGTGGGCTAAGGCTCTGTGACATTGTGGCCCTTCAGGGAACTAGCCTATATACCCTGAATATAGGGGATGGGTCTCACCCTGAATGGGGGTTATTTTATGAGACAAGACCCTCAAAGGGAATGACCCCTAGGTGGCTCTCAGAGTGACCGTTTTTCCCTGGGAGGCAGTTGGCCGGGATGGGTTGGATTCCTGGGTGTGTGAACTTTGTGCCCTGACACTCCCCCTCTCTCCCTCCATGTTCACTGGCTTCGTTCTCTCAGTGTGCAGTAGAGACTTTGTGAATGAGTCATTTCAGTTGAGCTTAGGGAGGCCAAGGGGATGTGTGCTGCTCCAGGGATGCCAGAAGCTCCTGGGCTGGTTGGTGTGCATGCAGGGTGAAGCCTCCCCGAGGCAGGCAGAGCTGGTGGTGGGTCTCTCTCCCCAGCCCCCTCCCAAGATGCTTCCTCAGCTCAGAACTTGCAAAGTGCTAGCTGTTGTTTTACTAAGCAGGTGATTCCTTTACAGCAGAATCGATGTGGCTTCTGGAAGATCAGGGGCTGGGTCTTGGTCATCTTATTTGAGCCCAGAGCCCAAGCACTGAGACTCTCTCCGAGCTGGCTCAATAAATACTTTTTATTTTCTTCTCATCTTGCCTCCCTCCCCTGCTCCTCCCATCCACAGGAACACACATTTACTGCGGGATGAATATAATTTACCAGTTTGAAAGTGAGGGGACAGGGAGAAATGGAAGTCTGTGCACATTTGTAGTTGATGGCTGAGTGTGTGTGCATTGATGTGAGAGTGTGAGCATACTGGTGTGTGAGCATGTATCCGTGTGCATTGTGTGAGTGTGCGTGTGTGTGTTGGTGTGTCTGAGCATGCATGTGTGTGTGTGGGGGGGTGTGGGTATGTAGGAAGCAGTGAAACTAGAAAAGAGGTGCCTGGGGGCAAGTTGAATGGCCAGGGAGGGAGGGGCAGCGTTTGTCCTGGATCACAGCGGTCTATTTTCACTATCCAGTTTGTCTCTGTCCTTTAGACACAGCCCAGCCCTTGGCCCGAGTCTGCTTCTCTGGCCTGTGGTCCTAATTCAGCCGAGGGGCTTCAGCTGGGGGGGGGGGGGGTCCATTTGGGAGGGAGCAGGTGTTTCCTCTCCCCAGGTCCGCCACATATTTCTTCATTTACAAGCACGTTTTGCTTCTGTTCAACAACAGGCACCAGGCAGGCGGCTGTCTCACGCGTGGCCCTGCCCTCCCCTTTGTCCCTCATAAAGACACCAGCCACATGACTTCAAATGTTTCCTGGAGAGAGCGACTGCCTTTTCTAGGTAAGGATGGTGACTTCCATGACCCCTCCTCCCCCTGCAGCACCGAGCTGTGTAAATGGCAAGGCCCATCCATTAAAAAAAAAAAAAAAAAAGGTTCTAATATGAGGAAACATTCCTATCCATTTTCATGCTGCTCTGGAAAACGTTCAATAAAAATAGCTTTAAGGCTTTAATACTTAACGCTTTAAGATTTCTCTTATAGTGTTGTGACTGAATAAAAAAAATCCCATTTTGCATGAAGATAAAATTATTCAAGTTATTATATAAAATATATAACACTCCAGATATATATATTTATTTCTATACAGACCAGAAACACACAAAAAGTCAGTGAGGTCCAGAATCTACGTTGTGTCAGCCGTCAGTGGGCTCAACAGGTCCTAAAACATGTGACCAGAAGAAAGCCTCGATTCCATTTTAGGCCCTGACCACAGTCCAGTGACGGGTTCAATTCTGAAGTTTCCTTTCAAAATGGGAGCTCGGTTTTGTACAGTGCTTAGTTGTTTATTTACTTTGTTACGGCACACTGGAGAAGAAGGGGGGCCTTGTGAATCCATGCATGCGTAGCCTGACATGGAGATATGTTAATTAGTTATTTAATATGGCTACAGTTATTTCCCAAGGAAAAAAAATCCACAAACACAAGTAATTGCTATTAATCTTAATTATTATAATAACCTTCCTATAAACAATAACTGTCTGGCTACCCTATCACGTGCTTATTTCATTACTGACAAGAGAGATCTTTAAAATCTCATGATAAATTAATGCTTTTACCATTAGCTTCAGTATGTTGGCCATGGGGAAGAAAAATGATTGCACAGTTTATAAAGCTGTTGAAAAACTGCTTCTGGTCTAGCTCTAATACTCTAGATTTCTCATCCTAATATAATTCTTTTTTTTTATTTCTTTTTCTCCAAACCTCTTCCCAATTTTGACTCTTTCTCTGTTTAAATGACTTTTGTTTCCTAATTGCCCTGAGTGGATGCATGTGTCTGTCTTGTAATGATGGTTACAAGAATCCTCAAAGGGTTTAGTGATTGGTCTCTGATACAAATGCCTGTGTTGTTGATGTGTTATTTGCTTATTTAATTTTTGCCTCAGGCCACAGCAGATCATGCTTAGCCTTGTCTGGAATAACTAAGGGGGATGTATTTATTTAGCACTTCTAGGTTTATTATGAATGAGCAGAATGATTAAGACACCTGCCCATAGATATCCAGTGAGTTAGTTATAGAAACATGACCACGATGGACCTATGTTTGGGTTGCCAAATGCTGGATCCCAAAATATCACCAGCACAGCCTGTAGATAAGCAAAGCTGAGTTTATTGCTTCCCGTGACAAGACAATGCCAGCTGAATCAGTCTTAGTTGCATCTTGCTGGGGGAAGAGCATAGCTGGAATATTTAATGAAAATTTCAAGTCTAGCTTAAGGTGGATCTTTCAGTGCGGAAGCTTGGTTAGGGCGAGGTAAGAATCATGATTTAATAGGTTAGGATTGGTGAATCCACCAGAGTAAGGAGTTTGAGGAGAGGGGTTTAAAGAGTCTTGGGCTATAAACTGCCATTTGTTGTTTTCTATTCAAGAGTTGAGTCTTTCAGAAAGTTCCTGATTTGAATAACTTTTACTTCTGAGCAAGTCTCCAGGAAAACTGAAGTCATCTTAAGCTGGGTAGTGAATTGTGTGGATGGTTTGATTCTACTTTACTATGTATATTAGTTATTTCTACATTTAGTTATTCTTTAGTCATCTTTAATGCTTGCTAATTTTGCACTTATACTACCAGGCTACTGTCTATTTCATATCAGCTGTGAGCATAGCAGTGAATTCTCCCTCCCCCACCCCAAAGACACTGAACACTTTGAAATAGAAACAAAAATTTTAGTCCCTCTTGACCTTGAGCCATAATGTCAAAGTTGACCTTGACAGAAATACCTCCCTATACAAGTGAAAGCTAGAGGTACTCTGGATGAAATTACTCTTTGAGACCCTGTCTCCCTGGACTTGGAGAAACTCATGGGAGATACTTGGGCTCGAATATGTTGTGCTTGGGTATTTCTAACCTTTGAGCCAGTGGTTCTCAATCAGTGTGCCTTGGTACACTAGAGAGGCAATTGTGAACCCTTACAGACAAGCAGCCAGTACAATGAACACGGTATAAAATTAACTTGTAGTAACCCATTCTGGTGGGGCCAAGAATGGAATATTGTGTTGTGACACAGCTTACAGATGGTAAAATATGTTGCCAGAGTGATCGCATCATGACACATCTGTGCCATGGAGTGATCACGTGTTCATTGCAAAACAGAAGTGCTTTGTCTCCTTTATATGTAGAAGAGCAAGTAAATTGATCTAGTCATGCAGTGACACTGTGCTGAAATGAATAGTGTGACAATTTGCGTGGAATGTAGTCCCTTCAAGTGTACTGGCAAAAATTCTAATATTTGAAAGTATGCCGTAAACATGAAAATTAGAGTGCTGCTTCAGTCTGTTAACATTTTAGTTGGGGTAACTCTAGCTCTTCACATATATTGTCCCAACGGCAATGGCTCAACATAATAAAGCCTTAGTAACACAGTAAAGGTTTATTTCTCTCTCATGTAACAGTCCACTTTGGGTGCTCCCAGTGGGCAGGCGATGTTTCTCCAAACGGTAGTGCAGGAATCCAGACATTTTCCGTCTTTACGCTCCACCATTGCCGGGTCCTCAGAGTCTTCTGTTTCCGGCTTCTAGAAGGGGAAAGGGAGGGAGGAGATGAAAATACCCACTTCTGAAAACCCCCAGCCTAAGAGTGGTATACCTCTCTTCCATGCACATTCCTTTGGAAAGAGTGGGGACATATTGAAATGCAAGGGATGAGCTGGAAAACGCAGTCCCTGACTTGACAGCATAGAAGGGGCTGCATAACTTGATGGACAACTAGTTTTCCCTGCCACAGTCTGCCCCTTGGATGCCTGACGTCTGTGCACACCCTTCTCACCCTGGGACCACCTTCACCTCTCCCTATGCATCCAGTTCAATTCCTGGAATTTGAACAGTTAGGCCTGCCTGAGGCTTATTGTGATCTAGTAACCAGTGAACCAAGACAGGCAATCTGCCCCTCCTCCTCCCCACCCAGTGTAAACAGTGGAGCAGAGGCAGCATTTGCACAGCAAACTTTACGGCTCACAAGAGGGGGGAGTGGAGACACAGTGGACATCCGTCCATTGTGGAAAGTCCTGGCCAGCTGTGGGGAGGTCCCTTGATGAGCCCTGACTCTGCTCTCGGGGAGGAACTCTCTTGTCCACTCTTCCCATGGCCCCGCTCCATTCTCTGGAAGGTTTCTTTCTGCCCATCACCCTGTATCTGAACACAGCTGATGGGTGTGTTCTTGCTTGTTTCTTCCTGGTACAAGTTGAAGGATTCCTTAATATGAGGATTCCTTAATAATCACAGCCCCCCCCCCTCACTTTTTAAGGCCAGGATTATAGTGTTCTTGGTAATATAATTTTGTCAAAAATTTAACAGGCTTCTGATCTTCTTGCTTATTTATGGTTTCATATGCCCATAACTTCACCCAAAGTTCCTTGCTAGATATAATTGTTAAGCCAACCTTATTAATTTGCTTATTTTTTTTCATTCTTTTGTCTCTCAGCATGATGGCAGCTACCTTGAGACCATCCAAAACTATAAGCGTGGGTGGGACAGTGGCATCCTTAATTTATTCTATGCTGCAGGATTGAGTTTTCTTGCTTAACTGAGAAATCTTAATGGAACTTGGTGACCTAAAGTTTGTTTCAATCTTTTTTTTTTTTTAAGTTTATTTACTTATTTTGAGAGAGAGAGAGAGGGCTGGGGAGGAGCAGAGAGAGAGAGAGAGAGAGAGAGAGAGAGAGAGAGCTGGGGAGGAGCAGAGAGAGAGAGAGAGAGAGAGCACCCCCAATTGGCTCCGTGCTGTCAGCATGGAGCCCAAAGTAGGGTTCCATCTCACAACTCTGGGGGATCACGACCTGGGCCAAAACCAAGAGTCGGACACTTAACCGACTGAGCCACACAGGCACCCCCAAGTACGTCTCAGTCTTATCTTTTACTATTTGGGGTATAGCAGGTGCGTTCTGATTTCTGGCTTCTCTCTATTTCTTTTAATTTTTTGTTTGCAAAGCAGCCAATATTTTTCCTCAGCTCATATCTTTTTGTTATCCCTTGTTAAATGTGGGGAGGAGCAACTGGCACATAGTAATGTTCTGGCTCTTTCCAACTATTTCCCTTAAAGCCATAAGCTTAGTGATAGTTGTGTTTTGCCATTGCACAATGTGGGTTTACAACTTTCCAGTGTCTGAGATCTATAGCTTTACCATGTGCTGCCCCATCACAAGGGGGACAGCACGTACTTTATATTTTTGTTACTGTGGCACACCACTTGTTTTGCAAAGTCCACCTTCTCTGTGTCACCATCTTCTCTGGCCACTCTAGACCACACTCACCTCTCCCTCTCATGGCTCCTCCATCCGAACCCAAGTTTCTGAGCTTGTCATGGTCTTTCAAATGTTCTTGGCATTTTTTGTGATGAATTTCATTTGATTATTTGTCACAAATTATGAGTAATTTTTCAATTGATCTTTTCTGCTTACAAAGTGTGTCATTTATTTAACACTATAGCTAAGCTGTTGCATTCTGGAAATGAATGGAGACAGACTCTGAATGTGAGCAGTTCATGGAGGCCTGGTTCTAACTGTTTGCATTTCCATGGGGATGGATTGATTTTAATTTTTTTAAATGTTTATTTATTCCTGAGACAGAGACAGAAGGCAAACAGGAGAGGGGCAGAGAGAGAGGGAGACACAGAATCTGAAGCAGGCTCCAGGCTCTGAGCTGTCAGCACAGAGCCCGGCACGGGGCTCGAACCCATGAACTGGGTGAGATCATGACCTGAGCCAAAGTTGGACGCTTAACCAACTGAGCCACCCAGGCGCCCCTGGGTTGATTTTAATGTCAGTTGGGGAAGCACATTCATAAGGGGACAGGTTGTGGCCACCATTGGTATAGTGAAGTCAGGTGGTGCACATTTTCTATGTAGTACATGGCAGTATCAGAATTGTTTTCTAGGTAAATACGTGAGTGTGTCCAGTTCAATCAATAAAATGCCACTGAACATAAAACACTTATATTCTGTGGTTATTGTGGTCTACTTTTTGGTAAATTGTATATATTGGAGGTGTACAACATGATATATACATATACATTGTGAAATGATTACCATAATTAATTAATTAACACACCCATCACCTCACATAGTTACTGTGTGTATGTGTGTGTATATGTGGTGAGAAAAGATCTACTCTCTCAACAAATATCAAATATATAATACAGTATTTTTATCTGTAGTCACCAGACTGTACATTAGATCCCCAGAACTTAGTCATCTTATAACTGAAAGTTTGTACCCTTTTAAAAAATTTTTTTTAAGTTTATTTCTTTTGAAAGAGACAGAGAGAGAGAGGTGGGGAGGGGCAGAGAGAGAGAGGGAGGGAGAGAATCCCAAGCAGGCTCCACACTGTCAGCACACAGCCTGACGCTGGATCTCACGAACTGTGAGATCATGACCAGAGCCAAAATCAAGAGTTGGATACTTAACTGATTGAGCCACTCAGGCTCCTCTGAAAGTTTTACCCCCTTTGACTGACATCTCCCCTTATTTCCTGCCCCCCCCCCCCCAACGCCTAGCAACCACTGTTCTATTTTCTATTTCTATGAGTTGACCTTTCCATGTTCACATTTTATAGTTAGGTCAGGAAGATATTTAGTGAAATCTAGCTTTGTGGTAGAACATCATATGTTCTTGGAGTCCTATTTAGTTGAATCAGCCAATGTTGAAAGTCTGCTGGGTGGGAATTTTGGTCAGGGACTCGCTTTATCCAGGTAAGATGGAAAGATCTGTATCTGTCAGGATAGACTGTGTTATGCTGTGGAAATGAGCACCACCCTCAACTCTCAGTGGGCTGACCTAAAAAAGGTAATTTCTCACTCACATCACTGTCTGATGTGCATTGAGGGGCTTTTCTGGCAGCTTTGCCTCAGGCAGTGATGAAGGTAAAAGGGACTTCTTCCACTTTGTCATGTTGCTTTTTTCAATACACTGCCTCCACTGTTGAAGCTGAGGGGAAGAAGAATGTGGGCAATTGTTTGGGAGTTTCATGGCCGAGATTGAAAATCCTATATATAATTTCTACCCACAACCCATATCACCTGGCCCCAGTGTAACTGCAAGGAAGCCTGGAAAATGTGGTCTTCCCATGGGTCTAGGCAGGGGAAATGAGATTAGTGAGCACTGAGCCAGCTTCTGCTTTGGAATTCTAATGGTATCCCTCCAAATGTGCTGTGGGGAGAGGGGACAAGCCTGAGGGGACAGGAAGGAGGCATGATACATGTCACAAATGGAATCTGCTGGCTGTGGAAGTGATTATTGCGTGTTGGATATGATGGAGTGGGAGAATCCCCATTTTGTGCTGAGCTTCTGGGAGAAAGGTAGCGGGCTGCTTTTGACTGGAGTGGGAAGGAGACACAACAGCTGTTGCATATAAGCCTTTGCTCCTGCCTCTCTTCTGACCTCAGTTTTGTTTTTTTTCATCATGAGAAATTGATCTTTCACAGACTAACACCATTTTGAGCCAGCTGAGGCGGCCTCACAACCATGAGGATGTAGAGATAGGTTCTAATGATTTGCTGCGCTTGGTTTACCTGTAGCACATGTGGGGTTGAGATTTCCTCCACCTCCCTTAAATACCTCCCTGTTTCTTTCCAAGATGAGTGCATCATGGCTGTCTGCACAGAGTGTGCTGAAGTGGAAATGGGGCCATTTGGTCATTATTTGGTGAACTTGTGTCCTTCTGGTAATGAAAAGGATACTTAGCCAATAAGCACATGATCCCTATCACTAGGGAAATCATTAGGGAAATGAAAACAAAAACCACAGTGAGATATATATATATATATGTTATATATATATATTATTATATTATATATATATTATAATATATATTATATATTATATTTTATATTATTTATATATACAATATTCACAAGTGTTGGTGAGGATGTGTAGAATTGGAATCCTTATGTACTGGTGGGAATGTAAAATGGTGTAGCCTTTATGGAAAATAGTATGAAAGTTCCTCAAAAAATTAAAAATAGAATTACCATATGATACAGCAATTCTACTTCTGGGTATATGCCCCAAAGAAATGAAAACAGTGACTCAAACAGATATTTGTACACCCATGTTCATAGCAGTATTCATGATGGCTAAAAGGAGGAAGTGACCTACATATCCATTACAGATGAATAGATAAACAAGATGAGGTATATACATGCGGTGCAATGTTATTCAGCCTTAAAAAGGAGGGATATTCTGACACATGACATAGCATGGATGAGCCTTGAAGATGTTTTGCTAACTGAAATAAGCCAGTCATAAAAAGGCAAATACTGTATGATACCACTTATAGGAGGTATTCACAGTAGTCGTATTCACAGAGACAGAAAGTAGCCTGGTGGTTGCCAGGGGTGGGGGAAGGGAGAAATGGAGAGTTAGTGTTAATTGGGTATAGGGTTTCAGCTGGGGAAGATGAAAAAGTTCTGGAGATGGACAGTGGTGATGATTCCACAATTAGGTGAATGGCCTCAATCCCTTTGAACTGTACAATTGAAAGTAGTTAAAATGGTAAATGTTATATGTATCTTACCACATTTAAAAAACATATTTTCCCGAATTTCCTACCATCTAAACATGTGTGGAGCCTGAGAGAGGGGGTTAGGTGGGTTCTGGGTGAGGATGACCGACCCAGAGTGAAGGTAGAGCACAGTAGCCGTCCATTTTGGGTTGGTGACCACACATGAAGCTGACCCATCTGTAAACAGAGCTCAGTCTTTTCCTGCTTCCATCCGAAGGTTATAAGCGTCTCCTCCTGTAGCCATGGGTGTGGGCTGAAGGAGAGGTGCCGGTGCAGCAGTAGTGGGTGACAGGCGTTCGGGCCATTTGCTCCTGCAGCTTCCTCGTGCCTGTGGCTCTGTTTGTGCCCTTCCCAGATCCAGATGTACTACTTGGATCTTACTGTGGATTGCTGCTGGGCTCATACGGCCTTAGGACTTGGAGGATCTGACAGGATCCAGTTTATGGTGGGTGGTTCTGGCCACATGGTCTTCTGGCAGCAGCAGGAGCAGATTTCTGGTCTCTGCTGGGTCCATTGTCACTCCAGAAGCTAGTTTTTGAGTGGCGTATACTCTCCTGCTGCAGATGGCATAGTCTTGCTCCAGAACACCAGGGGATGATGCTGGGATTTCTCCTATGAGAGTTTGCTGTAAATGTCACATGGCGTCTTTTCCCTTCCCTTTTTACAGACTGGCAAATCAAGATAGATGAAGGTACATATCAGGAAAAATCAGGTAAAAAAGATGGCGGTGTAGTCTCTTGAATCAGGACTGGTGGATGTAGGGAGATGCAGAAGGAAATTGCTGTCTCCCTTTCAAGTGTTAGTTCTATGTGAGTTTTATTCAGATCATGTATGTGCATTATTTTGATACAGATAAGTGTTAGTTACAAACAAATATTATAATCACCACTTCATTTACTCACGCATTAATGCCAGCTTTTATTCATTTGTTCAGTCATTCAATAAGTATTTCTTGAGCTCCTTTTTCCTCCGGGGTAGACATTGGGCTGGATATAGGGGAAGGAGAGATGAAGAATCATGGGTCTTAACTGGAGAACAGACAGCCTGGGATGATCCACGCTGTATCAGATATGAGCACCAACAGTGGAGTGCCCAATTCTGGGGAATTTTCTCTTGGTGGCTTCTGGAAGAGTACTCCCACTGACAGTCTTCGTTCAGGCCAACCTGAATATGACAGTCCGATAGTTGTAGGGTCTGGGTATCTTCCTGGGTTGGTATCTTGTGAACTCGCACTGGCAGAGATGAGGTGGGGGTGACTCTGGGGCACTGTCCTCAGATCCAGATGGTTGCTGTCTCTTGCTTGCTATCTGTGGGGGGAAAAGGGCCAGGTGGAGGAGGAAGAATGGCCTGAGCTGAGAAGGAGGGAGCCTGGGAGGAAGAGAGACGTGACTGAGGCCACTACTGAGAGATTGCCAGGGAGAAAAAGTGGGACTTTTGTTTAGATGTTGTTTTCAAGTACCGTTGAAGTGATTTCTCGTTTTTATTTTCCATCTTGATGGAAATTTTGTTATTTTTACACTGTCACAGAACAAATGGAGCTGTGACTTAGAGATCACAATGTATATAGCTGTTTTGATGTACTTTTGACAGTTCTATCACGTTTCTGACAGGCACTACTTTTTTCTTCTCTGGGATATTGGGAGTGGGGAGACGGGCTTCTCAGATGCTCTGCTTAGGCTCCGGGCTGTGTCCATGTATGAAGACTTGTGGGGTCATGTGGAAACTTCTGAGAAGCCAGCCCCAGGCCTCAGAGACCCTGCGAGTGAGGACTGAGCTCCTGTGAAGGGGTGAATGGGGGGCGTGTGGAGGCAGAGGTGGGCTCTCAGGGCATGGGGTGGTCAGTATCAGCCTCTCAGCAGAAATCAAAGTCACAGTCCTCACAGAAGAAGAGGAGATCCCTGAGCTGAGCGGGAGGTGGCCATGGCAGGTCCTGCGTGGAGACATGAGTAGGGCAAGTTGACAGTGGGCAGTGAGGTCAGGGGACACCAGCACCCACTGAAAAACTGCGTATTAAGGCTGGAACTTTGTGTGCCTGAGGTGTCCTAAATATCCTTGGACCTGGTTTCCCTGGTTTCTCGTAGGATGAGCACATGTGAGGCCTGGAGCGGGTAGGGAAGAGGAGGGGGAAAGTCGTCAGGCAGAATGGTCCCCTTGAAATGCCCACTAAGAAGTGGACTGCTGGAGTGCCACATCTGTGAAGCTTTCCCTGATCACCTTTCACTGATTCAACTGGCCACTTTCTCCTTTGAATCCTCACTGAAACCCCTCACAAATACTTCTGCAACATGCTATTGTAAATAACAATAATGGTTGATAAAGTGCTTGCTATGTGCCACTCTCTTCTGCCTTATCTTATTTAACTCCCACAGCCATGCTATGAGGTCAGAACTGAGGCTTACAGAGGTTAGGTTCACGGTTTTATATGTCTGATTCCTCTACACCACTGGGAGCCCATGGCAGGTGTGGGCTGTGTCTTTTTCACCTTTATATACTGGGGCATGACGCTGCTTGCTTGTTCAGTGATTGAGTGTGTGAGTGCATGGACTGAAGTCAGGCACCAACCCTTCTCTAGAGAAAAGACTGTCCAATTTTATTTCTACTGGTTTTACATCTCATATTCTATGTTCTGAATCTTTCAAGCAGCCTCCTGACCTGTGAGTTGGCCCCTGAGGTCTAGAGATGTCTTTCTAAATGCCAGGATGAAATAGGTTTTCCAGAACCCCTGGAAGGAGGGTCCATCATCAACTATTGACAAAAGTATTCAACCCAGAGGCAATCCAGGCTTGAGCTTGTTCTTTCCATCAGGTCTTTAGGGATGGAATGGGGTGAGGAATGGCTTCTAGGTCTAAAGAACCATTTTTAATGTTCATGATCATTATACAGTTATCTTTAGTGATCTGTCCTTATGGTCTGGCTCCTACAGAGTAGTCATGCTGTGGCTTGTGGAAACCCCTTTAGACCCCTTTAAACATTAGACTGGATACTCTGGAAGTACCAAGCACTGTGCTTAAGATTCTACAGGGCTTGAACAAGACAATCAAGGCAGGACATGTGCTAAGACACCCTCTTCTCTTAAGAGGAGGCACAGAATAGTCTTTATGTCCAGACTTGGGTTCAAGTCTGACCTGTGCTGGCTATCTGGCCTTGGGAAAATTGGATCCTCTGTGCCTTGTTTTCACCATTACAGAGAGTCATTTTCATACCATCTGGGGTTTTAGTTTTTAAAAAATTTTATTGAAATATGACATACATATAGAAATGTGCACAAATACAAGGGTATGGCTGATTGGATTTTCATAGAGTGAACACACCTGTAAAACCAGTACCCAGCATGTCTTCAGCACGTCAAAATCCTCCCTCATGCCTCCTCAGAGCAGGAGAAGGTATATTATTCCCCACCCCAAGGTTAACCACAAACCTCACTTCTAACCCTGTAGGTTAACTAGTTGTGCCTGTCTGTGAACTTTACAGAGATAGAATTAAACAATAGGTGGTCTTTTGTGTTTAGTTTTCTTCTCAGCATCATGTTTGTGAGATTCCTTATTGTTGTATGTAATTGTAATTATTCATTTCCATTTCATTATTTAATAATTCCCATTTACAGGAAGGTGCCAGTATCATAGTGTTGCTATGGTACATGTCTTCTGGTGCACACATGCACACATTTCTTGTCGGGCACATAACTAGGAATGGAATGGCTGGGTCATAAGGTATGTGTATGTTCAGCTTTAGTAGATATGCTGGTCAGTTTTCCACAGTGGTTGTACAACCATCAGTGAGGGAGATCCTCAGCTGCCCCATGTCCAAATCAACCATGAGATTTTCTTTTTCACTGTAGCCCTTCTGGTAGGTCCCCAGCTACACTGGGGGATATAGTTGGCACACCATGAGGTCATTTGGATAATTAGTTATGTTGATGTCTGAAAAGCACTTAGTGCCTGCACAGCGTGAGCGTGTGCCATCGTTAGTCCAAGCTCAGGTGTCTTGGGAGGTGAGGGATGTCCCAGGTGCCACCTTCCCTCAAGAAGTCACAGTGTACATTTCTTGACTCCCCTGTTCCAGCATGAGCTATCGTGTCTGGGATTTGAAGTTGTCAGTGACTGTGGCTGGGATTCTTGGAACTGAGTGATTGAGGAATCCAGGATCCCTAGTGATTGGAGGATGAGACCGACACTTTTCTTCCCAGAGTCTTTTAATGACTGGTTCCCCAGGAGGGATTTCTCCTCTGACTACCTACCTGGCTCCTACTAAGAGCTGGGCAGAGAAGTGCTGGAGCAGGTGCTAAGTTATGATTTAGGGTTTTTTCTCCTAAGATGTTCCAAGCTCAAGAGCGCTGGGCACATTCTGTAGCCTAAAGGGGTCTCCTGCTGCACAGGCACTGAGAATTGGGAAGGGGCAGGGAGAGGGCACCAGGTTTCTGTGGAGGTCGCCCTGGGAATTGAGATGGCAGTCTGTTTCCCTGGAATCCTTCTTCCTCACGTTTCCAAGACATCCTAAACTCCAGTCCCTCCTTTTTCCCTGCATGCAGCCAGTGGCCAAGATCAGTCTATATTACGTTCTAATTCTCTGACATCCATTCTCACAGTTTCTGCCTTGTGCCTGGACTCTTGGAATAGTCTCCAGCTGCTTCCAGAGAGTTCTTTCCAAGAGAACCTGACTGTATTAGTTTGCTAGGGCTGCCATAACAAAGTACTCCAGCCTGGAGTCTCACACAACAGAAATGTATTTTCTCACCCTTCTGGAGGCTGGAATAAGGTCAAGGGGTTGACAAAGTTGGTTCCTTCTGAGGCCCCTCTCCTTAGCTTGTAGACAGCTGCTTTCCCTGTGTGTCCTCACGTGGTTGTCTGTGCCTTGCTATGTCCTCATCTCCTCTTCTTATGAAGACATCAGTCATATTGGATTACAGTCCACTCACATGACTTCATTCAACCTTAATCACCTTTTTTACAGGCCTTATCTCCAAATACAGCCAACATTCTGAGGTGCTAGAATTTCAGCATATGAATTTAAGTGGGGGGACACAATTCAGTCCACAATGCTGACAATGCCTTTTTCTACATGTGACACATCTCCTTAAACATGATTTTATTTTGGCTTTCTTGCCTTTGCTCATGCCTTTCTCCTGGTTCTAGGTTGTTTCCCTTTATCTCTGTTTCCAGAGCTCTGTTCCCACATCCACCAGGGAGCCTTCAGTCCTCACAGACTGCTCTCCATGCATGCCTGTCATGCTCTCCTTCTGTTCCACTGGACTGAAGACTTAATCCCAATTTTCTTCTGTTTCCCTGTTGTTTCACAGAGTGTGTTATGCCGATCCAACCTGACTCTGCGCTCCTTGAGGACATAACTCATATTTGTTATTCACTTTTGCATCTGTTTTATGTCAGGCATGTAGCTGGTGATAAATACTATTGTGGATTGGTTAAAAACTGCCTTCCACATGCCCCGTGAGAAGTTCCACTTACCAAGCAAAATACCTCTGGTGTGAGGTGGGAGGCTCCTGTCGTCCTCGACTGGCTTCAGGAGCCTGTGGCAAAGTCATTTTCAGTTTAAGAGGCAATGAATTCAGAGACCTGGGAAAGGTTTAAACATGAGCCTTAAATTATTTGCTTAGCTTTGATTTTTATTTTACAAGATTCTGGGCAGCGCTGGGAGCTATTTGCAGAAGGGGTGTGTAAGAGAGATGAAGAGACTGGGTTTACCTAGATGTTGCCTCATAGAAAAATATGTGTGCACTGGGCAGGGTCTTCTCTGGTTCAGAGGCATGAAAAACTCTGGGTTCTGACCCTGGGCTCACGAGAAGGAGATTTGATTTCTGTTCTTGCCTTTTTGTCCCTCTGCTGGGGATGCATTGAGCTAAGCCACTGTTGAGAATGGCCCCTCTGAGGAAGCAAAGGAAGATCAGCTATTTATAGGCTGAAGTCAGACGTGACCCACCTTTTCAGCCTGTAATTTACAGTATATGATGAGAAAATGAACTTCTATTGCCGCAGGAATGTGGAAGGACAGGAGACCGATTTTTCAGCAGCTTGGGGTTTGGCTTATGTGCTTATGAAATGTCTGTGAAAATGGCCACTTTGCTTTGCCAGAAGACTGCATTCCCTGGCCCACAGTCATTGATGCAAAGGGTGCCCATGTCCTGTCTCTCTCAGGGACTGTGGGCATCTTCGCAGCTGTGTAGATGGTGTAGGGAGGGAAGTTTCTGTAATGGGGAGAGAGAAGAAGAGGGTCAGGGAGGAATAGCAGGGAGACAATAGATTTAAGGCAGTGCTCTGGTTTTTCCAAAACAGGAAGAGTAGTTCTAAGGAGCAGCTTCCCTGGGGGTGGCTTTGACTGACCTCTGACCAGAATCTTGGCTATTGTTTGGGCTATAGCTCCTGGTCTGAGTCTGAGCCCTTGAGGAAGCTCAGAGATTGATGATAACTTTCCAGCCCTCAACAGACTATTTCTGGAGCTCTCCAAAGAACATGCGAAACACAGTGTGTGCTCAATCAAGTAACAAACTTTTATCAAATATTGGCCACAGGCTAGGCACTGAGCTAGGTGTAAAGGTGAATAAAACATACATTGACCCTGCTCTGAATTTAGAGGGGAGACTGTCACCATGTCAGGCCTCCTAACCCCCGTATACCCCCAAGCCCTGGCATTCACCAGGGTGCTCTCTGAGGGAGCCTGTGGGATGCACTTGCATCTTTGCTGGCTTCTGAACTAAACCCTTGACTCCTAAACTTACATTTCTGACCTAAATCCATAGCATGAAATAGGTTGTTAGGGAGGTCTTATGGAATGGGATGAAAAGAGACGAGGACAGAACCTTGGAGAAGACCAGGAGGTGAAGCTGAACACACAAAAGCAATGATGAATGAACAGAAAGAGAATTAGAAGTAACAGGAATCTAGGGTCTTGGAAGTGTGGTTATCAGAAAGTTTCAAGAAGAGAGGAACCAATAGTTTTTTTAAGTTTGTTTATTTATTGAGAGAGAGAGAGAGAGAGAGAGAAAGAGAGAGAGAATCTCAAGCAGGCTCAATGCTGTCAGTGCAGAGCCTGACACGGGCTTGATCTCACAAATTGTGAGAGCATGACCTGAGCTGAAATCAAGAGTTGGATGTTTAACCAGCTGAGCCACCCAGGCGCCTCAGGAATCAATAGTTTTAAAAGCAGAATAATAAGAATTTGGTAACTGGGAGGTCATAGGGCTGTTGACTGAGAAGAGTGTTAGGAGTGGAAGAAGTTGGTTGAAAAGTGAATGGGAGAGGCAGAAGATGTGGCCAGAGAACTCTCTCTACAGATGTTCATTAGATCATGCTTTTAATTATGTTGTTCAGATTTTCTGTATCTTTGCTAATTTTTGTTCTCTTTAATGTATTAATTATCTAGAGAGGTGCTAAAATTTCCCATGGTCATTGCTGATTTGTCAGCTTCACGTGGTAGTTTTGTCAATCTTCATATATTTTGCAACTGTATTCTTAGGTGTGAACAATGTTGGAATTATGATATCTTCCTGGGATATCATTCTTTGTATTATTGGGTTGTGAACATCTTTGTCTCCAATAATGCTTTCCCCTGAAATTCCATTTTGTCAGACTTCTTTTGGTTGGTATTTATCTGGTATATAATTTTTCCATCTTCTTACATACAATAGCTATCTTTTGTTTTTGAGCATGTTTCTTGTAAATAGCATATAACTAGGTTTCGTTTTTTCTATCCAGTCTGGCAGTCTGGGCTTCAATGGCTTGAATTTCATCCATCTCATTTCTTGTCATTACTGATATATTTGGATGTATTCTATTTTTTTCTTTGCATTTATTTCTCCTCTTCTTTCTTGCCTTCTTTGGATAGGTAGCACTTTCTTTATTATTCCTTATCCTTTCTACTTATTTGGAAGTTATATATTCTTTTCCTGTTTTCCAATGGTCACTTCAAACAATTTCATGTACACTTTACCTAACATCAAAGTTAATCAATAGCTCAGTCATCCTCCTGAAAAATACAAAAACATCAGAAAATTTTAACTGGGATTACAACTTTCCTTATTATAAATTTCCTTTATCCAGTATTTTTGGTTCCATCTTTGTTTTTATAGTCCTCAAATTAATCTTAATTTTTATTATTTATATTGTTATTATTACACTTATGGACATGTTTATTCATTTCCCCATTTCATCTTACTTCCCACTTCTCTGACTTCTGTTGCCATTTCCCTAATTTTCATCCTTTATATTTGGAGGAAGAAAATTATTCTTTCAGCAAAAGTCTGTTATTGGTAAGGTTTTTTGTTTGTTTTTGTTTTTGTCTTTATTGTTATTCTTCAGTGATAACTTAGCAAGGTATAGAAATCCAAGTGGACAGTTACTTTTTACTCAGTTTTTTTAAAAATAATATTCTATTGTCTTCTGCTTCTATTGGGTCTGTTAAGACATTTGCTGATATTCTTTTCAGCCATTGTTAACCTTCCAAGAACATTACCCTGAATTTTATATGATTGATTTTTTTGACTCTTCCTATTGAATTACAGCACAGTTCTACTGGGTTAGTAAAACATGATTTTGCTTGCATATTTTTAGATAAATAAAGGTTGAGATTCTAGTACTGTATTTTATTTCCACTCCTTAATGGATCATCTTGTAAATACCTTGTGGTTTTAAAAGTGGAGTGTGCACAGATTCGTCTATTTTAGGAGGCTTACTATCATCTTATGATGCTTGCCTGTGAGAAAAAGGGTGTGTGGGGCAGTTTGTACACATTTAATTTTCTAAATGTAAGAGATAGACTTGGCACTTTGTCCTCTGTGAAGAACAAACCAAAAGAGAGGGGGAATCTGAATATATGAAGAGAGAAGGGAAAGTTGGTGAATAGGGATTGTGGAACGCTTGAAAGGGAGCAGAAGTTTTCTTCCTCTGATATGGGGATTCTGCATTTTCTGCCTTTGATTCTTAAACTTTCAGATCTTCCTTCTGAAGGCAAAGTTCACTCAAGCTACTCCGAATCCCCCATGCTGTCCTTGACCCTAATCATGTTCTTCAATAACTTCTTTTTGCCTAATGAAAAAAGTCTAAGCATCCAAAATGGCATTAAGGTCCTCTGAGTTTTAGACTTTTCTTAAATTAGACCACTTCTTAAATGGTCTTATCTCCCATTTCTCCTTTTCACTTACTCTGGCTAGTGAGATTAATCGACTTACTGCTTTCTGAACATGCCCTATATATTCTCATCTCCCCAGTTTTGATCCTGAGCCCTCTCACCTTGGCAGGCTAGTTCCTTCCCATTTTCCTATTTTCCTCATCTATCCAGAGATCTCTCTTTCGAGGCCCAACACACATCTCTCCTACTCTATGTTTTTCTTTTCCTGAATCTTTCAACTATGTCTCCATAGAGTCCTGGGCCCTTCCTGGGGATAGTTCTCACCACCTACCTTGTATTGTTATTAAACATAAGTTTCTTCTACCAGACTAAGAAATTCCAAGGGCAGAAAACTTGCCTAAATTTACCCCTGTGATCTTCAGTGTATCTCATAATTAGAGATGCACCCCCCTAAAGGTAATAAATGAATGTAAAAGGGATTTTTATTTACATCCGTATGAAAAGTATTGCCAAGAATTATGAGAGCTATCTGCTAGTTGGATGGCCTTCAGGTTTTACAGCAGGTGGGATAACTTCTGTAGAATATCTGTGAGCCTGAGGGCAGAAGTGGCCTCGTGCTGGGCTCCCCACTCAGCTCTCACCTGTGGAGGGCCCACATAACTCATTCTGAAAACTTGGGTAGCAGAGAAGGAGTGAGAGACTTAATTGGGAGAACAACACTATGGATTCATTGCAAGAGAGAAGACCCCTGACTTTGGTAACTAGGAAGACATGACCCACTCCAAGGTCCACTCCCACTTTGGGGTGTCTGGGAGGATGAGTTTGGCTAGTACCCTTCTTTGGGGGCGTCTATAAACATGAAGGAGCAAGGAATGGACTAGAATGTCTCTAAGAGATGTTCTACTCTGCCAGTCTCTGGAGCCACTCCAGACAGGACCTCCTTGTCTGTTATCTCCCTTTATTTCTATTGCTTGATAATTTGACTGCATTTGGTTCTTCTTGTGGTATTCAGAGAGGACATGCCAATTAATCTGTCCACCTGGTCCTAATTAAGAATGACCAAGAGGCTAGACATTCATAAGCCTATAATCAGTTTCTAGAGTTTGTCAACTTTCTCCAAAGGAGTGACACAAAAGCAGTGAGTGGAATCCTGAGATTGTTCCAGAATCTGACAAAGATGACGATGTATTTTTGTGATAAAGGCAAGAGCCTGTAGGGTCCAGGGCCTCACTGAACCTGAGGATGCCTTGTCATCTGCTTGTAATTCAAAGCTGACAGCTGGGCAGGAACTTTCCAGGAACTTTTGTGAGATCTGATACAGAGCAAAGACTGCAGGAAGGTGTCACAGACTTACACTTTGCCACATTAAAAGAGAGCAAAGTAGCTTCTGCATTTTTCTCTCCAGGGCTCAGCATGGCCCAGCTAATCAAGGGTTTTGGCAGTATCAGCCACCAAAGACACTTCATTTTCTTGACAACCCCTATTGCATAGGGTGGGTTCTTGAGAAAAATCTACGTCTTGCTTGGCTGACAATGCTGAATACTGTCCTTCTCATCATGAACTCCCAAGGAAGGGGGAAATGAACTTACCTGAATGTGCCCACCCTGTGCTAGGACCTGCACTGGGGACTTGACATGCCAGGCACTCAATACAAGAAGGTTCATGCTCACCCTCCTCCCCTGGGAGTTCATGATGAGGACGACAGTGTGAAATACACTAAGCTTCTTGACATACAAATTAAAGGCTTTGTTCTAAGAACAGCAAATGCCATTGCCTGCAAGAGCAACTTCCAGCAGCTTCTCTGTGCCCGGAGTCTGCATGCAGAGCAAACTGCCCACAGGGGGCAGAGGCATTGGCTGGGGAAATTTTATATGATTAGTGGGGTGGAGTCAGACCCTCAGCAGCTCAGCGCCCTGCCAGGCCTGCCGAACAGCCACCCTTGTTCAGAGCAAGACCTTCCACAGCAGATGTTTTCTTTTCTTTTTTTCTGAATTGCTAAATGTGTCTGAATGATGGACGGGACTGGGAAGAGCGGTTGTGGGCCTGAATTCTTTGATGCTTCGGCATGTTGTGGGTTCCAGGAGGCAGGGATGGCCAGACAGTCAGTTTCTGGGAGCCATTCAACACTCGCACACTAAACCTTCCCTGTACACCCGGCAGTCCCTGTGCTGTTTGCTGTCACTGTACCAAGATGGTGCCTTCCGTCAAGGATGCCCTGAGTCTAGTGGGGGAGCCAGAGGTACACAAGGATCTGAGGCAGAATGTGAACAGTGTGGTGCAGTGTGCTCAGTCTTTTCAACATATGTCTCCTGTGGAGAAACATAAATCTTGAAAATTCCTTTAAACTTTGTGTTTCAAAAGCAAGAGTAGGTTTTTTTTTTTTTGGTTTCCAAATATGAAATTATAATATTGAATATATTTTAAAAACTACACATGTCCTCCCTGAGATGTTTTTTAAAATTTTTTATTGAGGTGTAACATGCATATATAGTATATAGTATATGAATTTTTACATACATATGCACTGGTATGAATAGCACCCAGATATATAGGGAGTCTTTCCAGCCTCCAAAAGTCTCCCTCATGCCCCTTCCAAGTGAATCACCACCCCCCAGTCACCCAGAAGTAACTACTATTCTAATTTCTATCAATGTAGATGAGTTTTGCTTTTTCCTGAACTTCACGTAAATACAATCATACATTTAGGATTTGTGTCTGGTTCCTTTGCTCATGCCTCATGGTGCATGAGTGGTAGTATATTCTTTTTTTCACTGCTGGGTACTATTCCATTATATGACCCCACACAATTTATGGCTTCATTCAACTCCTTTGAGAATCATTGGTGTGGTATAAAAAGATCTGTGTTTGCAGCCAGATGTAGAAAGTCACAACTTCTTTTCCTTCCTTTCTACATGACTGAGAGAAGTCACTTCACCTGGCATCTTGGTTCTCTCACTTGTGGAATATAGGGGGTCAATGAATTTATAGTATGTGGAGCCAATGTGGGTGAAGCCCCTGTTGCAGTGCCTGGCACATAGTAGGCATTCAGTGGATGGCAGCAAAGATTACAAAGGGATGTAAAATTCATGTGTTTGTTGCCATGGGTGCACAGAGGCCGAAGAGCTCCCTTTACATGCAGGACATCAAGGAAGGCCTTAGCCAGGCTTGTGGAGTGAGTTGCATTGTAGCAAAAGGTGCCCTAGGGGCAGGCATCATGTGAGCAAAGACACAGAGGACTGCAAAGGTAGGGTGTGTTGGAGAGACAACCCTGAGGACACTATTAAGAGGTGAGTTGTGGAGTCCTCATACCTGAGTGGCTTCCATGGTAGCTAGGAAGAACACACAGGTCAGCAGCACAAGATGGGGCTTAAGGCCAAAGGAAACACTGTTGGCTTGAGCTGTTGAAGTCCAGAGGCAAAGAGCTTGCGCATGCTAGAGAGTTCTAGAAAACCATCTGGGAGACAGTGGGGCCAGAGCTGGCCTTTGAGGGATGGCAGAGAAGAGGAAAGAGGCATCTGTTGGTAAGGGAAGGAAGTTAAGAGCACAGTCAAGGCTGGGGAAGCAGGGACACTAGAGCAGATCTGGGGGATGATAAAATATGCCCCCTGATTCCCACCACTGCCACCATTGTCACTCTGGCTAGTGTGTTTTGAGCACTTACTGTGTGCCAGACACTGTGTTAAGTAGAAGGTAGATATTCTCATTTAATCTTCATATGGTTAAATGAAGTAGATCCAATTCTCTCTTCAACTTACAGATGAAGAGACCAAGGTTCAGGGAAGTTAACTAACTGACTACAGCCATTTCCGCCAGGGTTTACTTTTCCTTTGGTGGGGGGAGATGAAGATCTAACACATTGCATCACACCCCCTGGAAAGCTGAGCTAGCATCTCTGGTGGCACCTATCAATCCCTTCTCAGTACATCAGAACTGGACAGCCTAATAACAGGGTGGACAGTTGGTTCCAGTCAGGTTGCCCTGAAGGGTCTGTCAGTTGGGGGTGCTCCCAAGTTGGGGGTGCTCGCTAACAATTTCCATGTTCTTAGTAGAGGTTGGGAATTGGGTCTTTACTTTGTTCTCCTGACTACTATGGTCTGGCTTGAGGAGAGAATTTGGGACAGAATGTGTTATGGGTTGAATTTTGTCCCCCCCCCCCCACCATTCATATGTTGACGTCCTAGCCCCCGGTACTTCAGAATGTCACTGTACTTGGAGACAGGGTCTTTTCGGAGACAATTAAAATGAAGTCATTAGGGCAGCCCTACTCCTCTGTGACTGGTGTCCTTATAAGAGGAGATTGGGACTCAGACACACACAGAGGAAAGACCATGTGAAGACCCAGGGTTGTCTGAGTAGACAACCCAGATGGCAGACAACCATCTACCAGCCAAGGAGACAGGCCTTAGAAGAAACCAAACCTGCTGATACCTTGATGTCAGACATTCAGACTCTATGGCTGTGAGAAACTAAATTTGTGTTGTGGAAGCCACACGGTCTGTGGGATTTTTTATGACAGCTCAGCAGACTAATAGGGAGTGTCATTCAAGTTATCCAAGGCTCAGAGAGGAAAACTTAAGGTTTTAATAACAACAACAACAACAACAACAACAACACAGTGTTAATCATCATCATCAATGTGCACTGAATGTGTAAATATTGAAAGGTCATTTTGTGGGTGACATAACTTGGGTATAAACAGGACATGTTTATTATGAATAGAGCAGAATTTCCTTGTAAAATCTCCACTGTTTGGGGGTCCCAGGGAGTATTCAGTTATGAGTGCTGCCTGGTGATACTAGTTCATCTATAGATCAGGTAAATACAAAATGATTAACCTTAATTTTCCTGCTTATTTTCTGAGAAATGTTCGTGCCTCTTTGGCCGTTGGGTGAAAGGGGGTGGCGTGCAGGAAGGAAGACCTATTAGAGGCCTCAGGTTCCTTTTCTCAAACATCCTTTGAAATGAGATGTGTCTAGACTCCAGGGGCAGCCAGAGCACGCTCACAGAGGAGATATATCACAGAGATATATACCCAGGGACGGTCATAAAAGTCTCCGCTTGTGATGCGTTTGGGTGAGTTACAGAACCAATAGCTTTGATCAAGTGCCCAGCTGTACTCGATTAGCAGAAGGATAATGAGAACTGAGCAGCAAGGGGTGGAGGGCAGGGGGAGGGAAGTGGGGGTGGGGCTGGGGGGGTGCAGTGGGAGGGGCCTGTGGTATTTGCCTATCAGAGGCCATTCTCTGAGCTTCCGGGGAGGGGGCCTGCCTAGGCAGTGTTGGGGGTCCTGTGGCCGCCTTAGAGCAGTAATAAGGCCTCCCCTTGGTGCTGCCTCCTCCTTGCCAGGTGCTTTCATCTGTATCCATTCCATTTCCTCCTCCCAGCAGCTCAGGGAGAGAAAGGCTGGGAAGTGTGTGCTCTTTTATGGCTGGAAGTTGGGAGTGGGTGGGACTAGAAGCCCTGAGAGGCTGGGAAGAGGGGAGGGCAGAGAGAGGCAGGCACCTGCTGTGATTCCAGTGGTTCTCTGGCTGTGCTTGCAGGGCACCGGTTCTGGAACTATCTTTTTATCCCCCATTTGGCTTATCCTTGTCTCTCTTTCCATGTTCCCCCCTTGATTCCTACTCTTTGCTTTCCTTCCTCCCTCCTCCCTTCCTTCTTTCCATCCTTCCTTTTTCATCATGCCCTTGTTTCCTCCTGCCTTCTCTTCCTTGCCAGTCTCTTTCTTGTAGAACTCCTTCCCTTTCCTCTTCCTTCTGTCCCTGTTTTCTTTCCCTCTTTCTTCTAATTTTTCTCAATAGTTTCAATAATAACTTTTTAAAATTAACCACTAGAGTTTAGCATTCAACACACACTGGTTATGGCTGGGCACCCTGGACATGTTGAACAGGAGAGAAGAGCCAGTCCTCGCATAGCTGAGGGTCCACAGTGAACACTGATGATAAATAAGAAATTATTGTAAGACAAAGTTGGTGTTTTAAAAGGTCCAATGGATAACTCTCCTCTTCCTCACTCAAGATCTGAGCCAACCAAGATACAAGATGAAGGGGTAAGGCAGATGGCAAATCAAGTCAGCACTGAGATTCACAGGAAGCTGTTATTGGAGAATATAGCTTACACCTTTAGGCAAATGGGCTGCCTGACACTGAATCTTGGTTTGTTCAGCTGGTCCATTAGTCCCGGAAGTCTGGGTCAGGCCAAGGCTCCCATTTGCAGCAGGAGAGTCTGCATCCCAGTGAAAGCCCCAGGGGATGAGCAGGCAGGCATGGGATGTGCTTCCTGCAGGGAACTTGTGCCTAAGAGAGGGAAGGAGGGCTAGGTTAACTAGGTCATGGTTCCTTCTTCCCCTTTGTAAGAATCAGTATAAACTCAGCATGGGTGAATGAGGGGTGGAGAGAGAGGCCAGGAGTATGATGCTGGTGGAAGCTCACCTCCAATGGAGTAAAAAACCAGGAGTGGAAATGTAGCTCCCCACCTCCTCTGTCCTGTACCAGCACTCAGAGCAAGTGTGTGTGTATGTGTGTTTGTGTGCATGCACATGTGTGTGAGTGTGTGTGATGGTACATAGGAGGAACCTAACCTCACCTAATGTAGGAAGTGATGTCTAATCTGAGACTTATAGGATTGCTAACTACCTTGATGTGATAAGGTGTCAGACAAAATTCAGAACAAAGTATGGAAATTTACTTCTCCCTCTAAACTTCTTTATAAAATAAAACTCTGGGGAAGTGTCTCATTCAGTTATTCTGTCAACAAATATATATTTAATTGTCTATTAAATGCAAGCTACTTTACCCAGCAGGAGGAATAGATTGATTGGATGTGGCTTCTGCCCTCCAGGAGCATTTGGACTGTATGCTGAGTAAGACATCCTCATAGAGGGCCAACATGCAAGGTGGGGCATGGAGCATTGGTTGCTTGTTGTTGAAACAAAGTAAGAGCTCTCAGTGAGCTACATGAGGCTTTTATGGGGCTCGTGTGGAGAAGAAGAAAGTTCTTAATGGGGTGGAGGTGGTAAGGAACCAAGCCTTGAATGGCTAGTAGGATTTAAACAGGTAGTCTTGACCTTCTAAGTAGAAAAAAAGCATCAGCAAAGGCATGGAGGCCATCAAAGGATGGCAGAGATCAGTGAGTAGTCCAGTGTGTCTCGAATACTGTACAGGAAGGAAGAGGTTGGAAACACTAACTTAAAAGAAGAGATGGGACCCAGACTCTTGAAAGTCAGTGTGAGGGTCTGCCCACACTTTGATCCCCAGTGTTGATGAAGGTTGCTGAGCAGGAAGCATGGTGTAGTTGGATGGCTGTTTAGAACATTCACACCTATTGCAATGCTCTTTGGGTTGGAGGAAACAGAACTTGAAGACAGTAGGGATCTTGGAAAGCTTTGAAATAGTCCAGGTTGGAAGTTCTGATTGTCAGCAATGAGGGTGGAATAAGTGGATAGATCTGAGTGGATAGAGGGTGGAATAAGTGGATAGATCTGGGTTGCCCCATTTTGTGGCTTCCTCAGCCACAGTGAGGAAGTGCTCCCAGTGCTCCCCAGCCTATGAACACATAAGGGGAAGAAGAAAAGGCGGCAGCTCACTTATGATTGGAACTAGTCAAGGCAGACTTAGAGGAAGCTTATGTGTGTGTGGAGTACAAGCCCCAGTGAGAGAACACTGTGAGGTCCAGTGGGACAGCCTCTCATGCCAGGTCCTATGTGATCAGGGAGTGGCAGGGTCAGAGAGATTGGACCTAGCAGGAGGGCTGGTACTCAGTGAGGACTGTGGGGTTCTGCAGGAAAACAAGGTTTGCACCTTCTTGCTGTTGGGCTTTGTCTCGTGTAAATTTTAGGGTCCACCAAAGGCAGAAACAATAAAGAAAGCAAGATCCAGAGAGATAGACTTATCATGAAGGAGCTGGATCAGAGTAGCATTCCAAGCCCTGTTTGCAGGTCTCTGCTGTAGGATGTCCTTTCCCTCCTGGGGTGCCAGTGTTCCTCCATTATTGCTTGGACTTCATGACTTCCTTGTTCCCAGAAAGAGAAAGGAGCTTATTAAGTGAAGTGGCTGCCAAGTGTATTTTAAGATGAACAAAGCCTAGATCATTTTTTTTTTCCTCACCACATACCATACATAATTGTATGAAGGGCAGGATTTATTTGGTTTGCATTATGATTTTTTTTCCCTCAAGCTTAATTACAGTGTTAAAAAGGCAACTACAACTTGAAAGAAACAAGCCCTACCTTCATGGAGACCAGCATGACCATTCTGGATTTGAAACACAGCTTCTTTGTGAAGGGAATTAATTGTATATGAAACTTTGGGGCTTATGTAAAACACATTTTTATGAAAATAAACTTGAACAGTCATTAAAATGAATAGTTGTTTTAAATAAGACTCAAACTGCATGGTGGTGCCAATGAATTTTAGATGCCTTCTTTATTGGCTTTGTTTTGGGTTGAACTCTGCATTTCTAAGACAATATCAGGGCCCTGGATGTAAGTCTTAGTTTATAATTGGGAATCAAATGTATAGTTCCAATGATAGATTATTATGGGAGGTAAGAAAATGAATAAGCTTGAATAGTATTCAGGTCTAAGGAACTTCATGAATAAATAATTCTATGTTGGAAAATCCAACATGTTAGAAGGAAGTGGTGCCTGATAGTTTGGCCTCAGACCAAGGAACCAGTTAATGGAACTCCGCTCTCCAGCTTTGGGACAGTCCTCAGGTAATCTGTAAATCAGAAATGTGAGTGACGACCCCCACGTTCTCCTCTGCTAGCATTGACATGGGATGTCTCTGGCTCAGAGATCTGTATGGTTCAGGGACGAGTCTAGAGCAGAGCTCTCAGTGGGGTGGACTACTTGAAACTCTAGCTTAAATAAGCTCCTCCTTGGGGAAGGAGTGGGGCTTAGACCTCTTTGTGCCTGGTGTTCTGCTCTTCTGCCTGCACTTCTCTACTCTTGTTGGGAAGGTGGTTTTTGTCAGCAGTGTGAGCTCAACAGCTGTTCTGGGGCAGATGGGAAAGTGACATCTTCTTTAATTGGTGGGAACTCAGGCTCATGTCCCCAGTCCTTGGAAGAATGCCTCACTGTTTCCACACCCCAACCACCCACACGCATGTGGTCTCTACCCCACTAAATCACTAGCATCTCTCCTCTCCTTCAGGGTGTGTTTTCCTCCCTACACTGAGATCCTTGTGGTTATTTAGATAAAAGCTTGCATAAAGAAAAAGAAGGGAATATCTTAGAACAGTATGTAAGGATGTATAGGAAGAGTGCCCTCACCTGGCTTTGTATTAACATACATAATTTAATTGATGGTCCATTGACCTCAATTCTAGAATAGGTAATGACACCATTTTGTATTTTTCTTTGGGTTGTTGTGCATTCTCAGTGATGTAACACCTCATGCTATTGATATCCTTCTCTACCCACTTCTCTGATTCCCTGCTTATAGTTCTTCCCTAGTTTGAACAGAGAGCCCCAGAGGCAATCAGAGAGGCCTCCAGACTAGTGGCAATTTGTGTAGTGAAGTGAGGGAGCACCCAGGCCATACCAGCCAGAAGCAGAAGGTTTCCAGTTAGGTGACTCCTACAACCTCCAGGTGCTGGTCTGAACTGCTGTAAGGAGGTCTTATTGCCTTCTGCAGGGTGTGCTGGATGCACTATTACCCCTACTGGCCTCTGGGTACATTCCTTTGGCAATTTTCTCCATCTACCCACTACCCAGTAAAGGTGTTCGTAGCCTGTGGTGTGATGGTATCAGACACATTGTTTCCATGGCAACCACAGCCCTGGCCCCTTGGAATAGTAAATCTGCTTAGGTGGCTTTCCCTTATCTTTAGGATGTGGGGATGACCTCCACATCCCTACAGTCATCTCCCTGAAAGTGGGGACCAGGTAGGCTCCACCTTCTGCTGCATGGAGAGGGACCCAGGGCAAGAAGGAACGTTACAGGTGCTGGGAAATGCTTGTGCAATGATTTATTTTTCATGGTGGAAATGCATTCAAACCTAGAAGTTCTGAAGTGCGTTTTGCTCTGGCCCCCAAATGCATGACTAGAAACACGGAGCCTTGACATTTCTCTTCCCTTTCAGTGCCATGGCTCAGTGAATCAATTCAAACCCATTAAGATTTCAGAATGACAGGAGGAGAAAATCCTTCCAGTGAACACTCTTAGGATACTGTGACCGAACACCATTTCCTTAGACCTGGACCATTTTCTCGTTTTGAAAATCCCATCAATTGCAATCCCCTCCTCGAGGCTGAGCATCTCGTTTTTACTTTCCTATTTCTTGACACAAAAGCCTATAGCAAAGGCTTGTAGATATATGAATTACATACTTGTTAGTGACACCATGTTGCCCCATGTTTAAGAGGTAACGTGGAAAGAGTTTTCAATTTCTCTGGGTTTATAAATCTAAAGAGATAATTATCCTTCAAAAGAGTGGGGGTGGCCACCAGAGTCAGGAAACTCAGCATGCAGACCTGGGCTCTGCTCCCAACTAGTCTTATGATCCTTGTTTGTAGGATTCTCAAGTGAAATTGTGTATGTGTGCCTGTGTGTGTGTGTGTGTGTGTGTGTGTGTGTGCCTGTGTGCCTGTGTGTGTGTGTGAGTGTGTGATGTCTTAAGCAAACTGGTTTTCTGTGGGAGCACAATTGAATTTTTAAAAATCTAAATTAAGCACATATTCTTTGGGAGCACATCTGTTGCACAGAGTGAGGCCCATTCCATCAATACAGTTGCCTGCAGAGCAATGAAGTCATTCCCATCTAATTCCTGAAACCAGAAATGAGGATAACAGGCCAGTATTAAATATTAAAGTTTTTCACATTTTGCTGTTCTCTTCCAGAGAACACAAAGAGCACTGACATATTTCTGGAGCTCAGGTGGATAGCTAATGGACTGGAGGAGCTTTCAACTCAACTGGAGCGATACATGAAGAGAAAACTTAATTACAGTTAGGATTCCGTGGGTTAACTGGGTAAGCAAGTAGCCTCCATATTTCATAGCATCTAAGACACTATTGATTTTAAGATGCACCATTATTTTATGTACCTCTGAGGAAAAAAGTACTGCCAATTAAACTGTGACCACAATGCTTTATATCTTAGAATTGTAATTTTACCCTTATTGAAAGAGCTCTTTAAGATTTGTTTAGATACTTGTGCATACATTAAAATGAAAATACAAGCAAAATATGTTGGTTGTGATATTCTTAAATTGTCTTCACAAGGTGGGCTCTGCCGATTGGCTCTCTGATTTAGAGTTGCTGCTGTCTATGGTTCTCTAGGCAATACCTCTCTCTGTGAAATTAAGACTAGTGAACACAAGCATTTCTTCCCACAGCACTGCACCATTGATCTGGGGGTTTCTTCCCAGACCCTGACACACATTTACAAGTTCTAGAACTGGTGCTTTCTTCATCGTACAGGAAGGTATGAATCCAGGACTCATTTATTTTTTTCTTCAAATGATCCTTAAATGGTTTGTTGATTAAAAGACCAAGGTTTGTAATTATGTAACCTTGCCACCAGGACAACAACCAAGTGTGCTCATGTGTGGACAGTGACAGTGCTGTAACTTCCATCTTGTTTGACAACAATTGTAAGATGCCAACACCAACACCATGAGGGCTGCCCTGGTAAGCTGCTTTCTACTTCCTTCCAATTTCCTTCTTCTCTAATCTCAGATAGCTCTTATATGTGGAACAGTCTTAGGTATACCTCATCCAGTTTGATGCATGGATGAGGATGCCTGATGTTCTCGGTGGCCAAGTCCTATATGCTTATTACATAGAAATGGGAAGTAGAAGAGAGAGGGCAGAGCCTAGATTCTTGCCTTTGAGGATAGGTAGCTGTACTCACTAATAATATGGAACTCAAGTAATGATCCAGCTTAAACAGCTCCTTCTCAGGAAATCCTGCTCCAGTATCCTTGCTGTGCTGACATAGTAGCCCATACTGACCTCTGTCACAGCATGCCCCATGTGTATGTGGCCATTGTGATGTCCTTGAGAGCAGCAACCCTATCTATTTATCCTTGTAACCCAGTGCCTGGTGCAATGCCCAGGCTTTAGTAGACTTTGGGTGAACAGTTGCCAAAAGACCGAGGATGGAAAGAATGGGGCAGGAAATGCTCAGGGACAGGGAAATGCCAGCCACATTTAGAGAAGGCGGAGTCTTGTTGTTTGTCTGAGATGGAGGGTGTATGACAGGAAGCAGTGGAAAGTCGGAACAGGAGAGAAGGCTGGCTTGGAGTACTACAAGGAGGAAGATTATTTGGCTGCATAGAACCTGATAAAGACTATTTCAGAGCACCTGTATGTAATCCAACATGTATATTGAGTCACAGATGACAGTTACAACAGAAATGAATTGATCAGTATTAACCATATATCAGATGAGGTGGTTTAAATAAAGAAACTGATATTCCTGAAACTTCAGGAAAGTAAGTTATTTTTAAGTAGTAACATTCATTCATTCATTCATTCATTCATTCATTCATTCATTCATAGGTTCTATGATTAATAGTAATAGCCATGGACCAAACTTTGAGGACACATGGATGAGTAATGTATAATTTGTACCTTGAAGGAGATTACATATATGGATATGTAACTTTGGGTATATAAATATATAAGGTATATGTAAAATAGGAAAATATTTGGGATGCTTTGTGTTCTCTTGAGACTACTGTGGGGGAACAGAGGAGAGATTGTCTTTATGTGGATGGGTCAAAGGAAATTCCACAGGGCCAAGATGATTCTTAAGATATTTATGACCAAGTCAGAGATAATTGTCCTCTGTAGAAGTATTCCCGCAGAATACTGGTATCCCCTGACAAAAGGGTAATGTGGTTAATTAAGTTTAGAAAATGGATCATACTCTGTTCCCATCTTGAATTCACAGTGTGTGTGGATGCATTAAACCTCCTTCCTGATCAGCAATAAAAACAAACAACAAACAGAATGCCAGCTTATTTGGTTTAATCTACCATTTTTCCAAACTTAGTTGGCCACTCCACCTTTCTGTGGCAGAACACCTGTTAATATTTTAATATCTTAACACCTATTAATATCTCACACTTATTAACATCTTCACATTATAGTTTAGGAAATATGACTGATGCCTGGTTTGGATGGGGACTTATCCGAAAGCAAAGAGCATTGGATATTATTTCCAATACTGTGAATTTCTGCTGCTCTTAGAGTTCTCACAAAGAATTGACATTGGTTACATGTGTGTGAATGCATGTGTTCATAGGCATGGTTTGTGCCTTTTAGTATCCAAAATTCTTTTGGCAAAGGCCAAAACCTATATAGCTTCTGCCTCAAAAGCCATATAACTTTGTGTGAGAAGCGCTATTGATATCAACTGTTATTATACTAAAAAATGCAAATGATGTTTATGAGCTTATTTGGAGACTGGAAACGTGTATGCTTTGGACATTGCCCTTCGTACTTCTGTAGAATAAGAGCTTCTGAGACATTCTGATTAGTTGCAATGCTTTTCTTAGACTTTGGTTTTATATGTGATTTTGGTACCGATGCAGAAATCACTTGTCAAATTACCTGAAGATTTTTTTTCATCTCAGTGGCTGAATATTGTAAAGCTCAGAGCAAAAGGACCCCTATTGTTATAATGAAAAAGTTCAGTTTTAACTGAGCAATAAAAATAAATGTTTCCCAATAAACTTATTCTGAAGATTCTGTTGTGTCCAGAAGGTATGAAATGACTTTGGCTTTTTGATCATCAGTATCCTGGAATAGGACATCCCTGTTACACATGTCTGCAAAGTGAAATCTCATATGCCATATTTCCAGTTTAACCAGAAATATATTCTGATTTATAGACCCACAGGCAACGTTCAACTTCTATTTATTGATTGATTGGCTGAGAGAACTAAAACAAGGCCATGGTCTTCCCAAGTCTTCCCAATACCCAGTCTCCTCCTTTTACTCCAGGAATAGACCATAGCAGAACTTAGCAATGCACTGTAACCCATGACTGGAAAACCATGACAAGTGGTTGCTTTGTGATCACTTGAGGCATGGCTTCAGGGCTGACACTATTTCCTTTGCATGGATTTGGGTAAAGAGAAGGCTTTCTAGAAGTATGTGTTAAATAAATGAATGAGTGAATGAATGAATGTGTGCCGGGCCACCTTCAGCAATATTCAGGCTTGAACTTTTTACACTTCAGAGGGCAGACTTGTGGATTTTTGATCAGGACAGCATTCTCCCCTTGACTTACACACTCATAAACCTGACTAGATGACACTCAGTGAGTCTGCTGTATAGCTAGACTTGAAAACATTTTTTCTCCCCCTTTCCCAAGTGTGTTCCCTTCCCAACCCTCCAGCTAAGCCCACTCTGTCTGGGGTAGGTGCCAGGAGGGAGGAGTCCGGGAGCATGCCTTGAAAGGCATCTATGGGTAAAGAGAAAAAACACATCTCGTTGCTCACACAGCTCCTTTTGCCTCAGCTGCCTGTGTGAGCTTATGGGAGAGGCTGAAAAGCACATTCTTTAAAATCCTGGCCCTTAAATGGAATGCATCTTGGGCTGCAATGTCAGCTTGGCTCTGCCCTGCCTCCAGGACAGTCCTTTATTGCTGACTTTTTGACACGATAAAACCCAGCCCCTTCTCCTCCACTCTGGGGATGGTTCCTAGAACTGATGAAATTTCAACTGTATTGGATTTTTATCACAATTCAAGGATTTTACAAATTGCATTTCTATCCTTCCTTTTTGGCTTCCTCCCCACCACCCCTGTCTCAAAACCACATCTTATCCAGAACCAGCGGCGTTAAATGTCCAAGTAAGCCTTTGCTCCAGACCCTGGGGTCAGCCGAGTCACATCCATTTCTCTCTACCTTTTAAGAAGCCAATATGGGCCTCCACCTCTCTTACCCGCAGAAGGTTGGGTCAGATTGTGGGAGGCCTGAGGATGAGCTCATCAGCTTGTCTCACTGCCCAGCTCACAGCTCCTCTTGCTGAACTGTCACTTGCTGAGTTAAATCTGAATTCCTCAAACATCATTCTTCAGCTATTTTCGTCTTCTGAGATTTTAAAGCACTGCTTCTTCAGATGTATTCCAACTTTGTTTGGAAATGTGGCTTTGCTGACTTCTGACCTTACAACAGGCCCCCTGAGTTTGATTGCCTAACGTTAGTTTAGAACTGACCAGACATTACTTCTTCCCTTTCCTTACAGTTGGAAAGACAAACGGTGACTCCTACAGACAAGGGGCCCTCTAACTGGCTTTGCTCTTCCCTGTCCTGGATTTTCCTAGGCAGACTATGTGGCTAGGAGCAGGGGGATCACAGTGATCAGTCTGGTGGCTTTCTGAAAGAAAGGACTGGGCAAATGTTTCAATAGACAAACACTCATTGGATACCCACTTATGAAAGACACTCAAGGGTGGCCTGGTAAGACCACTGCATAGAAAGCAGAGCCCCAATTTAGACAAAAGCTTCTTTTGTTCACTCATTTGTCTGGGGCTTCTATGTCCCAGCAGAGCAATCTGCGAGTGGTAAGGATGGCTAGTTTATCTTTTAGGGGTTTGGACTTAAGATAAGATGTACATACAGCAAAGTGATATCCCAGCAGGACAAAGGTATCACAAGCAAAGCCTCTGGGTTCACAGGAAGGAGGAGGAAGTATGGCTGGGAATGAAGCAAGCATGGCAAACTGTGTGTCTTGAGCACTGGGTAAAGCTTCTGCAGGGCCTGAGTGGGGCCCAGAGAGGAATCCTTCCCTGCCTGTGGGCTTAAGAAACTTACAGTCAACTGGGGGAGAGGGGTCACACTCCGCACGCTGTGAATACTTGTTCAGGGAGAGGCACAATTCTGAGACTGAGCAGTGGCTGGCTGTGGCTGTCCAATTAGCCCTTGTCATTTGTGCCTCTCACTGCATGGTGAGCTGATGGCCTGCAAGCTATGGTTCTTATGGAAAGACTTGTGTCCTCATTTCCAGCTACACCTGGCAGGGGTGACCAGGGCAAACTGGCAGTGACCTGAGCTTTGGTAACCACTTCCCATCCTTGTACCTTACTCCAAACCAGGTTCTAGCCATTTCCACTTTAGGTTCCTAAGTGACTTTGATTTTCATTATAGTTACAAGTGTCTTGGGGCTTTAAATGTAATGAAATGGCTTTTAAATAAGTGCATAGACACTGGAGAAAAGGGCATGACAGATTTTCACCTTAGCTTGCTAGCTGTTAAACACTGGTCCTTGCCTGCCTGGCCACTGGGGTAGTGCTAGGGGGTGGGGTGGTGGTGGGACAAAAGACACAACCTGCAGGAGGAAAGAAAGGACTTTTGGAACCTGCCTTTTGAGTTGAGGTTTTATTTTTTGTTTGTTTGTTTATTTGGTTTTTCAGTAGGAATGGCTTTGTTGTCCCTATGCCCAGAAGTGGGCTATAATATTTCCAGTTCTTCCCATGAATGATCTTTCTGAGTAGGTGGGAAATTGCCAGGCTGGAGAGATGGTTGTGCTATGTCCCTATAAATGTCCTTTGAAAATCCTCATTACTTTTTTTTTAATGTTTATTTACTTTTGAGAGAGAGACAGACAGACAGACAGACAGACTGTGAATGAGGGAGGGGTAGAGAGAGAGGGAGGCACAGAATCTGAAGCAGGCTCCAGGCTCCGTGTCGTCAGTACAGAGCCCGACGTGGGGCTCGAACCCACGAACTGCGAGATCATGACCTGAGCCGAAGTGGGACGCTTAACCAACTGAGCCACCCAGGCGCCCCTCATTACTTCCATCATGCCTTTCTCCTGCATGTGCATGCACACACATAGATACATGGGTAGACACTCATGGGACCCTCAAGAGGTAGATGGCATGAGAATTGTGGTGGCTATTTTGCAAGACCAGGTTTGTAAAACCAGCACTCTGTTGGAACAAAGCCCTGGCCTGGAGATTGGAAGGCTTCAGTTCTGGTTTTGGTTTTTATCCTGGAGTGGCCCTGGGCAAGTTATTTTCCCTTTGGCCTCCTACATTTCTCAGTTGTACTGTTAGGTGTCAGGCAATACAATCTCTATGGGCTCTCAGTGATTCTAAGGACCTTCCTCCCTATCTTCCTGCCCTCTCCTGAGATGAGGCAGAGATAAGGTGTTGACACAGACCAGACCTTAGGTTCCACTGGATTGGACACAGAGTAGAAGTATCAGTATGACAAGTCACATCTTGTAGAGGGTGTTGGGGCCAGAGCTGACAATTGAGTCCAAAAGTGTCATCTGTCAGCTCCAAGGAAACCATGGGAGATCTGCAAATTGGAATGGCATTCCTTGTTTTCCAAATACAGTTACATTTCGTATTCTCATTCTAGGCTCTCTGGGATTTGTTTCCAACCACTTTCTCCACACACACCAACCAGCTTTATTGAAATATAATTGGCATATGACTTTGTATAAGTTTATGGTATAAAATATGATGATTTGATATATGTATATTTTTTGAAGAGATTACCGCAATATAAGGTTAATTGACACACCTGTACCCCCACTCCCACCATTTTTGTGGTAAGTTGCTACTGACAAATTTCAAGTATATAGTATTGTTAACTATATTTATCATGCTATATATTAGATTCCCAGAACTTATTTATCTTACCATTGGAAGTAAGATTACCATTGGCCAACATCTCCCCATTTTCCCCATCTCCTAACTTTTGGCCACCACCAATCAACTTTCTGTTTCCATAAGTTAGCTTTTTAAAGATTTCCTCTAGAAGTGAGATCTTCTAGTATTTATCTCTCTTTGTCTAACTTATTTCACTTAGTGTAATGCTCTTAAGATCCATCTCTACTGTTGTAAATGGTAGACTTTCCTACTTTTTTATGGTTGAATAATATTCCATTACACTGAATTCAGTTTGCTAGTATTTTGTTGAGAATTTTCACATCTATATTCTTCAAGAATATTGACCTAAAGTTTTCTTTTCTTGTAATATCCTCATCAAGCTTTATTGTCAGAGTAATGGTGGCCTTGTAAAGTGAGTTTGGGAGTATTTCTCCCTTTTCAGTTTTTTGAAAGATTTTGAGAAGGATTGGCATTAATTTTTCTTTACTTTTTAAATGTTTATTTATTTTTGAGAGAAAGAGAGAGAGAGAGAGAGAGAGAGAGAGAGAGAGAGAGAGAGAGAAAGAGAAAGGAAGAGAGAGAGGGAGACACAGCATCCAAAGCAGGTTCCGGGCTCTGAGCTATCCACACAGAGCCTGACACGGGGCTCAAACTCATGAACTGTGAGATCATGACCTGAGCCAAAGTTGAATGCTTAACCAACTGAGCCACCCAGGTGCCCCAAGTTTTCCTTAAATATTTAGTAGAATTCACCAGTGAAATCATCTGGTCCTGAACTTCTGCTTGTTGGGAGATTTTTGATTATGGGTTCAATCTCATTACTTATTATTAGTTTGTTGAGATTTTACATTTCTTCATGACTTAGTCTTGCTAAATTGTATGTTTCAGGGAATTTATCCATTTTTTCTTGGTTGTCTAATTTGTTGGCATATAATTATTCATAATAGTCTCTTATGAGCCTTTGTATTTCCGTGGTATTAGTTATAATGACTCGTCATTCATTTACAATTTTATTTACTTGAGCCCCTACTTTCTTTTTCTTGGTTAGCCTAGATAAAGGTTTGTCAATTTTGTTTATCCTTTCAAAAAATCAAGTCTTAGTTTTGTTGATCTTTTCTATTGGTTTTCTGTTCTTTATTTGATTTATTTCTGCTCTAATCTTTATTATTTCATTCTGCTAACTTTGAGCTTAGTTTGTTTTTCTTTTTAAAGTTCCTTGAGGTATAACATTAGGTTGTTTATTTGAGATATTTCTTTTTTCTTAATGTGAGCATTTATAGCTATGGACTTTCCTCTTAGAATTGCCATTGCTACATCCCATAAGTTTTGGTATGTTGTATTTCCATTTTAATTTATCTCATGATATTTTCTGATTTCCTTTTTGATTTCTTTTTTTATCCACTAGTTTTTCATGAGTGTGTTGTTTAATGTCCACTGCTTGTGAATTTCCCAATTTTCCTTCTGTTATTGATTTCTAGTTTCATGCTGTTATGTTCAGAAAAGATCCTGGAGATAATTTCTATCTTCTTGAATTTGTTGAGATTTGTTTTGTAACTTAAAGCACATGATACCTTCTGGATAATGTTCTGTGTGCACTTGTGAAGAATGTGTTTTCTGCTGCTATGGGATGGAATGTTCTGTATGTGTCTGTTAAGTCTATTTGGTCTATATTGTTGTTCAAATCCTCTATTACCTTATTAATTTTCTGTCTGGATGATCTATCCATTATTGCATGGGGGGCATTAAAATCCCCTATTGTTATTGTATTGCTGTTTATTTCTCCTTTTAGTTCTGTTAGCATTTGCTTTCAATATTTAGGTATTCTGATATTAGGAACATAAATATTTACAACTGTTGTAATTTCTTGATGAATTTGCCCCTTTATCATTATGCAATGAACTTCTTTCTCTCTTATGACCATTTTTAGCTTAAAGTCTATTTTGTTTGCTGTAAGTATAGCTACCTTGCTTTTTGTTGTTGTTGTTACCATTTACTTGTAATATAATATCTTTTTCTGTCCCTTATTTTTAGCCTGTGTGTCCTTAAAGCTAAAAATGAGTCTGTTATAGGCACTACATCATTGGGTCTTTTTTAAAAACCCATTTTGAGGGGCGCCTGGGTGGCGCAGTCGGTTAAGCGTCCGACTTCAGCCAGGTCACGATCTCGCTGTCTGTGAGTTCGAGCCCCGCGTCAGGCTCTGGGCTGATGGCTCAGAGCCTGGAGCCTGTTTCCGATTCTGTGTCTCCCTCTCTCTCTGCCCCTCCCCCGTTTATGCTCTGTCTCTCTCTGTCCCAAAAATAAATAAACGTTGAAAAAAAAATTAAAAAAAACAAAACAAAAAAAAACCCCATTTTGATATTATGTCTTTTGATTGGAGAATTTAATCTATTTATATTTAAAGTAACTATTGATAAGTAACAGCTTACTGTTGCTACTTTGTTAATTGCTTTCTCACTGGTTTGTTGTTCCTTTCTTTCTTTCTTTCTTTCTCGAGGTCTTCGTCTGTGATTTGAAGACTTTTATAGTGATATGCTTTGATTCCTTTATATCATTTTTTTGCATATCTTCTGTAGGTTTTTCCTTTGTGTTTACATGAGCTGTAAAAAATATCTTACAGTTAAGACATCCTATTTTAAGCTGATAACAACTTTGATAGCATATAGAAACTATATCTTTTCTTCTTGCATTTTAGTTTATTAATGTTATAATTGACATTTTTTTATGTTGTATACTCAATAACAAATTATTGTAGCTATTTTTAATACATTTGTTTTTTAACTTTAAACTTGCATTGAAAGTGATTTACACACCACCATTGTAATATTAGGAGTCTGACTCTGATTACATATTTACCTTTACTGGTGAGTTTTACGTATTCATAGGCTTTTACATTGTTAATTAGCATCCTTTCGTTTCAGCTTGAAGAAATCTCTTTAGCATTTGTTTTAAGTCAGGTCTAGTGATGATGAATTTCTTAGCTTTTGTTTGTTTGTGAAAGTCTTTATCATCCTTTATTTCTGAAGGACAGCCCTGCTGGGTGTAACGTTCTTAGTTGATAGTTTTCTTCTTTTAATATTTTTGATATATCATCCTTACCCTCTCCTGCCTGGCCCACAAGTTTTCTGCTGAGAAATCTCCCATAATCTTGTTGGGAATCCCTTGTATGTGAAGAACCTCTTTTCTCTTGATGTGATTTTGGCAGGTCCCCCAGATAGGGTGTAACGACACATTCATCAGCACAGGCTCTGACTTGTCAGGATGAGTGCCAGTCGTGACAACTAAGATGGGGGCATTGGTGTATACTACCTGAGCTAGGCCTGCTGCAGGCTACCTTTGGTAGCAGGGATGCTCTGGGCCACTGGCTTAAAGGAGAAGAAAATTTATTATCTCAGATAAGAAGCCTGGAGGTAGGATGGATTCAAGTTGGTTCATTTCAGTAATTCCTCTGCAATGTGGAAGATTCAGCCTTTTTTCATGTTTTTGCTTTGCTATCTTTAGGCTGCTTTGTCGTCAGGCTGCTTCCCTTTACAATAACTGATAGCCTCCTAATAATTACTGAGACAGAACAAGAGAGGGAATAGTCCTTTTTATCAGAGAGAAAAACTTTCCCCAGACACCCCAGCAGATCCCATATTACGTATCATGGCCCAGAATTTGGTCATGGGCCAATCACTGGCAAGGAGAGCACCATCTACATTATTGGCTTTTGCCAGTCAGCATTTACCCCAGTCAGAAGAGGGAGGAGTAGACACAGCAACAAAATCAAGGCTCTCCCAGCATGAAAGAAGGGGGGATTGGCCTCTGGGTAGGTAAACAAAGATAGCTGCCATATCATCCTTCATAAAAGGGAGAGATAGTCTGCCAGATTATCTTAAAAGATCTTGGATTTATTCAAATCTTATGTTAAAAACAAAACACCACAAAACAAATCATAGTCAGATGTAAATAAAACTGAATGTGATCCAAGTCCAGGCTAGCCTTTGGGTAGAAATCTCTGCATTTATCATAGGGGTTGTCCAGCTCAGCACTTCTAAATCCTGAGAATTATTCAATCATTTGAGCCTTTAGGGAAACTGCTTATGATTTGAGACAAACAAGATAAACACACATTTCCTCAAATAAAGCCTATTTCTACTATCTATAAAAGGCGTATGAACAAAATTCTCAGCTTGTACATCTTATTTCTAATTCCTTATAGATCAGGTTTTTGTGGGTCTCATTGACTATTAGGAAAAAAAAACAACAACCTAAAAACCCTAGCAAGATACCCCAGAGCCTCTGTGATCAGGCTTGCTATTAACTTCCCCTCCTGCACCCAGTGTGCCCTTCTAAGTCCTTAATTTTGTAGCCACATGGATATACTTGCAGTGTCTTAGAGAAGCTCTGGTCCTTTTATTTATTTTTATTTTTTGACCTTTCACTTGTTGTCAATCTGGCAACCTCCACTCATCTTTCAAAATGTAACTCAGTTGTCATTCTTACAATCACTACCTTCTCCAGGCTTTGCCAGGCATCTGCCAGCATGCAGCCCTCTGTCAGAGCCTTTATCACACTGCCGTAGTTACCTACCCAGCTGGAACATGGGCTCCCTGAGCCAGAGGGGTCACTTGCTGCTCTCTGCCACCTGCTTCTGGCAAAGACCCAGCATATAATGTGAGTAGCAGTGGTAAATAAGTGGTTTCAATGTAAGCTTATTGTCTTCTTAATAAATTAGAGATACCTTGGTATTACTTATTGCCCTCCTTCATGTCCAAATTGGAGTCGTAATCTGATAATTTATGAATAGATTAGCTACTTGGAAATGGGCATGTTTCTGCATATTTACCCTGACATATATGTACTAATGGCAGCAAGAACCATTAGTGAATTCATTATTTTTGCATCCAAGTTGCACTTCTACTGCTAAGGTTAATTATTGATTTGTTTTATTCTATGATTAAAGCCATTAGCCACTATTAGCAAATGACAATGTTTACGCATGTTTGAATATCAGCTGGGTGGCATTTCATAGCAGGGGCCCAAGCCAAATTAGTATTCTCTGGGACTGGCATCTAGAATGGTGATACAAAGCCTTGCTGAAGGTAACCAATGATTTTTCCTTGCGATGGGAAGATAAACAGAACCTGATTGCCTTCACCTGTTATTCCTTCTGAGTGCAAATGCTGGCCACAATTTAGTTTTAGTTGAATTTGCCTCTGTCTCCTCTGATTTTTTTAAAAATAATTTTGTAAATGTATTTTATTTATTTTTGAGAGAGAGAGAGAGAGAGAGAGAGAGAGAGAGAGAGGCAGAGTGTGAGCTGGGGAGGGATAGAGAGAGAGGGAGACACAGAATCCGAAGCAGGCTCCAGGCTCTGGACTGTCAGCACAGAGCCCGACGCAGGGCTCGAACTCACGAACGTGAGATTATGACTAGAGCCAAAGTTGGACGCTTAACCGACTGAGTCACCCAGGTGCCCGTGTCCCTTCTGATTTTGAATCATCAGAGACTCTGAACAAGACTAAGATGTACCCTGGCTCTACTGTCTGCAGAATCTGCTTTGTAAATTTTCTTTTATCTGGGAGGTAGAATAGTCTCATTTGCTCCTTGAAACAGTGGGAATGGACTTTGCAGAGCTTGGCTTCACCCAGACATGGATTTTGCCGGTGAGAGAAAGGCGTTGCTCTTCGAAGTACTCTCTGGGCAGATCACAACTTTTCCAGCTGTGCCTTATGTGGGGGAGTGTTGGCCTGAATGTACCTGGCGCTGGTGAAATTGAGTGGCTAGAACTCTCATGCACCCAATTGCAAGGCAGGCTGGGAAATGTAGCTCTGTCTGGCAAAGGATGAGAAACTGGAAAATGACTAGACGGGGTCTACTGCAACCTCCTTTGCTTCTTTCTAGTAGGGGAAGCTAACCTGCATTGAGAGGCTTTTCATACCAAGGCAACAGCCCATCACTGTTTCTTTGGTGTCACAAGGAAGTCACCTCCAAGCTCATCCTTCCCTACAGTCTTCAAACTTTCAAGTCTTCAAGATAGGCAATGACAGAAAAATAGCTTGAGGGCAGAGATAGCCAGAAACCTGAATTCCTAGAGATCCCAACAGGGTGTGGGGCAAAAGTAAACATTTGCTGAGTGATGATTGGCGGGCTGAATGATTTTAGGTGAACTTAAGGTTCTTGTCATCTGACTTTGACATATATTCATTTTAGAAGACCCATCTCTTTACCCTTTGCACAAGCCTTCCCGATTGTTATCTGCAGTTCATCTTCCCAGGGAGATGGTTCAATTAAGACAACTCAAAATGAGTCCATGATTCGAGGGTACAGTTGACTGCACTCTGATTAACTCCCTGTTCATCAGTCACAGAGATATATGATGGGAATTACCAGGATAGGCAGAAAGGAGGGCAGGCAGGCTAGTGGGGATGGGAGGTAGCAGCTGGAAGATCAGAGTTTTGGGGTACAAAGAAGAGGAAAGTGCCAGGAGAAGGTAGGGGTCCCCAGAGGAGGAGGAGGATCTTGGAAGATAGCATGAGACAGCAACAGTCCTTAAGGAAGTGTAGTTTTGATGTCATTGCATTAGAGGATCTGACTCTGAAGTTGAATTGAACTTTCTGATGATGTGTGAAGGAAAATAAATGTTAGAAGGTGGGAAAGGCTGATAAATTAGAAATTCAACTGAAGAGATTTTGAGCCCTTGCAGTCCAACCTCCCCTAGCTCTGTCATACCAGTACCTGCTTGAAACCAGGGGTTTCACCCAGAGAGGCTGCTGTTCCTCTGATGGGGGTTAGAATGTCTGGAAAGGCCTCACACTCTCCTATGGACACCATGGATATGCAGAAAACACTCAACCTCATAGCCACGCCCAGAATCCTCACCTGATGCCTGATCTGTATATCTCATGTCTATCAAGCATCCCACCTAGATGTCTAACGAGCAGAACACAGAAAAGACTAGCTTTTCCTTTCCTCACCTCCCATGAGCTTCTCTCCTGTGGTCCCTAGCTCAGGGAATGTCACCATTATCCACATAGTCTCCAAAAATGTGGACATCCTCTGTGACCTCCTTCTCTTGATTCTCACCTATTCAGTTTTCCACCAGATTCTACAATGCCACCCTCTTAATACCTTCCCAGCCCCACTGCCACATTCCTCATTCAGGCTACCAGGATGTTTGACCTGCATTATTGTACCCATTTCCCAGCTGGGCTCCTTGTCTCCAGTCTGGCCCAATGGCAATCCCACTTCTGTACCTATGACAAAGTTGCCCTTCTGGGGTGAAATTTGCTTCAGTCTTTGGCTTCCTATTATCTTTAGCACAGAGACCAATCTCCTAAATCATTGCTTCTGACAGTTGCACATTTGCCCATCCTCATCTTTGGCCAGTGGTGCCACTCATCGCTCCAGCCATGTGGAATGGCTCCTCCCTGGAAGACAGCATACACTTATCCCCACACCTCTACCCTTTCCTCTACCTGAAACCACTTTATCCCCACCCTCCTCCCATTTACCTGCAAACATTTGCTCATTTCTCACGAGGCAGGTTAGGTATGCCTTCCTGACCTTCCAACTTGTGGTGCTTCGCTTTTGCTTTCATGGCACTGCTTACTCCCGTGCGAACTTCTCAGGTCATACTACATTGATATATCTCCTCCTCAGTTTCACTAGCAGACTAGCATGACTTCCTTCTGGACTGTGTCCATGCCTGGCATCGTGGGCCCAGCCCAAAGCTACGCTTCTCGCTCCTACAGTTAGGCTGCTCCAATGTACTCTCCAGAACCTGACTTCTGAAGCAGAAGTAGAACTCGATCACTTCTCAACTTGAAACTTTTTAGGGCTCCCCCCTGACTTTTAGGATAATTTTTTGAAAATCCTGAGCGCCTTTTTCATGGCCCTTTATAACTCCCTCTCCAGTCTCATTTTTCCCTACTCCCCCTTAATTTTGGTTACTCTTCATTTGGTTACAGCTGTAGATCCCCAGAAGTACCTGCTTTCTCTTCTTCTTTCTCTTCATTTCTAGACCTTTGCTCTTGCTGCTCCTTCTGCTGGGAGCTTCCCCCCTTCCATTTCCCCTTTCCTCCAGCAGCCAATTACAGTGTATACTTCAGTTAGACCTCACCTCCTCTGTCAAATCTCCCTTAAGTTCCCAAAGTGTCTTGCAGTTCTCTGCTCTGTCACAGTGGTGGGCTGGAGATTGCATCTGACTCATTCTTGTATCACAGGGCCTAACACAGTGGCTGGCTCTGGGCCTGGCTTCGTGGGTGTGTGGACAGTGCAGCTGTAGAAGGCCCTGTGCTCAGAAGAGCCCTGCACTCGAGGTTTAATGTTCTGTGTCAGCCAACTTGAAAGTCTTGGTAATATTATCTTTAAACTTGTGTTTTGCAAATGAATTCCAGTGGAATAAATGGAACATGCATGGGGTGGGGGCCACCCTTCTACTACATCCTGCAGACAGTGTCTCAGCTGCTGGCTTCCCTGCCTCGACCCAGCAACATCCGCCACCCTCTGTCCCCAGTGGGGACCCGGGAAAGGGTGTGGTGCTGAGTCACAGGGTGGGCTCCCGTGATGGACAGCATTTGTCCCGTGAGTACCCCTAAGGCAAGCCTGTTCTAGGAGATGCAGGTCTCCTCCTGTACATAGTGTTGGCTTCAGGCCCTCTCTTAGCCTTGCTGAGCATTTCCAGAATAGTCTAGAGAGGTGGAGAGAGTGAGGAAGAGGGAATAGCCTTTCCTGCTTGGGTACAAGTGACCTGCATTTTCATGTTGCATATAGCCCTGCAGAATGTAGTTTGCTGAAGACAAGCCCTATGCTTGGCACACAGTAGGTGCTCATGGATGACTGGATCTCAGTCTTCTTAAATATCTCTTGAATCCACCCATATCCCTTCCCTTCAGCTTCCATGACTCTAACCCAAGTCCAAGCGGATCCTTGAACTATTGAAATAGCTCTTTGTTCATCCTTGCATCCCAGAGAACTGGTAGAGGCTTTGCACAGAGCAGGACCTCAGTAGGCATATGATGCATAAATACAAGAATTAAATAAACAGGAAAATAGTCTTTAAAATAGCATGCTGTCAGTTCTGCAGGTTCAAGTGATTTGTTAAAGTGCCTCCCAGGTATACCATTGGTAAAAGTCCCTGGGAAATGTTTATTCTGTTTTATACTCTTGCCTCTGCCGGGAGCTGGTCAGAGCCCTGGGCTGATCTGTGCAAACAGGTATTGCCTCACCCTTCACTTTCAGAGAGTCCAGCTTCAGGCAACAGATGGGAAACTACAGAGCCTTCAAAGATCGAAAGCTGATTTTGAGGCATTTGAATGATCAAGGGGCAGAGTTTATTACCAGACACAAAGACCTATTAGGTCCTCAGTGATCATGGGAGGTTGCATCTAGATACTAACAGTTCTGCTGAAAGGGGCAGTGATGTGGCCCCATAGCTTACTCGTGAAGGGGAGGAGGTATTGAGAGAGTGGTGCTTGGTTATGGTTTTACTCCTTTGCCTCAGTTTACCCAATGAGGCATTTTATCTGTGGGTCTCTAGGAGGTTTGCTATAGTGTATGAGAAACTGCTTCTGAAGAAGTTGTGTAAGGTTGCCTGTGTTCTGGCTGGTTTAGTCTCTGCTACTCTGGATTCACTGATCCCCAGTGAAGACTGAAAGGTCCAGTGAGCTGAATCTGCTTTATTTTCACCCAATCTGAGTTCCCATGTAAGCAGGCCCAGAATTTATGCTCACCCATCACCTCATTGGTCACATCCTCTAATGCTTCCATGGCTCTTACACTGGGCAGCAGTCAAGAAATTCAGCACACACTATTGTAGGCACATTCTGCTGACAAAGTGCCAAGAAGTACACGTAGTGGCCTTTATAATAACATTGGACTGTTTTATGGGAGCAAGTATATTTTTCTGTGGTTCATGCGGTTCATAAACAGGCAAGTTATGTCTGTCAGGTATTGTTTTGACAGGTGTCATTGCTACAGAAGGCAAGCATGGTTGGGGTGTGGAACGTCTTTCAATGGTGTGTGCTTCCATTGGCACTGGTGACTCATGGTGAGAGGAATGAACTCTGCTTCTTGGTGATTGCAGCAGCTATAAACCAACAAGTAATAAAGGAATCTGCTTTTTTCCATCTGTTTCCTTTACTAACAGGAGATAGAATTCATATGCTGTGGACAGTTTGGAAGTTCTTTCTAAGGTCTTTATGGGCTCCTCCACTGCATTAACATTAAAGTCACACTCCCTGAAGGCTTCTCCCAGTCAACAACTAACCATGGCAGATGAATTTGGCTGGAGTACTTCCAATAACCTGGCTGAATCTTTCTTAAAACTGTGCTGCAGTCCAAGGTTCTTCCTCCCTGAATCGTCTCTCCTTTCCTCTTTCCTTCTGGAATTGTCAGAGCTGCATCACAATCTGAAGATGCTCCCTTCATTCTCCTGCTCCCTCTTTCAACCAATCTCTTGTATGTTTAATCTCCTTTTGATGTCTCCTTCTCAGGGACCTAAATGAATACGGTCCCTTCCCCCATCTACCATCTTCAGAGATAAGTAAACTTGCAATATTTTTCGCTGATGGGGGATTATTGGTCCTAGGGATCAAGTTATTTTACTGAAGGTGTGGAGGAGACATAGTTCGAGAAGGGAGACTGGAAAGGTGCCTGGGGTTTTGGTGGATTTGAAAAATGTGGAAAATGACACTACCTCCTAGGAAGGGTCCAGAGAAGGGAGGGTAGAGAAGCTATGATATCAGTGGTAGAAGTTACCATGCCTGGCCTGCATTCAGTTAGTAACAACACAGTAGGGATTAGCTTTGGGCCCACAGAGGTGGTGGTGATTGCCAATAGTAAAGATCAGATTCATTGTCAATGACCAAAATTTTCTCCATTTTCCAATGAAAATGAAAATATGACAGCTCAAAATTTGTGGGATGCATGTAAAACAATACTTAGAGGGAAATTTATAGTACTGACTGCCTATATTAGAAAAGGTAAAAAGTCTCAAATTGATGTATGTGAACTGAGAATTGTCAAACTATGGCAGATGTGTAAAATTGAACCACTGTCTATTTTTGTAAATAAGGTTTTACTGAAACACAGCCAAGTTCATTCACGTATGCATTGTCTATGGCTGCTTTTGTGCTCTAACAATAGAGTTGGTTAGTTGCAACAGGGATCATATGAGTCTCAAAGCCTAAAATACTCTCTGCCCCTTTATGAAAAAATTTTGCTGATACCTGACCTAACCTTCCACCTTAGAAATTAGGAAAGGAAAAAATGAAACACAAAGTAGTATAAGGAAGGAAATTATGAAGAGCAGAAACCAGTAAAATGGAAAAAACAAAAATTAGCATAATCAGTGAAACTAAAATATGGTCCCTTTGAGAAGGTCAATGAAATTGACAAACCTCAAAACATATATAACAGAAAAAAAAGAAAAAAAATACAAATTGCCAATATCAGAAATGAGAGAGGAAATCATAAAGATTACAGAGGCCAAGGGTAGGCTGCCCCAAGATGGGCCACTTTGGGATGAACATTATTTTGAGTTAAAAGCAATCAAAACCCAGGAGATTTAGGAAAATCTCTTCACCTCCCCCTTAACTGCTTCCTTGTACCAGGAAGAGAACTATTCACAAAGATTCCTCTCTTCCTAAGAAACTTATCTGTATAACAGAGCAAACTTTGTTTTCCAAACATAATCCTTTCATCTTCCTGGTAGTAAGGGTCTTCCTTTTGAATCCTCAGACCCTACCCCTCTCCTTAGCCCATGTAAGCTGCCTGTTGCCTGACTGCCTTTGGAATTTCCATGTCTGTGTGGGTTCCCTGCACTATACTATTAAATTAGATTTTCTCCTTTTGATCTGTCTCATGTCAATGGTATTCTAAGTCCAGCTAGAAGGACATTGCGTGACAGATGAAATTTGCCCTCCCAATAAGCTTTTACAAACTTCACAATAAATGAAGGAATATTATGAACCATTTTGTGCCCGTGAGTTTGACAGTTTGGATAAAATGGACAGACTCCTCAAAAGACACAAACTACCAAAGTTTATTCCAAAAGAAACAGGTAATCTGAAAAATATATTTAAAAAATGTGAATTTGTAGATAAAAGAAATTCCCACAAATAAACTGTAGGTCCAAATGGCTTCAGGGTGAAATCTAGAAATATTTAAGGAAAAAATAAGATAGCAATTCTGCAACTCTGCCAGAAATTGTGAAAATTAGTCAAACTGTGTACTTAAAATTTATGCATTTTATTACATGAAAATTACACCTCAATTAAGAGTATGGGAGAAAAAAAATAAAACTGCCTCTCCCTTTCTCCTTTGACTGCCTCTGCCTTCAGAGATAGCCATCATTAACCATATACCTCATATTATCTATTCCCCTTATAGCACTTCTCCAATTTGTGAAGCTGTATATACATATGCAGACATATATAAAAACTATTTACCTTCCCTTTATATGTGGGGGTTCAGTGCTCATTACAGGTCCTTTGACCATAATTCTATTTGTTCTCAAACGGCTAGATTTTGTCATCAAGATTTTTTACTTAAGGGACAAATGAGTGCTGTATTTCCTGAGTTCCTGCAAATCTGTGAATGCATGTCTGACACCTTTATACTCAAACAACACCTTGTTGAGCCTACAATTTTTGGATCACACTTTTTCCCTTTAGAAACTCACATATATTTTTCCATGTTTTCCCCCCGTATTTTAATGTTGCTATAAAGAGTTATGAGGCTAGCCTTATTCACTAGTCTTTTAAGTAATTTTTTTTGTTTCTTCTTCTCAAATGCCTAAGGAATTCTCTCTCTGTTTTTTTTTTTATGTTCAGTAATTTACCAGGATTGATCTTGGTAGTGCTCATTCTGTCTCAAATTTCCTACAACGGAGTCTACTTGGAATCGTCTTTCAATTATGTTGATTCACTTCTTCCTTCATTTACGGAAAGGTTTTTTTTTTTTTTCCTATTATATCTTGAATTTGTTTTGTGTCACTTGTTGTGTCTCTACTTTGGGGATACCAGTTATCCTTTCTATTACTGTGATTGGAAGGTATCTATTATCTTGCAATTATTTTAATGTAGTTATCCTAAGTACACAGGCGCCAGCTCTCCGCCTGTGTCTTGCATTGTGAACTCTAGGGCCTCCAATAGGGAGGCCTTGCAGACAGTTCAGAGTAACAAGATTTGGCCCAGGCATTGCCAGATCTGCATGGGCACGTGCAACACCCAACTCAAGGAATCAGCTCAAGCACCAAAGCCAGCTTTCCAGCAGCAACAGCCTCCCTGTGAGGTTGCCAGACTTTCTTCTGTCCCTCATATTGTGTTCTGTCCTCCTTTGTACTAAACTTGGAGCCCAGAAAAGGATCTGAAATTGACCACCAAGCTTTCTCTCCCAAGCTGGGTTTCTAATTCTGTAATCTCGAACTCTTCCCTGGGTTTGCGGACCTTAGGCCACTATGTGGGGACCAGAGGGGTCTTTCTGGCCACACTCACTGCACCCATGTGTTGGGTGGTTGAATCTACCAGCCTGCTGGAGTTCCCCACAGCCTGTTAGTGTCACATCTCCAGTCTTAACCTCTGGGGCCCTGATTTCTGTGTTGTGCCTGTGCTTGTCATCCAGGGTGGGGAACCTCTCTAGAGTGCTGCTCTGTTTCTAGAGTGCTGCTCTGTATCCCACCTGCCCACTCACCTTGGCTCTTGCTCTGAAGGGGGTCCAGCTCCTCGGCGCTTTTCCTCTCAGTAGTTCATGTTGCGCAGAAGATTCCTTTCACTCTCAAATGAGCTGTATGTTCCTAGTTTATTGGAAACATCTAATATTTGTATGGGGCTTGATAAAGTGTTAAGTTGGAAGAAGAAACATCCATAGACAGAGAGCTTTTCTGTTAAGGTGTAATTGCTTTTATCACTTTTATGGAAAAAGTGCTTGTTAGCCTAGCTGCTTGAAATGCACTTTTCCCCCTTCAGTTTAGTTTAAAGATCATTGAGATTTTAAAATCTCCTCCACAAAAGGTATTTCCAGCATTGGTTTTATGCACCCAAAGGTAGTAAGACGGGTAGGTTTGGATTGTCATGTTTCTTTCTCTCCCCAGGTGGAAATGCCATCTCTTGCAAAGAGCCTTGTCCCATATCCAGCCAGACTCGGTCACTGGTTTCTTTTGCAAACTTGTTTCTTTCTGGTTGCATCCAACCCCATTGGCCTTGTCAGGAAGTGAGGTGTTTACAGATCTGTCTCTTCATTCACTTAGGTGATGATGGAGACACGTGTGCTTAATTTCACATTCTTGACAGTGCCCAGAATTATGTAGGGCTCCGGGGAGGCGCCAGTGTTTGCTGAACGCTCAGTGCCTTTCTGATCATCAGGGGGGAAGAAAAGCCTTTTGAAATGCCCAGACTGCCATGAACTGGTGACTCCAACCCACTTGCTGGTTTTCTCCTTTCAAAAATGATGCTTTGTTTCTGACTAGTGGTTTCAAAACAAAAATCTCAGCCAGCGTGGTCAGTCAGTCAGTCTGACCTTCAGACTGAATACTTCCTCATTTATATGGTTGACTTGTTTGAAGCACAGTCCAAAAGGGAATGGAATGATGACTTTCAAGTAAGATTCCACTGATCCCAATTTGACAAAGTCTTTCAGCCCATTGGATGTTGGAACCTGGATGTTAAGTGTCACTCAGAGGTAACTTGCAAGCAGCTAGATTACTGTTACTGGATAAACCATAACTTTTCATTCCTAAACTGTGTCACTTTTAAATTCTCAACCCCAATGTCATAGCAATGTGCATTGCATTGAATAATAATTGTATTTCTCACAGGACATCACCAATTTTTTTCCTGACCTTTAAGAGGAAAAGCTTTTTAATTTTAATCAAAGTATTTCGTTTTGAACTTTAAGGAAGGGCTGCTGATTTACTCCTCTTAAGACCTTGACAAAGAGACATCTCTAGTTGAGCCAAAGGTCGTTGTTCACTGTTTACTAGAGTGGACCTCATTTTGGGTACTAATGAAGTGGAGGCTAATGGGGACAAATTGATCTCTTCATAATTGGTCAAGTGAAGAGTGGCGGGCTGAAAATTTCATTATCAGCACCATTCTAGGAAAACTGTAAAAAAAGTTAGCAAAGGTCAGTTTCATACAAATTCCTTTCAGGGTGAGGAGGACTCTCGGTTGTCATTCATTGAAGAATCTGAGGTAGTTTCTGTGATGCTGTAGCAAAAAAAAAAAAAAAAGTAATTTGTTAAGTTAGTCTCAACTCCCTTTGAAATGAGGGAGAGCCTTATTCCATTTTCTGAAACTGAAATATGATTTAAGGAGAAGCATTAGGAATTGCTGTTCTAGCCATTACAACTACAATGTAGCTTCACATTTATTGACATGGATAGATAATCATATTATGTTGGTATAAAACATAGATTACAAAATAGGATGTAAAGGATGATTCTACTTTTGTTTTTAAAATGTATATGTATTGGGCACCTGGGTGGCTCAGTTGGTTGGGCGTCTGACTTCAGCTCAGGTCATGATCTCACGGCTCATGAGTTCAAACCCCGCGTCAGGCTCTGTGCTGGCAGCTCAGAGCCTGGAGCCTGCTTCAGATTCTGTGTCCCTCTCTTGCTCTGCCCCACCCTCACTCATTCTCTGTCTCTCTCTCAAGAATAAATAAAACATAAAAAAATAAATAAAATATATATGTATTTGTGTGAGAAAACTGTAGAGATATACTTGGCATAATCACAATGAGAAAGAAATAAGGAAAAAAGATAAACACACCAAAAATATGAGCAAAGCATATAAACTATAATTCATAAAAAAGAACTGCAAACACACAAAAATAAGTGAATATTTTATAATTTATTTGTAATTACAGACATAATTTAAAGTGATAGATACTTTTAATTGTGTTTATCAGTTTGGTAAAACTGTCTAAAATAAAGGAATACTCAGTGTTAGTGAGGGAGGAGACAAAAGAAAGGCATGCCATTCCTGGTGGTGATTTATTTAAAAATTTTTTTTAATGTTTATTTTTGAGAGAGAGAGAGAGAGAGAGAGAGAGAGAGTGAGCAGGGGAGAGGAAGAGAGAGAGGGAGACACAGAATCTGAAACAGGCTCCAGGCTCTGAACTGTCAGCACAGGGCCTGACGTGGGGCTCAAACTCATAGACCGTGAGATAATGACCTGAACCAAAGTCAGATACTTAACTGACTGAGCCACTCAGGTGCCCTGTGGTGGTGATTTATTTTAGCACACATTAAAATATATATATATTGCTTACAACTTTATTGAGTTATAATTAACACAGGAAACTGTACCCATTACACTGTGCATGATGTCATTAAAGTGTACAATTTGATAACATCTGATGTAATGAAACCATCACAACCGTCATGATACTGAACACACTCAACACCCCCCAAAAGTTTCCTCCTGCCCCTTCATGTCCAGGCATCCACCGATCTTCTCTCAGTCATTACAAATTATATTTCCTAGAATTTTGTACAAGTGGAGCCATACTATATGTATCCTCCGTTTTGTCTGACTTCTTTCATTCAGTGTAATTGTTTTGAGATTTATCCATGTTATTACATGGATCTGTAGCTCATTTAAAAAAAAATAGCTGAGTAGTATTGTTTATTTTATTGTTTATTTATTCTTTAGAGAGAGAGAGAGAGAGAGTGAGCGAGGGAGGGGTAGAGAGAGGGGGAGACACAGAGTCTGAAACAGGCTCCAGGCTCTGAGCTGTCAGCACAGAGCCTGACAGGGGGCTCAAACACGTGAACCTCGAGATTGTGACCTGAGCCGAAGTCAGATGCTTAACCAACTAAGCCACCCAGGTGCCCCTGTATTATGTGACTTTTGCCACAATTTTTTCAACTCAATGTTCTGGGTACTATTTTGGTCCCAGTTTTTAAGAATAGGAAACGAGTTTAATCACTTGGGTGAATTTACCCCAGGTAACCCAGATCATGAACAATGGAGACAGAGTTTGAATCCAGACATTCTTACTCTAGAATCCACATTCCCAATCACAAACTTTGAAATATTGTATATGTGATTTGGAAATATCTTAAAGGGGTGCCTGGGTGGCTCAGTCGGTTAAGGGTCCGAGTCTTGATGTTGGCTGGGGTCGTGGTCTCACAGCCGTGGGCTCGAGCCCTGCATTGTATTCTTAGTATTCTGTCTCTCCCCCTCTCTCAAAATAAATAAACAACAACAAAAAAGAAATCTTAAAATCCCAACAAGAGTGGAATGAGTTAACTGTTTTACATTTCTGGAATAGAATTTATGCAGTCACTTAAAGATGATCTTGTAGGAGAATACCTGAAAAAGACTTTAAAGATATGTAATAAAATAATACCGGTTATCCCAAGTGATGAAATCATATGTAACTTTAATTTTTTTTCCTTCATTAGAATTTTCAGATTTTTAGGGGCGCCTGGCGTGCTCAGTTGGTAGAGCATGCAACTCTTGATCTCAGGGTCATGAGTTCAAGTCTCATGTTGGACATAGAGCTCACCTTAAAAATATTTTTTTTTTTTTTCAGATTCTTGGACTTTGCTCATAGAGAAAATTAAATAAATAAAAAAGATGGCAGCTTGATGCTTCCATGCCCATTAGCCAGGAATGAGTTCTAAAAGCTGGGCTTTTGGCCTACATTTCTAATGTTTGTAGGCTCCCTTTCCTTTTCCACTCTCATCTTCTCCATCTTTCCAAAATTTACTCCATCCTTTGTAGCCCAGCTCCTGTTTAAGCTCTTTGGGAGTATCTTCTCTCGTTAACACCTACCGCCATTTTTCTGCAACACATAGTTCCTGGAAGGGACCATCTAATGAGCCGAATGATTGTCTCTGGATGATGTACCTCTCCTCCAAGTCTGGTTACAAACTCCTTGAGGGCGTCACACTCTGCCAGATCAGCTGTCCCGTTCTCTAGCCTGGGTCCATGGTGAGCAATCAAAATGAGAACACACCCTTGTGTGAGCATAGGACCACACAGTGAAAAACTGCCTTCTTGGCTGTTGGCTCCTTCTATTCTTTAGCAATCCTCTGTAGTGGTGGTGATTGGGTGGGGGGCAATCTCTGTTTTACAATGAAGTGTACCGAAGCCTGTATTGGGTAGACAACCAACGAATACTACAACTAGCAAGGAGCGGAGCAGGGATTAAAATACAGGTATCCCAAGTGCCAGCCATGGTTCTATCTGTGTTGTCAAAGGCTGAGGGGAAAAATCATGAAACCCTAATTTCAAGTCTGAGCTCCCCCATGCCACCCTCCTTTTGTCTTATTTCAGCCTCTTGCTCTGGCTGCCTTTGGCTGCTTTCTCTTTGGCTTGGAGGTGCCTGCATGACCCTGGAGGCCATCAGTACTTCCTCTTGGATTATCTGCCCAGTGGGTTGGAAAACACCTGCTTTGGAAAAATAAGCATGGCCTCTATTACTGGCTCACTCCCTCCAGGCCCCAGGAAGTGAATTCTTAATTTCCCTCTGCTACTGTTGGGAACTAATTTGAATGCCCTGGGCCTGTTTAGTTGGTTTCCAAGCCTGAAGGGATGTGCGGCTCAGGTCTTTGCTTCCTTGGGCTGTGTGAGGCACCCTTTCCTCCTGTTAATGAATAAAGGGTTTTCCTATTGGCAATTTCTTCCTGAACTCTTCACTGTTAACCCCAAATATGTCCATGTTGTACACATTGACCTTGGAGGTTATAGACTTTAGAGCCTTGAGTGGACGCTTTTATGGATCCTGGGAGAAGTTGGCCTATGGTTGGGAAAAGTATTGCATGCCCTTGACACTCACCCTGGTAGACTGGGCAGGCTGGCAGCAGACAAAACAAGATACTGGGTCCTCAACCAAGGAGGTGGCTTTAGCCAGAGGCAATAGTTTTGATTCCAATCCTAGTCTAACTGGCTACTCACTTACTTTGCCTTTTCCGAACTCAACAAGGAGAAGATGCCCCCACTCATGCACCTTTCTTTGGGAACTTCAGCCTCTGCTTTATCCTCCTGATCTTCGCAACTACCAAGACCCATGCTCAGAAGCATCTACCTCCTTATTTTGATTCATCCTGTTCTCTCCCATTTCTTGGCACCTCCAACATGGAGTCAACTCTCCTCTGTCCCTGTGTAGCCCATGGTTGTGGCTCTCAAGACTTTGCCTCACTCTTCCTACCAATTCACAGGTTCAAGTTCTGCTCTTTCTTGGTGGCTCAGCTCAAATTCCTGCTTCCTCTAGAAGGCCCTTCCTGATAACTCTGCCCCATCAGTCTTTGCCCCTCGGGGGAAGTCATTTGGTGGTTGATTATAGTTGGTTGTCACTTTATCATGACACTGCTTCCTTCTCTGTTTTTATCATGGTTAGGCAACACATGTTTAAGCAGGCTGTGAACTACTTGAGTCGGGAATTCTCCTGTAGTGCCCAGCATAGTACACATGATAATTGCTCAATGGCTCAAAATTTTAAGGTGTTGTGGAATCTCTTTCCTGTAATTATAGCATCTCCTGACACTGCAATAGAACTCTTGCCATGGGGTAGAGAATAAGGTTTACAGGGGTTAGCACAGACAGTGCTTACAGTTCATGGCTATTGGGGAACAGAAGGGGGAGGAGTCTAGAATTCTCCACATTTGGCTCAAGCACCTAGGAGCATAGTGAGACCATTCATGGGGATATTGAATATAGGAAGAGGAGTGTGTGGGTATGTGTTGCATAAATGTGTTTGTGCTGTGCACGTGTTATGTGTGCGTGTGCAGAAGGGACGGTGCAGATGATGCATTCCCTTTTGGATATGTTACATTGGAGGCACATGCAGTCCAAACCGCGCCTTAGGCCAGAGCATACATGGTTCAGGCTGCAGCCAAGGGAGTTGTGGACAGACTTGGTCCTCAGGGATTCTCTGTGAGTTAGCCAGGAGGAAAAAGAGCCAGAGCAATGAGCCTAAGCCAAAGTCCTTAGTAATGCTGAGAGTCAAGTCAGGAAAATCGATGCAGTGTGAGTTCCCTGGCATGTCTCCGAATCCCCATACAGGTCACCTTTGACAGGTTGGTCATGGGCTGCTGGCCTCTGATATATAAAAGAATGACTTTTTTTCTTGAGACAATCAGCCATATTAGTTTTAATCTTATTAAAAGGTGAAATATACTTCAGAAAATTTGAATTTTACAGTGTTTTAAGAATATGTACCATAAAAATGTGCCCAAGAACATTTTATTCTGGTATAGTCTGTCTTGAATGAAATATAGTACTTTTGATGAAGAGTTAGTTGAGTTACCATTTCTTCTTGGAGTCTAATGATCAAAATTCAAACAACTCAGCAATCATTCCTCTCACCTCAATCTAATTTCATATTGTGGATGACAATGTTATTTGGAGGGAAGGAGAAATATATAATTCAAGTCTAAATTTAATTGGGGACGGAGGTTTGAAGATGAGAGGGACAATGCCATCATCTGGGTCTGGAGCAGCTCAAGCTTCCTTGTGGGTTAAGTACAGCCCTGTCTGAAGGCTGGGGGTAGTACATAGGAGCTCAGCTGGATAACATTCCAGGTGTGGATGGTGGTGCCAGACCATGGCACCATAGACACTGCCCATGGAACTCAATGGCCTCCACGTGTCAGAGTTTGAGTCCCTGAGACAAAAACGAAAACTCTGTTTTCCCTTCTGGATTCTTCTGACACTATGAATCACCACTCTGAAATTTTTTAGCTTTGCGGGCAAAACCCCCTTGAGATATGGGAATATAATCTTCATTTATCCTCATACTCCCTTAAATACAAAAGGTACAAGGGTATTTATGTCCGTCATATTTAGAAGAGCATAAAGCTGTGTGTGAACAGGCGAGCTGACCAGTCCAAGAGAACAGTAGCCATATCCTGATTTCATGACTCCTCGAAGTGTCATATATTATATACAGAGAAAAGGCCAAGCCCTCGGGGGATGCCATCTCGCTCTTGCTCAGGGCCTTATTGATGTCACTCAGCTTGATGTGGTCACTGCTGTTCAGTTCCGTGTGCCTTTACAGAGGTGGCCAGATCCATCCCTTCAGAGATGAACATGCTAACCATGCCGGTGTGAGCCTGGTGTGTAAGTGGGGACCAGATCATGCATTTACCATGGCGGACTCCTAGGTGAGGACTAGCATTCTTCAGCTCATCACCCAGGGCAGTCCCATCTCTGGACAGAATTTCTGAAGGATGGGTTCTCACCTCAAACTGCTTGGTGACCAAAGAGTTAGAGCCAAGGGTCCTGGTGGAGTCTGATGAACCACTCCCAGCTCAAGGAGGGGTGACCAAATGTCTCTGTCCCCAATGTCGGGCCTCTTTCTCAGGTATTGCTAGACACACATTCTGGATCTTTGAGCTGTTGTTTGATAGCCCTGGCTCCCTGAGGCTACGTTGGTCATACTGGTCGTCTCTAACATCTCAGATCCTGGCTTCCCTCTGTGGCTGGCTTAGCTCTTCCCTGGTGAACCCAACTTATTAGTTTTACACCCAATGTTCCTTTTATTTATAAATCCAGGGATCATCTCAGTTCTTCCCCCCTTAAATTATGAAGATGATAAAAACCAAGACCATTATGACACGGAAACTGTAGAAACTTGGAAAAAACACAAATCAGATAATAATACCATGAGAAAGAAGGATGTATAATTTTACTTAGATTCTTCTATAAAACATGTGTGTGTATGTGGATAAGGAAGACCAGAGATTATGGAGAAATGTAAATTTGATGTGATTAGATAGTGGGAGTTTGTGTGTCACAATTTCCCCTGACATTATAAACATTTTCCTCATAAATGACAAAAAGATACCTTGACCTTTGGATACATGAACTCTAATGTGCTCTGAGCGAGGGACCCATCCATTTGTGTCAGAAGAGGCTATGTCTGGGGGTGCCTGGGTGGCTCAGTCAGTTAAATGTCCGACATTGGCTCAGGTTATGATCTCGTGGTTTGTGAGTTTGAGCCTCATGTCGGGCTGTGTGCTGACAGCTCAGAGCCTGGAGCCTGCTTCGGATTCTGTGTCTCCCTCTCTCTCTGCCCCTCCCACGCTCATGCTTCCTCTCTCTCTCTCTATCTCTCTCTCTCTCTCTCTCTCTCTCAAAAATAAACATTAAATTTTTTTTTTTTTTAAAGAAGAGGCTGTATCTGGCTTGTGGCCAGAACAGACCTCTCCTTGGATTCCAGCTTTTGTGATCAGAGTCTCCACTCTACCTAAATACACACCCCTGCCTGGCCAGACCCCCCAGGAGTGTTGTAGGGTCCTCGGGAACTTGATTTGCAAACTCCAGCATGGGAGGTTCTGATGGGTCTGAGGTCAGTACCTGGAGGACAGTTCAGGTGATTTCTATTTCAGACATATTCTCAGGCGTGGGCTCCTCAAAAGTGAGACCATGATGGGGAAATGACTGGAGGCTTTTCAGCTACCCAGTTACTGTGTGTGTGTGTGTGTGTGTGTGTGTGTGTGTGTGTGTGTGTGTGTATGTGTGTGTATGTGTGTATTGTTTTCATTAAGTTCCACCCACAGGTTTTGAATCTCTCTCTTTCTCTTTTTTTTTCCTGACGGCCCGGCTGTTATTCAACTTTCTGTCTTTTCCATTCTTCTCTCCCTTAAACAAAAAAAATTTTGTTTACTTGATCAAGTGAGATAAGTGTTTTGTAAAATGCAGAGGGCTGCCCAATATAGAGGGTTACACATGGTTATTTTGCCAGCATCTATTTGGAAGGATCTAACAAAGCCATTCATTTATAAAACTCTCAATGCCATAGAATTCTAACATATGTATGCTCATCAAGGGAGGTGGGAAGTTAGTTGGGCAAAACAGAAGGCAGACTCAGGTTTGAAAAATCACTTTGGCACATCAGAGCTTTGATTAAGTGGGTGATTGGCATCAGGGAGGGGTGATTGGCATCAGGGTTGGGTGGAAGGCCTCGTGATGAAGTGTCTGGAGAGCAGGACTGAGGCGTAAAGGTCTTACTGAGTGGGACTCTTGGCTGGTGTCTCATGCCTTAGTGTCCTCATTTGTAAAATGAGAGGGTTGACTGGGGGGATCTCCAAATGCACTTCAAGGCATAATGTATGATGCACAAAACTTAATTGAGATATTTGGTTCTCCTATTCTGATTTTTCATTGTGGTGAATTGCATGTTACTTTAGTATAATGGCCATAACTTAGAGTTAAAATTACACAGAGATGATTGTGTGGTGAGGTTTCTGAAATTTGTGGTTTCTTTTTTATTGGAAGGTCTGGTTTATAAATGAAAGTTACAAAGGTACACTCTGGAGCTGGTGCCCACAGCATACGGAATATTTCCTATTCCTTGCCTGGTTGGCAGGTGGGACAGTATCACAGCATGAAAGACGGAAGAGGTCGAAGACAAGAACCCACTGTGATGAACACAGCCAGGGCCCAGGTTTCTGCCGGGAGAAAGTTTGGCCTCTCAGGATGCATATGTGGCCTCAACCCATAAAACGATCACAGAAATCTAATCCTGGCACTTTTCATGGGTCTGCGCATATAATGTCTCCTCACATAAAGACATACCCTAGAGGAGAAAAACCAGGATGAAGTACTTTATTTTTATGCATTGTGGGTCCTCTGCTGAAGAAAGTCGAAGAAATTATGGCCCTGGTTAAAGGTAAATTGTGGTTGGGAATTACCCACAGACCAGAACATTAACTGATGATTCAGATTCCCGGGTGTCCTGCTATGGTAGCTGAATGGGGCTTTGACAGATATGGCTGCAGTGTGACATGTTTCATAAGGCCGGGTTTGTGCCTCATAGTTGTTTTTTTTTTTTTTTTACATTTATTTATTTTTGAGAGACAGAGCACAAGTGCAGGAGGGGCAGAGAAGGAGACACAGAATCTGAAGCAGGCTCCAGGTTCTGAGCTGACAGCGCAGAGCCCGATGCGGGGCTCAAACTCACAAACCATGAGATCATGACCTGAGCTGAAGTTGGATGCTTAACTGACTGAGCCACCCAGGTGCCCCATGTGCCTCATATTGAATGTTACATTAAAAAGTGATATATAAGCTGATTCCATGTACCCATAAAGTGTTGGGTAATATCAGTTAGTATGTATATATGTTTACACACACACACACACACACACACACACACACACACAAATATATATGGGAAGTATAAATACAATAAAAATTTGGGGGATAAAACTTCAAATAAGAGCAAGGTTAAAAAAAAAGAACAACGGGGTGCCTGAGTGGCTCAGTCAATTGAACCTCCAACTCTTGATATCAGCTAAGGTCATGATTCCATGCTGAGTGTGGAGCCTGCTTAAGGTTCTCTTCTCTCTCTGTCTCTGTCTCTGTCTCTTTCTCTCTCTCCCTCTTCCCCTCTCTCCTTCTTGTGCACTCTCTCTCTCTCTCTCTCTCTCTCTCTCTCTCAAAAAAAAAAAAGTTTAGTTTTTATTTAAGCTTTATTTTAGGTTTACAAATTTCAGTGTGCCCTTCTTTTTTTAAAATATTTTTTTTAATGTTTATTTATTTTTGAGAGAGAGAGACAGAGCATGAGTAGGGGAGCGGCAGAGAGAGGGAGACACAGAATCTGCAGTCTCCAGGCTCTGAGCTGTCAGCACAGAGCCTGACACGGGGCTTGAACCCCTGGAGCCATGAGATCATGACCTGAGCTGGAGTTGGATGCTTCTCTGACTGAGCCACCTAAGCACCCCAGTGTGCCCTTCTTAACAGCTATCTTTGACCGTGGGAGGATTATGTCATTGGCTGGAGCGACATACCCCCTGCCCCAGGCTCATGCTTGCATATGGCAGTATGGAAGGGACAGCTGTGGCTGGAGCTGAGATGGTCTACATAAGGCTCATCTTTCAGAAAGTAAGCTTGATTCGAGGCACCAACAAACTACCTGGATCCCAGATCACAGTATTGTTACTATCTGCTGGCAGCATTGCATTAGAAAAAACAAAACAAAAACAAAAACAGATTAAGTTCTATTCAAAGATGATTAGTTGAGAACCAACTATGGCAGCATCTATAGAAGATTTTAAGCAAATGCAAGTTGTAACTCTTGCCCTAAGCAATTTACTTTTTTGTGAACTGTGGAGGTTTTCAGTAATTTCAAAAACATATTACATAGTTTTAGTAAACAGACTTAGCAGGGGATAAGCCCAGCTGATGGGTCATTAGGGGAGGAATGGGAAAAAAAGATTGGGGAACAGATAACCAGGAAGCCCACATATGCTGCTGAGCGGAGGCTGGGGGAATCCATCATAATTTCGAGAATGTTCCTACAGTGGAATATTGAGAATCCAAAGTAGAGAAAGAAACAAAAATGATGCAGGAGTACAAATTCATTTCTAGTAAAATAGTTTAAAAACTGCAATTCAGTCCATTTCTAGACTTTAACTGATTGTCCTCTGGCACAGGCATGGGCCACAGAGGTAGTGGGAGTTTGGTCCTGAGCTGTTGTGGGGTGGGCACTGGAGGCCAGTAGCCTCCAAGTGGTAGTTCAGACCTCTGAACCACTTCAGTAGCTTTTGGAAAATGTCCACACTAGGAGACATTATCATACAAAAAAATCTTTTAATTTTGTTATTTATTTCTAAAAAGCTTTGGAAACAGAAGAGTAAAGACCATAAACATTTACAGAATGTCAAGGAAAAATAAAGAGAAACATAAAATTCAAACATTTATGAAGCACTTACCATGCCTGATACCACATGTGATCTGATTCAATCATTGTAATTATGCATGTGGCTTGTATGAGGTATGTATTATTATCCCTGTTTTATAGATTAGTCATTAATTAGGACAGCAGCCAAAATGGAATGTACGGTTGAACAGGTTGAGAACCAAACTGTCAAACATGGTGCCCTGGTTAATTGGCAGGTTGCTGAGGGATATTGTGTGGCTGGTGGGTCTTCGCATTGACTTTGGCACTGGAAGAAATGTCTTTAGTAAAAATGAATTTATCTGAAATAAACATCACAATACTATGTTTTAAATCTCATGTATAAAAACTCAAATATAGAATACACATATAATTTCCCCTTCTTTTTAGGTCTCTTTGATTTTAAAACTGCTGTAACAATCACAGTCAATTTTAAAGTGTTGATAATAACAATACCGTCCTGAATTTTTATAGAGACTTTTTCTTGCAAGGACCTTGAAGTGCTAAAAATGTTGTCATCCATATAGGCAAACTCGGGAATATCTAATTTAGCAAATGTCAGTGATAAATTCTTCTGGTGCCATTCTCCATGTCTTTGAATATATTAGAACGCCCTGGAAATAAGAATGTTTATTCTACAGCAATTGACTGCTAGTAATATGGTTAGTTGGTATAATTCCACTTGTATTTACTGTTTATCTTTTAAATAGCTGCCAGGATTAAAAAAAATCCTTTACATTTTCATTCTATTTCTAAAGTGGTAGGTATTACCCACTTCTTAGTGCTTTCTCCAGGTGGTCTAAAGAAACAGTGTCTTTAGCAAACTTCATTCTTATGCTGCTGAGCGCCCTTTCACAAACACAACTAGATTTAGAATAAAAATCAGTATTTTAAAGGCCAAAGCACACAGTTCCTGTGCAAAAGGAAGCAGTGTAAACCGTGAAGTCACGCAATGCGTGAAGGATGCTGGGAGCGGATTCCACGGGCCTCCCTGGGTCTGCTGAGCCCACAAACCCATTAGTTGACCAGGCTGGTTGTAAACTCCCGGGAAGTGACTTAACATGTCCCGTGTTTTATTTTGTAAAGATTATGAAGCCATTCTGTTTCACTGAATGATGGTGAGCAGGTCAGTCTTTGCTTTTTATTTTAATTTTCAGGGACTTAATTAGTGACAACAAAGCTTTGTTCACAATAGCAGCATTATGTTTAAGAGTCTATTAAATGCTGGGCAGTGTCATTAAATGGAATAGTGCAGCTGGCATCATCTGTGGGAGCTTATGAGGGAGCTTGCCGTGGCCTGGGTTCCTCAGGGATGCGGTCGGGCCTGGCCTCAGATCCCATTCCCTGGGGTCTCTCTGGCCAGGTACCCCACCCTTCCCCTCTCCCTGCTATCATGTTTGTCCTTCTCACAGATCAAGGTCTCGCTATTCCTTAAGTTCCAACTTTAGTCCCTTCATCCACAAACCATTTCCTATTTTCTGCTCATGCCAGCCCCCAGTGATGACAGGAACCCCAGTTATAATTTGGAAATAGCTACTCATTTCCTATCTGGAGGTGGATCTGTTAAGTCTTAGCCCAGATAGGATATAAAGGCAGGGGCATATCTGGATTACGTTTGAGGATAGGGCTTTGTTGCAAGGGTGCTTGGGAGCATGAGGAGTGAGTGGGGAGGGTCTCCTCTCAAGGAGTTCAGCAGCCCTACCTGGGGGTGGGGGCCTGGTGAGTTCAGTGGGCTCACAGACCATGGAGACAATGGCAAAATGTGGTCAGTGGGAGCCATTGGTTGAACAACAAGTTGGGGCTGAGTGATGTCCCACACTCACGTTGATCTTCTAGTTGGCCCTATATTTGTAATTCCTTAGAGGCGGGGCCCCTTGCACCATGTCGAGGCCCATGATCTGGAGTGCCTTTTCCAAGCAGAGCTTGGACCTCTCAGAGGTGTTGTGGCTAAGTGGCATGGGGAGGTGGGACTGTGACCTGTTGTGCCCAGAGAATTAGGGTATCTATTTCACTTAGTACTCCAATACGGACACTTTGGATGTTCATGATTATGCTGGGACCACAGCCTCGACTGTCTTGTAAGCCTCGACTGTCTTGAGTGAACTAACTGGGTGGTGTCCTGAGCCAGAAGCCACCTAGTGTGATGATAGTCCACAGTGCTCAGGGCCCTCTTGGTTTCCTCTGTTTTGGGTTCCTGCAAATTTACAGTGTCCCACTGTGTGGAGGAGGAAATGCAGACCTGCAAGAGGGTCCTGGGGTGGTTGACAGATGCAGACATAGCTGTGAGCTAACACCTGCATCCCACTTTGCTGATGAGAAGGAGCCTCCCTAGGAACACCCCCAGCTCTGCATCCAAGGGTCCTGTCCCTTGTTCATGCCTGTGGGAGGTCAGGCCCAGCATGCCCAAGGATGCTGCCCCTAGAGAAAGGTTTTGACTCCTCAGAGACCTGCTGACTTGTGGAGCAGGGACTCTGAACTCATAAATGCAGCAAGAGATCTCTTCTGTGGTCCACTTGCCTGGCCCACAGAATCGTTTCTGGGTCCAAAAGCAGTACACTGCCTCTCCTCCCCTGGGTTGCTGCCCTGTTTCCCCCTGAATTCCAACAAGGTGTAGGGCATTCACGTCATCAGAGTCACCTTCCAAATGAACAAATTGTGTTTTCTTCTTCGTTGAACCTGATATTTGAGCCAATCTGTGCAGGCAATTTCCTCCTCTTTGTTTTGCTGACCCTGAGCGCTCTCCGGCCCCACTGTAATTACCGGCCTCTCCCGCCGCTGGGAGTACAGCTCCTGTGCTACAGCAGTAAGGATTCTGCTGAACACGAAGAGAAAAAGGCCCTGATTCCAAGGCTTTGTCTCCCTTTTAGATGTTAGTTATTTACAAAGTCTTCATTTCAGTGTCGAGTTAGAATTGCCGAGTGACACATGGGAAACCATGGGCCCGTGCTGTCTTCACTGTCCCCCAAAGAGAGCTGGACACCCGCCCCCCTCTGGCACATGTTCACCTTGGGGTCACATCCCTCCTCACTGCTTCCAGCCTTTTCCCAACACTGTGTCTCTGTCCTGGGGCTGTGAACGGAGCAGGGGAGTTATCAAGCAGGTGCTTCCAGGGAGAAGGAGAGGCTGTCGGGGAGGAGAAAGGGGCCAGGCTTTCCCAGCCCATTGTTCCCAGATCTGTCCCCAGCAAATACCTGTTTAGCAGCCACTTTCTTTTTCTGTCTAGCCATCTGTCCTTCTGTATTCACCAACCCCCCCCCCAATTCCACCAAACCCACAACATTTAAAAAAAATTTTTTTAGTGTTTATTATTGAGAGAGAGAGAGAGAGAGAGAGAGAGAGAGCACAAGCCAGGGAGGGGCAGAGAGAGAGAGAGGGACACAGAATCCGAAGCAGGCTCCAGGTTCTGAGCTGTTAGCACAGAGCCTGATGTGGGGCTCGAACTCACAGATGGGGAGTGGGGAGGGGGGAGACCATGACCTGAGCAGAAGTCAGATGCTTACTGACTGAGCCATCCAGATGCCCCAAACCCACAGCATTTATTAAGCACTTCAACAATTAGCAGTTGTTATGGGCTGAATTGTGTACCACTCCCCCCCCCCCATTCATATGTTGAAGTGTTAATCTCCAATAGCTCAGAGTATGAGCTAAGTGAGTATTTGGAGATCGAATCTTTAAAGAGGTAATTAAGGTAAAATGAATTCATAGGGGTGGGCCCTAATTCAATATCACTTAAAGTTTATTTATTTATTTTGAGAGAGAGAGCAAGCTAGTGGGGGGGGAGGGGGCAGAGAGAGAGGGAGAGAGAGGATTCCAAGCAGACTCTGTCCATGCTGTCAGCATGGAGCCCACTGCTGGGCTTAAACCCATGAACCATGAGATCATGACTTGAGCTGAGATCAGGAGCCCCATGCTCAACTGACTGAGTCACCCAGGCACCCCACTGGTGTCCTCACAAGAAAAGGAGATTAGGACAGACACACAGAGGGAAAACTAACGTGAAGATACAGCAACAAGATGGCCAACTACAAGCCAAGGAAGAAGGCCTCAGAAGAAAGCAACTCTGCCGACATCCTGATCTTAGACTTTCAGCCTCCAGAACTATGAGAACATAAATTGCTGTTGTGTGAGCCCCCCCAGGCTGTGGTACTTTGTTATGGCAGGTGGAGCTGACACCACAGTCCCTTGCAATGGGAACCCAGTGATGAGTAAAGAATCCTCAAGTTGCTCAGAGCCTAGTGAGGGACCTGGAGCTGGAAGGAAGTAGAGGCAGAAAGAGGTAGGTGGGCAACTCCCTGGCTTGCCCTTCCTTCACGTTATCCATCATACAACATATAAGGGAAGGAAGGATGTGCATAAGTAGTCAGAGTGGTGGCTGAAGGATGTATCCTGGCAGGACAGTGTGGCCTGACTCATGATTATGACATAGGGGCACCATCTTGGTGGCTTAACAAGACAGACTAGAAGAACAACAGTAGAAAAACACATGGGCCATATCTAAGGACATGCTAAGGGGGCTAAGGTAATGAGGCAAAATTGATGATGACCCTAGGGTTTTGGGTTTTTTTTTTTTTTTTGGTTTATTTATTTTTGAGAGAGAGAGAGAGAGAACAGGAGTTGGGGAGAGACAGAGAGAGAGAGGGTGACACAGAATCTGAAGCAGGCTCCAGGCTCTGAGCTGTCATCACAGAGCTTGACACAGGGCTCCAACCCACGAACAGTGAGATCATGACCTGAGCTGAAGTCAGACGCTTAACCGACTGCACCACCCAGGTGCCCTGATGATGACCCTCACTTATACTCACAGGCATGTGAAGCTGGGTTACGTGAACATTGGTTTATATTTTTGACATTAATCAGCAAGTGTTCATTAAGCAAAGAGCCTTATGCTTCAATGGGCTGATTCTGCTCTGGGGGAAGGAGGAGGAAGAAACCAAGGCCTGTCCTTAGCTTGAAAAGACCTGGTCCTGGCCTTGGGGACACTCCCAGTCATGAGAGGAGAGACTTATCCGTGAGGGCATGGGAGGAATGTTCTGGACAATGTGGAAGTGCCAGAGTGAGTGGTTCAGACCATGAGGTCAGAGCTGAGGAAGATCAATGTGGGCTAGAGCAGTTCATTTAAGTAGCAATTAGTTATAATTAATCAATTATGTAATTGAGTAGCACTTAATTATTTACTGCCTTGTTCAGTTTTCCAACTGCTCACAAGTGTTGGCTTTGTTTCCCCAGCCAGAGCCGAAGCTCCCCGAGAATAGGGATGGGCTCATTTACTGGTGTCAGCTGGGGCCAGGGTCAGAGCCTCACATCTCAGGGCAGTGATCTGAGGAAACAAAAACCATGGGACAATCACTTTGAGGTCAAAATTGCATGATTCTGCCAAGAGATGACTGTCCAGTGAGTCACTCTTCAAAATAAATACAGAACAGTGAGGAACAGCTCACTCTCTCTGGGAGATGGGTGTGTGGTTTTTCAATTGAAATTGGGCAGAAAGAGTGGCAGGGGGAGGACTGGCCCCCTTGTGGATGAATGGTGACAAATAATGCTCATGGCATTTGTGTACCATGTCTGAAAGCATGTCCCCATTGCTTCCCTGGCATGGGGAGTTGGGCCACATTGATGCTTTCTGAAGGGTCCTATGCTAACCCTAACCCTAACCCAGGAGGTCCATCTGGTATTCTCGGAGTTAGCACCAAGGGCTGGAGAATGTCAGGTGAACTCGGAGGATTTGCCAAATTCAACCTCAGGGGCTTTTGGTGCTCTAATGGTATCATTCTTTGGGATCAAGAGCTGCCTCATGGATAGACAATCAAGAGTAATGCAGTGAATGGCTTCTTAACAGTAAGTGTGGGGTGTCCCAGTGTTGTGAGCTTATGGGAGGCACTGCTAAACTCCAGCTGTATGGCCACCAAGTGAGTCTGAAGCTTCTGAAAGGACAGATTCCCACAGTTAATGCTTAATGAGATCCTGAGCTTTGTGGGAAAGCCAAATAGGGCCACCTTCTAATTCCAGGTTTCCCTGGTTGGCTCAGGTCTGGCTCATTTGCAGAGAACGATGGTGCCTCCTTTCCCTCCATGAGGTCAGTGTATTATTACCTGTATTCGCAAATGGGGCAGAACACCCCGAGACGTGCAGACTGATTGCTTTCATTAACTTTAATTGGATTCTCTCGCACTTGGAAAGAGAAGTGTAACCAGGGTTTAATTGGAAGAGCATCTCAGACCCAGGGTGACACAGGATTGTAAACATTAAAAGTTCTACAGCTGCGTTGGTGGGAAATGTTGAAGTCACTTCTGTTGTTTGTAAGAGCTTACAGACTTGGGGATATTAGGAAGTTCTGGGCATGTCAAATTTGGGGATTGTTTTTGTGTCTATTTAGAAAAAGAAATGTCAGGTGGAATTGGATGTTTGCACGTGAAATTATGGAGGAGACAAAATGCATCCCAACTCTGCCAAGTGCCCCCAAAGCCTGCAGAATCCAGGGACCCTCAGGGTTGGTCTGTCCCCTGGGCTGGCCTGGGGCAGCATGCAAGGTCTTTACAATTGGACTACTTCCTTCTGATGCCGCTTTCAACTCCCTTGCTCTACAACTATTGCCATCTTCTGCCTAGGACGTTCCTCTCTCATTTTTCTGCATGGCAAACTCCCACCCAACGTTTAAGACCCAGCTTGTGTGTCACAGCTCAGAAATCTTGGCCAACGGCTCTCCAGGAGTTCGTTCCCCTGTGCGCCTATAGCTTTGTTCATGACCCAAATGCTTAGCAACCCAAGTAGTGAAAAGTGGGGTAAGGGCAAAGAAGGGTTACAGATTTAGGATCCCAAACAATAATTAAAACACAATTATTTGGGGGAGTGAATGATCTTTTAAAGGAACTGATGGGGACTTTGGTATTTAATATGCATCTGTTGACCATGTGATTAAGTGGATTGATTGGTAAGCCTAGGGTTTGCTCAGCCCTCCGCTAGGTCAGGGCTGTGTCATTTAGTAGAGGCTCCTGGCCTCATGGAGGTGGGTGGTGAGGTCAGGTGGACGGTGGCTAGCAGCCTGCCTTGAGAGGCCCAAAAAGTCCCAAAGAGAGGATTGTGTCTGACTTGCTGCCTCAACCCCATGTCTTCTCTTGCAGGCCTAGCCCTGAGCACTGGGCTTGGCACTGAGAGGGCACCAGGGGACATCTGCCCATCACTGTCTGCCCTTCTGTCTTCTTTCCTGGACTTTCCTTATTTAGAACCTGCATCTAGGTGCTTTCTTTACTCTGTGTGGCAATGACTGTCTCCTCCTGGGCTGTCCTGCCTTATGTTTCAGGCAGAGGTGCCAAGGGTGGCATTGCTGAGCCCTGTGAGGAGGTCCCAGGGCCACTAAGTCATTTCATGCATTATCTAGTCACTGCTTGTGGGTACAGGAGGTTCTGAGCTCCCTGTCCACTCCGGATTCGATTTTCAAAGAAATGTCTCAAGCACGTTTTCCCACTTACCCCTCTAGGAACCTGCTTTAATCTCCTTGCTCTCCGGCGGCTCTCCCACAACCTGTGGATGGCTAGTTGGCTGCAAGAGGGCTCGACACTCACCTTCCTGAGATGTGATGAGCTTTCCTTCCGGAGGCCAGTGCTCGTAAGTGCAAAGTGCACGCGTAGGTCATTGGTGAGGAAGCTGCTTCTCCCTAAAGATTGTTCTTTGATTTTAAAAATAGTCTTTCCTAATTCACATGAAGAAATAAGACATCCTCTCCAACATTTTAAAAACGAATTTAACTGTTTCATCGGGACTCAGAAAGGCAGCTCAGCTAGTAGGTCCTAGGTGAGAAGTGAGGTCTGACTCGCTGGGCCTGGGCAGAGTCGGAATTGACTGTCCGTGGGCTCCTGCAAGCACAGGGGCCGGCTTCCTCTGGCCATTCCGGACTCACCGGTGAGGCACGCTGGCCTTCGCCTCGGTTCTCATCTAGGACGTCCCAGCTGGGTCTGTAGAACTTTAAAACTTTTTTTTTTTTAATGTTTGTTTATTTTTGAGAGAGCGAGAGAGCGAGAGAGTGAGCAGGGAAGGGGCAGAGAGAGGGAGACATGGAATCGGAAGCAGGCTTCAGGCTCTGAGCTGTCTGCACAGAGCCTGACACGGGGCTTGAAGCCATAAACTGTGAGATCCTGACCTGAGCAGAAGCCAGACGCTTAACCGACTGAGTTCTCCCTGGAGAACTTTAAAGGAGGTCATTCAGCCTGTTCGAAAGGGAGGCTGGGAGCCACATATGGTGGTTGCCCGTATGATATGGGGCTAGTCCAAATTGAAGCATGCTATATGTGTAAAGTACACACCAGATTGAAAGACTTAGCACAGAAGAAAGAATGGGAATTGTCTCATTTATTAATAGGTTTTTGTGGTGATTACATGTTGCAATGATAATAGCTTGAATTTTTGGAGTTAAACAAAACATACTATTAAAATTAGTTTTGCCTGTTCTACTTTTTAAAGTGTGGCTGCTAGAAGAGCTAAAATTGTATGTGGCTTGCATTCTTTTTCTGTTGGGCAGCACTGGTCTAAGTCCTCTAAGACCAGTGAAGGTGCAGGGAGGTGGGAAGGCCTGGTAGGGCATAAAATCTGAGAAACCATGGGGTCAGGGACCTGCAGACATTCCACTTCTCTCCTGGGAGTAAATGTCCTTTGTTAACTTACCCTGAAAACAGCTGGGGTAAGGTTTCTCTTGGAATATCGATTCCCTTTTCAGATCTGGGACCAGTATAACAAGAACCCAGACATTTTGGTCAGGATTGGGCCTTCTTCAGACCCTCTTCTGGGAGAGAACTAAGTTGACCAGATCTGCCTACTTGGGGCTTTGTTATTGTGAGTCCAGTTGCTGGTTGGGTTTCCTGATTTAGATCATTTATCCATAAAAATTCCCAAACCAGTTCTTCAACTCAAGCTGGATCAGGACCACAACATGACTGAGGACGCTCATGCTATTAACTAAGAACTAGGTAGAGTTTATCAATGAGCTATCCTAAGCCTGAGTACATATAAGTAACTCTAGTCACTATGCAATTTTGGGTCCGGTTTAACTTTCAATTCCTTTTTGGGGTGGAATCAATACATCTTTTAGGAACACCTGACTAGGGGAAAGTTCTCCCTCAGGGTTCCACCTTGTTCTTTGTCTTTTACTGCTGTGGTTTTATTTCCATCTAACGAGCACATCTGTGTCGATGTGCTCTGCGTTCCGTGCTAGTCTGTGCCAGAAAACTCATTTTAGACTTCTTGGTCTTACCAAATGCAATTTCTCAGGGATGTTTATATCTCTATATATCTATAAATACCATATACATTTAATTCACCTGTATGTTTGAATTAAATATTTTATTATTACATCGTTCACTCTATAAACTTGTTCGTTATACTCATATACAATTCTTGGTGTATTTATACTAATGATACACATACGTATCATTCTCCTTATAAACAGAATTAAAAATGGTTAAGGTGTTTGTCAATAAAGGAACGTTAAAACATGTATCACCTGTTCTGTGGAATATATCACATAACCATTAAAAAGTAATGAGTAATTTGTGCATTTACATGGCATGTAATTCTGGATAGACTTGATATTGTTTCAGGCAGCCTGTGTTTTCTCCTTTTTCACCTAGTTCATGTTTATGGTTATCTACTTGAAGTTTTGCTTTCTTTCTTGTATATATTTAAGGTGTACAACAGGTTTTGATATACATATACATTGTGAAATAATTACTGTATTCAAAGTAGTTAACATATCTGTCACATAGTTACCTTTATGTGTGTGTGTGTGTATGTGTGTGTGCGTGGGTGCATGTGTGTTGTGAGAACACTTGAGATTTACTTTCTTACCAAGTGATTAACTAGAGTCAGCATGCTGTACATTAGCTCTCTGGAGCTTATCCATCCTATATAACTGAAACTCTGTACCTTTCTACCTTTGACCCCCACCCTCACCTCTACCACCATTCCACAGTGTGTGTCTATGAATTCTACTTTTTTAGACATCATATGTGAGACCGTGTGCAGCATTTGTCTTTCTGTGTCTGGCTTATTTCATTTAGCATGACATGCTAAGTGTTCTCCAGATTCTCCATGTTGTTGCAAGTGACAGATTTCTTTTTTTTTTTTTTAAGGCTGAAAAATATCCTGTTGTGTGTGTGCATGCATATGTGTATATATGTGGGTATGTACATATATGTATATAACTATACTATAGTACGGTACCTTCTCTCTCCCTACATATGTATATATGTATACATAGTATGGTATATACATAGTATGGTTACAATCTCTTTTATCCATTTATCTGTCAACGAACACTTACACTGTTCGTATCTTGGGTATTGTGAATAATGCTGCAATGAACATGGGGGTGCAGATATCTGTTTGAGATACTGATTTCATTTACTTTGGATATATACCCAGAAGCAGAATTGCTGGATCTTATGCTAGTTCTATTCTTAGTTTTCTGAGGAGCCTCCATATTATTTTCCATAATGACTGCACCAATTTACATTCCCGCCAACGGTGCACAAGGGCTTCTTTTCTCCACATCCTTGCCAATATTTGCTGTCTTTTGTCTTTTTGATAATAGCCATTCTAATAGGTATGAGGTGATTTCTTAATATGGTTTTGATTTGCATATTCCCTGATAATTAGTGATGTTGAGCATCTCTTCATAAATCTATTTTCCTTTTGTATGTCTTCTTTTGAGAAATATCTATTCAGATCCTTTGCCCATTTTTAATTGGCATATATATGTGAGCTTTTGAGTTGCATGAGTTCCTTACATATTTTGGATATTAAGCCTGTGGTATTATCATTTATAAGAAATGTATATTTAGTCTTTATCAACAGTTTGAGGGTCATAGCTCTTCAAACAATTCCAAAGTGTTGGGAGTGATAAATGTGTCTTCTGTCACGTTAGTGAGGTGATTTTTGGAAAACCCTTAAGGATTGGGGCTGGATACCAATAGAGCCAACCACATGATTCAAAGGTTGGAACTTTCAATCCCCATCCCCTGACCTCCAGGAGGAAAGAAGACCTGGAGGTTGAATCAATTGCCAGTGGGTTAATCGATGATGCCTATGTAATGAACTCTCCATAAAAACCCAAGAGGACAAGGTTTGGGGAGCTGGGTTGGCGAACATGTGGAAATTCAGGGAGAATAGTGCACCTGGAGAGGGCATGGAAACTCCATGCCCTTTCCCCCTATCTTGCTTGCCCTATGCATCTCTTCCATCTGGCTATTACTGAGTTATATCCTTTTATGATAAGTTGGTAATCTTGTAAGTAAAATGTTTCTCTGAGTTCTGTAATCTGCTCTAGCAAACTAATCAAACTCAAGGAGGGGGTCTTGGGAATGTCTGATTTATAGCTAGTTGGTCAGAAGCACAGGTAACAGCCGGAGCTTGTCGTTGGCATCTGAAGTAGGGATGGTGGGGGGAAGTCTTGCAAGAGCGGAAGTCTTCTCCTGTGAGATCGGATGTTATTTCTGGGTAGATAGTGTCAGAATTGGGTTGAATTCTCCATAGACGCCCAAAGGTCTAAGCTAGAATGAGTCACAAACATCTTAGTGTAGGTTAGGTTACTGTGTTCTTTTCTCTTGCTTATAGAGGATCAAACACTAAATAGATAAAAGAACCATTGGTATTGGAATGCCATTAGAATAAACACTAAACCATAAAACAAGGATAAGAGGGTCCCACAAAATTCTTATTTCCCCAGTGATGATTAGTCAGATGGCTTTTGAAGTATTTCAGATATCAAATTTGTTCAAACATATATTTTGGTGCTTCTGTTTTTCCAATGTTCTGATGATGGCTCAGCCCAGCTCGTGGGTGCTCCACCAGAGCTGTGGGCATGAAATGGGAGGGGGTAGGAGGCAAAACAATGCCCAGAGGAGACAGTGAGAACCTCACTGATGGTCCCTGGCATGAGGTCACTGGCTTTGCATTTCAGAACTGCTGAGCTGCCCTCCAGCCCTTGAGCAGTCTGGGGTCAGGGGTGGCAAATCCCTCGACTGGATTTTTTTTTTTTTTCTATTTTGTGTTTAGCGACCTACATTAGAAAACCTGTTACCAATATAGTGCTCATCAAGCAGGCAAGGCCTCACAGTCTACCCTGACCAACACCCTTGTTTTAGAGTGCGGCAAAATAATACAATCTGCTGAAACCTGGTGACAGAGTCATCTCTTGTCTGGGCGCCTTTTCCAGAGCCCCTCTCAGCCTGTCATAGGTGCAGGGAAAGCACATCCCAAGATGCTTCGTGCAAAGTGCCTGACACACGGTCAGCACTCGCTACACTTTTGCTGACGGACTGAATGAATACATGAATGATTTACTCATGATGGTTTCAAGCCATATAGCATCATTCTCAACCACACATTGGGACCATCAAACCTTTTAATATTAGGCTAAATCTCTTGAAATAATAGTGGATTCCAAATATTTATTTATCTATTAGATTCTTAGAGCAGCATTCTTCATTCTAAAACCTCAGGGTGCATTCGAATAAAATTACAAATAATTAAAATCTTTGTAAAAATCATAAAAACCTTAAAAGCAAAAATGATATTTTATGGTTAATAAAGCTAGAATGTAGGCATGATTATAATGCTATATAATCACGTATGTAATTATTACATAAATAATATATAATCATCCTAATAAACCATGCAATTTCAGCCACTCCTTCCCCTGAAGCTTCTCTATTTATAGGCCTGATATGGTTGGCAGGGGGGAAAAGATAGATTTAGGGGAGGCTTGAGGATTAAGCATAGTGTGTAACTTGGAAGGGTCTGTGCCATTTACTAATTTAAGAGAATCTGCACCTAAACTCAATGAGGAAAACCAGTTTCAGGCTCAGAAGGGCCCTTAAGGGAATCACCTGGACCCAGTGAGCTGGTTCTTCTCCACTGCACCCCCCCCCGCCCCCTCCTCCCTGGATCCCCCACTCCCAACTACACACAGGAATGCTCTTCCTCGGGGCGCCTGGGTGGCTCAGTCGGTTGAGCGTCCGGCTTCGGCTCAGGTCATGATCTCGCAGTCTGTGAGTTCGAGCCCCGCGTCGGGCTCTGTGCTGACCGCTCAGAGCCTGGAGCCTGCTTTGGATTCTGTGTCCCCCTCTCTCTCTGCCCCTCCCCCACTCACGCTCCGTCTCTGTCTCAGAAATAAATAAACATTAAAAAAATTAAAAAAAAAAAAAGGAATGCTCTTCCTCATCTCTGCCTTTTCACAGCCAACTAGTATCCCTGGAAACTCACGGCTCTCCTCCCCTTCCCCCTCCTCCCCCCACAGCACTGCCAGTCTCTGCGGGCAAGTAGGTCACACAGTTCGGGGATCTTTGATCATTTGCCGATTGTGTATGGATGCTGTCCTTGCTCCATTTAGCTTGAACTCCCCACAAGGCTGGGATGGGGATGGGCCCTCCTCTTCCTTGGATCTCACTCACCTCCTCCTCTGTCCCAGCTGAAGAGGGCTGGCGGGCTAAGCGGGCAGTGGCACGCATCTTGTGATGGAGACATACCTGCTTCAGATGGGTCGCAGATTCTGGTTCTTACCCCGGACTGGAATCATATGCATGGCTGATTTCTCCACTTTCCTCCTCTACCTTCAACCAGGATTTCTGATTCAGTGGGGCTGGGTCTTAGTGGCCTGCACAATTAACAAAGCTGAGGGACCTTCACTATGAGAACTACTGGTTTAATATCACACGGGCCCTTAGTTTCAAGACTGCGGTGGCTTCCAGTGGGACGGTGATAGTTTTCTCCTACAGATGCGCGTGCTTTACTGTTTACAGAATTCCGTCTCATCTGTTCTTCCATGACCTTCCCAGACAAGCGACCAGGTGGGTGTCAGTTCTTGTCCAGTTGCAGAAAGGTTGGGTGACTTGGCCAAGACCCCCCACTGACAAGCAGGGGAGCTGGGGCTCAGACCCGGGAACACTTGGCCACGTGTGCCAGTGGCTCTCACCCTTCCTCTCTGGATGGGGATTGTTGTGTTGGTTTGAATTTCCAGGGAGCTCTTCGTCCAGTGAGGCAGGCAGTGGAACACAATGTTCACGAGCTTCCAGGAGGGTTGACTGCTCCAGGAGTTCTGCTAGCACGGGCTCTTTCCTTTGATCGATAAAGCACACTCTTCTCACACTGGAAAGGAAACAGGCAACGATTTCCAGGATGACTCACAGCCTGAAGTTTGGGCCCATCTCTGGAGCTGTTAGTAACAGCTTTGTTGTCAGGAGAGACCAGGCGCACTGAGTGTGGCCACTGCTCACTGCTGCTCATCTGTCCGGTGACATCTCTCTGACCTCAGGTTCTGGAAGGCCAAGGGCTGCTGCTCAAATCACTCACATAAGTCAAGCAGCAGCAGGCTTGTCTTTTAAATCTATACAACTGGTGACCGCATCTAGGAAGGAGAAGTCTCCCCGGTCTCCAGGGCCTTAAGTGATGGTGGGGTACCTGGGAATATACACATTACCATTACCAACCTCGCTGTTTATTTCAATCTGAGCATCGCATTCTGTCCTCAGATAAAATCTCTTTCGAACTACTGTTCATAAAATCTGTATCCATTTTAGTACTGATAATCTATTTGTGACAGATTTCTCTGATCTATTAGAACAGAAATGCCATGCTTTGGTAGATTATTGCCTAGGGATCCCTCCGTTATAGCTTGTTCCACTATATCCACCCCCACTTTTTCATGGAACATTCTGCACATCTGGTGCCCACAAAGCCTCTAGGTCATGGTCAGTTGCCTAAGTCTTGAGCTCTCAGAAAGATGAGAATAGCTAAGGTCTGTGTTTTATTTCATGGTTCTACTTTGTCTTATTTGGAAAACACTAGCAGTAAGAAAGAAGAATTTCTCAGAGACATCTGTATTTTCCACAATGAGTTTCATGCTGCAGAAAAAAAATCCAAGCCACAGCTTCTGGGTGAAGAGAGTTTGGATTGCAAATCATCTGAAATGCACAAGTCCAGTCTGAGACCTCCATTCTGGAGGGGACTTGTGCACTGTTTCCTAGGCATTGATCGCATCGTGGACTCAGTGGCTTTAATTGTCACCAACACACTGTCCCATCTTGACTTTCATGGTACAATGGATACGGAGATTTCCCGGCTTCGATGATATCTTTTTTAGGGCTTGTTTATCCTTGGGGCTCTGCGGGGAGCTGATGATCCTTTCACGAGATGCACATGCCTCCAGGACTGCGATGTGCAGGATGGACAATCGATGACCTTGTGGTCGCTGCTGTCCTGCAGAGGGCGAGACTGGGGCTATTCACAGCTTGGTAATTGGCCCCGATGCTGAGATCTTCATCCTGAGCAAATGCTGGCATCAGGGGGGCAGTTACAGATCAATGCAGGGGCGCTGAATACACAGGCCCCAGAAAAAAAAAAATAAAAAATGGATTTGTGTTTAGCGTTCATTGTATATCCTGGTCTGGTTATGAATAATTTAGCCTTCCCCAGGCTGAATAGACTATATTTAGCAAGCCTATTTTGCTTATAATACGTCCTATCCTTTTATGAAGGAGCATAAAGCATAGGAGAGCTGTTCTGAATTTGGGGTGACTTCATTTGATGGGAACAGGGGTGTGGAGGCATCCTTGCTGGCAGCCTGGTACTCATGACACATGCCTGGGACAGCCAAGGGCAGAGGCTGCGGGACACTGGGGTGGAGAAAGGCATCAGGATTGTATCTCCCTGACTGGGCATGGGGTAGGACTACTCTTCCTGAGACGTTGGTGGCTGCTGGCTGGGTCACCCATCCAAGAGAACAGACATGGGAAGATTTGAGATGTGCTGAGTGGTTCACTTCCCTCCTGTTTTGTTGCAGTCCCTGTGGGAATAGGATGGCACGCTCAAATCAGGCAACGTGAGGGGACTTTAGTAGACTCTGTGCAAAGGTGTAAGCAGCATGAAGGGAGCCCATAGGGGATGATGCAGATTCCCAGGGGATGATACAGATTTCCAGGGCGGGAATGGCAGGGCTCCTTAATTCTTCCAGGCCCCAAACAGGAAGTTTAGAGAGCAGCGTCTGGAACCCAGGAAAGAGAGGGCTGTGTGGGCTGGCTGTTGAACAGAAAATCAAACTTTGGTTGGGACAGCCTGTGGTGACTCCATGGGGAGGGAACCAGAAGGATGAATACCTGGACCTAAGGGGGCCTTTGTCTATGTAATTGCTCTGGACACCTGTGTGGTGGGGGAGAGGGAGTGGCTGGGGGAGGATATGTGGATTTGGAAGACAGAAGTCACTGGGTTTGTTTTGGGGCCTTCCAGACCTTGATGGCCTTGGGAGGCAGACATTCAACTCCACTGCTGATTTCCAGGGGTATCCCAAGAATTCATCCCCAAGTCAGTTTTTTTAAAAGAGTATAAAACATATTTTTCTGTAAATAGCAATTCTGTGAAAACTGATTATGATTCTCGACTGCTCCTCAAAAGTCTATTTAAATGCTGGGTGGTAAGTACAAGGGCGTTTGTTAAATTATTTTCCTTCCCCCCCCCCCGCCGTATGTTTGAAATATTTCATAAGTAAAAATAAAATAGATTAAAAATTCAGTTTAATACATAATAAGCTGACCTCCCTGTGTCCTGGGAGGTAGGCCAAGGGAGACGGTGGAGAAGTTAAAGAAGGAAGAGAATCCTATTTCTTCTATTTTTGGGGGTAAAACTTTGAAACAGGGTAGATATGTCCTTGGCTTCCCCCCATGTTCCCTTCTGCACCTTCACCAAGGCCCTGCCTGGCCCAATGGGACAACTCCACATCCCAAGTCAGCCCTTGGACACAGTGCCTTCCTGTTCTCCCCCTTCAGCACTACCTTGTGGCTTGTCTTGGGAAGTGCTTAAGGAAATTATCTATCGAAGTTCAATGAACTGTCTTAAAACAGTAATTTCATTTGCTCATGCTTCTGTGGGTCATGTATTTGGAGAGAGCATATGGGGATAGATGACAGGTGTGTGTGTGATCCATGATGTCTGATTTTGACTAGAAAGGCTCACATGGCCAGGGGCTGCCTGGAGCAGCCCACCTGGATCATATGTTTGGGGTTCTGCTTCTGGCTGCCCGTTGGGTTCTCTGGTTTTCTTCCACGTGGCTTTTTCATGAGCCTAGTTTAGGCTTCTTCACAGCATGGCGGCCTCAGAGTAGTTTGATTTCCTACATGGTATTCAACTTCCCCTGGAGGAAGTGGAAGCTGCTGGCTCTTTGAAAGACTAGACCAATTACTGTAGAGCCACTTTACCACATGCTGTATTGATAAATCCAGCCCATATTGAAGGGGAAGGGGAAGAGGACCACCTTTGATGAGTGATGTGACATGTGTGTAACAGCAGGGGAAGGAGTCAATGGCGGTCATTCTTGGATACTGACTTTTCCACAAAGGAATCAAGCTGACTTAAATTTTTCCTGGGGTGAATGTCAATAGCCTTGTGTGGCATTTAAAAAAGATGGCTGTAAGTTCTTTGATACTCCTTTCTAGAGAGATGGTCTTCTCTTAGATCTGGGTGGGCATGTGGCTGGTTAACTAAAAGAATGTGGTAGAAGTGAATCTGGTGATTTCCAATGATAGATCAAAAGGGCCATGAAGCTTCTGCCTGGTTCTCTCAAGGTCTTCTCTCAGGGGAAAGCTAGGTGCCCATGTAAGTCTGACCATCCAGAGGCCACCATGCTGGAAAGACCATGTAAAGGGGTTCCAGTCTGCATCCATGGTGAGCTTCCAGCCAACAGCCAGCATCAGCTGCTCCCCTATGAGTGCGCCATCATGGATATCCAGTCAAGCACTTATGTGTTGCAGCCCCAGCTGACATCTCTCTACAACCCCAAACTTGAACATACTGAGAGGTCACAAGTAAGAACCCTTCAGACAAGCCCTTCCCACATTCGTGACCCACAAAATTGTCAGTAAAATAAAATGGCTATTTTAAGCCTTTAAGTTTAGGGGGATTTGTTATGCAGCAGTATTACCAGAACATCTCATAAAGTTCCTGGAGGTATTTCTATGTAAGCTATTAACATTTGAGGAACAGAATTCAACAGTGAGGTAAAAATTTTGGCAATGGGGGATAGATATGAGCTGGGTGGGGGTAGAAAGTAGTCGGATTTGCTTTAACTGAGACTCTGGCTTCCCTAAGTAGCTTCTGCTTTCCACAGACCCTTTGTTTCCTCCCATATATGAACCTGCAGATTGTCATACCCTCCAGGCAAGACAGAAGCTCCAGGGCCCTCATCTGAAAACAGGGCTACAAATACTTTCCTGAGCTCCTGCGCGGCTTAGATGAGGTAACATTCAAGAAATCATGTAGCATGTTGTCTGCCATATAATTGTGCAAAAATTTACTGAAAATGAATGTGAAAGCATGTTCATTCACCAAATATTTACTGAGCAATTAGTTTGTAAAATCTTGTGTTAGATGCCAGGATTCAGGAGGTTCTTGGGACAAGAGATTGTCCGTATCTCTTGATTACTTTACATCCAGTTGCTGTACATATGAGATCTTCTCAGAGCCGAGGCCAAGGAAGGGGGAAAATAGTCATGGCTCGGGGAGAGAATTTCATTCCTGAATTGCAGCTGCATTTAGTCCCTTATTGTGAGGTGTGCAAGGAGCCCAGGGCCCGGAAGGGCCCAGGAGTCACATGGCAGGAAAAGTTTAACATTTAATATAGCGATTAGGAACATGGGGATGTGGGGTCAGATTGCTTGGACCCAGACCCGGATTTCCCACTTAATAGCTAATGAAATAGTGATAATAATAATAGTAACTTATTTCAGATGATTATTGTGAGTCTTCAAGCTGAGTGTCAGGCACATTCCTGTTTAGTGTAGACCAGCCCAGCTCTGATGATAACGATGATATTGTTATATTATCATTGTCATTACACTTAACCTTGAAAACTCAGCACAGATGTGTGTGTACAGGCAAGTTCAAGGGCTAGGCTGTTAAGGTCTTGAATGGGGGACATAGGCATTGTGTCCCATAGACAAAGGGGAATTTCTGGCTAGAGAATGACAGGATCAAGCTCCTTCTCCCTCCCTGTCTTCTGCCCTTCTGCCCTTGCTTTCTCATTTCCTCTTCTCTTCCCTCCTTTAAAATGATGACAGTATGTTCAAGTTGTGCAAACCAAAGGAATAGATTAGAAACAGGAGAATAAATGTGCTTAGCAGACCCCGGAAATCTCCAGGGGATTGGAATTGATTACCCAGCATGTAACATACCAAATGGTAATTCCTATGCGTGTGGTGAACAATGGGAATGAAGTAATTCCCCACTCCAATCCCCTAATCTGATGGGGTTTTCTCAGTGATGTTATGGAGTCATAGGGGTACGCAGACTCCAACTGGGCCACATTCCAGTGACTTTTTTTTTTTCCTGGAAATACTGATGACGGAGGGAAAACAGAATGCTTTCCAGGGCACTTACTTACCTTGTTTAGTTTGGAGAGGAGACTCTGCCTGTCCTGGGAGATGTCAGGACCCTGGGAAGTTTTGTGGATGAAAGGATAGATGTTTTATATTGAAAGTCACTGTGGCTTATAAAATATATCCTGTTTCCTTTCCCCATGTGAGGAAGGACCTCTTTATGTGTACCCCACATGAACCCATTGTCATATGGGGTGGTTTCCTGGTGTTGGATTTAGCTGGATTGGACAGGGCCCCAAATTCCTCCAATACTTGGAGAACCCCAATTGTAGGATGGGTGCATGTTAGAAAATGACATGCAGGCCATGAGTGTCAGAGTTTTGTCTTCAATTCATTTTAGTTGCAGTTGAGATCGGCCATGAGAACCCGACTTTAGTGATTTCAAGTCACTATAGGGAATGGAGTCACCAGTTTTGGTTAAGCTGCTCATCCATCCACCTGGAAGGGTAAGATCCTGATTTCTACCTGCTGCTCACTTTCTTTCATCCTGAAGGTTGAGATTTATTTGAATAAAGGGATGAAGATGCCATGAATTGACAACTTATATGATGTCTTTGCATTTATTAGGGAAAAAACCACATGCTTTCAGTGCACATGTAGCATATTAAACTAATGGTTTGGGAGCAAGGATGGCCTGTATTTTAGCCTCTTAATTATCCTTTGGTTGGAGAGAATTTGTGCAGTACCCAACTTGCACATCCATATGTGGCAGTCTTGAACAAAAGGACAATTCATAGTAATAGACTGATCCAGTGCTTCAGAGAAATGCATGAGTGTGGGGATCCTTTTTGATTTAGTAGTCTCTGATTAGTAGTTTAGAGTTTCTAATTTATTAGATCTGAGGCAGAACCCAAGAATTTGGATTTCTAATAAGTTCTGAAGTGATACTGATGCCCTCGGTCTGGGAGCCACATTCTGAGATCCACTTCTCTGGAGCATAATTCCCTGACCCAGAATTTCTCATTTCCAGGCACAAGTTACCTGACCTGCTCATCGAAAACCAACATGTGGGGCACCTGGGTGGCTCAGTTGGTTAACGTCCGACTTCAGTTCTGATCTTGCAGTTCATAGGTTCGAGCCCTGAGTTGGACTCTGTGCTGACAGCTCTGACCCTGGAGCCTGCTTTGGATTCTGTGTCTCCCTCTCTCTCTCTATCCTTCCCCTGCTCACACACTCTCTTAAAAATAAATAAACATTAAAAAAATAAGAAAAAACCATGCTCTCTTATTTAGTGATGCAGTTTGGTCCCAAATATATGGCTTCACTGGAACTTTATACAAGAGGTTCTTTCCAGCTTTTAGCAGTTTCCTGTACTCTAGGAGCCTGCTGATAAATTTGGAGAGTCTGTAGCACCTGGACCAACACAGACATCAACATCAGAGTGGTGCTGAACTAGTTCTCTTTTCCCACAGCCCTCCTATTCTTCATCATTGTTTCTTGGACTCAGACATCTCCTGCTTGATTTTAGTCTAGAGAGCTAATTTGTATAGTCTGCAGAAAATATGCTCTGCTATTTTTTTTAATGTTTATTTATTTTTGAGTGTGCAAGAGAGACAGAATACGAACGGGGGAGGGGCAGAGAGAGAGGGAGACACAGAATCCAAAGCAGGCTCCAGGCTCTGAGCTGTCAGCACAGAGCCTGACATGGGGCTTGAACTCAAGAACCGTGAGATCATGACTGGAGCTGAAGTCCTACACTTAATTGACTGAGCCACCCAGGTGCCCCTCTGCTATTTTTTGAGCTTCCTAAGTGTCGAACAACAAAACAAAACTTAATGTATTAGGAATGATGCAGAGACAAGTTAGTCCTTAGACGCCTTAGAACACACATGTGTGTATATGCATGCAAGATGTACACAGAATGACACAAGCTTCTTTGGAGACATTGCTGAGTCAGGATGAATGAAAACTGGGCTGTTTGGGCACTTCAAGACGAGCCCACAAAGTTTAGACTTACTGGAGCTTGGTTGTTGGTGTTATCATGCTCCCTGTGGGCCATCAAGGAGTGAATTGGGACACTAACTTGTAGAGCCATTGGAGTTTCAAGCTCCTTCACAGTCCTGGCAGTGGACCTGGTAGTGCTTTCGGATGTGGATGGCTTCCTCACTGACACCTCACAGGACCACAGGAAGTTTTTTAAAAGGTTGAGCACCAAGTCACCACATCTCATTAGTGACAGCAGTTGCTTTATCTGTGAGAATAACTGTCCTTCTTAGTTTCTCAATTTGTCACCTGTGCAGTGATTTATTACCTTCCAAAGCTGCAGTAATTGTATAATGATACAAAAATAATGACAAACCATTCTGATAAACTTTATTACCTGTAGCATCTTGTATTCCAATGGCATTTCAACACGCTCTCTAGGATTACAGGGCACACCCACATGGGTGACAGCTAGCAGGGATGGTGGCTTCTCAGGCCTGTGAGGAAAAGAGAAAAATAAATGGTCTTGAAGTTCCTGAGCAGAGGCTAAGAAGAAAAGGGCTGGGGTAGGTTGATTCCACTTGGGACACCACATGTCCAATGGAGTTACCTTCATTTTTATCCCAAGAATGCTCTATTCACTTGACCTTATTAAATTGGGAATACAGAATTGGCTTTTTAAAATATCTTTAATGAAATATATGTTCACAAGAATGTATGTAAATGGTGTGCAGTTGGATTTCCATTTTTTAATTTAACCCCCACCTTTAGAGCCTCTCCTTTTTATCAAATGACTAAGCTTTCAGCTTTTGCATGAGCTCAGATGATCCCTTCACTCAAGCTGGGTTGTAAAGCACTGTACAATGTTCTAGTGCTAAGGGTATAAAGGACTTAAGAAGGCTGAATTATGAAGTAACTTTCAGATTTGCTTCTCATTTTGGAAAAAAAAAATATGAAGTTAAAAAATCTTTCATGTGGAATTGAGAACCTAGTTACAAAATTGTAATCAAGTCTGGCTAATAAGAGGGATCTTCCAGTAACCAGAGCTAATTTGATTTAGGTCTGTGGTTGGGGGTAAAGGGGGAGCAGGTCACCCATTATTTTCCTGAATCAGGAGTAATGAGGGCCCTTGGATAGCTGACTGTGGAGGCAAAGATCAGAGTCCTGTGCCACCTGTCATCTCCTTCATGATGATATGCCAGTGACTTTAGGTAATGCTCCATTCTTTAATGATGGATTGTCTTGGGATTGTACCAGTGGGTGTGGGCCAAGCCTGTGTCCCATGTGGGGCTTGGTGGTGAAGACTCGAAGGGACTGTATCAGAGTAGAGACGGTGCTAGTGCTGACCAACGTCCACTTTTCTTATCTTCACAGGCTCACAGTTGGGCTACATTTCCCAGCCTCTCTTGCAGCTAGATGGAACCTTGTGACTTGTTCTGGTCAATGGAATGTAGGCATTTTCGGGACTGGCATAGAGTCTCCCACGTGTGATCTTCTCTTCTTTTTCTTTCCACCACCTGCCATTGCAGAAGACCAATGCAAGCAGATAGAATAACCAGAGATGGGTGTGACCTTGGGAGTTGAGTCACTGCATGGAGGAAAGACTCCTATGATTTCAGCAGAGTATTATGTGAATGAGAAACAAATCCCTTTTGTTTGTGTGTGTCAAGACACTGAGATTTCAGAGTTCATTTTTTTAGCACAGTATAATCTATCCTATTTTGACTTCTTGGCTCTGAGGTTCTATGGAAGAGGTTAGTCCTAAGCCCACAGCTATGTCTTGACCTCCAGGAATCTGGCCTGTGTGTTTCTAATTGACAAAGGTTTACTTTCATCTTCTCAGTCTTTAAAATTTGGAAGCATTTCAGTGAGAGTCTAAATGGTGATTCTAACCCTGGAGGGGTCCAGAGACGCAGATGCTTTAAAGGAGATAGTGGTTTTAAGGCAAGGGCTAGAGCAGGCTTTCACAATCTTGGCACCATTGACATTTGGACTAGATAGTTCTTTGTTGGGGGGTTGACCTGTGCATTGTAGGATACTTAGCAGCATCCTTGGCTTCTCCCTACTAGATACTAGTAAGTGCATCCCGATAGCTGCAGCAATAAAACAAATCTCAAGACATTGCTAAATGTCCCTTGAGGGACAAAGTCATCTCTAGTTGAGAACCATTGGGCTAGAGAAAGCCAAATCCCCAGCACGAGACTTTGGGAGCATGAGTTTTCCTCTAGTCTGTGGCCAAAGGAATGCTTTCCTGGTTCTTTCTCTACGTCATGTCACATGTTGAAACATTGCTTGCTTCCTCATAATACGTTAAGACTAGGGGTGCCTGAGTGGCTCAGTTTGTTGAGCAACCAACTCTGCATTTCAGCTCAGGCCATGATGTCACGGTTTGTGGGACTGAGCCCCACATCAGGCTCTACGCTGGGGATGCGGAGCCTGCTTGAGACTCTCTCTCTCTTTCTCTCTCTGCCCCTTTCCCACTTGTGCACACCCTCTTTTTCTCTCTCTCAAAACAAATAAATAAACATAAAAAAAAGACCAAACCTATCTTTTTGGCATTCAAGGCTCCTTATGGGTGGGAATGTGTTGTTTCTACTGGCTTCCTTTCTTCTCCCAAACCATACTGGTTATCTATAGCTGCAAAACCAATCACCCCAAAATGTAGTGGCTTCAAGAAACAATGATTGATTATATTATAGTTCCTGTGGATCAGGAATTCAGGAGTAGCTTTGTTGGGTGGCTCTATTTGAGGGTCTCTTATGCAGTTGCAGTCAGGATGTTGGCAGGGAGTAGTCATCTGAAAGTTTGAGTAGGAGTTGGGAGGTTTGTTTCTAAGATGGCTCCCTCACATGGTGTTTGGAAGTTCCTCACCATATAGGTTCTTTGTGGGTGCTTGAGCATCCTCACAACATGGCATCTAACTTCCTGAGAGCAAATAGTCCAAGAGAGTGAGAGAAAACTGGGAAGAAGCTTCAGTGTCCTTTATGACCTGGTCTCTGAGGTCACACATCATCACATCTGCTTTTTTCCTTTCATTAGAAGCAAGTCACTAAGTTCAACCCATGTTTAAGAGAAGGAGAATTGGCCTCCACCTCTTGAAGGGAGGAGTATCAAAGAATTTGGGAAAGTATTTTAAAACCAGCACATCCCCAGCACAAAACCTTGTCTGCTTAGCCCAAAAACTGGGCTGCTCGTCAGCTGCAGGCACATGAAGCTTATTCCTAGATTTTGAGTACCCCCACTTGTCCTACCCATAGTATCTTCACAACTCTGTCTTCCAGACTGTCCAATTCCACTGGACACTAAACACACCTAGGGCCCTCCCTTGGAAAAGCATCTGATAAGCTCATTCAGGGAAGTTGTAAAATAAAGAAGGTTTGGAGTTTGGAGCTTCCCAGAGGTAGCTGCCACTTTGTAGGGATTCCTAAATTTTTTTGGCCCATGACCAAGAAAGTCATGCTCATGGTAGGATTTCAGATCCAACGACAGTTGCGTGGAGGAGATTGTTTAGTTCTGGGCACTGGAGAGATGACTGCCACCTCCCTCCCAATATCGGCCCTGTCTCGATTTCCAGCTCCACCTGAGCCCATTGACCACCTCAACAGCAGCCTTTGAGCCCAGATCAGATAGTACAATGATAAAGAGGACAGATTCTGGAGCCAAGCTGCTTGGGTTTAGATCCCAGGTGCAAACCATGCCAGAAGGGGCTTGCTGACCATCTGAGCTTTGTGTTTCCCTTTCATAGTGTCGAATGGTGACCAGAAGTGGCCATTGAGCCTGGGTGAACATTTCTCAGCCTTTACTTGTATCCAGGCAAGTCTATGTGACTGAGTGTGGGCCCCTGGAAATGTGCATGGAAGTAATATGCCCCTCTGGGTGTGGCTTGTAAGCACCTCCCTTGTGACTCTCCGTGTCTCCCCATCCCCATATGCTGGCTAAAAGTAGGTGCCCAGAGCAACACTGGACATCACACAGTGAGGATGGCAGGATACACCTGTCAATGGGGTACTGAGTGACTGGGTAGGACTGAGCACCTGATTTTCTTACCAACAAAACTTTCCATGAGTGAGATAAAATTTCTATCACACCAAACCTGTGAGATTTCAGGGTTTGTTTATTATAGCAGCTAGCATTGCCTAATTAATATAATTACTTTCTAACTGTATAATGTTGGGAAAATTAACCTTTCTTGCCTCAGTTTCTTTATCTATGAACTGGGTATGCTGAAACTCATGATCTCATTATCTCATAGGGTTGTAATAACGGATAAATGAGATCAATCCACATAAAGCACATAGAACAGTGTCTGGCTCATAGAACATGCTCACAAAGCTTATCTATTCTTATTGCTAATTGGAATAAATAATTGCCATCTGCCTGAGTTCTGTTGTGTGGAAAAGACTTTTTGCTTCAGAATAATTTCCCCTTCTGATTTATGGAGACTTGCTGGGATCCATCTGGGACCCAGCTACAAGGCAAAGCTCTCGTGTGTTCTGGCTTAAGGAAAATCCAGGTGGGCAGCGGGGCTGGGGCTGCATGATGGTCCTCTGCGGTCCTAGCAATCCACAGGTTTGAGAGTTGCTTCTGGCCATGGACATATGCAGTGTTCTCACTATGCAAACTGTGTTCTCACTATCCAACAGTCAGGCCATGCCAAACCAAGGCACTGGGTGGATGGCTGGCCTTGATGAAATGAGAGCAGGATTCTGCAGCAAGGCGGTGTCCATGCAAGCTACGTAGTGGCCTTCCCCCGGCATTTTCACCTTGCAGCATGGCACCTTCATCATCCAGGCTGCTGGTCCTTGCAAAAACCTCCTAAAACCAAAGGAGTAAAATGGCCCCTGCTTCACCTTAAACAGCCCTTGTTCTTGCTTAGCCAAGCCTTTTCCCCATTTGCACAAACATAGAGCGGCCATTTTTGTTTTGATGGAGGAGCTGGTGGGGGAGTGGTGGGTGGGTGCTGGGCAGCAGGAGTTCACTTAGACTTTGCATCACAACCCATTTTTCCCCACCACCGTTTTTCTGTTTGGATATGTCGGGCCCTCTAGGGGCATTTGTAGTAGTCCTAACGGAGTTATCGAGCTGGGAGATGCACTTGGGGAAGTGTTCACTACCTCAACATTTTGGCCGCATCTGTATAGGCCAGGGATTTACTGAGGTCAGCAATGGTTGGAGGATCAATAAAGCATTTCAGATAAAACTCCATTTTTGCCTCCAGCCAATTCCCAGCGTTACTTTGCCTTTGTAAACAACATCTTAAGGAATGCTGATTGTAAATCATCTCCAGTGCACCTCTACACCCCTCATACCGTGTGTTCGTCCTGATAATTTTATAGGCGAGAAAAGGGTCTTTGTGCCAGTGAAGACACGGAAGCCCAGAGGGTTCAGGTGACCTCCTTAAGGTTACGGTGAATTCGTGTGGGGGCAACTAGAATCCCAGGCCTTTCCCCCTGCTTGGCATAGTCTCCAGTGCCTCACTTAACTCAGGACTTGGAAGCGCTCCTGACCTGGCTCTATATGCCCTCGCACATCTGATGAGCGCTAACCAGTGGGCGGGCTGCAGGCAGTCTCAAGTTCAGGAACATTGTCAGAGCTGGAGGCTTACGTCAGCTGCTGGCTGGGCAGGCTGGCAGGGGATCGAATTTGCCTCTGGACCTAATTACCCAGGAAGAAAAGAACATCTCCCTGTCAATTTCTTGAATTACCCTCTAAGCAATCTGCAGGCAGTTGTAAGCTGAGGATGAGTCTTGCCCTAGGAGGGAAAAATCCAGATGTGGATATACTATGCAGCTGATCACACTGCTGACTTGGTGGGTCTAGAATATGGGCTCCATGCGGTTCTCATCAATCCAGAGAGAAGCACCTTCCTGCCTGTGGTTAGTGTGGTGGACATCGGTTCATGTCTGCACTTGGTGGTGGACCAGGGTCAGTTGGAGATCACTGCCCCACTCCCGGGCATAATGGTGGCATGAAAGGAACCAAAGCACACGTCATATCCTTGTAACTGGGCTTCAGAACACAGGGCACAGTCCTAAAGATCTCTCCAGTGTTCTTTTGGCCAACCCTGCAGACATCCCCTTTCTGGAGAGCCAGGACATTCTCGCACCGAGCAGGCGTTGACAATGCATGTGTCTAGGACTGGCTCCTCACCTGCAGAACGAGGGCTGGAACCCAGGACCTGTGATGGCTCCATCCCTTACCCCAAGCTTCCAAGTCACCTTCTGGGAGGAAAGAGAGGGGAGGTGGCTGGTGGCACACACAGGTGCCTGAGCAGGTCAAGAACCCTGCAGAAGACACAGCTGTGGCCCTGCTGTGGCTAGAGAGCAGAGGTGTGGGAGGCAGGGATCTTGATCAGCGAGGGTTAAGGGTCTATGGTAAGGTCACGTAGGGTCCAGTGTGCCACAGCCAGCATCTGGGCTCACAAGAGCCAACTGTTAAATTTTCGGCGATTTGGTGAACTGATACCCCCTTGATAATTTCTAACTGGCCAGGGGGGGAATATTTACACCATAAAAACTTGCGGTGTTCCCACCCAGTTGTTAAACATTAACCAACATATCCCTACAGAGGGTTCCCCGACAGTGGGGCTTCCTGGCCTCATGCTAGACATGCCCAGGTTTTGCTACGACTTGCATATTTCCTCTTGGTGACTTCCAGGCAACCTCTCTCCTGATGTGCATGACTGAAGGTGTCTTCATCTCTCTGCTCTGGCAGGTGTGCAGCAGGCTGTAGGTCTCTCCTGCTGGGTCGGAATCCTGTGTCCCCTCTGCTAGGGGAGAGGCCAGTCAACATTGAGGTGACACTAATTCCTCGCGGTGCTGCCTGTCAGACACATGAACCGAGTGGCTCTGACCTCCAGCTTCTCTTGTTCCTCCGTCTTCCCAGGTCCTGTGGCCGATTGCTGCCATCTGCTCCTTTCTCCTCCTCGCTCTCAGGGTGGACCCTCCGCTGGGCCAGCAGATACTGCAGAGACGCACATGGGGCTGCATCCGCCACTGGCATCGGTCGCATCTCGAATCTTCTTTTCTTGTACCTTTCCCGGCTTAGCTCACCTAAGGGATGACAGTCTTCTTGAGGCAGCTCCCCTTTCTGGGTGCTCACTGTGTGCCAGGAACTGTGATGCAGCCTGTACTGTCTCAGCGGCGTCGCTGCTGGTGCTGTGTCCCCAGTGTGTCACTGACGAGGGACAGCAGCCGGCTGTGCCTGCTGCACCTGCCGCACATCTACCAGGTGGCAGGAGAGCGATCCAAAGGCAGGTCTTTGGCTTCAAAGTTCCTGTTCACAATGACTCTATTTCACTGTCCCTCTGTCACAGAGATGGTCAAGGATGTGCCGTGATGGTCGGGAGTGAGGCGTCACCTTGGACCTGTGTAGCACCTGCAGGTTTTGGAACCTTCAGGGACCAGTAGTGTCATGGTGCTGGTGCAGTTTTCAGAGCCGGTTCTCTGTGTTTTTTGGATGGACATTGAGGACGAAAATACCTTCAAAATACACTTTTTCTTCATATTGGTTTGCAAGGACCACTGCAATAAAGGGGTCCACAGGCTGGGTGGTTTAACAACTGACATTCATCGTCTCACACAGCCTGAGACTGAGGCATTGGTAGGGCTGGGCCCTTCTTCCTTCCTTCCTTCCTTCCTTCCTTCCTTCCTTCCTTCCTTCCTTCCT